>NC_077244.1:21004948-21664948 GCF_947179165.1 Solanum dulcamara
AGGGTTATCTATTCCTTTGAGATTAGCTATAGAGCAAATACTTGTTGTGGAGTGTTCGTTCTTGCAGATAGTAGACTGTGCCCATACTATTGAGTCTATTCATCATGAGGCCTATGGAGGCAGAGACAAGAGTCCTCGTCATCAGGGTAGTTTCGGTGGGCACCAGTTACACGATAAGAGTCTTTTGGTAAAGGCCATCCATAGCGGTATCCACCCAGTAGGGCGATATAGGCAGCCTTATAGCTTACTAATGGTGGATCAGCACTTGCCGGCGGTCAGAGCAACTATACTTTGGGTCAATTATCTTGAGCTCGGACTTTTAAGTATTGAGGCAACGGTGGCCATTCAGGCTTAGCTGGGATATCACAAGGTGCTTCATTCAAAGGACTGTGCTATAAGTATGGTGTTATCGGTCACTTTACCCGGGAATGTCCTATTATTAGCTATAGTAGATGCCAGATGCAATAGGGTCAGTAGGTTTAGGCCCCAAGGTCCCCAGTTCAGCTACTTAGAGATATTATGCAGGGTGGTAAAGATGAGTCTCAGAGTACTAGGGGTGGTCCCCAAATAAGCCGAATAGGTGGTATGGGTAGACACAGTCATATGTATTCCTTTTCAGGTAGACCAGAGAAAGAGATATCAAATGGCGTCATCATAGGCACGGTCTTCGTCTCTCAATAACCTGCCTATGCTTTATTTAATCTAGGTTCTAATTACTCATATGCATCTCCTCATTATACTACTCGATGGGATGATTTATGTGAGCCATTACCTATGCCTATGTGTATATCTACCCCCATAGGTTATTCTTTAGTAGTGGATCGAGTGTATCGATCCTGTGTGGTGATTATTATGGATTATGGTACTAGAGAAGACCTGATTATGCTAGATATGATAGACTTTGATTTGATTCTAGGCATGAACTGGTTGTCTACTCATCATGCAGTTTTGGATTGCTTCTCCAAGTCCATTACTTTGTGTATGCCTAGTATCCCTTTGGTCGTATGGTCAAGTGAAGTTAGCCATGTACTGTATGATGTGATTTCCTTCCTCAGGGCTCAGTGGTTAGTTGGGAAGGGATATCTAGACTCTCTTGCTTATGTCCGTGACACTAGTGTTGACACTCCCTCTATTGATTCGATTATGGTGGTCCGAGATTTTCGTTATGTATTTCCTACCAATCTACCTAGTCTTCTTCTTGAGAGTGATATTGATTTTGGCATTAATGTTGAGTTGGGTACATGAAAAGTCTCTATTCCACCATATCGGATGGCTCTAGTTGAGTTGAGAGATCTTATGGTGCAGCTCCAGGACCTCTTGGGTAAGCGATTTGTCAAGTCCAGTGTGTCTTCTTGGGGTGCTGTTGTTCTGTTCGTGAAGAAGTAGGATGGTACTTTACACATGCGTATTGATTATAGGTAGCATAACAAGGTGACCATCAAGAATAAGTACCTTATGTCTCGGATTGATGATTTATTTGACCAGTTCCAAGGTGCAGTAGTGTTCTCTAAGATAGACTTGAGGTCAGGGTATCACCAGTTGATAATTAGGGAGTCATATATCCCTAAGACAGCTTTTAGGACTCGATACGGGCACTATAAGTTCTTAGTCATATCTTTTGGGTAGACTAATGCCCCCCAACATTCATGGCTTTTATGAACCCTGTGTTCAGGCCCTACTTAGAATCGTTTTTCATTGTATTCATTATTGACATTCTAGTCTACTCCGGGATTAGAGAGCAGTATGAGAAATACCCGAGGATAGTATTTCAGACTTTAAGGGATCAACAATTGTATGCCAAATTCACTAAGTGTGAATTTTGGCTTTAGTTTGTGGCATTCCTAGGGTACGTTATGTCCAAGGATGGTATTATGGTAGATCCGCCGAAGATAGAGGTAGTCTGTGAATGGGCTAGGCCCACTTCTCCCCTTGGTCTGTAGTTTCGTCAGGTTGGCAAGGTTATGTAGATGGTTTGTGGAGGGGTTCTCTTCTATTGCAGTGCCTTTGACTAGATTGACTCAGAAAAATGTTCCTTTCTAGTGGTCTTACGAGTGTGAGGCGATCTTTGTGATGCTCAAAGCATTGTTGACTTCAGCTCTAAATCTGACTCTTCCTGTTGAGGGCTAGGGATTTGTAGTGTAATTTAATTCTTCAGGTGTTGGCCTCTGTGTGTTCTGATGTAGTAGGGTAGAGTTATTGCATATGTTTCCAGGCAGCTGAAGGTGCATGAGCAGAATTACCCCACATATGATTTAGAGCTGGCGGCGATAGTCTTTGCATTGAAGAATTAAAGGCATTACTTTTATGGAGCCCATTATAAGATCTACACTGACCACCATAGTCTTCAGTACATATTCAGCTAGAAGGACCTTAATTTGAGACAGCGCAGATGGTTAGAGTTACTGAAGGACTATGATGTCACTATTCTTTATCAACCGGAAATGTGGTAGTATATGCTTTCAGCCAGAAGGCGGTGAGTATAGGGATTTTGAAATTCTTATCAGTTAAAGAGTGGCCTCTAACTTCCAACATTCAGTCCTCCAGATGGTTTGCCTTGATATTTCTAAGCCTGGCAGGGTACTTATTTGTGTAGAGGTTAGGTTGTCCTTGATAGAGTAGATTCGGGCACAATAGTATCAGGACCCACAATTGAGTGTGATTCATAATAAGGTACTCAGTAGGGAGTCTAGGAAGGCAACCTTAGATCCGGAGGGCATTTTAAGGATTGAGAGTCGTATCTGTGTTTCTAGAGTTGGAGATCTAGTCTGGCTCATTCTTGAGGAGGTCCATTATTCAAAATATTCCATCCATCCTAGCGTGAAAAAGATGTATCGCAACCTATGGAAATATTACTGGTGGTGTGGGATGAATCAGGATATTATAGCTCTTTTTTCTAGGAGCTTGAACTATCAATAGGTCAAGTTCGAGCATTAGAGGCCAGGAGGTTTGACCCAGCGACTACCCATTTTAGAATTAAAGTGGGAGCAGATAGCTATGGACTTTGCAGTGGGTTTACCATATGCCTCATAAGGATTTGATTCTATTTGGGTCATCGTAGATCGATTGACCAGGACTTCTCACTTCTTACCGATCTAGACTACCTACACTTCATAGAAGTTGGCTCAGATTTACATTTGAGTGGTGGTCCAATTGCATGGGGTCTAAATATCTATCATTTCATACCATGGTATTCAATTCACTTTGCATTTCTGAGGGTCTATACAGAAGGATTTGGGTAGTTGAGTAGAGCTTAGCATAGGTTTCTACCCCAAACTGATGTCTAGTCAGAGAGGACTATTCAGGTCTTGGAGGACATGCTACGGGACTATGTTGTTTATATTTTGGAGGTTAGTGGAATCATTCCTTGGTTTAGGCGGAGTTTGCATATAATAATAGCTACTATTCTAGCATTGAGATGGCACCTTTTGAGACATTGTATGGTAGGAGATGTCATTCCTTAGTGGGCTGGTTTGATGCTTTTGAGGTTAGGCCTTGGGACACCGATTTGCTGCTTGAGTCAATGGAAATAGTTCGCATGATTCAGGAGTCTCCATACTACCCAGAGTAGGCAGACGAGTTATGTTGATCAAAGGGTGAGGCCTTTAGAGTTCATTGTTAGAGACCGGGTATTCCTGCGATTGTCCTCCATAAAGGCGTGATGAGATTCGAGAGGAGGGATAAGCTTAGCCATAGGTTTATTGACCCTTTTCAGATCTTGAGACGAGTAGGGAAGGTATCTTATAATTTGTCCTTGCCCCCAGCACTATCAGGTGTTCACCCAGTATTCCATGTTTCTATGCTGCTGCGGTATATCCCGGATGAATCTCATATGCTTAAGTGGGATTCAATTCAGTTTTATGAGTCCTTGACTTTGAGGAGGAGCCTGTAACTATTTTGTACAGGCAAGTTAGGGAGTTAAGGTCTAAGGAGATCCCATTGGTGAAAGTCAATTGGAGGCATCGTCCGATCAAGGAGTTTACCTGTGAGACCGAACAAAACATGCGGACTCAATATCCTCACCTTTTTGAGGCACAAGGTACTTTTCTCCCTTGACTTTCCAGGATGAAATTCCTTTTAGTAATGGATGTTGTAACGACGTCTAATGTCATTTTTGCTTTTTTGCATGTTTTTACTATTTTACCTCTTTCCGTAACTTTTTTATAGCTTAAATGTGATGTTGGGATGGGTGGATTATTTACCAAGGTATCCGGATGAGTTTTGAGGTTGTTTGGCCATTTTGGAAGCTTAAAGTTGAAAGAGTTGACTTTAGTCAACAATTAGAGATTCAAGTGTCATATAAAATTCTGACGGTTCTATCATCTCCGAAAGGTCCATTTTGGTCTAGGAGGAAGGTTGGCTTGGTTTTTGGAGTATTCATTTTGAGTTTAGGTGGTTTTTCCATTTTAACTTTAATGTTTGGCCTAATTTGACTTCGGTCAATATTGTTTTATAAACGTGGTTGGATGAAAATTTCATCAGCGCGGTTAACTCTAGAATGTCGTTTTCAATTAGTTTAAGCCTCGGGGAGAATTTAGGAATTTACTATTAAAAATAGAAACAAAGAATGGAAGTGCGGAAAGATGTAGAAAAATGGCACTAGGGACCGACCAAAGAAGGAGATTACGGGCCTTAAAACTCACCACACCCCGTAATAAGTCCCCATGGTTGTGATTTAGAGCCTCAGTTCTGCAGGCACAGACCACAGACGATCACCATAGGTCGTGGAGTGTCTGATAGACCGTGGAGTGATCCATGAGGGGCACCTTTGTAGGTCTTCTGCAGGTCCTGCACCACGGTCACTCTTCACGGGCCATTATGCTTTTCATGGATCATTAAAGCTCCCGTGAAGAAACTTTAGATGCCATACCACAGTACCTTTTCTGAGAGTTATTTAATTCACTAACCATAGGACACTACCACGAGCCGTGGTGAGCACCACATCTTTGAAGGGATCCTGTAAAGCCATTTTTTTAAAAGGGCATTTTGGTCTTTTCTTGTGTTTAAACAAAAATTGAGGTCGTTTTGTAGGAAAACTTTAACCTATATGTAAGAAAAAAAGTCCTCCTATTCTCATTTACAATCCCTCACCTTCTAAGACCCAAACCCTAACTCCTCAAGTTCTCTCAAGTCTCTCTCCCATCTTCAAGAAAGGGGTCTAGGGTTTCACTCCAAGAAGATAAAGTTTTCTCTTCCTTCTCATATATTCCATTGTTTGTTCATACACTCCTTGGATATATTTTGGGTTGAGATTATTGATGTGATCTTCGATTTTTTGATAGAGTGGCATCATTTGGAGGCGGCCCGAAAAGGAAAAGACTCAAATTTAGCTCTTAGGATGCGGTTTCGGCTTTAAGGTAGGTTATGGTATACTTTTTTTAAACTTGTCTTGTCTAGAATTGATATATCTTTAGTAGTAGTGTATTCTTGGGTTGTTGATTTAGGTTTTGTGATCCCATTGTGAAATTTAGAATCGATGATCATTGATAGTAAGTAGTTCGGGTTTTAGTCATTGGATCTTTAGTCTAGGTGATATCTTTCCTCGATTACATCGTTTAGAATCCTTAGTTATTGCTCCTAGGTGATTTGAACATTAGGATTCTGATTGTTGATGTTTGGTTTCGCCTGTCCACTTGTTGTGATTTTTTTGGCTTATGCTCATATCTTGATGGCTTATGATTTTTAAATATTGGGCCCGACGCCGTGCTTCCAGTATGCCGATGTCTCAAGTGAGTAATACATGATTTTTTTGGGATATGCTACTTGCCTTTTTACCTCACTGCTGTTAAAAATATTATCAAAAAAGAAGAGAAAAAGGAGAGGATAAGACTTTTGGTTGATGCCTAAATATGAGAAATTTTAATGAATACGGTGATACCTTATTTATGGTATTATTTTAATGATAATCTTGAGGTGTGAATTCCGAGCGGTCCATTAATATATATTCTGGGTTATTATTTTTGTTGATGAGATCGAGGTATGAATTGCAGGCACCCCTATTCATCATGAGCTCGAGGATTATTCTGGGCTCTTTATGATACTTTTGGAAGATTTTTAGCCATAATTATGAGTTTATATTGAGCATTTTTTGGTAGTTTATGAGTTTAGATTTCATGACTTGTTGGGTTACTTGATAATTGTATGATCTCTCCGTGCCTTTTTCCTCGGATCATAGACTCTATGCTTCTCTCTTGTTGTTATTAGTATTGTCGTGCGACTTTTTAGGTATTTTATTCTTTCTGAGCTCGGTCGGCCTAAGCCGTATAAAGTGATGTTGGATAATTTTTAAGGCCCAATAAAATCAAAAATACGCATGTTTAAGGAAACCATTAGACTAAGCCTAGACGAAGGCCAAACATGCTTTCCAGAACTATACACCAAACAAAAAGTACACACTACAAGTTACGGATGATGAACAATACAAGGAGACTTGCTTTAATAGCCCAAATTTCCCCAAAATAGCCAAAGTCATGAATTCTAGGAATTTAGCATTCTTGTCATCCAAATACGCCAGAAATTAGAAAATTCAGTACAAAAATGCCTAAACATGCTCAGTCTAAAGAGGGGAAAGTCGTAACCTAAATGTAGGCCAACCCCACACACTCCATCTCAAGTAACAAGAGCTTTTTCCTTCTGTATGGTGTTAGAACGCTTCCACACTATGAAAATTAGAATCAAAACATCAATACAATCATTCAACACTAAATTTACTAAAATCGAAGATAGGCCAATTTTTGAGTCAAAAAAATATGGGACCCACTCCATAAATTATGGAGTTGACTTAGTGAAAAGGTCCTAAACGCTACCCCTAAACTTGTGTTTCAACAAGAAATACAATTCAGAGCTCGAATCAGCCACAACGAACAACATGCATAAAACCACAATTTAAGCTTAGAAATCCACTATGGACAACAACTTTATACAAAATTTTACCTCACACGATATGTCTCCAATTATTTCCAAACTCTGACTCAAGTGGGCACGACAGTTCCGGATGACTTGAGATCTAAATCACTAATTTTGGTGAAACAATGAGTGAGAAATTTAGTTTACAAACAATGCCAATGAGTTGATTCCCGTACTTGGTATTAATTAAAAGACTAGATGATTGCTCATCGCGATTGCAGAGCACTAGGCTCACAATCGCAGGCCATTGGGAACTTTATCTTTGCGATTGCGGAGAGAGTCTTGCGATCGCAAATGCCTTTGGGCTAAAGCATCCCAAATGTGACCCCCTAGACTTGTAACACGGTGGCCAAGGGGGGCTTGCACTAGCATCAGCTTCAATAACTAATTTTGGAAAATCCAAATCTCTGATGGGGTGGTCGAAATTCACTCAAAATTTCGTATGCACAAACGAAATATGCTACCATTATATTTGAATTTCCTAACTCAATGACGCATTCAAAATTCCCACATGAGGTAATTTTAAATATATGCGGATCCCACACCTAAGTGCCATTTTTAGACAAAATCCACAATGGACCTCGGGATTAGATAAGAAGCCTCGAGAAGTCAATGAAGAGTCGTTCTAGATGAAACTCAAAATTCAGGAACTAAACTCACTACGGAATTTTCATCTGATCATGTTTTCAAAGAATGTTTACTAAAGTCAACCATAGGCCAAATTTCAAAAGATATAGTGCCAAACAACCTCAAAGTCACATCGATTGCCTCAATACTCTTGCTGACCATACTTTTAGCCTAATTTTGTTATTACGGAGATGATGGAACCATCAAAATTATGTTCTAAGGTCATTTACCTGAAGTAATTACCGAAGTCATATTTTTATAAAAGCTCCAAATTAGGGAAATGGGACTAAAACCCAAATGAATGACCAGACGATCGAGCAGTTAGTACAAGCAAGTCATAAATATCTTGGGGCCGCTACATGAATGCTCTAAACAATGAAGTAAATGCTTCAGCTCCAAAATGACCCGGAGGATCATTATATTTCAATTGTTATTAGACTTGTTAAAATTTTTCATTGAGAAATATAGGTGTTTATAAAAGAATCAAATCTTTTATATGATTAGGTATGTTGATTAGAGCATCATCGTCTATTTTCTTTATTTTAATAACATTTTCAATTCAAAAAATGTGTTTTGACCATCAAAATTACTATTATGTTTTAAATAATATTTAATTTAAGACATACACTTTCGAATAATTATATTTTTTAATTTTTTTAGACTTATTACTTATCAATGACGACGTTAATATAAATATCTTATTACTAATTTTGATTAACGAAGATTAGTGATACAATTTGTGAGATCCATTCCATAATTATTGAAACAAGACATGTTTCAGAAAGCAAGAGACTAGTCACTATATATTGAAACAAGACATGTAAATCCTGGACGCAATGTGCTCTTCCTCGCCTCAAGATCCTACTATTACAGGTTCTAACTTAAGGCTTTTAGCTGATGCTCAGGCCTGCATCACAAAAACAAAGCAGAGTGTAGTATGAGTACAAAAAAAAATAGGTATCCAATAGGCATAATAGGCCAACTAAGTAGGAAAGTAAAAGCAATAAGAAATGCTACAATTTAAAACAAAACAAGAAACAAGCAAGAAAATCTAATTGAACTGCATACGACTGTACAAACACACAAAGAAAGAGAGTAAAACTAACTAGATCTGACCGGGCCCCCATAAGTTCAGAAAGTACACTCATACGTAAGTTTAAGTAAAACTTGAATGGACCCCATAAGCCTGACAGGTGCACAAAAGAGTTAAGGAGAATAAAGAGAAACTAACGATCTTTCAAGGATTACTAGAACCTTTTGCTTACTTGAACCGAATCAACTAAGTGCCTGGAACTTTATTCATAGATGAATAGGAGATAAGGACTTGAACCAACGTAAAAATGAGGAAATCAAAGACTTTAACCGAGATTGCAGTAGCCAAGGACTTTAACGAAAGCTGAGGATAATCATGGACTCGAACCAAATCTGTAAATGACCAAGGACTCAAACTAAGGCTGAAGATAATCATGAACTCGAATCGTGTCTGTAAATGGCCAAGGATTTGAACAAAGGCTGAAGATAGCGACGAACTTGAACAAAAGTTGTAGATTCTGGTGGACTCTAACCATTACTCAAGAAGGCCCAAGACTCTAACCAAAGGTAAAAATACCACGGTATAGACTTGAAATGCGCCCGGTGGAGTGATTAGAGACTTGAACCACAAATGGCAGCGAATAAGACAGATTTAGGATCAGCAGCTAACCGAGCATAATGAGGAGAACCCCAAATTGAGTTCCATTAATAAATTACTCCAAGCCAGAACTAAATCTAATTAGAATCGATGAGCGGTTTCCAATCAAGAACTAAGTTCACCAAAACTGATGAAAATGAGGGAATTATGGATATAAACTTCCAAAATTTGTGTTACGATCTAGCTAAGACCAGACTATCAGACTCAATTCTACTACATCATTCTATAGGGAGTTAAGCCATCCAAAGCAACGATGGAGTACTTCTAAGGACAACAACTCCAAAATATGCAAGTGTATGGAAATCACCAGTCTAACCCTAGACTAAGACCAACCATACTTCCAATAGTATACACTCACCATAAATAAGGACACCAACAAACATGTTATCATTTCTCAAATTACATTAAAATAGCCTAACACATGGATTTTATGAGCTAAACATGATGAACAACCAATTTTACCCACAAATTAAATCAAATCCACATACAATTATGTAATCATGCTCAGTCTAAGGAAGGAAAGATGTAGCCCACCTTTAGGTGGACCGTGCGTGCTCCAAATCAAGTTACCTGAGTTTTTCCCTTTAGTAAGACCTCAAAATGATGCTGCGCTATCAAAAATAGTTTCATAATGTTAATACAGTATTTTAGATACAAAAATTATTAAAACCCAGAGATGGACCAATTTTGGAGTCTAAAATGAAAATGTGGGACCCACCCCAAAATTTAAGGAATAGACTTTGTGAAGGGGTTGTAATTAGCTCTTCGAGCATGTGTCCTAGAACAGAACACAATTTGGGGCTCGAATCAGTCAAAAATCACCATATGCATAAGGATCACCATTGAAGCTAAAAGAGGGATTATTACAGTTGCTAAAACACTAAATTTATCTCAAATAATGGTCTCCCAATAACTATTGAACATTTAATAGGTTCCCGAAGAAATTTCCAGCAATCTAGCCTTTAAATCACTAAGTTAAGACTTAAAATGAGGGAGAAAATGGGTTTTGATGTTGGACGAATGTACTTAAATATGGTTCTTAAGAGAACGTCCAGGAATCACAAACTCCACCAAAAATGTCGCTTAAGTGCCATCCCCAAGAGGCGGGCCTCTGTAATGTGAGAACCTTTTCAGAAAAGTGAGGGCCACTGTAGCGATGGCCAGGCCGCTTAAGCGACATCTGCCTAGCCGGTTTGCCTCACTTAAGTGAGGGTCTCTAAAGTAAAGTCAAGGCTGATTTAATGAAGGCACCAAACACACCTACACCAACTGAGTTTTGGGAATGCCCAAGTGTCTGATGAGGTGCTTCGGATTCGTTCATAGTCCCGACTATGCAAACGAACTATGATACCCCACCAAATTTGATATTCAAGACACAATGAAGCAGTCAAAATTTCCATTTGACCTGCAGCCTCAAGAAGTACACGAAAGGGGATTCTAGACCAAACTCGATGTTCTAGAACTAATCGTGTTGATGGAATTTTTATTCAAGCATATTTTCCAAGAATGTTGACCAAGGTCAAACTTAGATGAAATTTACAAGGCTAACGCCTAATGGTCTGAACTCGCATCGAAAGCCTCAAGACTTGTGCTGACCATGACACTAGCCTAAAGTGACCAGAGCGAATGTAACTATCATAATTTTGTTTTCAGGTTTTTGACCTAGCATTTTAACAAAAATTAACTATTCAAATTTCAAAAGTTCTAAACTAGGGAAACATGTATAAATTGCAAGAAACCAAAATAGACCGATTTTGGGGTAAAAACTATAAGAGTGGGACCCGTTCTGAAAATTCTTGAGTTGACCCCAAAACAGGTCCTAATCAACTCTCAAAGCTTATATCCCAAAATAGAACACATTTTAGGGCCTCGAAGCACCTCAAATTCAATACACAAGAAAATCCAAATTTAGATTAAAAAACTAACTATGGTAACAATGATTTATGAGAAAATATCAGAAACAAAGTTTCCAAAGCTAAAACTAAGCACACCCCGACATTCCTTGTAGAAAATCCCATAATATAGCCTCAATAATCGCTGAAAATAGACCCAAAATGCTCAACATATCAAATCTCAAAATAAACCAAAAATATATTCCAAAAATGGAATAGGACAACAACTTAAGATGGAAAATTTACCAAATAAAAGCCTCAACAGCCGAAACCAATCACACCACAATGATTCTCAAAACAAACTTGCAATTAAGACTTTGGAATCGCCCGAAGAAGACCTAAATTGCTCATGAAATCACTTCCCAAAAAATCTCCACATATCTAATGAGAAAATAGGAAGGGCAGTAGCTATAACACAAATCTTACCTCAAATGAAGCTTTCAATTAACTTTCTGATCTTACCATCACGTTCCACTAAAATATTCATTCAATTTCAGCCCTTTAATCACCAAAATCGTGTTTATATAGTCCAAGAAATTAATTCCCAAAGTTTTTCAAAAATTCACTCCAAAATTTACCCAATGCAGTAGCTAAAATCAAGATTTTCCCTCAATCGAATGCCCTAAAAATAATCTCACGAGGTTGGTTTTTGAATCACCCAATTTGAAGCTTTATAACTAAAGATATACAATTTTGAAATTTGGAGAAAAATATGAGAATGGGTGTTTTATAGAGCTAAGGTGCAACAAATATGATGCACCAATAGATTATTACACTTTTTAAAGTCTTTGATTGGGTGCTCGAGATTCATTCAAAACCCCGTGCGCATAAATGAAGTATGTTACCCCATTGAATTTGATATTCCAGACTCAATGACATTGTTAAAATTTCTATCTGAGATTTTTATAACTGAATGTGGGTCCCACTTCCATAGCCATATTTAACCAAAAGCCACTGAGGGGCTCAGAATGAGTCCAAAAGCCTAATAAACCAAACAAAAGGTCGCTCTAGACCAAACTCGATGTTCTAGATCTAATCCTGCTGTCAAAATTCCTATTCAAGCACATTTTCTAAGAATGTCAACCAAAGTCAAGTGCTGACAAATTTTCAAATCTAAAATGGTAAAAATAGTTTAAATTCACACCGAAAACCTTGCGACTTGAGTCAACCACACTTCTAGCCTAATTTTGCCATTCTAGAGCTGATGAAACTCTTATAAATCCATTTCGAGGACGTTTTCCTATACTTTAACTCAAAAATCACATTTCAAGTTATAAAGGTCTTCCAACAAAGAAACCTGCACAAAATCCAAATAAAAGACTATGTAGTCGAGCTACTAGTGCTAGCAGGTCATAAATGACATAGGAGAAGCAGTGTAAGGAAAATGACCTAGAATGTCATTACAACATCCACTACTAAAAGGACTTTCATCCATGAAAGTGATGGACAACCATAGTCTCAAGGCACAAAAATATAAGGATACTAGACGAGCATAGTTTGCGAGATTCTAAGGCACCCTCACAGATTGAGCAATGCTAGGGTAGAACTCCGGCTAGAAGAAAACCTCAAGTTTACCCCCAAAATAAAGAACTTCTCAAATTCCTTTCTTAACAATAATTCCCAATCAAATGAGCCAAAAGTAGCCAAAATTATCAGAATCAACCAAGAAAACTTACACCATAGGCCCACAAGCTACTCTCCCGCTGAAAACTAGGTCCAACTACTGAAATCCAAGGTCTACTAAGCCAGCTGGTGACAAACAAACACAAACAACTGCCCAAAGATGATACCATATACGTAGTGCCTCCACATCTTAAGCGCGAAAACTACCACTGCAACCTCTAAGTTCTGAGTGGGGTAGTTATGCTCATGCACCCTTAAGTGTCTTGAGGAAGATGCAATAACCTAGCCCCACTACATCAGAACAAAACCTAAGCCAATGCCGGATGCACCACAATATACCATGAAGTCCTCTCCTCAATTAGAAAGTTCAGAATAAGAGTTGTAGTAAGTAACTCATTGATACCCTTCATAGACATTGAGTGCCCCAGAAATGTCACAAACTCCCACCTTAACTTGCACTTTGAGAACTTTGCATAAAGTTATTGATCTCTTAAAGTGTAGAGCACCACCCTCAAATTTTGTGCATTCTTCTCTCTAGTCCGCAAGTATACTAAGATATCATCAATGAATAATGTAACCAGGGAGTCAATAGAGGGCATGAACACCTGAGTCATCAAGTCCATAAAGGCGGCGGGGGCATTAGTCAGCCCAAATGACATTACCAGAAATTCATAATGTCCATAACAAGTCAAGAAGACAGTCTTAGAAATATCCATTGCCCTAATCCTCAAATGAAAATAACCAATTCTCAAATCAATCTTAGAGAAAATGACAGCACCTTAAAGTTGGTCGAACAGATTATCAATGCGAGGCATGGGGTAACAGTTCTTCACCATCACCTTATTTAGCTGCCTGTAGTAAACACACATTAGTATAGTACCATCATTCTTCTTAACAAATAGGATAAAAGCACCCATAAAGACACAATTAAGTGAATAAAGCCCTTACCAAGGAGATCGTGAAGTTGAGTATTGATCTCCCGAAGCTCTATTAGATCCATAAGGTAAGGTGAAATAAAAATAACAATGTTTGGCACCAAGTCTATGATAAAGTTAATATCTCTTTCTAGAGGTAGGCCAGGTATGTATGTAGGAAAGACATCAATAAACTCCTGGACCATAGGAATTGAATCAATAGAAGGGACTTTACTGGATACATCTCGAACATAAGATAAGTAAGCCAATCACCTAGAATTAACTAGATGATGAGCTTGAATAAAGGATATAATCCCTGTTGGTGAGAGGCTATAAGCACCCTACCATAAGATTGAGGTAATGCCAGGCATGGCTAAGGTAACAGTCTTGGCATAATAGTCTAAAGTTACATGGTGAGGGGAAATCCAATCCATGACTAGTATAGCATCAAAGTCCAACATATCTCACAAAATAAGGTCAGCCTAAGTCTCATTCCTCTAAATTGTTACCACATATGATCTACATACCTGATCTACTACTAAAGAATCCCCTACCAGGGTCAAAACAAGCAATGACATTTCAAGTGGCTCATAAAAAATACCTAGATGAGGAATAAAATATATTGACACATAGGAATACATGGAACCTAGATCAAATAAAGATGAAATAGTCTATTGAGATATGAGGTTAGTTCATGCGATGACTTCATCTAATCCCTCGGCCTCAGCCCTAGATGAAAAAGCATAAAAATGGCCCTATCATCCTCTCCCATGTCCATATAACCAACCACTGACCTACCATAAAACTTGCCTCCTTAGGTGTCTCTCTAAATACCATGCTGGCCAATGCCACAACATTGTAGATAATCTCTAATTCTTCAGCCCTGACCTCGATCTCCATCTTTAGGTAGAGGTAATACTGCTGCCAATGGTCTAGTTTGGCTTGGGCTCTCTTAGGACTAGTTCTCTAGTAAACCATAATCAAAACAACCTGAAGTTGAGTTCCATGTAATAACTTGTTCGTGATAGGAAGAAATAGGACTTGATCCCCTCGAGCTCTAACCTATGGTAGAACCCTTTGAATGAGGTTGACTATCCTCAAATGCTGGTAGGGTCGCCTAAATCGGTTGGCTAGACTTACCCTGATATCATGATAGAACAGCTGGAAGGACCTATTATAAATATTATGGCCCCTATATAGGGACTCACTAAAGCTTCCCTAGTGAATGACCCTCTTATCGCTGCCCCTTTGGGCCAAGCGATGAATAATCTCTATAGTATGAGCATGGTCCACCATATCCATAAAAGAGCATCCCATAGAAACTAAGTGCTCCATCCCCAACCTCAAGTGGATCCTCAACCCATACACAAAACACCATACTCGCCCTTTCTTGGTGACTATAACCTGACCTTGTTCCAACTATGTAAATTGATCCCTTATGCTCCTGGGATATATCTAGCCAAGAAGGCCTCTGAAAAATAAGCACATGTCAACGGTGGTGACCCAGCTGATCTGATCTCTACGTACAAGCGCCACCACTACTTAGATGGCCCATGGGATTGGTGAGCGGTAAAGTCATCCCCTCTAGACTCCACAAGATCTAAAGAGTTAAGCTGTTCCTAGAAAGTAGTCAGAAAATCCATGGCATCCTCACTAATATCTACAAAAAATATCGGGGGTGATAGCCTCTAAAATACCCCCAATATTATTGCCCTCCGTAAGGATATAAAACCCTCTGAAACTGCTAGTGAGGATGAAATATCTAGTGGGGGTGGCTGAACCTCAGGTGCTAGCGGTGCAGTTTGGTCCTACGGTGCTAGCATATCAACAGCTAGGGCTGGGGCTTGTAGCATAAACTTGATAATTGTAAGAAGTTGAGAAAATGTCGCCTGTAAAGCTGGGGTCATTACTATGCACCTGGACGCTGTGCTGCTAGTTGTGGCCCCTCCAGCTGAGAAGGAATAGGGGCGTCTTGATGCTACTATACATGCTTGGGAGCTATATCTAGATCGAGGATAGATACTGCTCTGCTGCTTGTGTCGTAAGGCCAATCTCTAAGCCTACCCAATCCTGGTGGGTCATTGCCACCACAATGCGACCTATATGAGCCATCCCTACAAAAAAGTGGAACAAATAATATTTCATGAAACCACTAAGACACACAACTACATGAAATGATACAAACATAGAGAATGTTCCTAATGACATCCTATAGCATCTTGAGGATGGGTTACGGACCACGCCAAACCTATTTGCAAGACTCTACTAAATGTTAGCTCTGTACAAGTGAGACCGATGAACCTGAGGCTTTGATACCAACTTGTCATGACTCAATTTCTCAAGCCGTGATGACATCTACCTATAATGACCCTCTGAGTCATTTTTGAATTTAAGCTTTCATTCAATTGTTTAGAGTATTCTTGTAGTGGCACCAAGTCATTTATGATTTTTTGGCACATAATGTTTGATCGATTGGTCGTTCGTTAGGTTTTAGGCCCATTTCCCTATTTTGGATGCTTTATAACTTAAAAGTTGAGTTTTATCATAACTTTAGGCAATGACCTCAAAATGGAATTATAACCATTCCATCAGCTCTAAAATAGCCAAATTAGGATAGTGACATGGTTAGCATGATTACCAAGGCAATCAGTATGCGTTTAGGACCATTTTGCACTTTTGCCTTTAAAATTTGGCCTATAGTTGACTTTGGTCAACATTCTTGAAAAATGCACTCGAATGCAAATTCTGACAGCACGGTTAATTTTAGAATGTCGAGTTTGGTCTAGAATAAGTCTACTTTTTATTCGCAAGGCTTCAGTCTAATCTCGAGGCCCGTTATGGAATTTAGATCAAAATGGCCCTTGGGTGTAGGACCCATTTTCAGTCGTTACATCCTCGTATGAAAATTCCAACTACACCATAAGTCTAGAATATCGAATTTAGTGGGATAGAATATCACGTTTGCATGTATGAGATTCAGAATGAATTTTGAGCCCCCCGTCAGAATATTAGAACTTGAGAAATATCAGCTTGTTAGTTGATATCTGGTGTAGAAAAGATTTCTCTCTGTGATCTCAGCCCTTGGCTGTGTTCTCGGAGGTCCATGAAGTTTTTCTCCACGTTTGTGGAGCCATGGCCACATTCACGGAGGTGTAAGTCTTTGGCCTCTAATATCGCGGGCCTATTGTTGCTTTCGTGGAGGTATATGAAGTTATTCTCTGTGTTCGAGGAGCCACGACCGCATTCGTGGAGTTGTAAATCTTTTGCTTCCATGATCATGGGAATCTCCCCACATTCCCAAAGGCTATGCTTCTTAGCCTCCGCATTGGTGGAGCACTATGGCCGCATTCGCGAAAGACAAATCTTGGTCTTTTAATAAAATACCAAGTTTGAATTATCAGCTTCACTTCCAAATTTTCAACCTCGATATATCCTTCATCACAAGCTCTATTTGGGTGATTTAAAGGTCCAAATTCACTAGAATTTCATGGGGAATCCAGTAGTGAGCTTGGAAACTTAAGGGGAAGCTTCGTGTGAGGTAAGATTTAGAAATTAGCTTCTTATTTGGTTATTTTTGGAGTGTTATTTTATTAAATTTGTGGAGATTGTATCTTGATCATACGAACTCTGTTTTTAGTGATTTTTATGGCAATATTATGGGGTTTTCGCAAGGAACGTCTTGGTATAATTGTTTTGGATTGTAGGAGTTTCATTTTTTTTAGAATTTGCTATTAAATAGCTGCCACTTTTATCTTTTAGTCCGGATTTTGGGAATTTTTATGCAGGCTCATTTTGCATAGTTTCCCAACTTCATACAGGATATCCAATTGATATGGCAGCTTGGGGTACTCTTTAGAACCTATTTTTGGTGTCAATTGAAAAATTGCAGATGCGGGTCCCACATTTCCAGTTTTAGACCTCAAAATTAGCCCTTTTTGAATTTGATAATTTTATTTTCAAACAAAATCATATTAACATTGTCATTTTATTATTGGTAGCCTAGCAATATTCAGGGGCTGTAGTTCGGCCTATAGGTAGGCTATGGTTTCTCCCTCATTAGATTGAGCATGTTTAGGAAATTGTATATTGAATTTTATGAGTTTAGAAGGGTTTGGGCGTCGAGCATGCTAAATTCCTTGATTCGATGTTATAGGTACTAGTTTTGGGAAATTATTGGGATATTTAAGCACGACTCTTGTAGTTGTTGGTTGTTCCTATCCTATGATGAACATTGTGACTGCGGTTATATGTTTATAAGTATGTTAGGCCTTAGTCTAAGCTTAAACTGGTGATTGCCTTAGAATCGTGCTAGTTTGGTGTCGTTGGGTCGTAGAACTTTTCCGACATCATTTCAGATGGTTAGCTCCCTATAGACTGATATAGAAGACTTGAGTCTGATAGTCTAAGATTTATCTAAGAGGTAACAGAGCTTGTGACCTTACCTCCATAATGCCCTATTCTCCTATTAGTCCTGTATTGCTCGAGTTGGGGGTACTTTCCATGATGCACGACTGGTAGCTGATTCTAATTTGGTTCGATCCGTTAGATACAATTGCCAAGTTTGGTCTAGCTTACTTGTTCCGACTCCTTAGCTATAGTTACCCAGTCAAAGTCTAGCTTACTTGTGTTTAGGCTTCCTAGCTACAATTTCTTGTTTAAAGTCCGTAGTCTAGCTTAACAGTGTTTGACCTCGGGCTACAGTTACCTGATTAAGGACCATGGTCTAGCTTACTCATGTCGACTCTTTAACTAGAGTTTCCCTATTAAAATTTATGGTCCAGCCTACATATTGTTAAATTCTTGATTCCCTAATGAATCTTTGGTTTAGGTCGTCATATACTCTCAACTTTGGGTTGAACTTTTCGAGTTAGGTAATGGTTATGTTCCAGTCTGGGAAATGGTGGTATTATAATAATCATTTTAGCTCCATTCATTTTCCTTCAACTATTCTTGTATTTTTCGGGCTTATGAGAGTCCGTGCAGGTGGTTACTCTTTACTTTTACATGAGCGTACCCATTGGGTTTATGGGAGACTGACGGATTTAATTAGATTCCTCCTCTTTGTTTGCTAATATGCTTGTGTACATACTTATATTTCATTCTTTTCTTGTCTTTGGTGGTGATCTTTTACTCACATTTCAGTTTACTTTTGCTTATCTTGCTCAGTTGACCTATGATGCCTATTAGTAACCTATTGTTTTAGTACTCATACTACACTCTACATCTATTTTCATGATGCAGGTCTAAGTACTAGCTATAGGCATTGATTCGAGCTAGTTGTAGTCATGATCGAAGGCGAGGGTGAGCACACTACTTCTTGGATTTACTTGTCTCCCTCTGTATATACATTTTTCTTGTCTATTATATTTTGAGACAAGTCTATTTTTGTGGTCCACTTTTAGGACTTGTACTCTCTTATTAATAGCTCTATACATGTGACTTTTAGGTTCTGGGAGGGATCCTTTTTGGTTATATATATTTGGTTCCTTCTGCCTATTTATGTATACTCCTACTATTTCTTTACTAATTTAGATTGTATTGCGAGTCTTCTACCCTGACATTCTATTACTCACAGTTTTGGGATATGGGTCGGCTTGCCTACTGGTGGGTCATAGTAGGTGTCATCATGACTTGAGAAATAGGGTCGTAACAAGTTAGTATCAGAGCCCCAGGTTCACAGATCTCACTTGTATAAAGTTAACGTCTTGTAGAGTCCTGCAGATCAGCACAGAGACATCCGTAACTTATACTTAGGAGGCTATATGAATGCTTTAGGAATGTATCTCTTTTGTATTGCTGTCGTGCAATATGTGTCTTGTTGGTTTCTATAAATCTCGGTTGTTTCACTCTTTTACGGGATGGTTTGCATGCGCACTAGAGGTAGAGTACAACTTTAGGGTCATGCCAGGGCTACAAAAACATCTTACGATCAATAGCAGACTTTAGAGCCGAAGGTTGAGCCACCAGTAGCTCCAGTACATTAGTAACTGGTATGCCCGGGACCAGACCAGCCACCTCCCATGCTAGTCGCAGCTCTTGACCTGCAGGTAATGTTCGACCATATTTTAGCTGCCATTGGGGGGTATGCAACATTCCCTATCTCCATCCAATATAGTATCACATGACTAGCCTGCACCAGAGATACCAGTCGATTAGCAACTATCGGCACCCGCCGCTTAATCAAATGATTTGGAAGGCAATGATTTTCTAGGTCTGTGGGTGAAGATGCCTATGAGTTTCTACTTTCTTATAGTGAGTGGCTGTAGATTTTGAGTTTAGTGGAGTCATGAGGAACTGACTTTACCACCTTTCATCTAAACGGTCCCTCCCAGCAATGGTGGTGTACATATTTTGATACTAGGCCAGCTGGTTTCCATCGGTCATATGGGCTGAGTTTTTAGAGACCTTCTTGGGTTGGTTTATCCTAGGAGCATCAGATATCAACTTAGGGATCAGTTTTCATGATTAGAGTAGGGCTCCATGACAGTATGAGAGTACGAGGCCCAATTCCATAAGCTTTCTCGATATGCCGCCATGATTTTACCCACATAGGAGGAGAGAGTTTGGTTCTTCGTCAGAAGATTAAGGCTCCAATTGCATATCGAGACTCAATCTTTAGTCTTAGTAGGATGATCATTTATGGAGGTTATAGACCATGCCCACATGCTTGACAGCTTCATCATGAGAACTAAGAGGGCAGTGGCAAGAGACCTAGATAGGAGAATAGCCATAATGGGTGGTGCTTTAGGCCTAGGGAGTCCTATGATAGATCTCACCAGAGATTTTAGTCGGGTCAGTCCAACCGCCCCTTCTAGGCCTCTCTTCTAACTTCAAAGGGTGATCAGCACCGTCAGGATAGCTCTAGTGTTAGTCTGAGTCTGAGTTAAGGTGGTTCACACACAGTTTTTTCTAGCCGAGATGGCCGACCTCAAGCTTTCAACTGACATTCATAGGGGTGTTGTGAGTTTGAGGCACTATATCATTGGTCCCGTGAGTGCCCTCAGTGTAGTCTAGCCTTACCAACTCCATAGGTCGATAGAATTGTGCCAGTACCATCAGCTCTAGTTAGGAATGGAGGCTAGGGTCAGAACCGCAAGGGTGGTAATCGGGGTGAATAGGGAGGTCCCTTTAGGGGGTAGATCAGGAGGCAGAGTCGATGCATAGGGTGGAGAAGCCTAGGACCACTTTTATATAGCTCTATCTAGAGAAGAAGTTGAGGCCTCGAATGATGTGATCACATGTACGATTTTATTATGCCATCAGCCCGCATCCGCTCTATTTGATCTAGGCTCCACTTATTCTTATATATCTATATATTTTTCCCCTCGATTAAGTATGATCCTAGAGCTATTAGTTGAGTCGTGGAATCTTTTGACCCCGTTAGGTGATTCTTTAGTAGTAGATCAGGTCTTTAGATCTTATATGTTGACTATTTAGGGGAGTAACACTAGAGTTGATATCATTTTGCTTGACATGGTGGGTTTTGATTTGATTCTGGGTATGGACTAGTTATCCACTCACCATGCGGTCTTAGATTTCTATGCCTAGATCATTACCTTATCCATGCCTATTACGACCTTAGCACGGCTTTCCACTTGTATACTAATGGTAATTCAGGAGCACATTATAAAGTTTCTCGAGGATATCTTATGGGGTAGTGTTATGGACTTTGGAGGTTAGTGCGAATAGTTCTTGCCCTAGGCAGAGTTTGTGTATAACAAAAACTACCACTCTATTATTCATAAGGCCCCATTTGAGGCCTTACATAGTAGGCATTGCCGCTCTCCAGTTGGTTAGTTTGAGTCTACAGAGCCCAGGCCGCGTGATACAGACTTGATACAGGAGGCCTTAGATCTTGTGATATGAAGATTTAGGATTGGCTCAGGACAGCTTAGAGTATACACCAAAGCTGTGCAGATCGTAGGCATCTGTCATTGAGATTTGTCATTTATGACAGAGTATTCCTCCATGTATTTACCATGAAGGGTGTGATGAGATTAGGGAGGCGAGGCAAGCTATCATGACACAACCCCGTAGGCCATGACTAGTGCTCGAGTTGGACACTCATATACATATTTGTTAGACATCATCAAACTGAAACTATACATAATATGGAGGCTTTGTGAAAATATAATGTCATCTCGAGCATTACCGACATGTATCAAGGTAACCTATCTCTTATCGCAATCAATTAAAACCTCATGATACACTGGCCAATGAGGTTGTTGTTACATATATTATCCCAAAATATGTACATACGCAACCCGACAAGGCTAGCACTATGATTGGGAACATCCCAAAATACAAGTAATATAGGTATAACCGAACATATATACACAGAACCCATATTTATGTCTAAAGACCTCTAAGAGTATCAACGGTACCATATAGCGGGATAGGACCCTACCGTACTCCTGAATAAACATATATATACACATTAAAAAAGGGTCTATACCAAAAGTCTAGGCTCCAAGATAAATGAGCACTCCAAGATAGCTGAATAGGAATCCTAGGCTAGCGAATCAACGAAGCTAGTACTTGTACCGGTGGGCATGAACAGCCCCCCTCGAGAAAGGGGGTCAGTACAAGATATGTACTAAGCATGTAAAGCATGAAATACAATAGAAAAGATCATAACTGAAGTAGACAGTTCAAGAGAGAAGTATGATAATCAAGAGCTCACTATATCTGTGCCTTATCAAATAAAATCATGCATATCATTTTCATATACCGTATCCGGCCCATTATGGGACTCGGTGTCATAATCGTATCATTATATTATCATATCATCATATACATATACTGTATCCGACCCTCTAGTAATGGAGTTAGTGAATAAAGTCGTGTACACGTATACCGTACCCGGTCCATCATGGGATTTGGTGCCATAACCATATCACTACAACATCATATCATCATATAGCGTACCTGGCCCTCTAGTAATGGACTCAGTGGATAATGTAGTAAATTAGGCATGATAACATACCTGACCCGGGACTCGGTGAAAGATGTATTAACGATATGCATGAGTCGAATATCATGAACAACCATATACAATTAGATCATCATCTGCGACTCAATAGAACAATCATAAGGAACTATCATTTGAAGATTAGGATAGTAATCGTCTCAAGTACCCTCTGAATATCATTAAGGACCATATCAAATGGAGCTTTAGGAATCAAAGACTTGTATCAAGATAATGCTAAACAACTTATGAAATCAGAGACATTTTTTATCGTCGAGTACTTAGGAATAAGAGCTTATAGATCCAATTACTATTCAACATATAGAAGGCTCGAGGGCAGTAGCTCAACTTCTTTAAAAATTTTAACATCCAGAAGTGAATCCGGATCATGAATCATGTTTGGAGCTTATGAATGGAATTACCCCAAAGATCATATCATTCATCACTTATGTCAAAGGCATGTCAAAAGAAAGAAGGGATAGGCTTTACATACCTATCAACGGCCAATCGCAATTCATTCACTTTGTCACCCTTTTAGTCAATTTAATATAAAAGTAACGTTATAATTAGAAACTATACTTTCTAATTTGTAAATCCGTAGCCCATCACTTTATAGAAGTTGTCCTTTAACCTATACATTCTCCATTAGGATTTTCTATTAGTTAAGAGCTTAATAAAAATTGGGCAGCATTTTCTCTATATATTCGCCTAACCCGAATTTCCAATTATCCTCCTATTAAACCAGAGATTCTAACAATAAAAATATACATATAAAATTATCAAAATTCAGTCTATAACAATTCTAACAACCCAACAACTTCTCTGAATCGATTTCAACTCACAATTTTCTATAACATCGATTTCATGCATTTTCTTAATTTCAATTTGTCCAATCCAATTCTAATAATTCTGTTACACTACTATTAACATAATTACATCCTAAAACAAGAAAATCTTACCTTAATTTTTCTCGAAGGAATTTCTACTCTTTATCGCTTCAATTTCGCACTTTCTTCTTCTCCAACTTAAAATCCGATGTTGCTATCACCTCTTTGAATTTGTACTACACTTAAAAAAGGAACAAACTATTTTTTTCAAACAGCTATAACTAGCTGAAAGTTGGCAACCATGACAAGGTTCTTCCTTTCTTTTCCTTGAACTAGTGTTGTGCAAAATGAATATGAATTATAAATTTTTGTCCTTGACACCACTATATATATATGGTTGGCCATTGATATACACGTGCCCCCCCATTTGTGACTCATCAACATTAATTTGCTCATTTGTTCTTTTTTTAACTAAAATAGATGGGGCCCACAATTTAAATATTAAGTTAATTAATTAATTAATCCTTAGTATCTACTAATATTTTTAAACCAAATAAAATTTATAACCAAATCGTGTATTAATTAAAATTGGGAATAAAAAGTATCTATCTCGTATTCCAAAATAATCTTGTCCAATACTTTAAGAAAGTAGGTGCATCACCTACTTGAAGTAGGTTAGCAATTAGTCTTACCTTAAGAACCTGCGTGATCCTTGCTACTTAAGCTAGACATGTACTCAAGTAGCTTAATTATGTAAGACGTCCAAACCAGTAACTTAAAACAGTAGGTCAATTACCATGCCTAATTATTTTGCCTCAAACTCATTTCAAATCCTTCCAAACCTATTTCCAACTATCACTACTCACATAGAAGTAGTCTATGCAAAATATGGGGCGTTACATCCTCCCTTCCTTAGGATCCTTTGATTACTTCACATAGTCCTTGGCTGAATATGTATTCCTAACTGGAAGGAAATGGGCTTTTTTTTCCAGCTATCTACAATAACCTATATAGAATCTTACTTCTTTGGAGTGCGAAGTAGGACTATAATAAAATCTATATTAATTTCTTCCCATTTACATGTCGATATTTCCATGTAGTCCACTAGGCTTCAGATGCTTGATCTTAACTTGTTGGCAATTCGGGCACTTGTCTATAAACTCTGCTATGTCCTCCTTCATGACATCTCACCAAAATAAACATTTGAGGTCATGATACATCTTTGTTGAGCCCGGATGAACAGAATAATCAGAATAGTGTGCCTCTCCCATAATCAGAATAAGCTACTCATCAATTTACAACTGAGGGAATTTGTTACAATATTTACATTACCTGGGTGGTATTGGAAACTTTTTTGATTCGTGTAGATATCCACATGTATTCCATATAGGTAATGCCTCCATATGTTCAAAGCATGAATTACTGCTGCGAACTCCAAATCATGAGTGGGATAATTTCTTTCATACTTTCTGAGTTGTCGAGAAGCATAGGCTATAACTTTACCATGTTGAATTAGTACACAACCTAGACCAACAACGGAAGCATCACAATAAATAAGAGATCCATCTTGTCCCTCAGAAAGAATTAGAACAGGGGTTGTAGCCAACTTATCTTTCAGCAATTGAAAGATTCGTTCACAAGGATCAGTCTACTCGAACATAACTACCTTGTGAGTTATCCTTGTTAAAGGCACAGAAATCAAAGCAAACTTCTCTTCGAATCTCCTATAGTATCCTTCTAGCCCAAGGAAACTACGTACTTTAGCAGGTGTCGTAGTCTAGGCTAAGTCTTTACAACCTTATTTTCTTGTGTATCTACTCGAATACCATCAGTTCCAATAATATGCCCCAAGAATGCTACTGAAGTCAACCAAAATTTACATTTAGAAAACTTAGCGTACAAATTCTTGTGCTGGAGCACCCCAAGTACCATCCTCAAATGTTCTGCATGGTCCTCTTCCAATCATGAATAAACCAGAATATCATTAATAAATATAATCATGAACAGGTCTAGGAGTAGCTTGAACACTCGGTTCATTAGGTCCATAAACACTGCTGGAGCATTGGTCAACCCAAAAGACATTACTCTAAATACATAATATTCGTATTGGGTTCTAAATGTAGTTTTTGAAATATATGCCTCCTTTACCCGCACCTGGTGATAGCGTGACCGCAAGTCTATCTTCGCAAAACACTTACCACCTTACAGCTGATGAAATCATCAATCCTTGGAAGGGATATCTATTATTTGTTATCATCTTGTTCAGCTGCCTATAATCAATACACATTCGCAGCGACCCATCTTTCTTTCTCACAAATAGTACCGGTGCTCCCCAAGGTGATGTGCTAGGCCTAATGAAGATCTTTTGCTAATAAATCTCTCAAGTGTTCCTTCAACTCTTTAAACTATGTGGGTGTCATTCTATAGGGAGGAATATATATGGGCTGAGTAACTGGTAACACATCTATAGTGAACTCTATCCCCCATTCAAGAGAAAGACCTAGAAGTTCATCTGGAAATACATCTGGATATTCATTGACTACTGGCATTATCCGAAGATTCGATACCTCCACTTTGAAGTTGTGCACATGAACCAGATGATAAATATAACCCTTTTAACCATGTTTCTTGCTTTGAGGTATGAAATGAATTTACCTTCAAATTATTCTTGGGTCACGAATGAACTAGTTAGCTCATAAACTACTTTGTGTATGCTTTGTACTCTTAAATTAAAGATGAAGCTTAATTGTTGGACATTGTTGAGCTTCTAAGACAAATTATGACTAGAAAATATTTTGGTCTTTTCAAATAAATCCCAAATTTTGCTGCTCGTATATGCTTTTTTTTGCAACAAAATTTCCCAAATAAAAATGATGCCTCTTAAGGATGACATGGAGGGCATCTCTTACAAATTTGATCCAGCATCATAAATTTACCCTATCGATATACACCTCACACTTCAATTATTATCAATTCAATAGTTTATTTCTCGAATTCAGACTTGCAGCTTGGTCAAATCTTATTATTACTGTCGACATGACCTTTTAATACATGGTACAAACTATATCTCATTCTCTTTTTATTTCTAGGAACTTTTAGCAGAGTTTCCTTTGTATTTCTTACTATCTCAAAACTTGCGCACAGTAAATACAAACAACGCCTCACAGGGCCAACACACACATATATTATATCATATCGTAGCCACACAGGGCTTCCTGTATCAATCACAAGAAGAAAATGATGAAATTGCCTCGTATATCAAACACAAACTATACTTATAACTCTTTCCTATTTACTTTCTCTTTCCATCTTTAACTGCAGGTTTCAAACATACCTGTAGCATTCGTATTATGTCTTACATATATTTCATTTACAGTTACTCATTCCTTTAACTTCTGTTGTGTACACTTTCTGACTGGACTTATCTGCGACATATACATTCAACCCGTTTCCTTACTGTACTTACCATAACTCTCCATAACGATGACCAATTTGCCATTTGGTATATAACAATTCTCACTATGTTCCCCTTTATCCATTTTTCACCTGTAAGTGCAACTAATTTCCATCCTAGTTTGCGAAATTACCATGGGTGGGAATGCCTTAGTCACTATTACTCGTAAATATTTAATTATTGACTCCTTTAATTTCCTCTTGCCTCAATTAGGTAAAAATGTACAATAAATGTACATATATAGGAAATTTTGATAAGGTCTCCTATACCTATAGTCGATCAGTCTCTAGTCCAATCCAGTGATCTAGAAAGTGAAGTGTGCTCCTCGTCATAGTCTGTCCGCCATCTACTCATATACTCTTCATCATCTTCTTCATTTAAATCTGGGGAACATAGATAACCGGGTAACTCCTGGTTTATCGATGACCACAACAGGGGGCTAGAATAGTCTATAATACTTACCGAGGTAGCCGATCTGATGTGGTATCCTGCTATAAGAACAACTGGTATGGTCTCAGGGACCACCTCCCTGGATATCAAAAACTTTATGGGAATAGTCACTAGGTCCTCTAAGGGGTCACTCTTGATAGAATAACAGAGGCTTCTCCTACTTGATCATGGAACCTGAGGTCCTGAATTTACCCTAGGGTCCTTCTTCGCACCCACACTATCTGAATATGGCCTTTTCATCTTTCGCAAATCTTCACCTACTTACAAGAAAAAAGGTCAGAAATAATCATAGATTCAGGCTTTATCGCATGATCTAAAATAAAAGGAAGGATAATATCATAAATGTCCTGTAGCCTCCTGTTTATAGATGTGGTGTACAACATATCAATAAACAAGACTCTACTAGACACGGTCTGTAGATACTCTGAGGATGAACTGCTCTGATACCACTTTTATCATAACCCAACCCCATAGGCCATGACTATTACCTGAGTTGTACACTTATATACATATTTGTTCGACCATCAAACTGAAACCATACACAATATGGAGGCTTTGTGAAAATATGATGTCATAACGAGCGTTACCAACAGGTATCAAGATAACTTATCTTCTGAGGAGTTGTAATCAATTAAAACATCATGATACATGAGCCGACGAGGTTTTATCTACATACAACATCCCAAAATATATACATGCGCAAGCCAAAAAGGCTGGCACTATGATTAGGAATGTCCCCTAATACAAGTCATATAGGCATAACCGAACATATATACACACACCCATATTTATGTCTACAGGCCTCTAAGAGTATCAATAGTATCATATAGAGGAATAGGGCCCAACCGTACCCCTGAATAAACATATATATACACATAAAAAAAAGGATCTACACCAAAAGTCTAGTCTTAGAGACAAAGGAGTACTCTAAGATAGCTAAATAGGAATCCTATGTTGGTGGATCACCGAAGCTAGTACCTATACCTACGGGCATGAAACGTAGCCCCCCTGAGAAAAGGGGTCAGTACAAGATATGTACTAAGTATCTAAAGCACAAAATATAATAGGAAAGATCATAACTGAAGTAGAGAGTACAAAAGACAAGTATGATAATCAAGGGCTCATTGTATCTATGCCTTATGAAATAAAATCATGCATATCATTGTCATATACCGTATCCTACCCATTATGAGACTCAGTGCCATAATTGTATCATTATGTTATTATATCATCATATACATATACCGTACCCGACCCTCTAGTAAGGGACTCGGTGAATGAAGTTGTGTACACGTATACTATACCCGACCCATTGTGTAACTCGGTGCCATAACCATATCACTGCATCATCATATCATCATATAGCATACCAAGCCCTCTAGATAGGGACTCGATGGATAATGTAGTAAATTGCGCGTGATAACATACTAGGCCTGGGACTCGGTGAAAGATGTATTAACGGTATACATGAGTAGAATATCATGAACAACCATATATAATTAGATCATCATCTGAGATACAATAAAACAATCATAATGAACTATCGTTTGATTATCAGGCTAGTAATCATCTCAAAAACCCTCTAAAGATCATTAGGGACTATATCAAATGGAGCCTCATGAATCATAGACACGTATTAAGATAATGCTAAACAACTTATGGAATCAGAGACAGGTTTCATCATAGAGTCCTTAGGAATAGGAACTTATATATCGAATTACTACTCAACATATAGAATGCTCCAGGGCAGTGGCTCAACTGCTTTAAGAGTTTTAACATTCAGAAGTGAATACGGATTATGAATTATGTTTGGAGCTTATGAATATAATTACCCCAAATCTCATATCATTCATCACTTACATCTAAGACATGCCAAAAGAAAGAAGGGATGGGCTTTACATACCTGTCAATGGACAATCGCAATTCGTTCTCTTTGTTGCCCTTTTAGCCTATTTAATATAAAAGTAACATTGTCATTAGTAATTATACTTTCTAATTTGTAAATCTGTAGCCCATCAGTTTATAGAACTTGTCCTTTAACCCAGAGATTCTAATAATAAAAATATACATATAAAATTCTCACAATTCAGTCTATAACAATTCTAACAACCCAACAACTTCTCTTAATCGATTTCAACTCACAATTTTCTATAACATCGATTTCATGCATTTTCTTAATTTCAATTTTATCCCATCCAGTTCTAATAATTCTGTTATACTACCATTAACATAATTACATCATAAAACAAGAAAATCTTACCTTAATTTTTCTCGTAGGAATTTCTACTCTTAATCGCTTTAATTTCGCACTTTCTTCTTCTCTAACTTAAAATCCAACGTTGCTATCACTTCCTTAAAATCAAACAGCTATAGCTAGCTGAAAGTTGGCAGCCATGGCAAGGTTCTTCCTTTTTTCCCTTGAACTAGTGTTGTGCAAAATGAATATGAATTATAAATTTTTGTCCTTGACACCACTATATATATATGGTTGGCCATTGATATACATGTGCCCCCCCATTTGTGACTCATCAACATTAATTTGCTCATTTGTTCTTTTTTTAACTAAAATAGATGGGGCCCACAATTTAAATATTAAGTTAATTAATTAATTAATCCTTAGTATCTACTAATATTTTTAAACCAAATAAAATTTATAACCAAATCGTGTATTAATTAAAATTGGGAATAAAAAGTCTCTATCTCGTATCCCAAAATAATCTTGTCCAATACTTTAAGAAAGTAGGTGCATCACCTACTTGAAGTAGGTTAGCAATTAGTCTTACCTTAAGAACCTGCGCGATCCTTGCTACTTAAGCTAGACATGTACTCAAGTAGCTTAATTATGTAAGACGTCCAAACCAGTAACTTAAAATAGTAGGTCGATTACCATGCCTAATTATTTTGCCTCAAACTCATTTCAAATCATTCCAAACCTATTTCCAACTATCACTACTCACATAGAATTAGTCTATGCAAAATATGGGGCGTTACATCCTCCCTTCCTTAGGATTCTTTGATTACGCCATGGATCACATGCAAAATTTAGTGGAGTTTTAAAATGTTCCGATGTACATAAATATGGGATATAACATCTTTTTCCCCTTTAGAACATTCGTCCTTGAATGTTAACTAGGCTCATAAGTTCTTACAAGGGTTCTGGGAAGTCTTTGTAATAGTTGTCACATATAGTTTTCTCATTAATAAATATAACCATTTTAGGGGTTTAGATTACCTGTGGGTATAAGGAACAAGTGAGGATACTTATTCTTTATTTCCTCTTCGGCTTCCTAGGTCATCTATTCTCTATTATTGTTTTGCCACAATACTTTGATGGAAGTCACGTCCTTGGTATGTAATCTTCTGATATGGTGATCAAGTATAGCTATAGGGTGTTCTTCGTAACATAGCTCCTCCATCACTTGGAAATCATCCATGGGGAATACTCTAGAAGGATCACCAATACATTTGCGAAGCTTCCATATATGAAAGACTGGGTGTACTACTTTAAAATCAGATGGTAGGTCTAACTCATAGGCAACCTTGCCCACCCTACAAACAATCTGATAGGGCCTAATGTACCTCGGGCTAAGTTTCTCTTTCTTGCCAAACTTCATTACACCCTTCATCGGTGACACCTTCAAGAACACCCAATCCCCAACTTCAAACTCTAAGTGTTGATATCGATTGTCTGCATATGAGTCTTGTCGACTCTGGGCTGCTAATAATATCTCATGAATAAGCTTTACTTTATCCACAGTTCGCTGAATTATGTCTGGGCCTATTAGCTTAGTCTCACCAACCTCAAACCAACCAATAGGTGACCTATATTTCCTGCCATACAAGGCTTCATATGGTGCCATCTGGATGCTAGAATGATAGGTATTACTATAGGCAAACTTGATAAATTTTAGATGATGGTCCCAGCTACCCTTGAAGTCAATAACACAGGCCCACAATATATCTTCTAATGTATGGATAGTACATTCAGCCTGCCCATCAGTGTAAGGGTGAAATGTTGTGCTCAGACTCACCTGTGTCCCTAGTCCTTCCTGGAATGATCTTCAGAAGTGAGCTGTGAACTGAGCTCCTTTTTCTGATATAATAGATGTGGGGACCTGTGAAGTCTTACTATTTCCTTGATATATAACTTCACATAGTCCTCGACTGAATGTGTAGTCCTAACTACAAGGAAACTAGAAGAAAATGGGATGATTTTGTCAGCCTATCTATAATAACCCATATAGAATCATACTTCCGTGGAGTGCGAGGTAGGCCTGCAATAAAATCTATATTAATTGCTTTCCATTTCCAAGTCAGGATTTCCATCTTCTGTAATAGTCCACCAGGCTTCTGATGCTCGATCTTCACCTATTGACAATTTGGGCATTGGGCTACGAACTCTGCTATGTCCTCCTTTATGCCATCTCACCAATATAAATATTTGAGGTCATGATACATCTTTGTTAAACCTGTATGAATAGAATAACAGGCATAGTATTCCTCTCCCATAACCTGTTGCCATATCTCAATGATCTCAAGTATACATAATTTGCCTCTATACCTCAACACTCCATCAGGTGTGACCTCGAATAGGGTCTTTTCCTTTTGAAGGGATGCATATCTATATTATGCTAGAACAGGGTCCTTGTATTGGCGTTGTTTTATTTCTCCCATAATAGAGGATTCAGCAATTCCTCAAAAAGAAACCCCACCATCATTGGAATAAGCCAAATTCTACCAATATACCCATTGATTTAAGGTTGAGTGCATCTATTACAATATTTGCTTTCCCTGGGTGGTATAGGATGTCAACATCATAATCTTTTAGCAACTCTAGGTACCTTTTATTCCACAAATTCTACTCTTTCTTCTTATAGATATATTGGACACTTTTTTGATCTGTGTAGATATCCACATGTATGCCATATATGTAATGCCTCTATATGTTCAAAGCATGAAGTATTGCTGCTAACTCCAAATCATGAGTGGGATAATTTTTCTCTTGCTTTCTGAGCTGCCGAGAGACATAGACTATAACTCTACCATATTACATCAGTACATAACCTAGCCCAACACCGGAAGCATCACAATAAATAACATAGCCATCTAGTCCTTCAGGAGGAGTTTAGAATAGGGGATGTAGTCAACTTATCTTTCATCAACTGAAAGCTTCGCTCACAAGCATCGATCCACTCGAACTTAACCACCTTTTGAGTTAGCCTTGTTAAAGGCACTGAAATTGAAGCAAACTTCTCATCGAAGCTCCTGTAGTATCCTGCTAGCCCAAGGAAACTACGTACTTTAGTCGGTGTTGTAGGTCTAGTCCAATTCTTTCTGACCTCATTTTTAGTGTATCTACTCGAATACTATTAGTTCCAATAATATGTCCCAAGAATTCTACTGAAGTCAACCAGAATTCACATTTAGAGAACTTAGTGTACAACTTCTAGTGCTGGAGGACCCCAAGTACCGTCCTCAAATATTCTGCATGCTCCTCTTCAAATCGTGAATAGACAAGAATAACATCAATAAATACAATCATGAACAGGTGTAGGAGGTTCTTGAACACTCGGTTCCTTAGGTCCATAAAACTGCTGAAGCATTGGTCAGCCCAAAAGACATTACTCTAAACTCATAATGTCCGTATCGGGTTCTAAATGCAGTCTTTGAAATATCTTCCTCCTTTACCCAGACCTGGTGATAGCATGACCGCAAATCTATCTTCGAAAAACACTTAGCACCTTGCAGCTGATCAAATAGATCATCAATCCTGGAAGGAAATATCTATTCTTTGTTTTCACCTTGTTCAACTGCCTATAATCAATACACATTCACAGCGACCCATCTTTCATTCTCATGAATAGTACCGGTGCTCCCCAAGGTGATGTGCTAGGCCTAATGAAGATCTATTGCTAATAAATCTCTCAAGTGTTCCTTCAACTCTTTAAACTATGCGGGTGTCATTCTATAGGGAGGAATATATATGGGCTGAGTATCTGGTAACACATCTATAGTGAACTCTATCCCCCATTTAAGAGAAAGACCTGGAAGTTCATCTGGGAATACATCTGGATATTCATTGACTACCGACATTGACCGAAGAGTCGGTACCTTTGCTATCAAGTTATGCACACGAAACATATGATAAATATAACCCTTTCTTACCATCTTTCTTGCTTTAAGGTATTAAATAAATTTACCTTTAAATTGTTTTTGGGTCACGAACGAACTATTTAGCTCATAAACTACTTGTTGTATGCTTTGTACTCTTCAATTAAAGGTGAAGCTGAATTGTTGGACGTTGTTTAGCTTCTTCTAAAACAAACTGTGACTAGAAATTATTTTGGTCCTTTCAAATTAATCCCAAATTTTGCTGCTCATATATGCTTTTTTCGCAATAAATTTCCCCAAAAAAAATTGATGCCTCTTACGGATGAAATGGAGGGCATCTCTTACAAATTCTATCTAACATCATAAATTTACCCTATCGATATCAACCTCACACTTAAAATTATTATCTATTCAATAGTTTATTTCTCGAAGTCAGACTTTTAGGTTGGTCAAATCTTATTATTGTCGACAAAACCTTTTAAGACATGTTACGTACTATATCTCATTCTTTTTTTATTTCTAGGAACTTTTAGCAGAGTTTCCTCTATATTTCTTACTATCTCAAAACTTGCACGTAGGAAATACCAACAATGCCTCACAGGGACAACACACAGTTATATGATATCATATCGTAGTCACACAGGGCTTCCTATATCAATCACAAGACGAAAATGACAAAATTGTCTCGTATATCCAACACAAACTGTACTTATCACTCTTTCCTATTTACTTTCTCTTTCCATATTTAACTGCAGATTTCAAACATACTTGTAGTATTAGTACTATGTCTGACATATATTCTATTTATATTTACTCATTCCTTTAACTTCTGCTGTGCACACTTTCTGATTGGACTTATCTGCGACATATGCATTAAACCCATTTCCTTACTATACTTATCATAATTCGCCATAATGATGGCCAATTTGCCATTTGGTATATAAAAATTCTCATTATGTTCCCTTGCTATCGAATTTTCACCTATAAGTACAACTATTTCCCATCCTACTTTATGAAATTCCCATGGGTGGGAACGCCTTAGTAACTATTACTCATAAATACTTGGTTATTGACTGCATTAATTTCCGCTTGGCGCTATTAGGTAACAATATACGACAAATGTACATACATAGGAAATTTTGATAAGGTCTCCTATACCTTTAGTCGATTAGTTTCTAGTCCAATCCAGTGATCTATAAATTAAAGTGTGCTCCTCATCATCGTCTTCTTCATTTGATTCTGGGGAACATAGATAATCGGGTAACTCCTGGTTTTCTGATGACTAGGACAAGAGGCTAGAATAGTCTGTAATACTTACCGAGGTAGTCGGTCTGACGTGGTGTCTTTCCATAAAAACAACTGGTATGGTATTAGGGACCACCTCCTTAAATATCAAAAACTCTGGGGGAATTGTCGCTGGGTACTCGAAGGGGTCATTCTCGATAGAATAACTGAGGCTCCTCCTACTCCATCCTAGAGCCTGAGGTCCTAAATTTACCATAGGGGCCTTCTTCGCACCTATGCTATCTAAAGCTGGCCTTTTCATCTTTTGCAAATCAGCACCTACTTACATGAAAAGAGGTCAGAAACAATCATAGATTCAGGCTTTATCATACGATCTAAAATAGAAGGAATGATAATATCCTAAATGTCCTATAGCCTTCTGTTTATAGATGTGGTGCACAACATACTGATAAACAAGACTCTACTAGACATGATCTGTAAATACTCAGACGATGAATTGCTCTGATATCAGTTTTGTCATTATCTAACCCCGTAGGCCATGACTCGTGCCTGAGTTGGACACTCATATACATATCTGTTAGACATCATCAAACTGAAACCATACATAATATGGAGGCTTTGTGAAAACATGATGTCATATCAAGCATTACCGACATGTATCAAGGTAACTTGTCTCTTGAGAAGTCATAATCAATTAAAATATCATGATACACGAGCCGACAAAGTTTTCGCTACATACAACATCCCAAAATATGTACATACGCAAGCCGACAAGGCTGACACTAAGATTAAGAATGTCCCAAAATACAAGTCATATAGGCATAACCGAACATATATACACATAACCCACATTTATGTCTACATACCTCTAAGAGTATCAATAGTACCATATAGCGGGATAGGGTCCCTCCATACCCCTAAATAGGAATCCTAGGCTGGCGGATCACCAAAGCTAGTAACTATACCTGCGGGCATATAAACATAAAATATAATAAGAAAGATCATAACTGAAGTAGAGAGTACTAGAGACAAGTATGATAATTAAGAGCTCACTGTATCTGTTCCTTATGAAATAAAATCATGCATATCATTGTCATATACCGTATCCGGCCCATTATGAGACTCGATGCCATAATCATATTATTATATTATCATATCATCATATACATATACCATACCCGACCCTCTAGTAAGGAACTCGGTGAATGAAGTCGTGTACACATATACCATACCAGCCCATCGTGGAACTTAGTGCCATAACCATATCTCTACATCATCATATCATCATATAGCATACCCGGCCCTCTAGTGATAGACTCGGTGGATAATATAGTAAATTGTATGTTATAACATACCTGGTCTGAGACTCAATGAAAGATGTATTAATGGTATGCACTAGTAGAATATCATGAACAACCATATACAATTAGATCATCATCTGAGACTCAATAGAAAAATCATAATGAACAATCTTTTGAAGATCAGGATAGTAATCGTCTCAAGTATCCTCTGAATGTCTTTAGGGACCACATCAAATGGAGCCTCAGGAATCATAGACATGTATCAAGAGAACTCTAAACAACTTATGGAATCAGAGATATTTGTCATCATAGATTCCTTAGAAATAGAAGCTTATACATCCAATTACTATTCAACATATAGAAGGCTCGAAGGCAGTAATTCAACTACTTTAAGAGTTTTAACATCCTGAAGTGAATACGGATCATGAATCATGTTCGGAGGTTATGAATGGAATTACCCCAAAGCTCATATAATTCATCACTTACGTGTAAGAAATGCCAAAAGAAAGAAGGGATAGGCTTTACATACCTGTCAACGGCCAATCGCAATTTGTTCTCTTTGTCGGCCTTTTAGCCTATTTAATATAAAAGTAATGCTATGATTAGTAACTATACTTTCTAATTTGTAAATCCGTAACCCATCACTTTATAGAACTTTTCCTTTAACCTATATATTCTCAATTAGGGTTTTCTATTAGTTAAAAGCTTAACAAAAATTGGGCAGCATTTCCTCTATATATTCACCTATCCCGAATTTCCAATTATCCTCCTGTTAACGCAGAGATACCAACAACAACAATATACACATAATATTCTCACAATTCACTCTATAACAATTCTATCAACCCAGTTACTTCTCTTAATCTATTTCAACTCACAATTTTCTATAACATCGATTTGATGCATTTTCTTAATGTCAATTTTGTCCCATCCGATTCTAACAATTCTGTTACACTACTATTAACATAATTACATCATAGAATAAGAAAATCTTACCTTAATTTTTTTCGGAGGAATTTTTACCCTTAATCGCTTCAATTTTGCACTTTCATCTTCTCCAACTTAAAATATAATGTTTCTATCACATCCTTGAATTTGTAATACACCTGAAAATTAATCAAAATAAGGAGAAAAAATATTTTTTTCAAATAGCTATGGCTGGCCGAAAGTTGGCAGCCATGGCAAGGTTCTTCCTTTCTTTTCCTTGAACTAGTGTTGTGCAAAATGAATATGAATTGCAAACTTTTGTCCTTGACACCACTATATATATATGGTTGGACATTGATATACACGTGCCCCCCCTTTGTGACTCATCAACATTAATTTGCTGATTTGTTCTTCTTTTTTTACTAAAATGGGTGGGGCCCATAATTTAAATATTAAGTTAATTAGTTAATTAATCTCTAGTATCTACTAATATTTTTAGACCAAATAAAATTTATAACTAAATCATGTATTAATTAAAATCGAGAATAAAAATTCTCTATCTCATATCCTGAAATAATCTTGTCCAATACTTTAAGGAAGTAGGTGCATCACCTACTTGAAGTAGGTTAGCAATTAATCTTACCTTAAGAACCTGCGTGATCCTTCCTACTTAAGCTATATATGTACTCAAGTAGCTTAATTATGTAAGACATCCAAACCAATAGCTTAAATAAGTAGGTCGATTACCATGACAAACTATTTGTCCTCGAACTCCTTTCAAATCCTTCCAAACCTATTCCCAATCATCACTACTCACATATAACTAGTCTATTCAAAATATGGGGCATTACATTTGTTACACCCCGTACTTTTATACCTTGGAAGGTTCTTAAGTATCTTGAAAGGTTCTTAAGTTTTTGTAAGTATTATTAAGTTTATTAAAGATTCTTAAAGCTTCTCAATCTTCTTAGAAGTTACCATGGGAGCCAGACAGCCCATAACGCTATCAAATAACTCTAAGGAAGGGAGAATGTGACACCTCATGATAGGGAAGATTGGAAATAGTGTTGTAAGAATTTGGAAAAAGTTGGAGACCAAATAATGAGTCGTAGGACTCGACTTACTTACATAAGCTAACAACTTGGAAATATTACATACTTAAGCTACTTGAGTACATATCAAGCTTATGTAGCAAGGTTTATATAGGTTCATAAAGTAAGATGAGATTATGAACCCACGAGGAGGAAAAAAGAGTGACATATGGAAGCCTAAGAGAGTGCCACATGGTAGTAAGGGAGTGTACCACATGGAAGAAGCTGGAGGAAGGGTAGTGTACCCTACCTGCCATGTGGCAGCCTATGGTAAGAGGAAGGGATGTGTTGGCCCATTGAAGGCTTGACACGTGTCTCCACTTAGGGGTTGACACGTGTCACACTCTAAAGTAGCTTATATATATGTTATGACTCATTCTTATCTATAATAAAGTCTTTTATCTTTCTAGTTCAAGAGACTTCTAGAGAAAGAAAGAAGAGAAGAAAAATCTAGAACTAGAGAGAGAGTAGGTTCGGCCAAGGAGAAAGAAAGGTAAGCCTCCGATTTTGTTCTGTGAAACTAATTATCTAGGGTATACCACAATGTTATGAAGATGTTAGTAATATAAATTTATGGTTTCGAGCAGCACCAAAATGTTAGCAAGAAGCCATAAATGTTATGAATGTTCTATTGAGTCTCAAGAGATGACCTAGTTGCATATGGTTTCTCACTATTCTGCTCGTGCATACAGTAACCCTTCTCTCATCGAGTCCTACAATGGGCTGGGAACGTTATCGTGCACAGCTTTATTACTCCTTCACTGAGTCCCGAGCTGGCTATATATATGTATGTATGAAGTGTACGATGATGAAATGTCATATATGATGAATTTGAAACATACAATAATATCATATGTGATGAAGTTATTTACCGAGTATCGGGCCAGTTATATATATATAAATGATGATATGATAAAAATGTGGATCGAGTCGTATGTTCCTCGGCATTATTTTAAATTATGGATCGGGCCGAATATTCCTTGATATATTTCACTATGTGATAATGGCACCGAGTCCTATAAAGGGGCCATGTGCGGTATGTTATGTACACTACTCTTTTACCGAGTCCCTTACTAAAGGATCGGATACTTACGTAGGCATGCATATAAAAATATAGGGTTACACTTGTGACCCCGATCGCCATAGTGGACTGGATGTACTATGATGACATATACGATAAGATTATGCCGTATACGATGATATGATGCCATATACGATAACCTGATGAAATAATACACATGGTGAGAGGGGATGATTATATGGTGATATGGTAATATGATGAACTAGTTATGATACCGGGTTCCTTAGCGAGCTGGGCACAGTGTATGATGATGTATATGACTACGTGTCCTAAGGTGCAGGTACATTAATTTGTTAATTTTTACACTTGTCCCCTGCATCATTGTTTCAGTTATGGTCTCAGCTATGATCTGTTATATTTTACAAACACAGTACATATATCGTATTGACCTCTTTTTCTTTGGGGGGGATGTGTTTCATGACCACAGGTACAGATACTTACTTTGGAGATCCGCCAGCTTAGGACTCCCACTCAGCTATGTCGAAAGTGCTTCACTATTCTGGAGCCTAGCTTTTGGTGCTGATCATATAATGTATATAGTTATTTATTCAGGGGTACGATGGGGGCCCTGTCCCGTTATATATCACTGTTAATATTTTTAGAGGTCTATAGAGATATGTAGGTGGGTTATTTACGAGTTTGATTCAGTTGTGCCTATATGGCATATTATAAATGTTATTATGTTAAGGTAGCCTTGTCGGCCCTTGCATGACATGGTGCAAATGAAAGAGGCTATGTGCAGACGAATTTGCTATCACCCTCTGTATTCTTGTGTATAGTTCTTATAGTTGAGATTTATGTATATGGGGGTCCAGGTCAGACCCCAGTCACGGCCTACGGAGTTGGTCATGCCAGAAGTGATATAAGAGTTGTCCTTCCTCAGAATGTCTACAAACCGTATCTAGTAGAGTCTTATTTATCAGTGTGTTACACTCCATATCTATAAACAGAAGGCTACAAGGCATTTCGGATGTCACCTTTCTTTCATATCTAAGATCGTGCGATAGAGCCTAGCCAGAGGATATGAAATTCCTTTTTCTAACCTTTGGTTTTAGCTAAAGAACGACATCGACAAAAGAAAATAACGGATGATATTGGAAGCTACCCAGTTTATAGGTAAGTGATGGTGTGAAGAAGGCATGCTGGATAAGGTAAGAAGATTGAAATATGATTGAAATGTAAAGTCGAAGATTGAAGGTAAAAGTAGACAAAAAGTGTAACAGGTGTAGTTCGAGTTAGACATACGAGGTAAGTCCATTATTTTATACTGTTGTTGATATTGGGCACCCTGTGTGGCGGTGATATGAATATATATATATATTGGCCCTGTGAGGCATTGTTGGTATTTCCTAAGTGCATGTTTGGGATAGTAAGGAATATAGAGGAAACTCTACCAATTTTTCTTTGAAATAAAAAGAGAATGAGATATAAGGGTGTAGTATATCTTGAGAGATTGTATCTATGGTAACGATAAGATCCGACTAAACTAGGAATACAACTGACTTTGGGAAATAAGTAAATTGCGGTATGGGTGGTAATTAAAAGGTTGATACTGATATGATGATAAGAATGGTGATGGATATGAACGTCTTAAGACTGCTTGCGAGGTATTAAGGATGAGAATGACGAGGAAGGATAAGGGGGTTAATTATGCTTGCTCCACTAGGTGGAATTAGTCCATAGTTAGGATAGTGAATAAAGTTTAAGAAATATTACCCTCCGGGATTAACCATGAGCAGAATGTAGTGTGAATATAATGAGGATCATCATGGAAGTACGAAGGGCCTACTAACGAAGTAACTAAAGAATGTGATTGTGAGTAAGATTAAGAGTCAGCATCGAGTACACTATAAGGATGAAAGTACATAAAGCAGAAAAGGGTATTATGTATATGTACCTCCACCATGGAAAATAGTAAGACCCCTCAAGAATGAGGGACGTAGCTCTGCAAGACCATTGATGCATTGCGAGTCCATTAAGAAAACAAGTGGTATTCACTGGGATGAAGATAGTGTTATAGCAAAGAACACGTGTCATCAGAGTATAAGTGCCCCCGAATGGAGAATCAGACACGATTATAAGCACTAGTGACGTACTGATTGGGATGAAGGAAATGTGGCTTCGACTAAGCTACTACATTAGTTATATGACTCAAGTACCAGTATTTGGACTAGATTGTGTACTATTTATCGAGAATTCTAAGCACCTCTTGGTTGTATTAAGGTTTTTTATAGGGGCAACCTAAAGTATAGATGAGTTAACAAAAGGTGTAGATATGGTGCAGTATGTCAAATATGTTGGAACAGAATCATATGCGTATGAATAGTTGAAAATAAATAGATGATGGTACGCCCTAAAGGGGGGAAGTGGATGAGAGAAATACACGCGTGAGATGAAATCAACTGACACTATCACATATTGACAGGAACGCTTAAATTTCAACCGAGATCCCATACTGGCACAAGTTAGCAGGAGCTCGAGGCCAACAACAAATAGATAGGGGCCATAGTATCTGAGACTGTGCGAAGAATCATTGGTAGAACCCTTAGGGATGGGTGCCTACCACAAGGGGTGAATACGATAAGAGAGTAGGACTGAACAAACTAAGGACCATATAAAGGGTAGTAGGGCCATGTTTGGGTAAAGATTAAGATATGGCAACAACGTCATTGGCCGCTGATATGGTGACATACAAGTAGCAAGGAGAAAGAATAGAAAATATCTTATGGTAGGAAATGAGGAGACCAAGGAGTACATAAATAAAGAAAAGAAAGAATTAGGATAAAATAGCATTGGCGCGAGCAAGTTCTAGTGTGAAGTCGATATGTAAAGCAAGATGGACCGAGAAACAAAAAGATTTTGTCTATCTTATACAAGTTGTATTAGAATGGTTATGCAACTTATGGATATGTATATGTTGAGTATAGGGTCAAGTGAGAAGTACATGAGAAAAGGAGATAGGATGTTTTGGACACGTTATAGAGATATGACAAGATGGGTTAGACTAAACTACCGAGATAGGGTGAGTACTAAGGGAAAAATAGGACCTAGCCGTGGTTGAACCAACGATTTATCTTGACGTTGAGTGTAAGACAGACGCGGAGAGGGAAATGCGAAGCATGAAGACTAGAAAGAAGACGCTAAGGTAAATCTTGGGCTAGGTTGAGTTCCTTCACACATTATTATAAGGATTGCAATGGAACGTGACACAAGGACTTCCCGGGGGGTCACCCATCCTATTACTACTCTCACTCAAGCACGTTTAACTTCGAAATTCCAGTGGGATGTGATGCGTTAGTGCTTCTATGATCGCATAAGATGGAAGAATCTGAACTAGCGGTGAAGCAACGAAACGAGATTATGTACCTAGAGTGTTATAAGTTACATTAAGGGAATTATAAAAGGGCTTAAGCAAAGCAAGTAGGATTAGCTGATTACTAACAGATGGTGCACTTGTATGCCACAGTTCTTTAATATAATACCAGCTAATGATAAGCAAACCACGGAATGGTTATACAGGTCATTATGTGAGGGGACTTCAGCATAACTTGGTAGCCGACTCTGATGGGCAAAAAGCAAAACCCAAAAAGGCGAGGGTACCAGTTGATGTCATTTAAAAAAGGCAAGAAGTAATATATGAGGTTAAAGATTCCAAAACACGACCTTGTCTACAAGACTCCCTTTGTACTCCTTGGACAGATAATTCTATATAGAATGTTATCCGCAGATTAACAAGATCAGCCCATGTTCCTCCAATCAAAGGCTACCTGCTCAATAGAGATGGTATGAAATTATAGGTCAAGAGGGTGGTAGGACCTTATAGAGTTCCCATAGCTATTGTCCTAGATAAAGGATTCCAAGTTACAGTTAACTACCGAGGGTCAGTTTATAAAGAGATTTGGAAGACAGATAGGTCTTCATACACAATTTTACCCTCAGACTGATGGACAAACTAAGATTATTAGCTAAATGTTAGATGATATGTTGCAGGCCTATACGGTTGACTCCAAAGGTATCTCAGACAATTACCTACCACCTATTAAAAGTACTTATGACATTAACTATCATTCTAGTATCCAGATGGCCCTGTACGAGACTTGGTATGGCAGATAGTGTAGGTTGCCAATTAATTAGTTTGATGGTAGTAAAACATGACTAATACGCCCATATGTGGTTCAATAAGTGGTATAGAAGGTAAAGCTTATTCGGGAGAGATTATTAGCAGCTCCAAGTTGACAGAAGTCATATGCAAATAATCGACATCGATCTCTAGAGTTTCAAGTTATAATTAAGCAATCTCAGAAGTGTCATCCACAGAGAAAGTGATGAGAGCTATCAATAAAGAGGACCTTAGTCCAAGATGCATTGGCTCTTATCAGACCCTATGCCGGATAGGCAAGGTTGCCTATGAGTTGGACTTACCGGCGGATCCAGAAGTAGTAAATCTAGTCTTCAAAGTATCGATGATTTGCAAGTATGTTGGAGATCCATCCTGAGTATATTCTGCAGAGGATATCCAGGTCATAGAGGAGGTATCCTATGAGAATCAACCGGTCGCCATCCTGGATTGACAGAGTAGGGGGTGGTGAATTAAGGACATAGCTTCTGTCAAGGTGTTATGGCAAAACAAGAGTCGCAAAAAAATGACCTGGGAAGCTAAAAGGGAAATAAAGCACAAGTATCCGTACCTATTCTCTACGTCTACAAATAATCCCAACCTTAAGAACTCTGATATTGATTGTTCAATGAAATTATGTGTTATTGCAATGGAACAGTGAAACTCTGTATATAGTTGGCATAAGATCTTGAGGAAGGTTTTGGTTCATATTTAAGGAAGAATGTTCTAAAGGGGGGAAGGATGTTCTTAAGCTTGGAAGGTTCTTAAGCTTCTTAAGCTTTTTAAGTATCCTGAAAGGTTCTTAAGTTTTTGGAATGATTCTTAAGTTTCTTGAAGCTTCTCAAGCTTCTTAGAAGTTACCATGGGAGTCGGATAGCCCATAAATCTATCAAAAAACTTTAAGGAAGGGAGAATGTGACACCTCATGATAGGAAAGATTGTTAATAGCGTTGAAAGAATCCGAAAGAAGTTGGAGACCAAATAATGAGTCGTAGGACTCGACTTACTTACGTAAGCTATCAACTTGGAAATCTTACATACTTAAGGTACTTGAGTACATACCAAGCTTACGTATAAAGGATTACATAGGTTCATAAAGTATGATGAGATTACGAACCCACAAGGAGGAAAAGAGAGTGACACGTGAAAGCCTGAGAGAGTGCCATATGGCAGCAAGGGAGAGTGACACATGGCAGTAGATAGAGCAAGGCTATTGGACCCCACCTTCCATATGGAAGCCTATGGTAGGAGGAAGGGATGTGTTGGCCTAATGAGGGCTTGATACGTGTCACCACTTAGGGCTTGATATGTGTCACCACTTAGGGCTTGACACGTGTCACCCCCAAATTAGCCTATATATATATATATATATATATATATATATATGTTATGACTCATTCTTATCTAAAAGAAAGTCATTTATCTTCCTAGTTCAAGAGACTTCTAGAGAAAGAAAGAAGAGAAGAAAAATCTAGAACTACAGAGAGAGTAGGTTCGGCCAAGAAGACAGAAAGGTAAGCCTCTGATTTTGTTCTGTGAAATAATTATATAGGGTGTACCAAGATGTTATGAATATGTTAGTAATGTAAATTTATGGTTTTTATCAGCACCAAAATATTAGCAAGCAGCCACAAAGTTGTTGTCGCGCTAAAAGAACTTTCGAGGCAAGTTTTGGCGAGTTTCGGGCAAGGTAAGGTTTTTCCTTTGAAATTGGAGTTTATCATGATGTTATAAGGTATATTACATGTCTTAAATAATGTTTTAAGTCGAAAAAATTCATAAGAATGCTTGACATTAGAAATAAACTAAATTGAAGATGTCATAGCTAAATCGAAGTCGCGTAGGTGTTGTGATTGTGGGCCGCGGTTGTATCTGGTGTGGTTGCATGTTGCATGGCTGTAAAGGGTTATAAAAATGGTGTGGGTGCTTATGGTTTCAGACACATGACCTTCCATTTAGTATGGTTAAAGGGTTTATGAAATAAAGGTTAAAAACTCTATTTTGGTATAGTAGTTTTGAGCTACTTATTTGGAGTTGTATTGGGTAATGTTGAAGTGATTTATTTATATATATGCTGCTGGTTGTGGTTGTTGGTATGGTTTTTGATATTTTGGCTGAGTGAAATCTTGGGGATCTTGAAGTTATAGAGGAGATGTTACCCAATTTTCGGTAACTTTGGAACTAGTAACAAACTAGTCGAGGGTATTAGATAAGGAAATGATTCCTATGGGTACTTGGTTATAGAGTTGGAAATCGGAAAGTGAAAGGTCATTAAAGGGTACTTGGTTATAGAGTTGGAAATCGGAAAGTGAAAGGTCATTAACTTAGTATTACTCTCATGTTATTAGGTCAAGGAGGTAACGAGGCAAACTAGATTATAGTTAATCCAAAAGAGGTATGTGAAGCTTACCCTTTCTTTTCTTTTGGAATGTCTTAGCCTTAAGTTATATATATATATATACGAAATTTGGGAGTCATTCCATTCGTAAAGTGTTGAGTAGGAGTCAAGACTCTTGTTCACTTCTGGATGTTAGAACTCCCGCAATAAGTGGAGTCCTCGCCTTTCAAGTCTTCTATAGGATGATAAGTAGTACATATAAGGCTTGCTTATTTCTCTCTTTGAAAGGGTCTTAAGGTAAGGGAAATGATGTGTGATATGATTTTAGAGATAATTCCATTTAGAGGTTCCGGACATAATTCATTACTCGTAGTCACCTCTGAATACTAAGGGTCCTAAAGTAGTTAGATTACTACTCCTGAGCCATCTATATGTTGAATAGTAAGTGGAAATATAAGCTCCTATTCTGAAAGGCTCTGAGAGGATAAATGTCTCTGAGTGCATAAGTTGTATCTCTGATTGCATAAGCTATGTGTCTCATTGCATAAATTGTGTCTTTGATTGCATAAACTTTGTGGCATTATCTTGGTACACGTCTGTGGTTCCTGAGGCCCTAATTGATGAAATCCCTAATAACATCTAAAGGGTACCTCGAAGAATTACTTCCCTAGTCTTCAAGTGATGGTTTACTTGACTGTTTCATTGAGTCTTAGGAGATGACCTACTTGCATATGGTTGCTCATTACTATACTCGTGCATACGATAACCCTTCTCATAGCGAGTCCCATGATGGGCCAGGAATATTATCGTGCACAGCTTTATTACTCATTCACTGAGTCCTAGGAAGGCTATGTATATGTATGTATAAAGTATACGATGATGAAATACTATATATGATGAAGTTAAAGAATACGATGACACCGTATGTCATGAAGTTATTCACACAGTCCCAGGCTGGATATATATATATATATATATATATATATATATATATATATGATATGATAAAAATGTGGATTGAGTCGTACGTTCCTTGGTATTATTTTAAATTATTGATCGGGCCAAATGTTCCTATGTATATTTTACTATGTGATAATAGCACTAAGTCCCATAAAGGGGTCGGGTACGGTCTGTTATGTACACTACTCTTTTACCGAGTCCCTCACTAAAGGGCCGAATACTTATATAGGCATGCTTATGAAAATATAAGGATATACTTGTGATCCCGAGCCCCATAGTGGACCAGATGTACTATGATGACATATACGATAACATTATGCTGTATACGATGATATAATGTCGTATACGATGCCCTGATGAAATGATATACATAGTGAGAGGGGAAGATGATATGTTGATATAGTAATCTGATGAAATAGTTATGATACCGGGTTTCTTAGCGAGTCGGGCACAACGTATGATGATGTATATGACTACGTGTCCTAAGGTGCAGGTACATTAATTTGTTAATTGTTACACTTTTCCCCTATATCCTTGTTTCAGTTATGGTCTCAACTATGATCTATTATGTTTTACATAGTCAGTACATATATCATACTGACCTCTCTTTCTTTGGGGGGGCTGCATTTCATGCCCGCACATACAGATACTTACTTTGGAGATCCGCCAGCTTAGGACTTCCACTCAGCTATGTCGGAAGTGCTCCACTATTCTGGAGCCTAGCTTTTGGTACTGATCGTATAATGTATATAGTTGTTTATTCAGGGGTACGACGTGGCCTTATCCCACCATATGTCACTGTTAATATTTTTAGAGGACTATAGACATATATAGGTGGGTTATTTACGAGTTTGATTTAGTTGTGCCTATATGGCATATTATAAATGTTATTATAGTAAGGCAACCTTGTCGGCCCTTGCATGACATGGTGAAAATGAAAGAGGCTATATACAGACGAATTTGCTATCACCCTCTAAATTCTTTTGTATAGTTCTTATAATTGAGATTTATGTATATGGGGTCTAAGTTGGACCCCAGTCACGGCCTACGGATTTGGGTCGTGATAACATCCTTTCTTTCTTAGGATCCTTTGATTACGTCATGGATATCATGGATCACATGGAAACTTTAGAGGAGATTAAAAATGTTCCAATGTACAAAAGTACAGAATATAACACAAGCTTAGCCCACTTATATTGGTCATTTTAAGATATTGAGGACAGTTGGCGAGGTTGCATATGAGTTAGCCTTGCCCCTGGCCTTTTCAGCTATTTATTTAGTTTTCCATGTTTTGATGTGCACCGGTATGTTTCAGATGAGTCCCATGTGCTTTAGTATGACGCGGTTGACTTGGATGATTGTTTGAGCTATATTGAGGAGCCAGTTGGTATTTTTTGGCCACAGAGGTCAGTCAGTTCCATTCCAGAGCCATTTATGTGGTTAAGGTCCATGGGAGGCATTATCAATGAAGGAGGCTACCTGGGAGACCTAGCATGAGAATGTGGGCATAATTCCCTATCTTATTTAAGCCTTTAGGTACTTCTTGACTCTTACTTTCTCGGACAAAAGTTCTTTTAGTAGTGGATGTTCTAATGACCCTCCAGGTCATGTTTGAATTTCAGTATTTAATGCATTATTTTAAGCATTCCTGTAGCAAACCTAAGTCATTTATGACTTGCTAGGGTTGACTATTCTCTTGCTTGGTTGTTCATTTGGGTTTTAGGATAGTTTCCCTGTTTTGGAGCTTTTATAAGTTAAAAAAATTAACTTCGGTCATAACTTTAGGAAAATGACCTTAGAATGGAATTTCAACGGTTCCATCAACTCTAGAATAACCAAATTAGGCTAGTAGCACGGTCTTCATGAGTATCGAGGTAATCAATACAAGTTTAGGACCATTTGGCGCTTTTGCACTTAAAATTTGTCCTACAGTTGACTTTGATCAACATTCTTGGAAAATGCACTCGAATGAAAATTATGACAGTGTGGTTGGTTTTGGTCTATCTAGTTTGTTCTAGAATTACCCTTTGTTCAGTTCCCGAGGCTTTTGGTCAAATTCCAAGGCCCGTTATGGAATTTGGCTCAAAAAGGCCCTTAGGTGTGGGATCCATTTTTACTCATAATGACCTCATATGGAAATTTCAACTTTGCCATTGGGTCTTGAATGTCGAATTTGGTGGGGTAGCATATCTTTTTCGCATGCACAGGATTCCAAAAAAATTTCGAACAACCCGTCGGAATACTTGAACTTCAGAAATATCAGCTTTTAGCTGATATCTACTGCAGAAAAAATTGCGCACCGCAATTGCGATCCCTTGGCCATCCATGAAGTTGTTATCCGCTTTTGCAGAGCCATTGACGCATTCATGGAGATGTAAATCTTTGGCCTCCGTGATCGCGGGCATCTCACTGCGTTCGCAAAAAATTGACTTAGTCTCTTAATAAAAGATCAACTTCAAATTTTCAGCTTCACTTCCAAATTTCCAACCTCGATATCTCCTTCATCATAAGTTCAATTTAGGAGATTCATATCAAGAAACTTTTATGGGGAATCCAGTGATGAGCTCAGAAACTTGAGGGGAAGCTTTGTGTGAGGTAACATTTCATAAATAGCCGCATCTTTCGTTATTTTTGGAGTGTTATTTTGTTGAATTTGTGGAGATTGTATCTTGATCATATGAACTCCATTTTTAGTGATCTTTGAGGCTAGATGTTGGAGTTTTTTGTATGGAATGTCTTGGTGTAATTGGTTTGGAGTGGGAGGGTTTCATTTTTTTAGATTTCGCTGATCAAGTAGCTGCCATTTTCATCTTTTAGTCCAGATTTTTGGAATTGTTGTTGTATGCTCATTTTGCGTAATTTCTTACCCCGTACTAGTTATCTAATTGATTTGCAAGCTTGGGGCACTGCTTTAAACCTATTTTTGGGGTTAATTCAAGAATTTTGGATGTGGGTCCCATATTTTCTATTTTAGACTTCAAAATTGGTCTATCTCTGAATTTGATAATTTTAGTGTCATAACTATCATATTAACCTTGAATTTATATTATTAATAGTGTGGCAACATTTGGGGGCTGTTCGAAAGGGAAAAACTCTAGTTTCGTGAGTTGGAGCACATTCGGTCGGCCTACAGATAGGCTACAGTTTTCCCCTAATTAGAATTAGCATGTTTAGGCAATTATATATTGAATTGTATGATTTTGGAGGGGTGTGGGCATCGAGCATGCTAAATTCCTAGATTTCATGCCCTAGGTGCTATTTTTGAGAAATTGTTGGATTGTTTAAGCATGACTACTGGGGTCGTTGGTTGTTCCTATCTCGTGATAAATATTTTATTTGTGGTTATATGTTTGGAAGCATGTTGGGATTTAATCTAAGCTTAGACTGGTGATTGCCTTAGACTTGCGCTAGTTTGGTGCCATTGGGCCTTAGAACTTCACTGATATAGTTTCGGACTGTAAGCTCCCTGTAGATTAATATAGAAGACTTGAGTCTGATAGTCTGACCTTTAGCTAGGCGGTAACACAGCTTACGACCAAACCTCTATAATTCCCTATTCTCCTATCGATCTTGTCTCGCTCGGTTCTTGATATTGTAGGATTCTTCATGGTGACTTAGGTTAAATTTGTTTCGGGCTGGAGTGGTGTATTTATGACACTCGAGTTGGGAGCACTCCCCATGACGCATAGCTAGTCACTGATTCTAATTCGGCCTGATCCCTTAGCTATAGTTACCAGTTTAAAGTCCGTGGTCCAACTTACTTATGTTTGGTTCCTTAGCTATAGTTACCCGATCAAAGTCCGTGGACCAGCTTACTTGTGTTTAGGATTCCTAGCTATAGTTACCCAGTTGAAGTTCTTTGTACATCTTTCCTGTGTTTGACCTTGGCCTACAGTTACCCGATTGAAGTTTGTGGTCCAACCTACACGTGGTTAAATTCCTGATTGACTGATGAATCTTTGATTTAGGTCTTCATTTTCTCTTAGCTTTGGTTTAAGGTAACTAGTTTGGTTCATGTCCGGAAAATAGTGGTATTATGGTAATCATTTTGGCTCGGTTCAGTTTCCTTCACCTATTCTTGTATCTATCGGGCTTATGGGAGTCCGTGCAGGTCGTTACTCTTTACTTATGCATGAATGTACCCATCGGGTTTATGGGAGCCCAATGGATTTTGTTAGATTCTTCCTCTTTTTTTTCTAGTGCGCTCATGTACATACCAACATTTAGTTCTTGTCTTTTATTTGGTGGTGATCTTTTACTCACATGTCAATTTACTTTTTCTTATCTTGCTCAGTCGATCTATGATGCCTATTGAGTACCTATTGTTTTGGTACTCATACTACACTCTACATCTATATTTGTGATGTAGGTCTGAGTACTAGTTATTGGTATTGATTCGATCCAGCTACGGTCGTGATCGAAGGCGAGGGTGAGAACATTGCGTCCTAGATTTACCCATCTCCCTCTATATCTACATTTTGCCTGTCTTTTTTTTAGACAACTCTGTTTTCGTGGTCCAATTTTGGGACTTTACTCTTTTATTAGAAGCTTTGTACATGTGACTTTCAGGTTCTAGGAGGGATTCTTTTTTGTTGTATATATTTAGTTGCTTCTTCCCGTTCATGTATACTTCTATTATTTCTTTACTATTTTAGATTTTCTTGCTAGTCTTCTACCCTTACATCCTATTACTCGCAGTTCCGGGATATGTGTCTGCTTTCCTACTGGTGGATCATAGGAGGTACCATCATGACTTGAGAAATCAAGTAGTGACACTACCATAACCCATCGGTAGGTAAGCCAAACTCGTAACCCATAACTTCTAGTAATAGGTATATGGACGTAGACTAAACAGATCTAAGGAAAACATAATAAAAGCTTAAATAAGGAGAAACTAGATAGAATTTATTCAAAATACGAAATGTTGAATCCCTCCAGAACCTGGAAGTCACTAGTACAGAGTTGCTACAAAAATAAATGAGTACAAGTCCTAAAAGTTGACCAAAAATATAAATACGACACTGTCTAGTCTCAAAAGTACAAAAAGACGAGCCATCCAAGTTGAAGGAGATAAAAATAATCTCAAGCTGACATGTACTCACCCTAGTCTCCAGATCTTGCTACAACATGCTCGATCTATCAGCATCAATAGTTGGTGCTCGGACCTACATCACGAAAATAGATGCAGAGTATAGTATGACTACCAGATAAAAGGTACCTACTAAGCATCATTATCTCATGATACTAAATCCTATGTATTAATAATACAACCAAATTGAAGGTATTAATTACACACCCTATAATACCATGTAGGGTGTATAACTAATACATGTATTATTTATACGTTTTCCCCACATTCCTAACAAACATACTAATAAATAAGACCATACATAATACAGAGACCATTTATCCTAATACACCCAACCAAATAATCCCTATGTTTACACAACCTAATTGAAATAGAGATCAATAAAACTCATTCTAAGGCACTTAGATCACCACTCTCATAAGTACTAAAATATATACTTGGCAGAGGCCACCAATACTAAGTTAATCCATAAGAAAGGATTTACTAGCCTTAGCTAAGGATCCCGCAACCCAATACTATCCTGAGGATCCTACGAGAATCAAGAAAAATAAGAAAAAGGGAGAAATCCTAAACCTTTCACATACAACCCTAACCCATATGCAAATTTTACTAAGTATTATCTCGTGGAACACAATCTAAAAGAAAGTAGAATGTAGCCTACCTAGAAGGTGAACAACAATCTCAAACCATCCACAAGCTACCTATCTCTTTTTCACGTCCTCCTTATGCAATTATACTATATACACCAAAAACTACACGTCACTATGAGTAAAACAATACTAATATTGCAATAATTGCATTTGGGTCTAAAATTGGGCCAAAATTTGAAAATAGGGACTCCCATGAAGAATAATGAAATACATTCCACCAATACGTCCCACACAACTGAAGGAACTTTTGCTCAAAGATACAACACAATTCCAAGATCACATTTCCCCAAAAAAGACCAAACAATAAATCAACCCAAGATACCCATTCCAAGAAATAATCGAAGAAATTAATGAGGAATTATGGTTAAGAAGTGATAATGATGAACTGTACGTTGTCCCTTAGCTATTCCCAAGATAAGGCAAGAAAAGCCTTGAGAAATCGCCCAAGAGGAGCTCAACATTTGTAACGACTCAATTTCTCATGTCATGATGATGCCTCTATGACCCACCAGTAGGCAAGCCTATCCATAAACCGAAACTGTGAGTAATGGGATTTTATTATAGAAAACTAACAATACAAGTAAAAACAATAATGAAATAATAGGAACACAAATGAATGGCGGAAGCACAACAAAAAATATAAAAATAGAAAGATCCCTCCCAGAACCTGGAAGTCACATGTATAAAGCTACTACCTAAAGAGTACAAGTCTCAAAAGTAGGCCACAAAAATAAGACTATCTCAAAAATCAAAAAATAGACAAAATATATATAGATATATATATATATAGAGAGAGAGAGAGAGAGGAGGACGGGTAAATCCAGTACGTAGTATGCTCACCTTCATTTTCGGTCAAGACTGCAGCTGGCTTAAGATCAATGCTAATAGATAGTACTCGAATGTGCATCACGAAAATGGATGCAGAGTGTAGTATGAGTACCAACATAATAGGTACCTAGTAGGAATCATAGGTCGACTGAGCAAGATTAGCCATAGTAAACTGAAATGCGAGAAATTAATCACAAATGATAGAACAAGAAATCAAGGTAGGTATGTACACAAGCGTAGTCAAAACATATATAGAGAGAAAATAACTAAATCATTCGTGCTCTTATAAAGCCGTCTGGTATGCTCGTGCACAAGTCTAAAAGTAACAACTTGAATGGACTCCTATAAGCCCTATAGGAGCAGATATAGTTGATGTATCACGAGCAAATCCAATGAAGTTCCTACAATGCCACAATTTCCCACAAACTTAAAAAAAACCATTCTGAAAGATTGAATCTTTAATAAAAAGTGAATCATAGTTAAGGACTTGAACCAAAGAATCATAAGAGTATGAGGGATTTAAACCAAAGTGAGAGATAATTGTGGACTTGAACCACGTACAAAGGAGACCAAAGACTTGAACCAAGGTAATAGTAGCTAAGGACTCAAAACAAAGGTAGTAAGTAGCGATGGATTTTACCCAAGGCTGATAACGGCGGTGGACTTGAACCATGGCTAATTAAGGCTAGGGACTTGAACTGAGGCGAAAACACCTAGGCTAGGACTTGAACCATGAAGAGAGGCAAGTCAGACAGAATTAGGATCAATGGCTAACCGAGTGTCATGGGGAGTATCCCCAATCCGAGTACTATCAATAAATCACTTCAGCCTGAACCACATCCAATCAAAATCAACAAATGGACTTCCGAAACAAAGAACCAAGTGATATGGGATTGGTAGAAAAATAATACATTATGAAGGTAAGGTTCCAAAGCTATGTAACCTAGCTAAAGCTCAGACTATCAAACTTAGGTATGCTATATCAGTCTATAGGGAAAATACACTCCAAAAGGTATGGATGATCAATAATAACACGAGACATTCTTTAATAGTCCAAAAATTTCCCAAAAATAACACTTGGGACATGAATTCTAGTAATTTAGCATGCTCGATGCCCAAAACCCTCCAATCTCATACAATTCAGTGTACAAATGCCTCAATATGCTTAGTCTAATGACGAGAAAATTGTAGCCTACCTATAAGCCGTCCGCGTGCATTGCAACTCACGAAATTAAAGCTTTTCCTTTTTGAATGGCCTTTGAATATTACCACGTTATAAATAATAGAATCACAATGTCAATATGGTCACTTTGAAATTAAAATTATTGAATGTAGGACTTATTTTGTAAATTACAGAATTAACTCCATACAAGGGTCCTCTATGCCACCCCAAACTTGAGCTTCATAAAGAAGCACAATTTGGTGCTCAATACAACACAAGCACACATATATAGAAAGAATCATATTTTAATCTCTATTAGAGACATGGGCAATAGCTAAAACAAAGAAATTACCTTTAAAAATGTCCTACAGTTGAAACTAACCCCACCACGATGATTCTCATGAAAAACCCCACAACTTGGAGAATTGAATCACCCAATTCAGACAAATATTGACCAAGATATGATTTTCCAAAAATCCTTCAAATTTCAATCTGAAAATGGAAAATGCAACAACTACAATTAAAAAAATCACCCCAATGAAGCTCCTAAGTCACTTTTCGATCCTACCAATGTGTTCCTCGCGAAAAATCCCACCATTTAGACCCAAGAACCACTCAATTTTTGCCTGAAATATAAGACCCCAGAAAATGTGAAAGGTCCTAAATCAAGAAACCAATGATGAATTCTTAGAAAGTTGCAGAATATAACACTAGGAGCTGACGATAGAAGCCATTATAGGCAGTGGTAAGCACCACAGACCGTGGTGATCAATCATGGTAGAGATTTAGACACTCAGCACTTGTAGGAAAGGAATCAAGAAGGAAGACCATAGATCGTGGTGAGCCCTCTCTAAGACCCTCAGGAATCATCCCAAGGCAGTATCCACGTATGAGGACCAAGGATCATAGAATCCTCCATGGACCATGGTGTGCGCTCATGGGGGACACCTTGCAAGTCCATCTGCATGAGTGCACCACAGCCACCTTTCACATCCCATAATGCCCTTCACTGACCGTGAAGAGGTCCCATGGTGAAACTTCAGAGACTACCCTATAGGACATTTTCCAAGATATTTCTATGTACCTTACCATGGGACCCCACCACGGACCATGTTAAGCACCACAAAATGTGAAGGGCCCCCGTGAAACCCTTTTTGACCAGATTTTAAAAAAGGGCATTTTAGACTTTTGCTGAATTTCAATTCTAAAGGTGTCCTTTTGGAGGCTGAATCCTTCTATCTAAAGTACGTAAACCCTTCCAAAAGCTCATTCTTCATACTTAGACTCAATACACTCTAATCCCCTCTTCTCAAACTCTCCAAGAACTTCAAGCAAAGCTAGGGTTTTCATCTTAAGGCATTTCAAGTCTCCTTTCCTCCTTAAGTATTCATTAAGGATTTGTTTTCCCAAGGTATGTTGGTTTTATTCATGGGTTCTTCCATCCATGGAACCCAAAATTTTCTAACTTGATCTTTCAAATTCTATGTGGTGAATTTTTATGGGATTTTACATGATGACTATAAATGCATAGATTATGATGAATTTGAAGTTTATTTACATATATTGATGTATATTGACTCTTAATTCATCATATGAATGATTTAATGAAGTGCCTATATGAAGGCTTGTAAAGGGTTTTAAGGCATATATGGTGGGTTGTTTAAAGATGTGTATTTTGATGCATTTACATCAGTCTCATGCATGAAAGTATTGTTTAAATACACTTGAAGGTTTTCATGAAATGAACCCACCAAATTTTCTCATGTTAAAATAAAGTTGAAATAAAATCTTGACTCCAAATGAATGATATAAAGCAAATGTTTGTGTAATGGGAGTCTTTTGATTGATTGGATGATATGAAAGGGCTTCCTAGACAAAGTAAGGTTTCAATTTGAAAGGACAATCCTCGCATTGAATAAAATGAAAGTTTTGAATGAGCTATTCCACCAAAGGATGATTTAATGTCAAAGTTATATAAATGCTTATGCTATTATGGTGTTTTAATTATATTCCATTGGATTGACTTAGAACTGAATGTAGAATATAGATAGGGACTCGACCTAAGGGGTCCTTACATAAATTCTCATGTTGCATTAACTATGCTCCAACATAGGTGCCCTTGTCGGCTATTTTAGGCTAGTAGATCTACGATTAGCCATTAAAGTTAAGGTTAAAAATTATTAAAGTTGACGAAGTTCTACCTGACAAGTAGTCTCCCCGTGCCAACATAGGGGTTTATGTTGGATTTCATGTAATAGTTCGCATGGTATTATATGTTAGTTATGGTCACTTTCCCAAAAAATGTATGTTTTAAGGTTTCATATGATATTTTCTCATACATGCATTCACTTATGCATATTGCTTATATATTTCTTGATGTTCTTTCTTATATATCATGCTCACATACTTAGTATATTTAAAGTCTAACGCATACGTTTTCCTACATGATATCATCATGTAGGGACCGACATCACTCCACACTCTTCTCCCCATGTCTAAATTTGATCATTGAAGGCTACCACTTTTGGTGATTTCCCATGTTTCAGGGATAACACTCCTATATTTTCTAGCTTATGCTATGTTTAGACATTTGAGTTACATTTTGGTATTTTCAAGAAATCTCGAGGGTGAGATAGAGACATGTCTTATCCCCCGCCAAGTCTTAATGTATAAAGTATTTTTGGACATAGTAAATGATTTTATATTTATGTTTCCTCTCATCGTATGTGAAATGCCTTTGTCCCGATATCCCGTATATTTTCTCTTGATTTGATTATCATTGTCAATGAAAAGCTTAATGAAATACTAAGAGGCTTGGATGAGGTACCTCCCTATGCTTCATTCGCCCTATTACGTCTAGGCTCTAGGCTTGGGTGGTGCTTGCCCTAGAAATCAAATTCCCAAGTTTTTAGAAAAGTCAACTTCAATGTATCTGAACAAGCAGAAAAAAACTCAAAATTTACCTCAAACGGAGAATCCATGATCAATTTTGATACAATCACGCATTCTCCCTCGACATTCCACGTGAAATGGGGTTTTAAATCACTCAAGTTGAGCTCAAAATATAGAAGAAATTGTCACATGAACATGGAACCAAGTGCTAAAAATGACCACCTTTATAGAGGTGGCGCAACAAAAGATCATTCCCATTTTAAAGTCTCCGATGTGGTACTTGAGAATTGTTAAAAACCCCATATGCAAAAAAAGCCTATGCTACCCCACTGAATTCTTCATTCAGAACTCAATGGGGAGTCAAAATTTCCAATTAAGGTTATCTCGACAAAAAGTGGGTTCCCACGCCCAAGAACCATTTTATATCAAAATTTATAAACGGACTCGAAATAAGACCGGAAGTCTTGGGACATATACGAAAAGTCACTCTAGACTAAACGAAAATAATCCAGAGCTAACCGCACTATTAGAAATCTCATTTGGTCACATTTTCCAAGAATGTTGACTAAAGTAAACTATTGTCTAGTTTTCAAGGCTTAAACGACAAATGGCTCCAAACGCATATCAATTGCCTCGATAATTATGCCAACCACACCACTAGCCTAGTTTTGTTATTTCAGAGCAGATGAAACCATCATAATTCCATTTTGTGGTCATTTACCTGATGTTATGACCGAAGTCAACTTTTTAAGTTATAAAAACTCCAAAATAGGGAATAGGGCCTAAAATCCAAATGAAAGATCAGGCGAATGAACAGTCATTGGTAGCAAGTCATAAATGTCTTGGGGTCCCTACAAGAACACTCTAAATGATGAAATGAATGATTTATTTTTAAAAGACCTAGAGTTTCATTACAATATCCACTACTAAAAGAACTTTCATACGCGAAAGTAAGGGTCAAGAAGTACCTGAAAGCTTAAATAAGCTGAGGAACTGTACCCCCTTCTCCTTCGTGGTCTCCCATGTAACCTCCTCAATTGGACAATTCCTCCAATGGTCCTTAACCATAGGAATGGCTCTGGATCCCAACTGTCTAATATCTCTAGTTGAAATAGCAATTGGCTCCTCAATATAACTCAGACGATCATCAAACTCAAACGTATCATACTAGAGCATATGGGACTCATATGGAACATACCGGCATATCATCGAAACATGAAAGACTAGATGAATAGCTGAAAAGGTTCGAGGCAAAGCTAACTCATATGGATCCTGCCAACTGTCCTCAATATCTAAAAAGGGCCAATATACCAAGGGCTAAGCTTTCTCTACCTACCAAATTCATTACCTACTCATGGGGGATACATAGAGGAAAAATCTATCACTAACGACAAATCTCAACGGCCGACCCCTACAATCCGCATAACTCTAGTGTCTACTTTGAGCTGTCTTGAACCTATATTAAATCACCCTTAGATGATCTAAGGACTCTTGCATCAAGTCTTTACCGCGTGACCTGGGCTCCATAGACTCAAACCAACCAACCGAAGAGCGATAATGCCTAATATGTAAGGCCTCAAACGAGGCCATCTGACTACTATAGTGGTAGCTATTTTTGAAGGTAAACTCCACTAAGGGCAAAACAATTGTCCCACTGACCCCAAAAATCCATAACACAAGCCCGCAACATATCCTCAGGATCCTGACTACTGCGCTTTGACTGGCCATCAGTATGCAGTTAAACAAGATATGCAAAGGTCAACACAGGTACCTAAAGCCTCCTAAAAAGTCCTCCAAAAGCTAGATGTGAACTGTGAGCCCCTATTTGAGATGATAGAAACAGGCCCACCATGAAGGAGAACCACCTCCTAAATGTAGATACGGGCTAACCACTCATCACTATAGGGAGTATGAACAGGAAAGAAGTGTGCTAACTTTATCAATTGATTAACAATGAACCAAGTACTATCAATACCTAATGAAGTGTGAGGCAACCCCATAACGAAGTCCATGGTAATACGCTCCTACTTCTACTCGGGTATGGGTAATCTTTGAAGCTTGCCACAGGCCTCAAATGTTTGTCCTTAACCTGCTGGAAACTCAAAAAATGCAACACATAATATGCAATATCTCTTTTCATACCGCTCCACCAGTAATGCTACCTCAAGTTATGATACATCTTAGTGGTGCCCGGATGATAGAATATCTAGAATCATGGGCCTCACTAAGGATCAACTAAATTAAGCCCCAACTCTCAAAACACAAGGATGACCACTGAACCTAAATACCCCATTTGAATATAGGGTAGCCAGGCTGACATCATATACTAACCCCAGATCTCAAAGTGTAACTATTTCCTCATCCTCAAACTGCCAGCTATAAATCCAATCCAATAGAGATGACTAAGCTCCCACAGAGGCTTGCACATATTAGGAATCTAAAATGTCAAGAAAAATCATCTGGTTAGCTAAGGATTGGATTTCCAAAGCTAAAGGTCGCTCCATAGTGGAAAGGAAAGCTAGACTACCCATACTCACTCCCTTCTGACTCAAGGCATCTGCCACTATATTTGCCTTACCCGAATGGTAGAGAATAGAGAGATCGTAGTCCTTCAGGATCTTAAACCAACTACATTGCCTCAAATTAAGATCCTTCTAACTCATAATATACTGAAGGCTTCTATGATCAAGGTAGACCTTGCATCGCACTCTATATAGTTAGCTCCTCTAAATCTTAATCACAAAAACTATCGCCACCAACTCTAAGTTATGAGTGGGGTAGTTGTGCTCATGTATCTTAAGCTGCCTCGATGCATAAGCAATAACCCGACCTTTCTACATCAGTACAAAACCCAAACCATCATCGGATGTGTCATAATAAATGTTGAATCCCTCACCCTAAACTACAAGAGTAAATATAGGAGCGGTGGTAAGAGACTCTTTGAGCCTCAGAAAGCTCCTCTCACACTCCTCTAACACACAAACGGAACATCCTAGCGAGTCAACTGTGTCAAAGGTGCCAATATAGTAGACCTCTCAATAAAGCCCCTATAGTACCTTGCCAATCTGACAAAGTTACGAATCTCAGTCACTGAGGTAGGCCTGGCCCAATCACGAATAGACATTATATTTGATGGATCTATCATAATGGCATACTTAAACACCACATTCCCTAAGAATGCTATGGACTTAAGCCAAAACTCTTACTTTGAGATGTTGGCATAAAGTCGTTGATCTCTCAATGTCTGGAGCACTACCCTCAAATTCTTCTCATGCTCATCTCAGCTTCACGAGTATACCAGAATATCATCTATGAAAACTATGACAAATAAATCCAAGTACGGCCTGATTACCTGAGTCATCTAGTCCATGAATGCGGTAGGGGCATTTGTCAACCCAAAAGACATCACTAGAATCTCATAGTGCAGCATCAAGTCCTAAATACGGTCTTAGGGATGTCCTTTCCCTAATCCATAATAGGTTGTAGCCGGATCTCAAATAAGTCTTAGAAAATACCACGGCACCCTAAAGCTGGTCAAATAGATCATCAATCATAGGCATAGGGTAAGGATTCTACACCGTTACCTTATTCAAGTGCCTGCAATCAATACACATCTGTATAGTACCATCCTTATTTTGAATAAATAGGAATTAGGCACCCCAAGGTGATACACTAGGCCAAATGAATACCTTGCCCAAGATATCCTGAATATTGAGCTCCTTGAGCTCTATAGGGGCTATACGATAAGTGGGCTAGAAATAGGATGAGTACCCAGCTCTAAATTAATGGCATAGAAAATATCGCGATCCAAAAGAAGGCTAGACAGGCCAGCAAGAAACATATCTGCAAACTCTCGAACTATAGGTACTGAATCAACCAATGGACAATCTCTATTCACATCTCTAGCACAAGACAAGTATAACAAACATCCACCAACCACTAACCTCTGAGCTTGAACAAAAGAGATCACCCTAACCGGTGTGCGACTTCAATAGCCCTTCCATACCACCGGTGGAATACCTAGCTTAGCTAAGGTAGTGTTCTTGGCATAGCAATCTAAGACTGTGTGGTGAGGAGATAATTATTCTTTGCCTAAAATCAAGTTAAAATCTACCATATCAAGCAAAATAAGGTCAACCCTACTGTCTCTCCACTAAATATTCACCACACTAGATCTAAAGACCTTATTTACTACTAAAGAATCACCTATCTGGGGGATTTGAAAGATGCAACAGGTTAACTAAGGGATCCAAACTCATACTCAATTGAGAGGTATAACATATATATATATATATATAAGGTGGAGCCTAGATCAAATAAAGCGGATGCAGAATGATGACATAATCGTACCATACTTCTGATCATATCGTCTTAGGTTTCAGCCTCTACTCTAACTTGAGTAATATAAAAATGGGCTTGGGCTCCTCTACCTCATGTATCAACTCATCCCCCTATCCTGCCTCCTGAGGGACCTCCTTGTGCACTCTGATGACCACTCTTATAATCTTGGACCTGGCCTCTGCCTCTAAATGGAGGTATTGCTGGTGGCGTAGGTCTAGCTTCTTGTGAAGCTGGGGAGGCTGGCCTATGGTAAGGGTACTTGCAGGACCAATGATATATCTCCCCATACTCATAATATCTATATGGCTACTGGCTCACATCGGTAGGCCAACCTACTTGACTAGAAGAACCCATCTGAATACCACCTCGGCCCTGACTCAGACTAGCACTAAAGACAATATCATAGTGTGGGTAACCCTTTAATGTATGGAGTGATGTTATACCCCGTACCTTTGCACCTTGGAATATGGTCTTAAGCCTCTTAAAATATGCCATGTGATCTAGATTATCTACCTCGCTATCAAATAACTCTTGGGAAAGGAGAATGAGATACCCATAATAAGGAAGGTTGGAAATAAGATTATAAGAATCCAGAAGGAGTTGGAGGAATTGACTCACTTGCGTAATCTATCAACTTGGATTCCCTACATACTTTAGTTACTTGATTACATAACAAGCTTAAGTGGCACATACTACATAGGTTCTTAAAGTGAGACGAGATTACTAACCTACGAAATGGAAAAAAGGACACGTGGCAACATGAGGCGATGACATGTAGCAGTAGGGGGGAAGTGACATGTGGCAGCAGGTAAACCATCTACTTGAGCCAAGTAGGTGACCCTCCTTCTTGGGGGTAGGCCCCACCCTGCCATATGGCATCCTTGGAAGGCTTGCATAGGTATGTTGGCCCAAAGATGGCTGAAGGCTTCCATAGGTACGTTGGCCCAATGAGGGATGGACATATGTCACCCTTGGGGGATGACACATGTCACCTTATAAGGAGATATATATGTATGTATTTGATGACTAATTCATCATATTTCTCACTTTGAGACTTAGAAACTAAGAGAAAATTAAGAGGAAGATAGAAGAGGTATGGATGATCAATAATAACACGAGACATTCTTTAATAGTCCAAAAATTTCCCAAAAATAACACTTGGGACATGAATTCTAGTAATTTAGCATGCTCGATGCCCAAAACCCTCCAATCTCATACAATTCAGTGTACAAATGCCTCAATATGCTTAGTCTAATGACGAGAAAATTGTAGCCTACCTATAAGCCGTCCGCGTGCATTGCAACTCACGAAATTAAAGCTTTTCCTTTTTGAATGGCCTTTGAATATTACCACGTTATAAATAATAGAATCACAATGTCAATATGGTCACTTTGAAATTAAAATTATTGAATGTAGGACTTATTTTGTAAATTACAGAATTAACTCCATACAAGGGTCCTCTATGCCACCCCAAACTTGAGCTTCATAAAGAAGCACAATTTGGTGCTCAATACAACACAAGCACACATATATAGAAAGAATCATATTTTAATCTCTATTAGAGACATGGGCAATAGCTAAAACAAAGAAATTACCTTTAAAAATGTCCTACAGTTGAAACTAACCCCACCACGATGATTCTCATGAAAAACCCCACAACTTGGAGAATTGAATCACCCAATTCAGACAAATATTGACCAAGATATGATTTTCCAAAAATCCTTCAAATTTCAATCTGAAAATGGAAAATGCAACAACTACAATTAAAAAAATCACCCCAATGAAGCTCCTAAGTCACTTTTCGATCCTACCAATGTGTTCCTCGCGAAAAATCCCACCATTTAGACCCAAGAACCACTCAATTTTTGCCTGAAATATAAGACCCCAGAAAATGTGAAAGGTCCTAAATCAAGAAACCAATGATGAATTCTTAGAAAGTTGCAGAATATAACACTAGGAGCTGACGATAGAAGCCATTATAGGCAGTGGTAAGCACCACAGACCGTGGTGATCAATCATGGTAGAGATTTAGACACTCAGCACTTGTAGGAAAGGAATCAAGAAGGAAGACCATAGATCGTGGTGAGCCCTCTCTAAGACCCTCAGGAATCATCCCAAGGCAGTATCCACGTATGAGGACCAAGGATCATAGAATCCTCCATGGACCATGGTGTGCGCTCATGGGGGACACCTTGCAAGTCCATCTGCATGAGTGCACCACAGCCACCTTTCACATCCCATAATGCCCTTCACTGACCGTGAAGAGGTCCCATGGTGAAACTTCAGAGACTACCCTATAGGACATTTTCCAAGATATTTCTATGTACCTTACCATGGGACCCCACCACGGACCATGTTAAGCACCACAAAATGTGAAGGGCCCCCGTGAAACCCTTTTTGACCAGATTTTAAAAAAGGGCATTTTAGACTTTTGCTGAATTTCAATTCTAAAGGTGTCCTTTTGGAGGCTGAATCCTTCTATCTAAAGTACGTAAACCCTTCCAAAAGCTCATTCTTCATACTTAGACTCAATACACTCTAATCCCCTCTTCTCAAACTCTCCAAGAACTTCAAGCAAAGCTAGGGTTTTCATCTTAAGGCATTTCAAGTCTCCTTTCCTCCTTAAGTATTCATTAAGGATTTGTTTTCCCAAGGTATGTTGGTTTTATTCATGGGTTCTTCCATCCATGGAACCCAAAATTTTCTAACTTGATCTTTCAAATTCTATGTGGTGAATTTTTATGGGATTTTACATGATGACTATAAATGCATAGATTATGATGAATTTGAAGTTTATTTACATATATTGATGTATATTGACTCTTAATTCATCATATGAATGATTTAATGAAGTGCCTATATGAAGGCTTGTAAAGGGTTTTAAGGCATATATGGTGGGTTGTTTAAAGATGTGTATTTTGATGCATTTACATCAGTCTCATGCATGAAAGTATTGTTTAAATACACTTGAAGGTTTTCATGAAATGAACCCACCAAATTTTCTCATGTTAAAATAAAGTTGAAATAAAATCTTGACTCCAAATGAATGATATAAAGCAAATGTTTGTGTAATGGGAGTCTTTTGATTGATTGGATGATATGAAAGGGCTTCCTAGACAAAGTAAGGTTTCAATTTGAAAGGACAATCCTCGCATTGAATAAAATGAAAGTTTTGAATGAGCTATTCCACCAAAGGATGATTTAATGTCAAAGTTATATAAATGCTTATGCTATTATGGTGTTTTAATTATATTCCATTGGATTGACTTAGAACTGAATGTAGAATATAGATAGGGACTCGACCTAAGGGGTCCTTACATAAATTCTCATGTTGCATTAACTATGCTCCAACATAGGTGCCCTTGTCGGCTATTTTAGGCTAGTAGATCTACGATTAGCCATTAAAGTTAAGGTTAAAAATTATTAAAGTTGACGAAGTTCTACCTGACAAGTAGTCTCCCCGTGCCAACATAGGGGTTTATGTTGGATTTCATGTAATAGTTCGCATGGTATTATATGTTAGTTATGGTCACTTTCCCAAAAAATGTATGTTTTAAGGTTTCATATGATATTTTCTCATACATGCATTCACTTATGCATATTGCTTATATATTTCTTGATGTTCTTTCTTATATATCATGCTCACATACTTAGTATATTTAAAGTCTAACGCATACGTTTTCCTACATGATATCATCATGTAGGGACCGACATCACTCCACACTCTTCTCCCCATGTCTAAATTTGATCATTGAAGGCTACCACTTTTGGTGATTTCCCATGTTTCAGGGATAACACTCCTATATTTTCTAGCTTATGCTATGTTTAGACATTTGAGTTACATTTTGGTATTTTCAAGAAATCTCGAGGGTGAGATAGAGACATGTCTTATCCCCCGCCAAGTCTTAATGTATAAAGTATTTTTGGACATAGTAAATGATTTTATATTTATGTTTCCTCTCATCGTATGTGAAATGCCTTTGTCCCGATATCCCGTATATTTTCTCTTGATTTGATTATCATTGTCAATGAAAAGCTTAATGAAATACTAAGAGGCTTGGATGAGGTACCTCCCTATGCTTCATTCGCCCTATTACGTCTAGGCTCTAGGCTTGGGTGGTGCTTGCCCTAGAAATCAAATTCCCAAGTTTTTAGAAAAGTCAACTTCAATGTATCTGAACAAGCAGAAAAAAACTCAAAATTTACCTCAAACGGAGAATCCATGATCAATTTTGATACAATCACGCATTCTCCCTCGACATTCCACGTGAAATGGGGTTTTAAATCACTCAAGTTGAGCTCAAAATATAGAAGAAATTGTCACATGAACATGGAACCAAGTGCTAAAAATGACCACCTTTATAGAGGTGGCGCAACAAAAGATCATTCCCATTTTAAAGTCTCCGATGTGGTACTTGAGAATTGTTAAAAACCCCATATGCAAAAAAAGCCTATGCTACCCCACTGAATTCTTCATTCAGAACTCAATGGGGAGTCAAAATTTCCAATTAAGGTTATCTCGACAAAAAGTGGGTTCCCACGCCCAAGAACCATTTTATATCAAAATTTATAAACGGACTCGAAATAAGACCGGAAGTCTTGGGACATATACGAAAAGTCACTCTAGACTAAACGAAAATAATCCAGAGCTAACCGCACTATTAGAAATCTCATTTGGTCACATTTTCCAAGAATGTTGACTAAAGTAAACTATTGTCTAGTTTTCAAGGCTTAAACGACAAATGGCTCCAAACGCATATCAATTGCCTCGATAATTATGCCAACCACACCACTAGCCTAGTTTTGTTATTTCAGAGCAGATGAAACCATCATAATTCCATTTTGTGGTCATTTACCTGATGTTATGACCGAAGTCAACTTTTTAAGTTATAAAAACTCCAAAATAGGGAATAGGGCCTAAAATCCAAATGAAAGATCAGGCGAATGAACAGTCATTGGTAGCAAGTCATAAATGTCTTGGGGTCCCTACAAGAACACTCTAAATGATGAAATGAATGATTTATTTTTAAAAGACCTAGAGTTTCATTACAATATCCACTACTAAAAGAACTTTCATACGCGAAAGTAAGGGTCAAGAAGTACCTGAAAGCTTAAATAAGCTGAGGAACTGTACCCCCTTCTCCTTCGTGGTCTCCCATGTAACCTCCTCAATTGGACAATTCCTCCAATGGTCCTTAACCATAGGAATGGCTCTGGATCCCAACTGTCTAATATCTCTAGTTGAAATAGCAATTGGCTCCTCAATATAACTCAGACGATCATCAAACTCAAACGTATCATACTAGAGCATATGGGACTCATATGGAACATACCGGCATATCATCGAAACATGAAAGACTAGATGAATAGCTGAAAAGGTTCGAGGCAAAGCTAACTCATATGGATCCTGCCAACTGTCCTCAATATCTAAAAAGGGCCAATATACCAAGGGCTAAGCTTTCTCTACCTACCAAATTCATTACCTACTCATGGGGGATACATAGAGGAAAAATCTATCACTAACGACAAATCTCAACGGCCGACCCCTATAATCCGCATAACTCTAGTGTCTACTTTGAGCTGTCTTGAACCTATATTAAATCACCCTTAGATGATCTAAGGACTCTTGCATCAAGTCTTTACCGCGTGACCTGGGCTCCATAGACTCAAACCAACCAACCGAAGAGCGATAATGCCTAATATGTAAGGCCTCAAACGAGGCCATCTGACTACTATAGTGGTAGCTATTTTTGAAGGTAAACTCCACTAAGGGCAAAACAATTGTCCCACTGACCCCAAAAATCCATAACACAAGCCCGCAACATATCCTCAGGATCCTGACTACTGCGCTTTGACTGGCCATCAGTATGCAGTTAAACAAGATATGCAAAGGTCAACACAGGTACCTAAAGCCTCCTAAAAAGTCCTCCAAAAGCTAGATGTGAACTGTGAGCCCCTATTTGAGATGATAGAAACAGGCCCACCATGAAGGAGAACCACCTCCTAAATGTAGATACGGGCTAACCACTCATCACTATAGGGAGTATGAACAGGAAAGAAGTGTGCTAACTTTATCAATTGATTAACAATGAACCAAGTACTATCAATACCTAATGAAGTGTGAGGCAACCCCATAACGAAGTCCATGGTAATACGCTCCTACTTCTACTCGGGTATGGGTAATCTTTGAAGCTTGCCACAGGCCTCAAATGTTTGTCCTTAACCTGCTGGAAACTCAAAAAATGCAACACATAATATGCAATATCTCTTTTCATACCGCTCCACCAGTAATGCTACCTCAAGTTATGATACATCTTAGTGGTGCCCGGATGATAGAATATCTAGAATCATGGGCCTCACTAAGGATCAACTAAATTAAGCCCCAACTCTCAAAACACAAGGATGACCACTGAACCTAAATACCCCATTTGAATATAGGGTAGCCAGGCTGACATCATATACTAACCCCAGATCTCAAAGTGTAACTATTTCCTCATCCTCAAACTGCCAGCTATAAATCCAATCCAATAGAGATGACTAAGCTCCCACAGAGGCTTGCACATATTAGGAATCTAAAATGTCAAGAAAAATCATCTGGTTAGCTAAGGATTGGATTTCCAAAGCTAAAGGTCGCTCCATAGTGGAAAGGAAAGCTAGACTACCCATACTCACTCCCTTCTGACTCAAGGCATCTGCCACTATATTTGCCTTACCCGAATGGTAGAGAATAGAGAGATCGTAGTCCTTCAGGATCTTAAACCAACTACATTGCCTCAAATTAAGATCCTTCTAACTCATAATATACTGAAGGCTTCTATGATCAAGGTAGACCTTGCATCGCACTCTATATAGTTAGCTCCTCTAAATCTTAATCACAAAAACTATCGCCACCAACTCTAAGTTATGAGTGGGGTAGTTGTGCTCATGTATCTTAAGCTGCCTCGATGCATAAGCAATAACCCGACCTTTCTACATCAGTACAAAACCCAAACCATCATCGGATGTGTCATAATAAATGTTGAATCCCTCACCCTAAACTACAAGAGTAAATATAGGAGCGGTGGTAAGAGACTCTTTGAGCCTCAGAAAGCTCCTCTCACACTCCTCTAACACACAAACAGAACATCCTAGCGAGTCAACTGTGTCAAAGGTGCCAATATAGTAGACCTCTCAATAAAGCCCCTATAGTACCTTGCCAATCTGACAAAGTTACGAATCTCAGTCACTGAGGTAGGCCTGGCCCAATCACGAATAGACATTATATTTGATGGATCTATCATAATGGCATACTTAAACACCACATTCCCTAAGAATGCTATGGACTTAAGCCAAAACTCTTACTTTGAGATGTTGGCATAAAGTCGTTGATCTCTCAATGTCTGGAGCACTACCCTCAAATTCTTCTCATGCTCATCTCAGCTTCACGAGTATACCAGAATATCATCTATGAAAACTATGACAAATAAATCCAAGTACGGCCTGATTACCTGAGTCATCTAGTCCATGAATGCGGTAGGGGCATTTGTCAACCCAAAAGACATCACTAGAATCTCATAGTGCAGCATCAAGTCCTAAATACGGTCTTAGGGATGTCCTTTCCCTAATCCATAACAGGTTGTAGCCGGATCTCAAATAAGTCTTAGAAAATACCACGGCACCCTAAAGCTGGTCAAATAGATCATCAATCATAGGCATAGGGTAAGGATTCTACACCGTTACCTTATTCAAGTGCCTGCAATCAATACACATCTGTATAGTACCATCCTTATTTTGAATAAATAGGAATTAGGCACCCCAAGGTGATACACTAGGCCAAATGAATACCTTGCCCAAGATATCCTGAATATTGAGCTCCTTGAGCTCTATAGGGGCTATACGATAAGTGGGCTAGAAATAGGATGAGTACCCAGCTCTAAATTAATGGCATAGAAAATATCGCGATCCAAAAGAAGGCTAGACAGGCCAGCAAGAAACATATCTGCAAACTCTCGAACTATAGGTACTGAATCAACCAATGGACAATCTCTATTCACATCTCTAGCACAAGACAAGTATAACAAACATCCACCAACCACTAACCTCTGAGCTTGAACAAAAGAGATCACCCTAACCGGTGTGCGACTTCAATAGCCCTTCCATACCACCGGTGGAATACCTAGCTTAGCTAAGGTAGTGTTCTTGGCATAGCAATCTAAGACTGTGTGGTGAGGAGATAATTATTCTTTGCCTAAAATCAAGTTAAAATCTACCATATCAAGCAAAATAAGGTCAACCCTACTGTCTCTCCACTAAATATTCACCACACTAGATCTAAAGACCTTATTTACTACTAAAGAATCACCTATCTGGGGGATTTGAAAGATGCAACAGGTTAACTAAGGGATCCAAACTCATACTCAATTGAGAGGTATAACATATATATATATATATATAAGGTGGAGCCTAGATCAAATAAAGCGGATGCAGAATGATGACATAATCGTACCATACTTCTGATCATATCGTCTTAGGTTTCAGCCTCTACTCTAACTTGAGTAATATAAAAATGGGCTTGGGCTCCTCTACCTCATGTATCAACTCATCCCCCTATCCTGCCTCCTGAGGGACCTCCTTGTGCACTCTGATGACCACTCTTATAATCTTGGACCTGGCCTCTGCCTCTAAATGGAGGTATTGCTGGTGGCGTAGGTCTAGCTTCTTGTGAAGCTGGGGAGGCTGGCCTATGGTAAGGGTACTTGCAGGACCAATGATATATCTCCCCATACTCATAATATCTATATGGCTACTGGCTCACATCGGTAGGCCAACCTACTCGACTAGAAGAACCCATCTGAATACCACCTCGGCCCTGACTCAGACTAGCACTAAAGACAATATCATAGTGTGGGTAACCCTTTAATGTATGGAGTGATGTTATACCCCGTACCTTTGCACCTTGGAATATGGTCTTAAGCCTCTTAAAATATGCCATGTGATCTAGATTATCTACCTCGCTATCAAATAACTCTTGGGAAAGGAGAATGAGATACCCATAATAAGGAAGGTTGGAAATAAGATTATAAGAATCCAGAAGGAGTTGGAGGAATTGACTCACTTGCGTAATCTATCAACTTGGATTCCCTACATACTTTAGTTACTTGATTACATAACAAGCTTAAGTGGCACATACTACATAGGTTCTTAAAGTGAGACGAGATTACTAACCTACGAAATGGAAAAAAGGACACGTGGCAACATGAGGCGATGACATGTAGCAGTAGGGGGGAAGTGACATGTGGCAGCAGGTAAACCATCTACTTGAGCCAAGTAGGTGACCCTCCTTCTTGGGGGTAGGCCCCACCCTGCCATATGGCATCCTTGGAAGGCTTGCATAGGTATGTTGGCCCAAAGATGGCTGAAGGCTTCCATAGGTACGTTGGCCCAATGAGGGATGGACATATGTCACCCTTGGGGGATGACACATGTCACCTTATAAGGAGATATATATGTATGTATTTGATGACTAATTCATCATATTTCTCACTTTGAGACTTAGAAACTAAGAGAAAATTAAGAGGAAGATAGAAGAGAGCTACGACTTGACTCCTCCAAAAGTAAGTCTCCAATTTTTCTCCGTGAATTAATTATCTAAGGTGGTCTTAGGACACGTGAAGGTGTATACATGTATCTTATAATGACTAAAGAATCATTTCTTCAGCCTTACAGTTGGAAAAATTATAGAGAAACTAGAGAGTAAAAGAGGAGTAGTTACGGCTTGAAGGAAAACAAGGTAAGCCCTCGACTTTTGCTCTGTAAATTCATTATCTAAGGTGTTTTTAGAGTATGTAACATGGTTTAACAAATTAAACATTGATAGTTGGGGCAGCGACAAAGTTCAGCGTGAGCTTACAACTTTTGGCAAGTTTTGGAAGCTAAGTTGTTAAGGTATGACTTGATTCTCTTGTCACGTGTTTGAGTGAGTGTTTAAGAATGTTCGGGGTATGTGAATATAGGTTGGAAACATGAAAATATGTATGTTACTATTGAAAGGTATGGTAGTTCATGTAGGGCCTGTGTTGACGTATTCTAGTCGGCTTAAAGTTTAACTAGTGTTGTTGTTGTTGTGGTGTTGTCCTTGGAGGTGGTTTATCTATGTTGTAGGGATGGAACTTGTTTAAAAATGGCTATATATTCTTCTGGTTGTATCCACATAGTACCCTATTTCGTGTGGTTAAAGGTTTTACGAAATACAGATAGAAAAACTTATTTTAGTATCGTGGTTTTGGGCGAGTTGTGTAGAACTAGTATTGCATCGTATTGGAGTGATTTTATTGTATATAGCTTCTGGTTGTTTTTTGTAACATGGCTGCTAAGATTAGAATATATATAGGTCAAGTTATAAGGGAGATGTTGCCCGATTTTTGCTAATTTTGGAACTAGTAATAAACTAGTCGAAGGAAATAGATACTTGGTTGTAGATTTGGAAATTGCAAAGTGAAAGGTTATTAATATTAGTATTACTTTCGTGTTAATAGGTTAAGGAGATAAATAGGCAAGATGGATTACAGTTAACCCATAAAAAGGTATGTGACTTAATAACACAATCGTAATGAACTATCATTTGAGGATTAGAATATTAGTCATCTCAAGTATCCTCTAAATGCCCTTGGGGCCATATCAAAAAGAGTCTAAGGAATCATAGACATGTATTAAGACAATGCCACATAGCTCATGTAACCGAAGACACAACTTATGCAATCAGAAATATAACTCATGCAATCAGAGACACAACTTATGCAATTATAAATAATTATCACTGTAGGGCCTTTAAGAAGAGGAGCTAGTATCTTCACTTACTATTCACTATATAGAAGGCTCCAGAATAGTAGTTTAACTACTTTCAGACCTTTAATATTCAAAAGTGACTACAAGTCATGAGTTATACCCAGAACTTATAAATGGAGTCACCTCCAAATCCATGTCCTATATTACCTATAGTCCAGTCTTTCTAGAAGTAGGAAAAGACAATCTTTACATGTACTACTTTACAGGTCATAGTACCCTTTTTCCTGTGGTTAAAGTTTTTACGAAATAGAAATAGAAAACCTTATTTTAGTATTGTGGTTTTGGGTGAGTTGTGTAGAAATGGTATTGCGTCGTATTGGAATGATTTGATTGTATATAGCTGCTGGTTTTTGTTGATAATATGGATGCTAAGATTAGAATTTGGATAGAGCAGGTTATAGGGGAGATACTATCTGATTTCCGCTAACTTCATAACTAGTAATAAACTAGTCAAAGAAAATGGATACTTGGTTGTAGATTTGGAAATTGGAAAGTGAAAGGTTATTAATCTTAGTATTACTTTCATGTTAATAGGTTAAGGAGATAACGAGGCAAGCTGGATTACAGTTAACCCATAACAAGGTATGTGAAGCTACCCTTTCTTCTCTTTTGGCATGTCTTAGATGTAAGTATCATGTATGTGAAATGGGGAGTTATTCCATTATTAAAGCTCTGAGTATGAGTTAAGACTCTTTTCACTTCCTATTGATTAGAATACCTATAATAAGTTGAGTCATTACCTTTCAAATCTTCTATATGATAAAAAGTAGTACATATAAAGCTTGTCTTTTCCTACTTCTAGAAAGACTGGACTATAGGTAATATGGGACATGGATTTGGAGGTGACTCCATTTATAAATTCTAGGTATATCTCATTACTTGTAGTCACTTTTGAATATTAAAGGTCTGAAAGTAGCTAAGCTACTATTCTCAAGCCTTCTATATAATGAATAGTAAGTGAAGATACTAGCTCCTCTTCCTAAAGGCTGTACAATGATAAATGTTTCTGATTGCATAAGTTATGTCTTTGATTGCATGAGTTATGTTTCTAATTGCATAAGTTGTGTCTCTGATTGCATAAGTTGTGTCTTTGGTTACATGAGCTATGTGGCATTGTCTTGATACATGTCTGTGATTCCTGAGGCCCCAATTGATCTAATCCCTAATGACACCTAAAGGGTACTTTGGATTATTACTTTTCTTATCTTCAGGTGATGGTTCACTTTACTATTTCATTGAGTCTCAGAAGATGACTTAGTTGCATATGGTTTCTCACTACTTTACTCGAGCATGTTGTAACCCTTCTTTCTCCACATCCCACGATGGGCTGAATATTATATCGGGCGCAGATTTACTACTTCTTTTACCATGTCCCGGGCCGGTTACGTATGATTCCATGTATGAGGAGATAATTTCATCCATGAGGTGCGATATATGTTATGATGATACGATTATTTCCCGAGTCCCGAGCTGGCTGTACTATGATGGTTTGTGTTGTAATATGATGGTATGTGTGTGATGGTATGTGTGGTGAAATAAGGAAGGAATATCTAGTCCCTCACTAGAGGGTCGGGATACGTATGTATATGATTCTGGTACACCATAAATGTGCCCCACTCCCTTCACCTAGTCCCTCACTAAAGGGTCGAATACTTTATGTAGGCATGCATATGAACATATAGTAGTACATTTGTGACCCTGAGCCCCATAATGGACCGGATATAATATGATGACATATACGCTAAGATTATACTGTATATGATGATATGATGTCATATACAACGACATGATAAAGTACTATACATGATGAAAATAGATGACGACATGATGATATGATGAAATGATTATGACACCGAGTTCACTAGAAGGCCGGGTACAGTGTATGATAATATATATGACTACATGTCCTAAGATGCAGGCACAGTGAATGTTAACTGTCATATTTGTTCCTTGCATCTCTATTTCAACTATAATTTCTTTACAAGGTTTTATGCTTACATACTCACTAAATATATCGTACTGACCCCTTTTCTTTGGGGGGCTGTATTTTATGCCCATAGGTATAGACATGCGACTCGAGGATCCTCCAGCTTAGGGTTCCACCCAGCGAGTTTGAGAAGAGCTCCATTGTATCAGAGCCCATCTTTTGGTGCTGAACCTTGATGTATATATTTTTTTGTTCAGGGGTACGGCGGGTGCCCTGTCCCGCCATATCTCATCGTTACTATTCTCAAAGGTCAGTAGACATACTTGTGGGTTGTATATACATATGTGTGAGTTATATAACTATGTATTTTATTCAGTTTTGCCAATATGTGAGCATACAATAGGTCTAGGATATACGCGAGTATCCGGCTTGGGCACCCGTCATGGCCTATGGGGTTGGGTCGTGACAAGTGAGGCCTTGAATGGGAGATTGGACTAGCCCAGCTAGAATCTCTAGAGGGATCTGTTATATGACTCTTTGGGACTACAATGGGGCCTACTTGGCTATCCTCCTGGCTAGCTCTCTTGTCGCTTCCTCCTTAGGCTTCTCGATGGAGCTAATCCAGTGTATGGGCATGGTCCACCACATCCAAAAATGAGCGACCCACTTAGACTAAAGATAGAGTCTCAATCCATAACTAGATTATCAACACTTTGTCAAAGCACTATACTCTCTCATCCTTATTAGGTAAGATCATGGTAGCATATCGGGAGAGCTTATGAAATTAGGCCTCGTACTCTGATATTATCATGGAGCCCTGCTCCAAATAATCTCAAAGATAATATCTAAATCTCATGGGGATAAAATGAGCCAAGAAGGACTCTGAAAACTCATCCTACAATACTAGTAGAGCCTTAGTTCGCTTGGTCTCTAGATATGAACGCCAACATTGTTAGGTAGGATGGTGTTGCTAATAAGAGGTGAAGTCATCTCTTCTCGACTCCACTAATTCCAAAGTCTGTAGCCACTTATGACAAGTACGTAGAACTCGTGGGCATAGTCACCCATAGCTCTAGAAAACCTCAATGGTGATAATCTAAGGAATACCTTAAGCATCTTCTGCTCTTGAAATGGCTTGATGCCCTCCAAATCTTCAAGCTGAGCGGTAGGTACCAGTGGGTGCTGAATAATTAGTGCCTCTGGCGTAGGTTGGACCTACAGTGCAGAGAACCTAGAGCTGGTGCCTACTGCATACCTCTAATAGTAGCTAATATTTGGGTGAACATCACCTATATGTCCACATCTGCAACTAGCCTGGGTGTTGGTTGGGCTGGTCCCGGCCTTACTGGACGATAACATATTAAAGCTATTATTGGCTCCACTTCCTACTCTAGAGTCTTCTCTCTACCTCGGGATGGAGCTATAGCACTAGCATGATCTCGGGGTCACCCTCTACCTTGAATACGTGTGAGCCAGCCTATAAAAGAGTGAAACAAGTGAGATTTCTAAAAATTGATAAGACACATACTGTACAACTGCATTACAATGGAGATATGTTCCTATAGACATCTTGTAGCCAATCCGCACGACTCTACTAGATATTAGCTCTGTACAAGTGAGACCATTGAACCTAGGGCTATGATACCAATTTTTCACGATCTCATTACTCAAGTCATGATAATGCCTACTATCACCCACCAATAGGCAAGTCGACCCATACCTCAGAATATAAATAACAAGATGTTAGGGTAGTATACCAATAATACAACTAACCACAAATGAATAGCGCAAGCATAATGTAATATATACAAACCGAAATATCCCTCTTAGAACCTAGAAGTCACATATATAGAGCTACTACAAAAAGAGTACAAGTCCCAAAAATGGACTACAGAAAAAAGACTGTCTCAAAAAGCAAAAGACAGTATATATATATATACGAGGGAGATGGGTAAATCCAAAATGTTGTGTACTCAACCTTGCCTCCGATCAAGACTGCAACTGGCTCAAGATCAACACTATTAGCTAGTACTCGAACTTGCATCATGAAAATATATGTTGAGTGTAGTATATGTACCAAAACAAAAGGTACCTAGTAGGTTTCATAGGTTGACTAAGCAAGATAAAAGAAAGTAAACTAAAATGTGAGAACAAGAAATAAAGGTAGTCTATACACAAGTATACTCAACACACACAGAGAGAGAAATAGTTGAATCTGTCGAGCTCTTATAAACCCAACGGGTATGCTCATGCACAAGTCCAAAACTAATAACCTGAATGGAATCTAATATGGCCGATAGGGGCAAAGATAGGTGAAGTATCACAAAAGAATTTGATGAAGTGTCTACAATGCCACAACTTCCCGCAGACTTGAATCAAACCATTCTGAAAGCTTGAAGCTTTAATGAAAGTTGAATCATAGTTAAGGACTTGAATCAAAGAGTCATAAGAGTATTAGGAACTTGAACAAAGATTTGATAATAACCAAGGACTTGAACCAACGTGATAGATAATCATGGACTTGAACCACGTGGAAGGGAGAGCAATGACTTGAACAAAGGTAATAATATCTAAGGACTCAAACCAAAGCTAGTAAGTAGAGATGGACTTGAACCAAGGTTGATAACAACAGTGGACTTGAACTATTGTTAAGTAAGGCTAGGGACTTGAACCAATGCAATAATATCGAGAAAAGGACTGAAACCCTACCCGGTGGAGTGAATTGTAGACTTGAACCACAAATAGAAGTGAGTCAAACAACATTAGGATCAACGTCCAATCGAGTGTCATAAGGAGTACCTCCAATCTGACTTCTATTAATAAATCACTCCATCCCGAACAACATCCAACCAGAATCAACAAATAGACTTCTGGAACCAAGAACCAAGTGATATGGGATCAATAGAAGAATAGGAAATTATGGAGGTAAGGTTCCAAAGATGTGTTACTACCTAGATAAACCTAAGACTATTAGACTCAAGTCTACTATATATCATTCTGCAAGGAGTTATGCTATCCGTAATGACGTCAGAGAAGTTCTAAGGCCCAACGATACCCAAATCGTGCAACTCTAAGGATACACTAGTCGAAGCCTAGACTTAGTCCAACCACGCTTTCAAAGACATAAATCAAAGGCACCACACATACCACAAGGTATGGATGATAAATAATAACAGGTGACATTCTTTAATAGTTTAAAAATTCCATGAAAATAATGCATAGGACATGAATTCTAGGAATTTAGCATGCTCGACGTCCAAACCCCTCCAAGTTCATATAATTCAGAATACAAATGCCTAAACTTCTTGGTCTAAAGAGGTAAAACTGTAGCCTACTTGTAGGTAGACCGCGCACCTAAAACTTATGGAACCCAAGCTTTTCCTTTCCGAACAGCCTCCAAACGCTACCAAGCTATTAAAAATAGAATAACAACATCAATATGGCCACTTTGACATTACAATTATCAAATTTGGAGATGAACTAATTTTCGAGTCAAAAACAAAAATGTGGGACCCATTCCATAAATTATGGAATTAACTTCATACAAGGATCCTCTACGCCACCCCAAACATGTGCTTTAAAAAGAAGAATAATTCGGTGCTCAATACAACCCAAGCACACACATGCACAAAAATCACAGTTAGATCACCAATAAAGACATGGGCAATAGATAAAAGAGAGAAATTACCTAAAAGGAAGGTGCTAAAGTGGAAACCCACGAGGATGATCCTCAAAAAAATCCCACAACTTGGAGCTTTGAATCACCCAATTTGCACATATATTGACCAAGTATGATTTTGCAAAATCCGTTAAATTCCAATCCTAAAATGGACAATTTAGCAACTAGAATTTAAACTCCCACCCCCAAAAAAGATCCTAAGGCACTTTCCAATCCTACCAATGTATTAATCATAAAAAATCCCACAATATAGACCCAAGAACCACTCAATTCGGACCTGAAATGCCCTAAAAATTAACTTTCCAAGTTTCCAAAAAGATATGCTCAAAAACCATCCGAACCTGCAAGAAAAAATTTAAATTTACCTTAAAATGAGCACCACAATCTATTCTGACATGACAATAGTGTTCTTCTTGAATATCCACACAAAATGGGCTTTTGAATCACTCTATCCATGCTCAAAATGAAGAAGAAATTGTCACATGAAGATGAAACCAAGTGCTTAAAATGGCCACCTTTATAGTGGTGGTTGTGCACCAGATACGGTGCACTAGCGCACCAGAACTCTCAAAATTGGAAATAAAACAATTTAATAAGGAGTAGTGATTTAATCACTATAATCGCCACACAGTGGTGTTACCAATGTGTCTGGTACGGTGTCGCCGGTGCAAGGAAATTCTTCATAGGTGCGGAGTTCGATAAGTCAACCTACTTTACAATATCAGACCCAACTCCCGATAATGCTCCACTCTACTCCTAAACTAGAAATATAGATAGTCATTTGGAAAATAATAAAACATTTTATGAGGTTGGGGTTAATTCTACAAGGAACAATGTTGGGTTATTGAAGAGATAAAGAATTACAAGCCACGAATTTGATTGGAAAACAAGATATAAGTATTTTTTAATATTTTGAATTCTCAAGTGATATGCTATGACTATTTTGAAGTATTAAACTATTCAATGGGATTGACTTAGTACCGAATGAGTCATTGAGATGGGATTTGGTAAGGGAATCCTAGTAGCAACCCTTTGTCTCATTAACTATGTACCAACATAGGAGCTCTTCTAGGCTTAGGCAAATGGATCCACAAATAGCCCTTAGAGTAAAAGTTAAAGAAATGAATGAAGTTGACGGAGTTCTACCCAGCAAGTAGTCTCTCCGGCCAACATAGGGGGTCATGTTGGATTCCATGTAATAGCTCACATGATCTTAAATATGGTTATGGTCATTTTCCCACAAAATGAGTATTTTAAAGGATATCTATATGATTGATTATACATGCATTGCATTATGTTTCATATTACATAAATATTTTAATGTTTTCTCAATGTTCATGCATGCTTAGATAATTAGTACATTTAAAATACTAACATATACTATTTTTCATATATAATATCACCATATAGGGACCGGTGCTCCTCCTCATTTTCCTCTGCGTGGCTATTTGACATTTCATTTAAAGGCTACTTTTGGTGAGTTACTATGTTTCAGGAACAATACTCCTTTTTCTTTCTAGCTTATGATATGTTGATACCTCTAAACACTTACTATGGAAAATCATTATATTTTGATTGAGGGTAAGGTAGGGATTTATCTTAGCTCCCGGTAAATCTAAAAGTTAGAGGTATTGTTGGACATATATAAGTTAAATATTTACTATTATGGTTACCGCTTGTCTTTTTTATCATTACCTATGATAGCTAAATGAAAATCTATCAAGTTCCTCATTCGCCATGTCACATTTAGGTCCTAGGCTTAGGATGTGACACCGCTGTAATGTTTGATGAATAAACATAAAATAAAAGAAGAGTAAACTATTAATGTATTCCCTTCATCAGAGTTCTGTTAAATCTGCGAACCAATTATTAGATTAAAAAAACAACAAATTAGATAAAGATTATGCGTACCTCAATTAATTATATGAGATATGTGTGTCCTCTATAATGACCTTCTAGGTATTTTTTAAATTAAAGCATTCATTTAAACATTTAAAGCATATCTGTAGTGAACATAAGTCATTTATGACTAATAGGCACTGAATGTCTAGTCGACTAGCCGTTCATTTGGGTTTAGGCTTGTTTCCTTGTCTTAGATCCTATATAACTTGAAAAGTTAATTTTGGTCATTATTTTGGGTAAATGACCTCAAAATGGAATTATGGCAGTTCCATCAGCTCCATAATGGCCAAATTAGGCTAGTAGCATGGTCGGCATGAATATCGAGACATTTGGTACGAGTTTGACATCATTTGGTTCTTTATTCTTTAAAATTTGGCCTAAGGTTCACTTTGGTCAATATTCATGTAAAATGTGGTTGGATAAAAATTCTGTTAGCGCGGTTAGTTCTGAAATATCAATTTTGGTCTTGAACGCCCCTTCATTCACTTTTTGAGGCTTTCAATTTAATCTCGAGGCCTGTTATGGAATTGGACTTAAAATTGCACTTGGGTATGGGCAAAACTTTTCATTAAAACGACCTCATTTGGGAATTGTTAATATGACATTGAGTTCGGAATGTTGATTTTTATAGGGTAGCATATCTTCTTTGCTCGCACGGGATTCCGAACAAATTCAGAGCAGTATTCGAAAATTTTTAGAAGGGCCAACCTCAACTACTGTAGAAGATGATGTTCCAAGCCTCAGTACCCTTCATATTACCGCGGCCCATGGCCGAGATTGTGAGGATCTAGGTTGGTTGTCTTCCACAATCATATAGCCTCCTCCCACTATCACGAAGATGAGTTGACCCGTATTGGCCTCCTTTATAATCTTGATCACGATGCCTACCTTCCACAATCACGAGGCTTAATTTCTCTGGGTGACATGAGATCCCCCCCTCTCTCCCCAACTTCCCCTTCATGATAGCTATGAGCAATTGTGTTTTGTCTTTATTTAAAAGACTTAACGTGATCAGCATATCCCTCAACACTTATAACAACCACAACTCTCTCATCTCTCAATCAAATTTGGTGATTCAAAGTTTGAATCATTCGAAATTATCATTGATACTTGGTTGGGTGATCGAAATTATCATGGATACTCACGTAAAAATAGTTGTTCATGCTCTATTTATAGCTTAATTTATGATTTTTATGCATCTTGTCATTCCCACTGATTTGAGCCCCGAATTGTGTTCTATTTTAGAGCATAAGTTTGGGGGTAGTGTTTAGGACCTCTTTACAGAGTTAATTCCAGAATTTCATTAGTGGGTCCCCTATTCCCATTTATTACTATAAAATTGGACTAACTCTAAATTAAGTAATTTTAGTATTAATACAAATGTATTGATATTATGATTCTATTTTTGATAATGTGGTAGCGTTCTTAGGCCGTATAGAATGGAAAATCTCCAATTACTTAAGTAGGAGCACACGAGATCAACCTACAAATAGGCTATGATTTTTCCCTCATTGGACTGTGTATGTTTAAGCAAATGCATATTGGATTGTGTGAGATTTAGGGTAGTTGGGTGTCGAGCATTCTAAATTCCTAGAAATCATGTCTTAGACTCTATTTTTGGGAAATTCGGTCTATGAAAGCATGTCTCCTCTTATTGTTGATCAACCGCACGTTGATCATCCATACTTAGCGTTGTGTATTGTATTTTTGGGTTATGTTTTTGGAAAGGATGTTTGACCTTAGTCTAGGCTTAGACTAGAATTGCTAAAGACCTACGTATGTTTTTGTGCCGTTAGGGGTTGTAACTTCTCTAACGCCACTTTGAACGGCTAAGCTCTTTGTAGACTAATATAGCAGGCTTGAGGCGTATAGTATGGGCCATAGCTGGGAAGTAACACAGCTTTGGACCTATATATCCATAACACTTTGGTTCCATCGGTCCCGTATCACATGATTCTTGGTTATTGAACTATGTTTATCAATTTTGGTTAGATGTGTTTCATGTCAGAGTGATTTATTGATGGAACTCAGATTGGAAGTACTCCCCATGATACTCAGTTGGTCGTTAATCCTAATTTTGTTTATTTTGCCTTTATTTGTTATCTAGTCCCCAAATCACACCTCCATCGTGATTCAAGTCCTTGCCTTGGTATTATAGCCTCGGTTCAAGGACCTAAATTTACATAGCCATTGTTCAAGTCCAGAGCTTCTTTCAGCCATAATTTATGTCCATAGCTATTTATCAGCCTTGGTTCAAGTCCACAACAACTATTACCTCAATTCAAGTCCTTGGTCCTATTTACATGTGGTTCAAGTCCACAATTATCCTTATCATTTGTTCAAGCCCTTCATTATTTTGAAATGTCAGTTTAAGTCCTTAAACCTCTTATATTTATTCGAATCAAGTCCTTTGCTATTTGATGCTTTGAATTCAATCTTCAGGTTCTATGAATGGTTCGGTTCAAGTTCGTAGGATATTGTGACACTTTTAGTACTACACCATATTCCCTCATTTCATTTCAACTATCTTTGCTCTTTTCAGGATTATGGAGTCTATTCTGGTTATTAGTTTTAGATTTGTGCATGAGCTTACCCGTCAGGTGTATGGGAGCCCAACAGATTTAACTAGTTTCTCTCTCCTTATGTATGATTACGCTCTTATTCTTGTCTCTAGTTATATTTTTGGTTTCTCAAATTTCAGTTTACTTTTTCTTTCCTACCTCAGTCAGCCTATGATGATTACTGGGTACCTGTGTTTTTGGTACTATACTAGAATTTACATTTGTTTTTATGATGCAGGTCTGAGTACTAGTTATTAGCATTGATCCTGAGCCAGTTGTAGTCTTCATCAGAGGCAAGGGTGAGCACGCATCGTTATGTATCAACCAGTCTCCCTCTATATATATTTATGGATTGTCTTGTGTTTTTTAAGAGGGTCTTGTTTTTGTAGTCCACCTTCGGTACTTTTACTCATTTTGTTAGTAGCTCTATACATGTGACTTCCAAATTCTAGGAGGGATCTTTTTTATATATTTTTTTTATTTTCTTTTGCTTGTTTATTTGTGCTCTTATTATTTTTATTATTATTTAGTTTAAATGTTGGTCTTCTACCTTTACATCCCATTACTCGCAGTTTTGGGATATGGGTTGGTTTGCCTACTGGTGGGTCATAGTAGGTGCCATCATGATTCGAGGATTCATGTCTTTACAAGTTGGTATTAGAGCCCTAAGTTCATCGGCCTCCCTAGTATAGAGCTAATATATAGTAGAGAACTGTGAATCATTGGTTGGACATCCATGACTTATCATTGGGAGGCTAGAAGATATCCTTAAAAACTTGTTCTTTGTTGTATCACGGTCGTGCAGTGTGTGTCTTATTATTTTTTTAGGATCTCACTTGTTCCACTCTTTTATAGGATGGCTCACATGCATGATAGGGCCCCAGCTAGGGGTAAACAATGACCCCGAGATTATTCCAAGGCTGCAACCCTAGCCCAAGATAGATAATAGACTCTATAGCTAGAGATAAGGCCATGAGTAGCTCCTGTACATCATTAGCCAGTGGGCTTGGGACTAGTCTAGCCACCGCCCGTGCTAGTTGCAACTTTTGACCTTAAGGCAATGTTCGCCAAATAATAGTTACTATTGGGGGTATGCAGTAGGCCCCAACTCTTGTTGCACAAGCACAATAGGGTCATTCTATACCAGTGGCACCAGTATTTTAGCCGCCACCAACTCCTGCTACCTAGCCTGATTATTTAGAGGGTGTCATACTACTACTCAAGCAAAAGATGCTCGAGGTCTTCATAATATTTTCACTATTGAGGTTTTTGAGGGTTGTGGATAAGGATGCCCATGAGTTTCTACTTTCTTACCATGAGCGGCCATAAAATTTGGGTTTAATGGAGAGGAGCGGAGCCAACTTCATTGCTTATCAACAAGACAATTCTGCCCGACAGTGGTGGCATTCATATATAGAGACTAGGCCAGTTGGGTTTCCACCAGTGTCATGTAAGGAGTTTTTATTAGCCTTCTTGGCTTGGTTTATCCCTAGGAGCATCAAAGATATACTCTGAGATCAGTTTTCATGATTGTAGCAAGGATGCATGACATTAATGAGTACGAGTCCATATTTCATAAGCTCTCTACATATGCTACTATGATCCTACCTACTGAGAAGGAGAGAGTTCAGTGCTTTGTTAGAGGTTTGAAACTCTAACTACACATTGAGACCTAGTCCCTAGTCTTTGGGGGTTAATAATTTTTTGATGTGGTAGACCATGCTTACACACTTGAGCAGCTCCATCGCAAGGCCCAAGGGGGCAACAGCAAGAGAGCTAAGCAAGATGATGATTAGGGTAGGCTCTATTTTAGTCCTAGGGTTTCATACGATAGGCCTTATTAAAGGTTCTATTAGGATTAGTCTAATCACCCTTTTCACACTTTATGTCATACTTTAGAGGGTGACCAACACCATTAGGGTAGCTCTAGTACCGGTCTGATTTAGGGTGAGATGGTATTGAGATGGGTTCTTTTACTAAAAGTGGTCGATCACCAACTACAAATTGATAGCCATAAGGGTGTTATGACTGTGGGGAGCTAGACTATTAGCCCCATGAGTGCCCTATCCGTAGTTAAGCCATTCCAGCTCCATAGGAATCTGGGCCCGCACCAGTAACAACATCTCTAGTTAGAGGCAGAGGCCAAGGCCAGGACTGTAGGGGTGGCTATTGTGGTGCATGGGTAGGTCCTGGGAGTGGAAAGATAGGTGGCTGAGTAGATTCATGGGGTAAAAGAGACGAGGCCATTTTTATGTAACTTATAGGCTTAGGAATCGGATTATGTGATCATAGGTATGATTCTATTATACCATTGACCTACCTCGATAATATTTAATCAAGACTCCACATATTCTTGTGTGTGTATATATATATATATATATATATATATATATATGTGTGTGTGTGTGTGTGTGTATGTATTGTGCCACTCGATTGATTATGCGTCTAGAGTCCTTAGTTAAGTCGTTGTGTGTTTTGACCCCGGTAGGTGATTCTTTAATAGTGGATCAAGTTTTTAGATCTTTTGTGGGGACTATTTAGGGGAGGAACAATAGGGTTGATCTCATTTTTCTTGATGTGCTGCATTTTTTATTTGATTCTCTTAATAGTTTGGTTATCCCCTCATCGTGCGATCTTGGATTGCTAGTCAAGATCATTACCTTAGCCTTGACTTATATTCCATCGGTGGTGTGGTAGGTCTCTTGTAGTCGAATGCTAGGTAAGGTGATTTATTTTATTTGAGATTGGAGTTGTGGCTCATGGATGTTTAACGTACATGGCTTATGTGAGAGATGCTAGTAGGGAGGGCCCTATGATTGATTTAGTGTTAATAGTTTGAGAGTTTGCAAATATTTTTCCTACCTAGCCTTCCTACAGTTCATGATATAAACTTTGCTATTGATTTAGAGCTGGGAACTCATCCTATTTCCATCACACCGTATGGCCCCCACAGAGCTCAAGGAGCTTAGTGTTCAACTTCAAGATCTCTTAGGTAAGGGATTCATTCGGCCCAGTATGTCTCCTTGGGGTGCCCCAGTCATGCTTGTTAAGAAGAAGAATAGTACTATATGGATTAGTGTTGATTATAGGGAGCTGAAGAAGATGACGGTGAAGATCCATTACCCTATGCAAAGGATTGATGATCTATTTGACTAGCTACAGGGTGTCATGTTGTTTTCTAAGACTAATTTGAGTGTTTGCTACCAAGAGTTGAGGATTAGGGTAGCAGACATCCCTAAGAATGTATTTAGAACTCGTTACGACTATTATGTGTTCCTATTGATGTATTTTGGGTTGACTAATCCCCATTTTTCATTCATGGACTTGATGAATCATGTGTTCAGGTCGTATTTGTACACTTTAGTCATAGTATTCATCGATGATATTTTTGTTTACTCGTAGAGACAGGTTCAGCATGAGAAGCATTTAAGGATAGTGCTCTAGAGTTTGAGAGTTTAGTGGCTTTTGCCAAGTCCACAAAGTGTGAGTTTTGGCTTTAGTCTATAGAATCCTTGCGGTATGTGGCATCCAAGTATGACATTATTGTAGATCTAATGAAGATTGAGGCTATTCGTGAATCTATCAGGCCCACCTCTGTGACTATGATTCATAGGTTCGTTAGATTGGCAGGGTACTTTAGGTGCTTTGTTGAGGGATTTTCTACTGTAGTAGAACCTTTGACTGGCTTGAGCCATCAGGATGTTCCCTTTGTGGGGTCAAAGGAGTATGACAAAAGCATTCTGAGGCTCAGAGAGTTGCTTACAACCACTCTTATATTGACTCTTCTAGTCTATGGAGAAGGACCGGACTATTGCTTAGGCGTCGAGGTAGCTTAAGTTGCATGAGTGTAACTACCATACTCATAACATAGAGTTGGTGGTGGAAGTTTTCATGTTGAAGATTTAGAGGCATTATTTATATGAAGTTTGATCCAAGATCTATACCGATCAAAAAAAAATTCAGTACATTATGAGCCAAATAGATCTTAATTTGACATAGCGCCATTAGATTAAACTCTCAAAGGACTACGACCTCTCTATTCTCTACTATATAGGCAAGGCGAATGTAGTGGTAGATGCCTTGAGTTGGAAAGTAGTGAGTATGGGCATTCTACCCTTCCTTTCAACTATTAAATGACCTTTGGCTTTGGACATCTAGTCCTTAGCTAAAGTATGATTCGTATTGATATTTGTGATTCCTAACATGTGCTAGCTTATGTAAGAGCTCAGTCATCATTATAGGATAAGATTTACTGGTGTCAGTTCGAGGATGAGATTTTTGTTGCTCTTTGAGACAGAGTTTTAGGAGGTGACGCCGGTCAGGCTACTTTAGATTTAGACGGAGTATTGAGTTTTAGGGGCCTATAGTTTCAGATATTCTACCCATTTTGGCACCGCTATGATGTATCATGACTTGAGGCAATAATAGATAATGTGTTGCATTATTTGAGTTCTCAGTAGGTTAAGGCCAGGCATTTGAGGCCTGATGGTGAGATTCATAGATTACCGATTCCTGAGTAGAAGTGGGAGCATGTTGCCTTAGACTTCATTGTAGGGCTGTCGTGCACTTCAGAGGTATTGATAGTATTTGGTTCATCGTTGATTGATTGACTAAGTTAGCATACTTTCTCCCTATTTATACTTCCTATAGTGTTGAGAGGTTGGTCTGTATCTACATTTAAGAGGTGGTTCATCTTCATGGTGTGCCTATTTATCTCATTTCAAGCTGAGGCTCACAATTAAAATCCAACTTTTAGAGGACGATTTAGGAGGAGTTGGGTTACCAGTGTCGAACTTAACACAACATTTCACCCACGGATTGATGGCCGGTTAAACCATACTATTTAGTTTCTTGAGGCTATGTTGCAGGCATGTTCTATGTATTTTGGGTGTTAGTAGGAATAATTTATCCCTTTGGCAGAGTTTGCGTACAATCATAAGTACCACACTAGTATTCAAATTGCCCCATTTGAGGCCTCATATGGTAGGTGTTGTTGATCTTCAGTCAATTGGTTTGAGTCTATGATACCCAGACCACGTGGTACAAACTTGATGCACAAGGACATAGATTATGTGATGGAGATTTCAGCTATGCTTAGAACAGCTCAGAGTAGACACTAGAGCTATGTGGATTGTAGGCATTGGCTGTTTAGATTCGCCATTAGTGACAAAGTATTCCTCTGTTTATCATCCATGAAGGGCGTGATGAGTTTTAGGTGATGGGGCAAGTTTTGCCCCATATATATTATCCCTTTTGAGATTTTCAGGATAGTTGGTGAGGTTGCTTATGATTTAGCATCGCCCCCAACATTTTTAGCTATTCATCTAGTTTTAGATGATGCTCAAGTATGTCCCAAACGAGTCTCATATGCTCTAGTATAATGCAGTTGAGTTTGATGATCATATGAGTTTTATTGATGAGTCACTTACTATTTTTTCAATAGATGTCAGATAGCTGTGATCCAAAGCCATTTCTATTGATAAGGTCTATTGGAGGCATTTTCCATTCTATAAGGCTACATGGGAGACCAAGAAGGATATGCGAGAGATGTTTCCTGGCTAATTTGAGTCTTTAGGTACTTCTTTACTCTTACTTTTGTGGATGAATGTTCTTTTAGAAGTGGATGTTGTAATAACCCGACCCTCCAGGTTATTTTTAAATTAAAGCATTCATCATTTAGAGCATTTCTGTAGCAATCCTAAAGGATTTATGACTTACTGACACTGACTGTTCACTCATCTGGTCATTCGTTTTGGTTTTAGGCCTATTTCCATGTTTCAGAGCATATATAACTTGAAAAATTAATTTTGGTCATTACTTTAGGTAAAGAACCTCTAAACAAAATTCTGACAGTTCCATCAACTTTGAAATGGCTAAATTAGGCTAGTAGTATGATCGGCATGAGTATCGAGGAAATTGGGATGAGTGTGGGGCAATTTGGTGGTTTAGCCTTAGAAATATAGCCTAAGTTTGACTTTGGTCGACATTCTTGGTAAGAATACTCAGATAAAAATTTTGTGAAAGTAGTTAGTTCTAAAATGTTGAGTCTTATCTAGAATGACTTGTCATTCACTTCCCAAAGCCCATTGTGGAATTTGACTTAAAATAACACTTGAGTGAGGGACCTACTTTTTATTCAAATCACCTCGTATGGAAAATTTAAATGTGCCATTGAGTTTGGAGAAGCAAATTTTATGGGTAGTATATCTCATTAGCATGCAGGGTATTCTAAACGAATTGCAAGCACCCTATCAGAGAGTTTTAGAAGATCCAAACTCAGTTGATGCAACAACTGATATTGCAGGCCTCAATACCCTTCGCATTCGCAAGGGTTTGGGCTGCTTGGGTTCTTTTATCGCATGGCCTCCTCCAGCAATATCAAAGAGGAGTTGACCCGCTTTGACCTACTTGATCATCGCTATCGTGAGGTCCACCCTTCATGATCACAAGGGTCAATTTATCTGGGTGACGCAATCGTAATCCCTCCTTCTTAATTAGTAATGAGCAATTATGTCTGGTTTCTATTTAAAAGACCAGACGTGATCATCATCTCCCTCAAAACATAGAACAACCATAATTATCTCATCTCTAAACCAAATTTTATTATTCAAAGTTCCAATCATCCAGAATTGTCGTGGCTACTTGGGTGATGATCAGAAATTTTTGGAGACTCATAATTTGAGGTAAAATAGCATAAAAACCTATTGTCCATGCTCTAATTCTAGCTTAATTTATGATTTTTATTCATGTTGTGTTTCTCACTGATTCGAGCCCTGAATTTATTTTATTTTTTAACATATATTTGGGGAAGTGTTTAGGAACCTTTTACGTAGTTAATTTTTAAATTTCCTGAGCGAGTAACCCATTTCTGATTTTGACTCTAAATTAGTCCTTCTTTGAATTTGGTAATTTTATTGTTAAAGTAGTTGTATTTATATTGTGATTCTATTTGTGATAGCGTGGTAGTGTTCTGAGGTCGTTTGAAAGGGTAAAGATTTGGTTACATGAGTTGGAGCATGTGTGGCTGGCCTTCAGGTAGGCTATGACTTTTCCCTCTTTCGACTGAGATTGCTTTAGAAATTATATAGTGGATTCTTTGAGATTTGGTGTAGTTAGGTGTCGAGCATGCTAAATTCCTAGAGATCATGCCTTAGACTCTATTTTCAGGAAATTTAGGCTAATAATTTGTGTCTCCTCTTATTGTTGATCATCTGTACTTTGTGTTACGTATTGTATGTTTTGGCTATGTTGTTGGAAAGCATAGTTTTCCTTATTCTAGACTTAGACTAGTGATTGCCATAGAATTGCGTATTTTTTTATGTCGTTAGGCATTGGAACTTCACGGATGTTGGTTTGGACAGCTTAGCTCCCTATAGACTAATATAGCATATTTGAATCTGATATTCTTGGATTTAGCTAGGTAGTAACACAGCCTTGGAACGATACATCCATAACTCCCTGATTCCATCAGTCCCATATCACTTGAGTTCTTGGTTTTGGAAGTCTATTGGTCTATTCTAATTAGATATGGTTCAGGCTAGAGTAATTTATTATATTCCCTGTGATGCTCAGTTGGCTGCTGATCATAATTCTATTCGATTCACCTATATTTGTTGTTCAAGTCCCAAATCATTCAACTCCTTGGTTATTTCCAATCTCTATTCAAGTAACTGAACATCCTATATTTATTCATACCAAGTCCTTAACTGTTTCACGCTTCGTGTTGAAGTTTTAGGATCTAGCAATTATTTGGTTCAATTCCGCAATTGGATGGGAGGAGTTCAAAGGTGCCTTTCTAGACCTCTTCTTCCCATTGGAGCTAAGGGAGGCCAAAATCCAAGAGTTCATCAACCTCCTTCAAGGGAGTATGAGCATGAGGGAGTAGGCTCTCAAATTCACTAAGTTTTCAAAGTATGCTCTTTCATGGTCTCCGACCCAAGAGCTAGGATGAGCAAGTTTATTTCTGGTGTCTCAAGTTTAGTGTACAAGGAGTTCAAAATGGCCATTTTGTTCAAGGAGATGGACATCTCTCGGTTAATGACTTACGCAAAATAAATTGAAGAAGAGAAGCTGAGAGAAAGATCAAGGGGGGTTCAAAATGGCTACAGTGTACAAGGTTCTATCAATACTCCATCCCTAGAATAAATGACTTGTTTCATCAATTGCAAGGGGCAAGTCACTTCTCCATGATTGACCTTTGGTTCAGCTATCTATGAGTGAGGGTGTGTGACATTCCCAAAATGGCTTTTCGAATAAGGTATGGTCACTTCGAGTTTGTGGTGATGAGTTTGGATTGACGAATAAACCGGCAGTGTTCATAGACTTGATGAATAGGGTGTTCAAACCTTACCTTGATATTTTTGTGGTGGTCTTCATTGAAAATATTTTAATTTACTCTCAGGGTGAGGAAGAACATAAGAATCACTTGAGAGTTGTGCTTCAAATGTTGAGGGATAGGCAATTACTTGCAAAATTTAGTAAGTGTGAATTTTAGTTGAAGGAGATGACATTTATTGGTCACGTAGTGTCCGGTCATGGGATCAAGGTTGATCTTAAGAAAATGAAGGCAGTCAAGAATTAGCCTATACCATTGTCTCCTTCAGACATTAGGAACTTCTTGGGCCTAACCGAGTACTATAGAGGGTTCGTCGAAGGTTTTTATTCCATATCATCTCCTATGATGAAATTGAATCAAAATAAAGATAAATTCATATGGTGGATGAGTGTGAGAAGAGTTTCTAGACCTTAAAAGATCGACTTACCTCTGCTCCTATTTTTACTCTATCAGATAGACTAGAAGGGTTTGTAGTTTATTTTAATGCTTTAAATATTGGTTTAGGTTGTGTCTTAATGCAAAATGGCAAGTTCATAGCCTATGCTTCTAGGGAATTAAAGTTGCATAACCGTAACTACCCTACCCATGACCTTAAATTGGCGATCGTTATTTTTGCTCTAAAGATTTGGTGGTATTACCTCTATGGGGTGCATGTAGATATGTATACCGATCATAAAAGTATTCAATATGTGTTAAACCAAAAGGACCTTAATCTAAGGTAAAGGAAGTGGCTAGAACTCCTTAAGGAAAATGACATGAGTGTGCACTATAATCTGGGTAAAGCTAATGTGGTTGCCGATGCACTTAGTATAGTGTCTATGTAGAGTGTAACCCATGTTTATGAAGGGAAGATGGAGTTGATGATGGTGGTATGGTTGTTCAAAATGGATCTGAATCCTCTTTGGTGGTGGATGTTAAGTCAAATCAAGATCTTAACCCAACATTTATTGAGTTAAAGAAGTTGGTAAAGGAAAAAAAGTAGAGGTCTTTTCCCAAGGGGGAGATGGGGTGCTATACTACCAAGGTCGGCTATATGTTCCGGATGTGGATGGTCTAAGGAGTTTGATCTTGATAGAGGCTCATAATTCTACATACTCCATTTATCCCGATTGGTGGGGTGGAATGAAGAAGGACATAGCAAGGTTTGTATACAAATGTTCGAATTGCCAACAAGTGAAGACCGAACATCAAAGGCTGGGTGGCCTAGCCTCAGACATTGAAATCCCTACTTAAAAGTGGGAAGATGTGAATAAGAATTTTATAGTGGGTTTGCCTCATACCCGGAAGCGTCATGATCGATTTGGGTAATTACTAATAGAATGACTAAGTTGGATTACTTCTTACTGGTTAAGACTTTTTATAGTGCTGAAGATTATGCCAAGTTGTATATTCAGAAGTTGGTGAGGTTGCATGGTGTATTGTTATCCATTATTTCTGATCGTGGTACCCAATTCACTTCTCTCTTTTTAAAATCATTTAAAAAGGGCCTTAGTACTAAGGTAAAATTAAGCACCTCATTCCATCCTCAAACAGATGGGCAAGCCGAAAGGGTGATTCAACTCTAGAGGATATGTTAAGGGCTTGTGTGTTGGAGTTTAAAGGAAATTGGAATGATCATCAACCACTCATTGAGTTTGCCTATAATAATAGTTACCACTCAAGTATTGAGATGGCGTCATTTGAGGCTTTGTATGGGAGAAGATGTAGATTCCCAATTGGTTGGTTCAAAGTACGTGAGATGACCTTGTTGGGCCCCAATTTGGTACTTGATACTTTCGAGAAGGTTAAGATCATTAGATAAAGGTTGAAGATGGCTCAAAGTTATCAAAAGTCCTATTCTGACACTAGAAGAAGGGATCTTCAGTTTAATGAGGATGATTGAGTGTATTTGAAGGTTTCACCCATGAAAGGTATGGTTCGGTTTGGTAAGAAAGGGAAATTGAGCCCTAGGTATGTAGGTCCTTACAGAATTGTGAGACGAATTGGCAAGGTTGCCTATGAGTTGGAGTAGCCATTGGAAATGGCCATGGTTCATACGGTATTCCATGTGACTATGTTGAGAAAATATGTAGGTGATACTTGTTCCATTGTTCCTTTGGAAGTAGTGAATGTTGAAGAAAATTTGACCTATGAAGAAGTCCTAGTTGAAATTTTAGACCGGCAAGTTAAGAAATTGAGGAACAAAGAAATTGCATTTATTAAAGTCCTTTGGAGGAATCAATAAGTAAAAAGTGTTATATGGGAAGCAAAAGCATATATGATTAAGCGATATCCTCATATTTTCCCCCTACTCAACCCTAAGGGATTAAGTTGCCCTTGCTCAATTACTTGAAATCCTTGCATTCCAACTTTTCTTGTCATATGCATGAAAAATTATGAAATATGTTAGGAACGACATTTTAAATTGCACTATCACATTAATGTTGGGTTGTTAGTTTACACTATACTTTACTCAAGCTATGTCTTGTCTCAGTCGAGGATGAATATTCTCAAGGGGGAGATAATTTAACCCCCTCCCTCCCAAAAAAAACGTTATATATGGTGTTCCAATCCTCGATGAAAATGATATTGCTTCTATATTTTGAGAATAACTTTCCATATATTGGTCCAAATTAAGTTATTCAAATTTCTTAACAACCCCAAAATCATTACCTACTACTTTCATGAGACCATAGCTTAATATTCGGAAGGTAAGTAGGTCAAATAAATTAATCTTCGCACGACTTGGTTCTATGGAAAAATAGAGTAATTGTAGAAGAAAAATCATATCTCACTGTAGGTTGCTCCAAATCAGTTGTTTCTTAAATGACATGAAATAAGAATTCTATAGATACAATTCATATGAGACATCAAATCCTAATTAAGAAGTATCTTGTTCAAACATAGTTTTGAAAAAGAGTATTTCGTAAAAAACAAGATTCATCTCACCAACTATAGAAGATCTAAATCCATTTAACATCATCAATGGCATCAATAGTCCTCCATTTGACATTTCTCATGGCATCACAATTCTCTATTAAATTTTAAGATTTTTCTTTATAATTATTTTAATTATTGTTAGGTCCCTCCTTCACACCTATAAATACCCACCTTATTTCATAATCTTGTTCATCAAGCTTTCTCAAGCAAATCTTCTATCTATACACTTCTTTACTCATTCTCAAAATATAGTTTTAGTTATTAATAGTGTAGAAATACTATTCCGGTGATTCATATACTCCGAGTAGTACACAAAATTCTCCGGCGAGGAGAAAAGGCTAGGATTCAAGAGTGTTCATTAAGTCCTTAGATTCTGGGTAATGCTTAGGATTCAAGGTATGTAATACTTCAATGAGAGTAATCCTTCTACTCTCATGTCTAAAGTATTTTGATTATATGATATATTATATTTATTTTCTTTAAGCTTCACTCTAGGTATGTGGGTATTGAATCATGGATCCTTTCATCCATAAAGTCCAAATGAATTATCAAATTCTTCTATTTAATTAATGTGTGAAACTTTATGGGTTTTCATATCATGATTCCAAATGCATAGATTATTAAGTATTTGAAGTTTACTTATCTATATTTTATTAGCTTATTTTGGCTCTTAATTGCATTGAATTGTTGATTTATCAAAGGTCCTTATATGAAGGGATGAAAAGGTTTTAAAGTGAATTGGTGGGTTATTTCAAATATATTTTAAATTGGTGCATTCCATTACTCTAATGACTAAAGTAGTTTGATTATATGATAAATTATATTCTCTCATGCCTAAAGTATTTTGGTTATATGATAAATTATATTTATTTTCTTTAATCTTTACTCCAAGGTATGTGGGTGTGTATCTATCGGTTCTTTCACCTATGGAGTCCAAAACGTTTTTAACTAAATCTCTTGATTTTAAGTAAGATTTTTTTCTAAGTAATTCTTATTTCTACTCAATAGCATGATTCATAGTTAAACTAATGATTATTTATCTGTTTCGATGTAAAATAATTTTATATGTATAAATTGATGGTTTGCAAGTAATTTCTCTATTTATCTCTTTAAAGGTTCTTTAAATTCATGGTGGGTTGTTTAAATCATGATTTACATGCATGTTTGAAAGTTGAAGTGACTTAAACCCACCTAGTTTTACTATATTTTCAATAAAATTTTACTTGAAAGCTTTGACTCTAAATAAATATTTATTTAAAGCAATGTCTATGATAAAAAGGGAGTCTTATAAAATAAAAGAATGATGAAATGCTATGAATGATGGATTTTTTATGCTATAAGGATAATTCTTGCATATTTGAATCACTAAAAATTTAAATGAGCTATTCCACCGAATGTGATGATTTGAATTCTCAAGCTATATGCTATGAATATTTTAAAGTATTAAACTAATCTGTAGGATTGACTTAGCACCGAATGAGTCATTGATGTGGTTTTTTAGATAACCATTTGAACGAAAAAAGTCCCCGAAAACAATTAATGTATTTGCACAATTTATGGAATGGAACTCACAAATTGTATCACTAATCTTCAATTAATGTATGTGCACAATTAATGGAATTGATCTCACAAATTGTATCACTAATCTTCTTTCATCAAAATTAGCATATTATATAATTGCAATTAATTTCAATTAGTAATAAGATATTCATATTGATGTTGTCATAGATAAGTAATAGGTCTAAAAAAGTTTTAAAATATAATCATTAGAAAGTGTATAATAGTCTTAAAATTAAATATTATTTATAACATAATAGTAATTTTGATGGTCTATATTCATTTTTTGAATTGAAATGTTATGAAAACCGAAAAAATGGACGATGATTCTCTAATCGACATACCTAATCAGACAAAAGATTTGATTCTTTTTAATACCTATATTTCTTAAAGAATAATTATACAACTCCAATAACAATTGAAAGGTATATTATTTACCAATTTTATTTAAGATTAACAATATTAAGTGAGATTGAATGAACTAGTTATATTATCAATCGGTAAAAAAATAATCATACAATAATTATTCATAACTTTATATTAAATTCTTATGAAATAAGATTCCAAATAAAAAAATATGAAAAAAATTAAGATCTACTGTAAAAGAAAAATAAAATCTTTCTTAAATAATTAAATTTTAATAACCATTTTAATGTTAGATGACTAACCATAAAAAAGTAAAACTTTAATCTAATCCCTCCGTCAGAATTCTGTCAAATCAACGAACCGACTACTAGATCCAAAAAACAACAAATTGAACAATGATTATGAATAACTTGATTAATGATACGAGATCTCTCGTCAAGGTTGGAATAGATGGGAAGAAATTTCCTTGTATACTTATCTACATTCATCATCCTTTTCAAGTATTTCATAGTTTTGATACAAACCTGAATCGGCATATGTACAAAAAATGCAATTTTTTTTGTTCATAGATTTACGATTCAGGTTTGTTTCAAAAACTTTGACATACAAAGGTTATCAAAATTTCTTTAGAGAGAAGAGAGAAAATTGAACTGAACAAAAATGCGTATGAGTTTATTTGCAACTGCAAACATTTTGCTAAATATATATAGATATGGAGATATAGTGAGTTTCGAGGCTATATTTAGATTATCTGAGAAAACCTAGTTTTGTGGAATTACTCCGTAGCATTCCATCAATATGGGCTAGGCCTGGATGGGTCAACCTGGCCCAACCCATGATTTGATAAGGTTGGTCTAAAACTTTTGGATCCATTTAAAAAAAGGATTTTTAGCCTAGCCGGATAAGTCCGCTGGATAGTAGGGCTTGAGCAGTATGGGCTGGTCTGGTCCGTGGGATATAGAAACGTTTTATTTTTTAATCGAACTTGAATTTTTACATTATTTTTAGTGTTTATTTTCTAAAAAATTTTAAACTAATAAAACTACACGTGCTTCGCGCGGTCATTAAATAATTCTGGTAACCAAAGATAGTTTATGAGTATGAAGTGGCATAGCTTTTAGATAGTATTCATTATTAAATCAAATTTAGTTCGTACAAGCAACAAATTAGTTTGAAGTACTAGCCCCACAACTCTTAAAATTTCTTTTCTTCAATTCTTTGTAATGATTTGGTTAACCACACCCCCAAACCACTTTTCCCACTTTCCTTATTCAAACCCCAACCTATTGGTCAGAAGTACAGTATGTTTATCAGTAAATATCTTATGCTTTGAATTTTTCTTGTGAATTGTGATTGGAATTGAATTATGTACCTTTCACGCTAAATAAATCATCAAATAACTTTCTAAATTTCTCAGGTTATATCTATTTCATGAGAAATTACTTTTGTGTGTAAAATGATTATTTTTTCCTTCTCCTTAGCATTTTCATGCTTATTATGTGTTGCATGAATATGTTAGAAATTTGGGCTTACACACCAGGTTGGATTTGGAGTGTGTGCCATCATGACTTCGATTTTTGGATTGTGACACTCATCCTTGGTAATCTCATATGGAATCATCCATTTCTGAAAGTTCAAGTGAAAATTTGGATAATCAGGCTTGTTATCTTAATACAAACCTAATTCTTTCTTTCAATAAACTTTCGATATATCTTCATAAGAAAGTTTGTCCCCTCTCTCACCAAAGGCAACCCAATTCAAACCAACTATAGTAGGAAAAGTATAATATTCAAAGTACAAACTAAAATAAATGACAATCCTAAAATTCCCAATATAAATTTTAGCTTAGTAAAACAGACTGATCTAATGACTCATGAAATAAGAGGAGAAAAAAATAAGAAGAAAATATATGAAGATAAATTAAAAAAAATATTTTCTTGTCTTAGAGGTGCCACATTGATCTCCAATGATGAGAACTATAGAGATACGTAAATTACATAAATTATGAGAATCAAAGCCATCATTTTTGCACCAACAATACTGCTAAGATTCAAGTTTTTCTATATGGAGTTAGGATATTGCAATGATCCTCTAGGTCATTTTCCTTACATTGTGGTTCATCATTAGAGGGTTTGTATAGCGACCCCGGGTCATTAATGACCTGCTGGCGTCGTTAGCTCAATTGTCTGGTCATTCATTTGGATTTTTTAAAGGTTTTCCTGTTGGAATACCTTTATAATTTGAAAAGTGATTTTTGAGTTAAAGTGCAGAAAAATGGACTTGAAAGAAATTTTTAATAGTTCCATCCATTCAGGAATGGCCAAATTAGGCTAGAAGCGGGGTTGACTCGAGTCCTGAGGTTTTTGGTGTGAGTTTGAACCATTTTTAGCATTTGATCTTTAAAAATAGGTCAGTGGCATAGTTGGAAAATAAGCCCAAATGGGAATTCTAACAGCACAGTTAGTTTCAAAATATCGACTTTGATATAGAACAACCTTTTGTTCAATTAAAAAGGCTTTCAGACTAATTTCGAATCCCTCAGTGGCTTTTGATTAAATATAAATGTGGGAATGGGATCCATATTCAGTTGTAACCACCTTAGAGGAAAATTTTAATTGTGTCATTGATTCTGAAATGTCAAAATTGGTGAGGTAGCATAGTTCATTTATACACATGAGGTTCCGAATATATCCCGAGCACCTCATCTGATATTTTGAAAATGGAAATAATTTGCTGGTGCGCGGTGCACCCCTGCTTTAATAAAACACTAATTCTCATATTTTTCTCCAAAATTCAAAATTTTATATCTTCAGCTATATAGCTCCAAATTAGGTGATTTAAAAGGAAAACTTGTGAAATTTTTTGAGAAGAACGCATTGGTGAGCTTGGAAATTAATTTAGGGCATTTGATTGAGGTAAAATTTTGATTTTAGCTGCTACATTGGGTAATTTTTGAAGTGAATTTTTGAGGAACTTTGGGTATTAATGTTTTGGTCTATATAAACTCGATTTTGGTGATTCAAAGGTTGAAATCAAAAGAATTCTTGAGAGGAATCTGGTGATAAGAATGAAAAGTTAATTGAAAGCTTCATTTGAGGTAAGATTCGTGTTATAATTACTGCCCTTCCTATTTTTGGATTATATATGTATATAATTTTTGGGAAGTGATTTCTTGACCAATTTAGGTCTAATTTAGGTGATTCGAACATCAAAATTGCAGGGTTTTTCGTGAGTATCATTGTGGTTTCATTGGTTTGGCTGTTTAGGCTACATTTTTGGTAATTTATTTGTCTTAAGATGCTGTTCGATTCCATTTTTGAATTAGATATTTTGTGAATTTTGAGATTCGATATATTGAGCATTTTCAGTTCTTTTTCAGTGATTCTTATGGCTAAATTGTGGAGTTTTCAATGAGGAACATCAGGGTGTGCTTTATGTTAGCTGTGGTGACTTCATTTTTTATATTTTCTTGTAAATATCTGCTGCCATAGTTTTTAAGAGCTAAATTTGGGTTTTTCTTGTGCATTGCTTTTGAGGTGCTTTTGGGCTCCAAATTTATCTGATTTTGGGATATAAGTAATTTCCAATGCGGGTCTCACTTTTCCCATTTTTAACCCTGAAATTGGTCCATTTTTGCTTCTTCTAGTATCTAAAGGACCGTAATAATGTTGGGTTTCTATTTATGATATCGTGGGAGTGTTCAAAGGCTGTCTAGAAAGGAAAAGATTCAGCAAAGTTATTTAGAGCATGCATGATTGGCCTATAGATAGTCTACGACTTTTCTTTCCTATGATTGAGATGGATTATGTGGAAACATATGTGAAATTATTGGAATCCTAGGGTTGGGTAGCTTATTTACATGCCTTAGGGTAGAAATCATGTCATAGGTCCTAATTCCAGTATAGAAAGCCTTTGATCCTTATTGTTATTTGGTAGTTATGTTACCCATTTCTATCTCATATTATTGGTACTGTGACATATATTAGTCATAGTGTAAGTTAGTGGAAACTTACTTCAGATTCACCGACATTGCTCCAATGGAGTTAGATCCCTATAGAATAGCATAGCAGGCTAGAGTCTGGTAGTTGGGCTTAAGCTAGGTAGCAACTAATCTCCTATGAACAACCTTATGCATAATTTCTTAAGTTTACGACTTTTGAGTTTCAGTGTTCCTAGACCTTGTGTTCAACTTGTTTCAATTCCAGTTGAATCCCAAGGGTGTATGATGAGTTGTTTATTTATGGAAGAAGATCTATGGACATTATACTTATATATTTGAGGCCTGTACTTTTTAAGGAAAGAGAGCTTTGGGTGATTTACTAGGCATCTGCTAGAAAAACGAGTTGGATCGGCATCTCGATTAGATACTTGCATGGAGCATCAGGGTAAAGGACCTGCCTCTACAGACTCACTACTTATATAGAGCATCAGGTTACATGGACTCACTACTTATATAGAGTATGAAGTTACAGGCCCTACCTCTACTGACTCAGTACTTATATAGAGCATCAGGTTATAAGCCCTTCCTTTATGGACTGACTACAGATATAGAGAATCGGATTGCAGGCCCTGCCTCTATGGACTCACTACTTATTTAAAGCATCGGGGTACAAGCCCTGCCTCTATTGATTCATAATTTTAAAAAGAGCTTCGGGGTGCAGCCCCTGCATCTATTGAGTTGGCCATTTATGGTAAATATCGGGGTTACAGTCCCTACCTCTACCACACTATCAAATTGGATGAGTATCGTGTTACATGCTCGTCCTCTTTCCATAAGGAATTCACTCCTGGAGACCCGATATTATACCCCGCACTCTTGTACATCAGAACATCTTTTTTTATAAAAGGTTGTCATGTGATCCATGTTATCCATGAAGTTCGGTGTGAGTAGTGATGGTTGGAAATAGGTTTAGAGGGATTTGGAAGCAGTTAGGGGCCAAATAATGAGTCATGGTAATCGACCTACTTGCATAAGCTACCGACTTGAATGTCTTACACAATTAAGCTACTTGAGTACATGTCGGGCTTAAGTAGTAAGGATTACATAGGTTATTAAAGTGAGATGAGATACGAATCCATGAAAAAGGAGTAAGTAGGTGATGCACCTACTTGGAATAAGGAGGTGATGCACCTACTTGGAGTGAGTAGGTGATGCACCTACTAAGGTGGACCCCACCCCACCATGTGACAATACTTGTTTGGGTGTATGGGCTGAGATAGACGCCGAAGAGCTGGACACGTATCACCCTTAGGGGATGACATGTGTCACTCTCAAAGGTGGAATATATATAGCTACTTAATGACTAAGGAGTCTATTCTTGTCTTCTACACTTAGAAATTTGGAGAAAAATAGAGAGAAAAGAGAGAGAGAGCAACGGCCAAGCTAGCAACAAGGTAAGGACTCAAATTTCAATCCACAAATTAATTATCTAAGGTATTATTCGATCAAATGAAGGCTTTTAACAACGTAAATTAATTATTGGGGCAGCAAGAGAGTTCAATGAGAAGTCCATCATTTTTCAGTCGAGTTGCGGAGCCAAGTCGCTAAGGTAGGGTTTCTTCCTTTTAAATTAGAGTTAATGATGTTGTAAAGGAAAAATTACTTGTCTTAAATAAGGTTGGAGGTAAGAAAATTACATAGTTATTGTTGACATTGTAAATGGACAGAATTAAGGCCGTTCTAGTAGGATTAAAGTTTGGTTAGTTTTGTCGTTACTATGATGTTGTATTTGAAGATAATTTTTATATGTTGAAAATATGGAAATTTAGTTCTAAATGAATATAAGTGTTTCTGTTGGCATCCACGTTATTCCCCTTTCTGTGTGGTTGTGATTTTTTGAAATAAAGATCGAAAACTGTATTTTGATGTAGTTTTGGGTGGGCTGTTTGGAACTTGTTTTGAATAATGTTAACGTACTTTTATTATATATGGATGGTGGTTGTTGTTTTTGGTATGTTCGTGCTAATCATAGCATAATTGGAAGTTCGGATAGGGCGAGTTATAGAGGAAATGCTACCCGATTTCCGTTAACTTCTTAACTAATCAATATACTAATAGAGAAGTCTGAATGAGGAAATGATTCCTATGGGTAGTTGGTTGTAAATTTATAAGTTAGAAAATTGTAGTTTATTAATAATAGTATTACTTTCATGTTAACTAGGTTCAACGGGTAACGAAGCAAGCTGGATTACGGTTGATCCATAAAAGGAATGTAAAGCCTATCCCTTCTTTTCTTTTGGCATGTCTTAGATATATGTGATATGTTATATGAGCTTGGGGATAATTAAATTCATAAGCTCCGAGTCTGACTCATGACTCCTATTCACTTCTGGATGTTAAAACTTTTACAGTAGTTGAGCTATTACCCTCGAGCCTTCTATATGTTGAATAGTAATTGAATATATAAGCTCCTATTCCTAAGGACTCTATGATGACAAATGTCTCTAATTCAATAAGTTGTTTAGCATTGTCTTGATACATGTCTATGATTCCTGAGGCTCTATTTGATATGATCCCTAATGATATTTAGAAGGTACTTGAGACGATTACTACCCTAATCTTCAAGTGATGATTCACCTGACTATTCTATTGAGTCTCAGATGATGATTTAATTTGCATATGATTACTCATTACTCTGCTCATGCATATTGTTAATATATCTTTCACCGAGTCCCGAGACGGGTATGATATATGTATATAATAATATGATGATGCACTGATATGGTTATGGCACGTAGTCCCATAATGGGCCGGGTATGATATAAATATACACTACTTTATTCACTGAGTCCATCAATAAAGGGTCGGGTATGGTACATATACGCATATGATGAAATAATGATGTATTTGTAACATCGAGTCCCACAACGGGTCAGGTACGGTATGTGATGATGATATACATAACTTCATTTAATAAGATGCAGGTACAGTGATTTGTTAATTGTTATACTTGTCTCCTTCTTCCCTATTTCAGTTGTATCTCCTTATGATATTATATGCTTTATATACTTAGTACATATTCTGTGCTGACCCCTTCTTTTCGGGGGAATGCGTTTCATGCCCGCAGGTATAGACATATGTGTGGGTTGTGTGTATATGTGTTTAGCTATGTCCCTATGACTTATGTTTTGGGGCATTCCCTTTTGTAGTAGTAGCCTTGTCTTCTCACATATATGTATATAATGGGACGACCCCATATGCTATGACAACATCATCAGCTTATGCACTATGTTACTTATGTATAAGTTATGACCCTACGGGAGACGGGTCTGTTATACCCCACATTTTTGAACCTTGACACGTGTCCCTAATTGTCTTGAAAGTAGCCGTGAGACCCTTACTGTCCACACACACCAAACAACTCTAAGGAAAGAAGATTGTGATACCTCGCGAGAAGGAAGGTTGGAAATAGAGTCATAAGAGTCCAAAAGGAATTGGAGGCCAAGTAATGAGTTGTAGGACTCGAGTTACCTACGTAAGCTACTAACTTGGAAGTCTTACATACTTAAGCTATTGGAGTACGTACCAAGCTTGCGAAGCATGGATTACATAGGCTCCTAAAATAAGACGAGATTACGAACATACGAGGAAGGGGAAAAGACGATGCATGGCAGCCAATAAGGAGGTGCCACGTGGTAGCACCTCAAGCAAGTAGGTGACCCACCTTCTTGGGGGTCAAGTAGGTGACCCACCTACTTGAGGGTGGGCCCCAAAAAGACACATGGCAGCCTAGGAGACAAGGCAAGGATCCGTGGCCCAATAGGAGATGAACACGTGTCACCCTTAGGGGCTAACACGTGTCACTTCTTGAGGAAATATATATATGTATATTACGATGCCTACGGAACCATATTTTTAGTTCTTCACTTGGAAAACTAAGAGAAACTTAAAGAGAAAACGCTAGGGAACAGACCCATTTTTGGAGGGGACAGTTATTAGTAATATTGGTATAACTTCTTTTGTATAGCTTAGTTTCTGGTGATTCAATATGTTTTGGAAATCTATTTCATAGGTCTATAACTTTTATTTATACTTTGAAATCCATTTTTGCTTTTAGCTTCGCGAAAAAGGGTGATGAAGTATAGAGAAGGTACTGCCCAGATTTTGGTTTTGGAAATCTTACACAGATTGCTGTTGGTGTTTTGGGCATATCGTTTTGTAAAAACTTAATGTAGGGGTGATTAGAAATTGTATGAGACCCTAATACATATGTCTATAACTTTCATGAAGGACGTAGATCCTGTTTTGCTCCATTACCCCTTCAAAACGAAGCGACAAGGTAAAATGGTAAGCTGTCTAGAATTCACGTTTTGATAGTTTTGAGTGAGTTGTTGCTGCAGGGGTGTAATGTATTGTTGCAGGGCCTAAATGAATTCTAAAAGTTATGTGGATGATGCTTGTTGCAGCCACACGACCCCTAATTGCGTATAATGAAAGGCGTTACAAAATAAAGGCTAGACGCCCTATTGTAATATCGTATTTTTAAATAAGTCATTTGGAGTTTATGTTGTATATTGTTGGTGTGAATTGCTGCAGGTTGTTGTTGTTGGTTGTCTGTAGGTCTTAGGGACCTAATTGGAAATTTTGATAGGGCACATTATCGGGGAGGTGCTGCCCAATTTTCGTTAATGCCTTAACAAACTATAGAACTAGTCGAGGAAACGACTAAGGAAATAGATTCCATTGATTCTAAGGTGCAACCTAAGATGCTGGAAAGTTTAGAAGGGTTGATATTCATATTACTTTTATTTTGGATAGGTTCAAAGGACGATGAAGCGATCAGGATAAGGAATAACTCAGACAAGGTATGTGAAGCTTTCTTTTGGTGTGTTTTTGGAATAAGTATGTAGAGCTATTCTTCTTTTCTTTTGGCATGTCTTAGATATAAGTTATAAATGATATGTATATGATATTTGGGATTCAATCCATTCGTAAGGCCCTGAGTATGAGTCGAGACTCTTGTTTACTTTTTGATATTAGAACTTCTGCAATAGTTGAGTCATTGCCTTTTAGTCTTCTATGTGATAAAAACTAGTACATGTAAAGACTATTTATTCTTTCCTTTGGAATGGCTTAATTTTAAGTGAAATGGTATATGATATAGGTTTAGAGGTAATTCCATTTATGAGCTCTGATTATAACTCGTGACTTGTAGTCACTCCTGAACATTAAGAGTCTGAAAGTAGTCAAACTACTATTCTCGAGCCTTCTATATAATGAATAGTAAGTAGAGGTACCAGCTCCTCTTTTTAGAGGCTCTGAAATGATAAATGTCGTTGATTGCATGAGTTGAGTCTTTGACTAGATAAATTGTGTTTCTGATTGCATAGACTATATTTCTGATTGCATAAATTGTGTGGCATTATTCTGATGCATGTTTGTGATCCCTGAAGCCCCAACTGATGTAAGCCCTAATGACATCTAAAGGGATACCTCGGATAATTACTCCCCTAGTCTTCAAGTGACGGTTCACTTGACTGTTTCATAGAGTCTCAAATAATGACTTAGTTGTATATGGTTTCTCACTACTATACTCGTGCATACTGTAACCCATCCTTCCTCGAGTCCCACGATGGGCCGGGAACATTATCGTGTACAGTGTTACTTCTTTCACCGCATCCCAGGCCAGATGTGTATAGTTCCACGCATGAGGAGACGATGCCGTACGTGAGATGTGATATATGTTATATGTTATGATGATACAATTATTTACCGAGTCCCGGGCCGGCTGTAATATGATAATATATGTGGTGAAATAAGGAAGGAACACCGAGTCCCTCCTTAGAGGGCTAGGTACGTATGTATATTATGATGGTACGCTATAGACGTACACCACTCCATTCACCGAGTCCCTCACTAAAGGGGTCGGATACTTTATGTAGGCATGCATATGAGATTAGAGTGATACATTTGCGACCCCGAGCCCCATAGTGAACCGGATGTAATACGATTACATACATGATAAGATTGTATCTTATACGATGATATGATACCGTATACGATGATATGATGAAATGAAATACATGATGATACGATGCCATGTTAATATGAGAAAATGATTATGGCACCGAGTTCACTAGAGGGTCGGGCACAACATATGATGATGTGTATGATTTACGTGTCCTAAGGTGCAGGTACAGTAATTCGTTAAGTTGTTATACTTGTCCCCTGCATCCCTATTTCAGTTATGGTCTCAGTTACGATGTGTTATGCTTTACATACTCAGTACATATATCGTACTGACCCCCCTTTTCTCGGGGGGCTGCATTTCATGCCCGTAGGTACAAATGTTCATTTTGGAGATCCGTCAGCTTAGAAGTTCCTCTCAGCTATATCGGAAGAGCTTCACTGTTCTGGAGCCTAATTTTTTATACTGGTCACTAAATGTATATATATTTGTACATTCAGGGGTACGGCGGGGGCCCTGTCCCGCCATATGTTACTGTTGCTATTCGTAGAGGTCTGTACACATATGAATGTGGGTTGTCTATAAGTTTGTTTCGACGGTGCATATATGGCATGTTGTAAATATTTTGTTATGTTGTGGCAGCCTCATCGGCGTGTGCCCTTTCATGATATGATATGAATGAAAGAGGCTACAAGTACATGAAAAGGTTTTAAACTATTGAAGTTTTGTGTATAGTATCACATCACACACGGTTTAACTTAAGTGTAGCTGATAAACACGCATAAGAGGGTCCAGATCGGATCCTAGTCATGGCCTAAGGGGTTAGGTCGTGACAGGGTCGTGCTAATAGGTGAACATGTGATAGATTGAGATAATACTCTATATCCTTAAGCTATAAGTTAAGTGTGGTTTACTTATATTAATAGGTGTACACGTGAGTGTCCATCTTGGACACCAGTCACAGCCTACGGGGTTGGGTCATGAAAAAAGTTTTATCAAAGCAGTTCATCTTCTGAGTGTCTATAGACCGTGTCTAGTTGAGTCTTGTTCATCGGTGTGTTGTGCACCACAACTATAAATATGAGGCCATAGGACATTTACAATGTTATCTTTTCTTTCGATTTTAAATCATGAGATAGAGATGTACTACTCGGACAATTCCTCCCTAACAGATTAATATTTTTACAGTGATGCGTCCAAGGAAAGCGACAACTGCACAGAAGGTAAAGTTAGTAGAGAGAGAAACTAGTCAGACCCTGAGAGTTACTAGGGCCCGTGCCTAGTCTATGCCGGGGATTGTGCTCCAATCGGCAAGCTCTACCACGCTGCCACCTCCAGAGAAGCTTAGGGCAGCAACAACTGCAGATCCTAAGGCTTCAGTACTTGAGCCTCCAGCCCCACAACCAGGGTCGGAGGATAGGGCGATGAGATGCAGTTCAGCTGCTGACCAGATAATGGCAGGGCAAGTTCAAAGGCATGGGCTAGGGGTAGATGATGCAAATAGACATGATAGTTTGAGGGTTCATGACTTCTTGACTTATAACCCCCAGAGTTTTATAGGTCGAAACCTGCGGAAGACCCACAAGACTTTATTCGACAAATGCAACATACGTTGAGAATAATTAGGAAATCTAATACTGAGTCTGCTGAGTTAGCTTCATATCGGCTGTGTGGTATAGCCGTTAATTGGTATGAGTCTTGCGAATAACCGAGGGGCGAGGGTGCTCCTCCAGTAGTATGGGATGAGTTTGTGGAAGCTTTCTTTGTCCATTTTCTCCTTTAGAGATAAGATGAGCCAGAGTTGATAGATTCTTATAGTTGAGGCAGAATGGAAGGAGCATTAGAGATTATAGCCTTGAGTTTGACTCGTTGGCGAGATATGAGCCCAGTATTATAGCTGATATGGCTGATAAGGTGAATCGCTATGTGATGGGGTTGTACCATTATTTGGTTGACAGTTGTATGGACAGGGCTTCTCAACTAGGTATGGATAATCCTCGGGTACAATAATACACACAAGGGGTAGAGGATTAGCAGAGAGGGCGACAACCCGATATATATTATGACAGGGGAAAACATAAAAGAGCTAGGTCGGTTGGTTATTCAGGGGCGTTTTGAGGTAGGCAGCCTCAGAAGTATAGTAGATATCCTTCCCAGCCAGCCTGGAGTGCACCCCTACAGTTCACAGGTAGGAGATTCGATAGCATAGGATATCTAGGAGCCGGTCAGGGTTTCAAGTTCAAAGATGAACAGGGGTTTGTATCAGTCGAGGCCACCTTTGCCTCAGTATCCTCATTGTTATAAGACTCATTTTGGGTAATGCTATGTTGCTACATGTGCTTGTTTTACTTGCGACCGTCAAGGACATATCATGAGCGAGTATCCCTTCGGGGGTAAACCAAGTGGTGCAGCTCAGTATACTAGGTCAGTTGCTGGTTCTTCTTCTTTGATGGCTATATTCCCTATAGGGTAGGGTATTCATACATCACCAAGTCGTGGTAGAGGACGTGGTGGAAATTCTAGTTTTAACGGTCCTTTGAATCATATCTATGCTTTAGCTAGCAGATAGGATCAAGAGGCGTCACCAAATATGGTTATAGGTATATTATCAATCTCTCCTGGGATATATACGCATTGATAGATCCAGGCTCCACCTTATCATATATATCTCCCTTTGTTTCTAGTAGAGTTGGAATAAAACTTGAATTAATAGACCCATTTGAGGTAGCTACACCGGTAGGAGACTCTATTATAATAAAGCAAGTATAAAGAAATTGCTCGGTAGGTATATGTAGTAGTCATACCCTTACTAATTTAATGGAGTTAGATATGATAGAGTTAGATGTTATTATGGGTATGGAGTTGTTAGCTTCTTGTTATGCTAACGTTGATTGTAGAAACTAAGTAGTGCAATTCCATCTCCTAAATAAGCCAATTATCGAATGGTTGGGGAATATGGCATTGCCGAGGGGCTAATTTATTTAATACCTCGAGGCAAGAAAGATGGTTAGAAAGGGGTATATTTACCATCTAGTTCGTGTGCATAACCTGGAAGTAGAGGTACCGACTCTTCAGTCAGTGCTAGTATTCAATGAATATTCAGATGTATTCCTAGATGAACTCCCAGGTCTTCCTTCCAAACGGCAGATAGAGTTCACTGTAGATGTGTTACCAGATATTCAGCCCATATCTATCCCTCCTTATAGAATGGCACCTGCAGAATTGAATGAATTAAAGGAGCAGCTAAAAGACTTGTTAGAAAAGGGCTTCATTAGGACCAGCAGATCACCTTGGGGAGCACCGGTGTTATTCATGAGAAAGAAAGATGGATCGCTGCGAATGTATATTGATTATAGGCAGCTGAATAAGGTAAAAATAAAGAATAGATATCCCCTCCCCAAGATTGATGATTTATTTGACCAGATGTAGGGTAGTAAGTGTTTTTTGAAGATAGACTTGCGGTCAGACTTTCATCAGGTATGGGTAAAGAAAGCAGTTATTCCAAACACTGCATTCAGAACCTAATATGGACACTGATTGGCTGATCCTGATGATAGTAGAGTTTTTTTTCTAGGAGTTTCTGAATCCTCTATCATAGAAGAGGTAAAGCAATGCTAATACAAGGACCCTTTTCTGGCACAGTATAGGAATGCAGCTCTTCAAAAAGAAAAGACCCCATTCAAGATCACATCTAATGGAATGCTAAGATATAGGGGCAGAATATATGTACCTGAGATTGTTAGGCTACGACAATAGGTGATGGGAGTGGCATGATATGCCAGTTATCTTGTTCATCTAGGGTCAACCAAGATGTATCATGCGCTCAGATATTTATATTGGTGGGATGGCATGAAAAAGTACATAGCAGAGTTCATAGCCAGTGCCCGAATTGTCAACAGGTTAAAATTGAGCATCAAAAGCCTGGTGCACTATTACTGGAGATGGAAATCCCAACATGGAAATGGGAAGCAATTAATATGGACTTCATTACAGGCTTACTTTGCACTCTATTAAAGTATGATTCCATATGGGTTATTGTGGATAGAGTGAAAAAATCAACCCATTTCCTTCCAGTTAGGACTACATATTCAACCTAGGACTATGCAAGGTTATATACTAAGGAGATAGTAAGAATTCAAGGGGTCCCCACATCTATTATATATGACAAAAAAGCTCAGTTTACCACTAACTTCTATAGATCATTCCAATAAGGATTAGGGATACAGATAAATCTTAGCATAATATTTCACCCTTAGACTGATAGCCAGGTTGAATGTACTATTTAAACATTGGAGGATATGTTGTGGGCCTGTATTATTGACTTCATAGGCAGCTGGGATGATCATTTACCACTTATCATGTTTGCCTATAATAATAGCTATCATTCGAGCATCCAGATAGCACCGCATAAGGCTTTGTATGGAAGGAAGTGTAGGTAACTTATTAGTTGGTTTGATATTGGTGAAACACGACTAATAGGCCCAGACATGGTTCAGTAAGTTGTGGATATAGTGAAGCTCATGCAGGAGAGCTTATTAGCAGACCAGAGTCAAAGAAATCATATGCAGATAATCGACGTCAAACTTTAGAGTTTCAGGTGGATGATTGGGTGTTATTGAAGGTGTCACCCATAAATGGGGTAATGAGATTCAGCAAGAAAGGGAAGCTTAGCCCTAATATACATTGGACTTTATCAGATTATTCATAGGATAGACAAAGTTGCCTATGAGCTGGACATACCATCGGATTTGGAAGCAGTACACCGAGTCTTTCATGTGTTGATGCTTCACAAATGTATTGGTAATCCTTCTAAAGTATTCCCCGTGGATGATTTCCAAGTGACAGAGGAACTCTCATATGAGGAACACCCTATAGCCATACTTGATCGCCAAGTCAAAAGGTTGCGCACCAAGGATGTGGCCTCCATCAAAGTATTGTGGTGAAATAAGAATAGAGAAGAGATAACCTGGGAAGCTGAGGAAGAGATGAAGAATAAATATCCATACTTGTTCCCTATACCCACAGGTAATCTAAACTCCTAAATTGATTGTATTGGTTAATAAGAGGCTTATATATGGCAACTATTACAGATATTTCCTGATAATCCTTGTAAGACCCTATGAGACTAGTTAACATTCTAGGAAGAATATTCTAAAAGGGGGAAGGATGTTATACCCCGCAATCTTTTACATCGGAATATTTTTTTTATTAAAGGTTGCCATGTGATTCATGTTATCCATGAAGTTCGGTGTGAGTAGTGATGGTTGGAAATTGGTTTAGAGGGATTTGGAAGGGGTTGGGGGACAAATAATGAGTCGTGGTAATCCACCTACTTGTGTAAGCTACCGACTTGGATGTCTTACATAATTAAGCTACTTGGGTACATGTCGGGCTTAAGTAGCAAGTATTAAATAGATTATTAAAGTGAGATGAGATTACAAACCCATAAAAAAAGAGTAAGTAGGTGATGCACCTACTTGGAGTAAGTAGGTGATGCACCTACTTAGAATAAGGAGGTGATGAACCTACTTTGAGTGAGTAGGTGATGCACCTACTAAGGTGGACCCCACCCCACCATGTGGATGCACTTGGGTGGGTGCATGGGTTGAGGTAGATGCCTAAGAACTAGACACATGTCCCTCGTAGGGGCTGACACATGTCACTCTCAAAGGAGGAATATATATAGCTACTTAATGACTAAGGAGTCCATTCCTGTCTTCTACACTTAGAAATTTGGAGGAAAATAGAGAGAAAGAAAGAGAGAGAGAGAGCTACGACCAAGCTAGCAACAAGGTAAGACCTTGAATTTTGATACATAAATTAATTATCTAAGGTATTATTCGATCAAATAAAGTTTTTGAACAACATAAATTAATTATTTGGACAACAAGAGATTTCAATGAGAAGTCCATCATTTTTCAGTTGAGTTGTGGAGCGAAGTTGCTAAGGTAAGGTTTCTTTGTTTCAAATTAGAGTTAATGATGTTGTAATGGAAAAATTACTTGTATTAAATAAGGTTGGAGGTAAGAAAATTATATAGTTATTGTTGACGTTGTAAATGGACAGAATTGAGGCCGTTCTAGTTGGATTAAAGTTTGGGTAGTGTTGTCGTTACTATGGTATTGTATTTGAAGGTAATTTGTATATGCTGAAGGGATGGAAATATATTTATAAATGAGTATAAGTGCTTCTATTCTCATCCACGTTATTCTTCCTTCCATGTGGTTTTGATTTTATGAAATAAAGATCGAAAACCATATTTTGATGTCGTAGTTTTGGGTGGACTATTTTGAACTTGTTATGAATAACGTTGACATAGTTTTATTGTATATTGATGGTGGTTGTTGATTTTGGTATGGTTTTGCTAATCGGAGAGTAATTGGAAGTTCAGATAGGGCGAGTTATAGGGGAAATGCTGCCCGATTTCCATTAACTTCTTAACTAAATAATATACTAATCGAGAAGTGTGTACGAGGAAATGATTCATATGGGTAGTTGGTTATAAATTTATAAGTTAGAAAGTTGTAGTTTATTAATAATAATATTACTTTCATGTTAACTAGGTTCAATAGTTGACGAACCAAGCTGGGTTACGGTTGATCCATAAAAGGAATGTAAAGCCTATCTCTTCCTTTCTTTTGGCATGTCTTAGATATATGTGATATGTTATATGAGCTTGGGGATAATTAAATTCATAAGCTCCGAGTCTGACTCATGACTCCTATTCACTTATGGATGTTAAAACTTTTACAGTAGTTGAGCTATTACCCTCGAGCCTTCTATATGTTGAATAGTAATTAGATATATAAGATCCTATTCCTAAGGACTCTACGATGACAAATATGTCTGATTCCATAAGTTATTTAGCATTGTCTTGATACATGTCTATGATTCTAAGGCTCCATTTGATATGATCCATAATGACATTTAGAAGGTACTTGAGACAATTACTACCGTGATCTTCAAGTGATGATTCACCTAACTATTCTATTGAGTCTTAGATGATGATTTAATTTGCATATGATTACTCATTACTCTTCTCGTGCATATTGTTAATACATCTTTCATCGAGTCGCGATTCGGGTTTGATATATGTATATGATGATATGAGGATGCCCTGACATGGTTATGGCACCGAGTCCCATAATGGGCCGGGTATGGTATAGATGTACAATACTCTATTCATCGAGTCCCTCACTAGAGGGTCAGGTACGGTACATATATGCATATGATAAAATAATGATGTATTTGTAACACCGAGTCCCACAACGGGCCGGGTATGGTATGTGATGATGATATACATGACTTCATTTCATAAGATGCAGCTATAGTGATTAGTTAATTGTTATACTTGTCTCCTGCATCTCTATTTCAGCTGTAATCTCCTTATGGTATTATATGCTTTATATACTTAGTACATATTCCGTGCTGACCCTCTCTTTTCAGGGGGATGCGTTTCATGCCCGCAGGTACAAACACGTATTTCAGAGATCCCCCAGCTTAGGATTTCTACTCAACAATTTTGGGAAGAACTCCATTGTGTCGGAGCCTAGCTTTTTGGTACTGATCTTCTAATGTGTATATCTATTTATTCAAGGGTATGGAGGGGGGACTGTCCCACCATATGATACTGTTGACACTCTTAGATGTCTATAGACATATGTGTGAGTTGTGTGTATATGTGTTCAGTTATGTCCGTATGACTTATATTTTGGGACATTCCCTTTCATAGTAGCAGCCTTGTTGGCTCGCGTATATGTATATAATGGGATGACCCTACATACTATGACAGCCTCATCGGGTTATGCACTATGTTACCTATTGATAAGTTGTGACCCCTAGGGAGACGGGTCATTCCAATAGGTGAACATGTGTCAGTTTGAGATAATACTCTATCTCCTTAAGTTATAAGTTAAGCATGGTTTACTTATAGTTAACAGGGGTACACATGAGTGTTCAACTAGGATACCAGTCATGGCCTACGGGGTTGGGTCATGACACCCTAACTCTTACCCTTTTTAACGTAGTCATTCTATTTGCTCAGCGAGTTTATGGAGGTTCATTCAAATTTTACTTGAAATTGTGCACTTGTTTCCCGACGGGGATTATAGGAGCCGGTTGGGTGTACATAGTGTAGATCCCTTGGCTTAGTTTATACTTTGTTTATTACTAATATTTTTTGTTACCTTAAACACTATATTATCACTTCTGCTAAGTTTATTTCTCTTTTTTATATTGCTTTCACCTTTCTTGCTATGAATTTTATGAATTGTGCTTAATAGTGTATTTTATTTGTATGATTAAAAACAGGCAGCTTAATGGAAGGAATGTAATAAAATATTAATATTTTTTATATTCTTATAAGTAGCAGCAATTGAAATCAGCGAAAGCAAAAACCTGCCTGTTGTGCCATATGTCAACTTTGAAGATAATAACACTATTGAATGTCGGCCCTAACATTCATGTGGGAACCCAAATCCTCCCAATTTTGGGTATATGTAGAGGCAAAAAATACCCCTCAAATCTTTTTAATTATTTTTGTTTATTTATTTGGTTTTATATTTATATTTGTACTAGTAAATTTATTTAAATACATTAGCTGACAAATTTTATTATGTAGAAAGAAATGTTCGTTGCAAAACAAATCCAATACAAATCAATACAAATATTTTAAATGCGAGTTGTTTAATGTTTTCCTGATTCATAGAAAATATTATAATCAGATTAATTTGCTTATGTTGACGTATGAATTTAAGAGAAATTCATCAGTCAGATATTGCCCCTTAAAACAATCCAACGGGACAATACACAACAAGTATATAAGAAGGTAGTTAAATTATGAAAGAGACCAAAAATATCAGTTAAGAAATACATTAAGATCGAGTTTCCACTTGCTTTCAGATGAAAAAAATTGAGATGCCGATTTTATATCAGTTAAGAAACTATCACTTAAACAAGTTAAAAATAAAATTATTCAAATTAGACCAAATAGCTTAATTTCATATGATAATGCTCATTTCCCCTATAAGAATCTATTCACTTTTAAAAATATTTATTAAAAAAAAGAACATCTAGAGTATAAAAATAGTTTAATTTCTTTTGCTATTTTTATATTTTATATTTTATTTTATGACAATAGAGTGGTTTGATAAAGTCTTAAATTGAGTGATTTTATTGATTAAAAAAAATTTCAGTGACTTTTGTATATAAATTCTTGAGTGATATTTTGAGATATTAACTCAAATTTATTTAGATGATAATTATTTACCCACAAATAATTAGAGTAAGAAAATAGCAAACATGGCCACAATAATTTTCTTCTCCTAGCTTGTTAGACGACCACAAAAAAAATATATTTTCTGGCAGTTATCTATCTTGAATCAATTACATTAAATAGAAAAATTATATAATAATTAAAGAGTATAATTGGATATAAGGTTTTTATAGTGTTTTAAACAAAATACGAGATTAGGGGAGAAGCAATGAACCAAACCCTTGATAAAAAATAGTTCTTGTATTACTAATTCCTGCATTACTATTCAATGTGTTGCTAACCCCTGCATATTAATCTTTGTAACAAACGGCGGCTTAGATGCTTGTTATAGTGGTAGATTAAATTAATTTGAATTTGGTGTCCACTTGAGTAGTACCTTCAGGTAATAGTTAAGATCCATGAGTTGCTCATTTCATTTTTGGGTCTTCATAATTTCCTTTATTTCCTAAGTTGGGGTAATTGTATTGTAATATACATTGTGATGTGTGGTATATCATTGGGTCCAAGGCCTTGGTCGAGGACCAGATAAATTCCAGCTTAGTTCTCTATGCTCTGGAGCACTATTATTTTAGTTATGTCCATTTGGCTATTTAAACAATATTGTTTTGATGCTGGTGATCGCATGCATTTTATTGGTTCATGTGTCTTTTGGTACGATCAAGATACATGCATTGATTTTCACTACCATTTTCGCGAAAGTATGATTCTAAATTTTTTACTCTTTAAACTAGTTTTGATGTGAGTGGTACCACCATTACAACTTTGATAAATGGAATTTCGAGATAAAGAGGTATGGGTATGCACTAACTATTTACTTGATCGATCGAGGTTATGGCTGATCCTTTCTTAATACTTATTTGTTAGGCTAGGAGATTGTTGAGCCTTTCTTACTACTTATTTATCTGTCAAATTTATTGCCAACCCTTTCTATTTTGAGGTGGTTTTTGTATGTCTCTCTCGTATTATGACAGAGTAGGTATGGTACTACGTGATGAATTGGTATTTTACAACTCATTAGACCCAAATTATTAAATTATTGTCGTGTTTCAATACTAATTGAAAGGGATTTAGGCCATATTTCTCTTTTGTGTAGGAATTCCTTAGAAAAGAGATTTTAATAAATTTGGAGCTAAAAACCACTAAAGAGCAATGGCGAAGGAGCTCGAACCTCACAGAAGCTGACAGGCATCTCGGCGGCTAGACTGGAGCAAGTTGCACTAGAACCTACGCTACAATTGGTGCAGTACAATAGATGATTGGTTGTTTGCCAGTTCCAGTGCAGAAGCTCCTGCGAGCAAAGAAATTGTAAGTAAGGCAGCGACTAGCATCTCATAATGGTGGATCAACGGTTTGCTAGTCCAATGCAAGTTTCGATGCGGAAGTTGATGGACCAAAAATGCATTTATGGAAATTAGTGCTTCCTTTGGGAAGTTTAAAGGAACAAAATAGGGATTTGTGCAATTATATATCATTATACGCATAATTAGAATTTACCAATTGTAGAGAGTAGAAATTAGTTTCTAGATAGATAGAACCTTCATCTCCATAGTTAAGAACACTTAGCTTAGTGATAAAGAAACATTCAATATTGTATTCTGTAAATCTTGTATTCATATTTTTTTATCATTTGAACATGAAATGAAGATCCCTTTAGAGGTATTGTCTTTATTCCCAATTTTATTAGAAGTTAAATCAATAGGTAGGGTTGTGTGTGTTTGTAGGGGTGTAAAACCCCGAATGGATTTTTATTAATCCTCTCTAAAATTTATTGTATGACATTGATCTATTGTTTTTTTGAAGTTTTAATCTAAAAAATTAGTGGTTGGAAAAATTGATTGAAATGTCTATCACATTTGGCTTAGAAAATCAAAATAGAGTTGGGTAAGATTCAATAGTGAGGACTTGTTGAAATTACTCTATGGATTTTAACCAGAGATGGGATAACCCGAGTGATTTTTCATTTAATGAAGTGAGTTAGGGATAGTTCACCTATTCAAGCAATGTTTACTATTTTTTTGAAAGGGTCTTGGTGTTCCAAAGAAACCAAGGGATATACGCTTGATATTTTTGGAGAATATCAAAGTGTAGCCTAGAACAAATGCTATCCATGTACCAATATATTTTGTTGAGGTTAATCCTAGCCTATTCTAGTTGAAAGCACAATCTCTATGCACAGACCCCTTGTCCTTTCAAATCTTGGTACAAAAAGTTATTAGTAAATCCCTGTTTTCAATAATTGATAGTGATAAATTATTGTTGGTAGCTAAACTCCCACTTATGTGTGTGTGTGTTCCAGTCCTTGAGGTTCAACCTCGACCTAATCAGTTTGGTATTATTCTAGAAACAACCACCTATGCTTTGAAATATAAAACATAATTGAGCATTCATCAAAAATGGCGTTGTTTCCAAGACTGATTAACTATCATCTTTGATTGAACTTTATATTTGAACTTGTGTGCAATTTTTGTTCTTTTTATGTGTTGTTTCATATTGTTGTTTTCCAAAAATAGGACAACATGGATCAAGTAGTTGATGAAGAAAGTGTAGGAGATGCAGGCATTGCGAATGAATTTATAGCAAATGAAGAACCGTTCAGATGGGTGTAGCTGGAGAAATTCTCTTACCACCGAAGGTAGGGAAATTCAAATACAAAGTAACTAGTTCAATGCTTCATTTTCTTCAAATGAAAGGATTATTTGGAGGAAGAGAAGTGGACAATGCATAATGCTATGTTAAGAAATTCATAGATGATTGTCTCCCTCTTGAGGCCATAAATTTTCTCCAAGAGTATCTTTCACTAAATTGTTTACATTATCACTCACTAGTGAATCCACCAATTGGCTTAGGAGTTTGCCACAAGGATCAATTACCACTTGAAAATAATTGGAGGAAAGTTTCCTTGAAAGGTATTTCCCCATCCCCCTTATAGTAAAGATGCAAGGTGAGATTAAAAATTTTACACAAGACCCACTAGATTCACTCTATGAAGTGTGGTTGAAACACACACAAAAGGTAACAATGTGCTCAAGACATGGACTATCTAAAAAGTGTTGTTAAGATATTTTTTCAAGTGTTTAGATAACCGATCTCAAGTTATTGTTGATGTGCTAGCAGGAGGGTGCTTAATGGATAAATTATGGAATAAAGTAAATTCTATGTTTAAAATAGGTAGCATGATTGACAAAAATAGTATGTGTCTAGAGCTAGAAGTGCATTGAGTAACTCCAAAATTATTGCGGAATGGGATCTTGGAGAGCTCCAATAAGTCGGTGATGAATCCATCAAGTTTGAGGTGGGTGTTCCCACAAATCCCCCCAATGAGTTCAATATTGTATTAGAAAAGGAAATTGAAGACGAATAGGTGACGGGTCCACATAAAATGGAAATGCTGCACAACATCGAGTAGCCATGAAGTGGCTACATTGTGCCGTGATGCTAAATCAAGTGCTTCTTGAGAGTTAGCCCAACTCTTTTTTAATGTCTTTTCTCTTTTTATTTTTTAGTGCGTTTCTTTTCTTTTAGGAGTATAAAAAGATGTCAACCAAAAAAGGTAAAAATTGAGCATGAATGTAATAAGCATTAGACCGGTGAATCAGCGGCCACTGATTAAACATGACAAGTTTAAATGCAAGTTACCAGTAGAAGAATATGGAAGTTTGAACATAATTTGCGTTTGGCTGGTGATTACCAGTGAAGAATTGTGCAACACCTATGGAAGCATCGATCTATTCAATTTCTATTAGCATAACACATATAACTCGTGTTTTGACTGGCATAATGCTTCTTCAAGTGGTGTGGTGCCTGTCTCATGCAAGTCAGTAAATAAAGGTTTTAATTTTGGTTTTGGGCAAAAAATTTCAAAAGACTGGATTTGACCAACTTTTTCAAAAGCCATGACCCTAAGAACTTTCATCTTCTTCCTTATTTATTCTCCCTTAAACCTCCATACCCACATTCATCTCCTCTCTCTAAAATCCTTTAACTTATAACTCACCCATTCATCTTCCCACCTTTCCCACTATACTCCTTAAAGCTTCATTACATGAAATTAAAAAATCCCTATTCTCTTAAGTATTGTACAAAATGTTGAAGAAAAGCCTCTTTTGAAGCTTAAATTTTCATCTCTTTATCTTCAAAATTTTGTATGTACTTTACTTTTACTTAATTTTAAGCTCTATGTTCTAACTTTACTATAAATTTAATGCATTAGTTGTGTTTTCTTAAAAATCCATATCTTAGAACTGGGATTTTTATGCTTAAAATGGAGTTATATTTGTTGATGTTGATAGATATAAAGCATATTAGTGTGTATGTAAAGTTGGATAGGAGAAATTTGTGATTGTTTGTTTGAAATCTTGAGTTTTATTGAAATCTTAGTAACCCATCTTTGACGCACTGCATGAAATTATTCTATAACAAAAGTGATGATCATTTCTAAGGGAAAAATCGTCATTATGTGAATCTCAAATTTTTGAGCCAAAAATCTTGGACAAGTAGCATTGTCTAATATTTTTGAATAGAACTGTGAGATTTTGCTAATGTTGTGAGAATGTTATTGCGAATGAGAGCTTGGATTGATGAGTTTTTCCTTCTTGTGTATGGAAAAATACTTGATGACGAACAGTTAGTTCCCTCTAGAGAGAAAATATGCTAATATTGTTGATGTTTTCTTAACACCTCTCTTGGCGAAGTCTGAGTACCCATTGGATTAGAAATTTTTGGATGGATGTTTTTGATCAAGTTTTGGCCGAGAAAGACATATATGAAGCATTAGCGCTTCAAAATGGTTGCCTTGTATTTCGCATGTGCAACACTAGTGAAAAGTAGAACTTTACTTTTCTTGAATTTTAGACTAGCGATACACCTAAGAAGCGTAGGTCTCCATTGGCGAACGCTGGTGTAACATCAGCTCGCCTAAAATATTTTCATTTATCTTATCTTAGGGTGCGCTTGTATTGGCATCCACAATCTCACATTTGTGACACACTGACCACATGCCGGCCTAACTCTACAATAATTTTTTGATTTCTTTTATATTCTTACATTTTACAAGTTTATTCTTTTCTTACCTTAAATTGTCCTATCTACGCACCTTTATTATGCATGGCACACTTTTACTCATTTCAAAAATTGTTAGACAAAAACACATGGTGTGAAAGCCCGCATGCACAACATGTCTTTCCACAATAGGGAAGTCTCTAACAACCCACATGAAGAGGCCATAATCAAGTTTAGTGTTGCAAGATCTAATGAATATTATGTTTTTTTGTTGAGTGAACCTCGACCCAGAAAAGGCTCTAAGATTTAATAGCCTAGTGGAGGCCATTACTAATATGGCACAACAACTCACGGATTTTATGTGCCTCAAATTGATCAAAGTACTAGGTGATTACAACCCAAAGGTAGTTTTGGAATTTTACATCGCCTACAAGGCCACATAGGACTCTCTTTGGAAGAAACGAAATAGGGATAGTTTCCTTTGGAGTGGAAGTTGATATCACCCCGAAGGTTATAAATTTATTATATTAGACTGAACAAATAGAAGTTGCTGAGGTGTATGCCCAAAAGATTACCTCTAAAAGAGATAAGTTCCCATGGGTGGTGCGAACAATCTACGCTAGGTCCTAGTCGTTGTATGCAAGAGTACAGAAGATATCATGCCAAGACTTGTCGTTCGAAACAAAAGTGTGGATCAACTTTATTTGCTCATATATCATTCCTTCTAAAAATGACCAGCGTGTTCCCCAAAAGGATAGTATTCTTATTTCTTGTCCAATGACAGGTATTCATATCAACTTTTAGGAGTTTTTCACTATATAGATATGCTAGAAAGCCCATCAACACAATTATTTCAAGCCATACCCTATGATGATTAGCTAGCATATAATATTTTCTCATAGATGAATCAGTACCGCTAGAGGAGTGATAGACGTAGAAAAGAAGAGGGATGCTGGTTGATGCCACTTACCATAATAGGAATCAACTAAATCTGTTTGCTAAAGTATTACCTAAGATGACGAAGAGGGCTACGAAGGACGCTATGCAAGGGTTAGTGGATTCGATGGACAAATTGAATTTGAGAGTAGGGATACTTAAAGGAGAAATTTCGTAAATGTGGGAAACTAGCAAATCACCTATGTAAGAAAAGCCCGATGTAGTGAAAAAATTCCTAACAAGGATGGGTGGAAATGTCGGACAGGTGCATAACGACAAGGAGGAGTCAAATGAAGTGCCATTATGAAAAGGTGGAGCAAGTTCTGACACACTTAGAGAAGTGTCTTTGGTTACCAGCCCCTGAACAAATATAAAAGTGTCGGCGATAATGTTAGCTCTAAGTTTAGGGGTGTTTTTATTAATTATTAGTTTTTAGCCCTTATCGTGCACCCTAGATATTCAGACCTCCTTTATGGACCTTTTTGACAATGTGTTTTGATCCCTTTAGGGCAAATTATTTATTTGGGGTCTTTTTAAGGCCGTTAATTTTTAAGTACTTTGTGGCATTTATATTAATTTCTTTTATTCTATGATATGCACATTTGTTTTGCGGTAGATTTCGTATGTTTTTTTGAACTTATGATTCACACTTAGTGACTTTCTATAAGTGTCGTTCTCTCAATGAATTTATGGAGTATAATGCAAAATCGTCTTGGTTAATAGTAGTGAGTCAAACAAACTCCACAGGTTTTCTTTATACCAGGTTTATTTCCAAGGAGCAAATTTTTTTTTCTTCTCGAGTATTTGTGCTGAACCAAGTTGTTGTTTTCCAATGATATATTGTAAGATTTCTTTCTTATGGAAAATACCAAATTTTACTATTTAATTGAGTCTTTTGTTACATCTCTTGCAAGAGGAAACACAAAAAAATTGTGATTGGCAAAGGTGAAAATTTTCAAATGATTTTTAAAAAAGGAAGAGTGAATTGAAATGCAATCTCTTATTATTGTTCATACATTTTTGATCTATCTTTGTGACTTACAAGTGGGGATATCATCTTTGTCGTTTGTAACAAGTCATTTCATTTAATTGAATTTGAGAATAGTTTGTGATGGTACTTGCTACACCATTTCGAGGTAATCAGAGAAATGTTACTTGGGGTACGAACGGAGGTTCAAACCATCTGTATGCTATGGCTAATTACCAGGATCAGGAGAACCACCAAATGTTGTCACTGATATCCTCCAATTGTTCTCCATCGATTGTTATGCTTTGCTTGATCTGGGTGCACCTTGTCTTTTGTGGCTCCTTATGTGGCTAACAAGTTTTATAAAATCCATGAGTGTATTCTTGAGCCTTCCAACTTATCTACTCATATTGGTGAGTCTATATTAGCTGAGAGGGTCTATAGAGATTATATTGTGTTGGTGTATCACAGGGATACCATGGCTGACTTAGTTGAGTTGGGCATGGTTGATTTTTATGTGATTCTTGGTATGACTTGGATTTATGTCTTTTATGCCTCTGTTGATTGCAGGACTCAGATTGTTAAGTTCAAATTCCTAAATGAGTCTATCTTAGACTGGAAGGGTGGTCTTGTTGCACCTAAGGGTAAATTTATTTCCTACCTTAGGGACAAATGTTAATCTTGAAAGGGTCTATTTATCACATCATGTGGGTTAAAGATGATAGTGTGGAGTCTACATAACTTGATTCAGTCTTGATTTTAAATGAGTTTTCTAAAATTTTTCTTGAGGTTCTACCCTGAGTCCCTCTTGATAGGGAAATCGAATTTGGGATTGATGTCCTTCCTGATATGCAACCTATCTCTATTCTGTCATATAGAATGGATCTTACTGAGTTGAAATAATTGAGTGAATAGCTAAAATATCTCCTCAATAAGGGATTTATCACATTGAGTGTCTCAACTTGTGGAGCTCCTATCCTATTCGTGCAAAAGAAAGATGGGTCATTGAGAATGTGTATTGACTATCGTTAACTAAACAAGGTCACCATAAAGAACAAGTATCCCCTTCCAAGGATAGATGATCTGTTTGATCAACTTCACGGTGCCATTTGTTTCTAAAAGACAAACCACAAATCTAGCTATCATAAGTTCAAAGTGAGAGAATGTGATATCCCAAATACCTCTTTACAGACTCGATATGGTCACTTCAATTTTCTTGTTATGTCCTTTGGTTTGACAAACACTCCTACAACATTTATGGACTTCATGAATCGAGTGATCAAAAACTATTTGGATATCTTTGTGATTGTGTTTATCGACAACATACTAATCCATTTGAGGAAGGAGAATGAGCTAGCTAACCATCTCAGAATTGTTCTTAAGACTATCAAAGATATGGAGTTGTATGTTAGGTTCTCAAAGTGTGAATTTTGGCTTTCTTTTGTGGCATTCTTAGGCCATGTTGTGTCTAGTAAGGGTATATGAGTTGATTCACAGAAGATTGAGGCGATAAAGAACTAGCCCAGACTCACCTCCCCAGCGGATATAAGAAGTTGGGCTTGGCTTGTTAATATCGAAGGTTTGTTGGGGGTTTTCATCTATATCATCTCCATTGACTAAGCTGACTCAAAATAAGGGTAAGTTCTAATGGTTAGACGCTTGTGAGAAAAGTTTTCAATATCTGAAAATGAGGTTGACTACTACTCTAGTTTTGTCTCTACCCAATGGAGCAGATGGGTTTGTTATCTATTTTGATGCATTCAAAGGTGGATTAGGTTGTGTATTGATCCAAAAGGTTTAAGTTATTGCCTACGCTTCCAGGTAGTCTAAGATTCATGAGAGGAACTACATGACTCATGAACTTGAGTTAGCAGCCGTAGTGTTCACTCTCAAGATTTGGCATCACTATCTATATTGCATGCATGTTAATGTGTTCACTAATCACAAAAACCTTCAATATGTGTTTAATATGAAATAGTTAAACCCGAGGCACAAGAGATGGTTACATTCCTCAAGGATTATGACCTAAGTATCCTCTACCACTTAAGTAAGGCTAATGTGGTTGCTGACGCTCTGAGTAGGTTATCTGTGGGGAGCACTGCCCTTGCATAGGAGGGAAAAAAGGGTTGGCTAAGGAGGTGCATAGTCTTGCACTTTCGAGAGTTTAACCTACTGACTCTAGTGAGGGTGGTGCTATTGTTTAGAATGGGACTGAATCGTCTCTAATTGCTGAGGTAAAATAAAAGTAAGATCAAGATCCCATTCTCCTCCAATTGAAAGATAATGTTCATAAGTAGAAAGTAATGGCTTTTACCAAAGGGGGAGATGGAGTGTTGAGGTATCAAGGGAGATTGTGTGTTTCGAGTGTTGATGGCATTCGAGAAAGAATCATAGTAGAGGCCCATAGTTCTAGGTAGTCCATCCAACCAAGTTCTATAAAAAAATGTACCATGACTTAAGAGAAGTATATTGATGGAGAAAGAATCATAGCAGAGGCCCATAGTTCCAGGTACCCGAACTGCCAACAAGTTAAAGTTGAGCACTAAAGGCCTTGTGGAGTGGCTCAAAACATTGAAATTCTAGAATGGATGTGCAATATGATCAATTTGGGTAATTATAGACAGGATAACCAAATCAGCCTATTTCTTACTGGTTAATACTATTGACACCGTAGATGATTATTCCATATTGTACCTTGAGGAGATTGTCAGACTTCATGGAGTCCTTTTATCCATCATCTCAGATAGGGGAGCTCAATTCACTGCTCAATTTTAGAAGTTTTTTAGAAAGGTTTGGGTTCAAGAGTGAACCTTAGTACTGCTTTTCATCCGCAGACATATAGCCAGGTAGAATATACAATTTATACTTTGGAAGATATGTTGAGAGTGTATGTTATCGACTTCAAAGGTAATTGGGAAGATCCCTTACCTCTTATTTAGTTTGTGTATAACAATAGATTTCATTTAAGTACTCAAATGACTCCTTATGAAGCTCTATATTGGAGGAGATGTAGATCACCAATTAGATGGTTTGAAATTGGTGAACCAGACTTAGTGCACCAAGTCATGGAGAATATAGTAGAGGTTGAGGACTACTCAGAGTCTCGAGAAATCCTACACTAATGTTAGGAGGAGAGATTTGGAGTTCGAAGTGAATGATTGGGTATACTTAAATATTTTAGCCATGAATGATATGATGATATTCGAGAAGAAAAGGAAGTTTAGTTCCCTCTACATTATTCCTTATCAAATTGTGAAGAGAACTGGTAATGTAGCCTATGAGGTGGAGTTGCCATCAACGTTAGTAGCTATTCATGCTATATTTCACATCTCTATGCTTAAGAAGTATTTGGGAGACACTTCGATTGTTATTTTGATTGAGAGCATTAGGGTGAAAGAGAGTTTTCCTTATGAAGAGATTTCGATTCAGATTCGTGATCGTCAAGTTTGCAAGTTGAGAACTAAATAGGTAGCATCCTCCAAAGTTCTATGGCAAAACCAGTTTGTTTAAGAGGCCTCATGGGTAGTAAAAGAGGATATAAAACCTAGATATATGCATTTATTCATGCTTTCTAATGATGATGTTAAGAGAAATGTTTCTTTCTCTTATCTTTAGTTGATGTTCATTCTGAGTTTGAGTATATGATAAGTATTCTTGAGTATGAGTAGTCAATTGTTTGAGTGTTTGAATATTTGATTTCTTGATTGTATTCGTGCTTTGAGTAAACCTTTTGTTTGGTCTTCATTCGAGGATGAATGATCCCAAAGGGGAGATATTATAACACCCTATGTTATTCAAGCCTAGACTAAGTTTGAGAACCATGAGAAAAATGAACGGTTCTTGGTGGTATGAGTCGACCTACCACTCATAAAGGATTTTACAGATCATAGGATGGACTTGTAGGGTCAGTACTAAAATAGGGAAAATTTTCTGGGTGAAAGGGTCTATGAGTCACCTTACGACTCGTAAGAAAGTTGATGACTCATAGAATTGAGTCGTAGAGTCATTGTATGATTTGTTAAAGATACAAGCCCTAGTACTTTTGTTACGATTCAACTGAATGAATCGTAAATGTTTACGAGTCGTAGAATGGACTTGTAGACTTTGTCCTAAGGTCTGATATTTGACCAAGTGTGAAGGTCATATATGAGTCATTTCTACGAGCCGTAGACTTGACTCATAGGGGAAAGGTGCAGATTTCCAGAAAGTCTAAATTTTGGGCTATAGTTTTTACGATTGGTCTTCTACGAGTCTTAGAAGTTTTTACGATTTCTAGAAGGACCCGTAGATGGCCAAATGTCAGTTTTAATGAAGGGTAGCTTAGTCTTTTCCCACACTTTCCAAATCCAAATCGTGACGTTTTGGGACTATTTTGAGTCCATTATTAGTATCCCAAATGCCTAAGCCCTCATTAACACTTAGAGTTATTTAAGAGCAAGGTATGGAAAGGACAAAGAGACTAGTGTTCAAGCGTTCACTTCTATCTTACAAGTTTCGATTGTTCCTAGAGTTCCATGTATGTAAGGCTTACCATAACGTGGGACTATTGTTCATCCACGTTCCCTACATCTCCTTTGTCACAACCCAATTTCCCTGGTAATGATGACACCTAACATAACCCCTAGTAGATAAGCCAAACTCGTAACCCAAAACTTCAAGTTATGGGTATAAGGGAGAAACACTAAACAGAACTAAGAGAATTTGAACAAATGCTGAAAAAAGGAGAAGCTAGATAAATATATAAAAAATAAACAAAATGAATCACTCGCAGAACTTGTAAGTCACTAGTACAGAGCTACTACCAAAATAAATGAATATAAGTCCCAAAAGTGGACCAAAATATATATACAACACTAGCTACTCCCAAAAGTACAATAAGATAGGCCATCCAAGCTGAATGAGACATAAATAATCTCAAAATAGCAAGTGCTCACCCGTGTCTTTGGAACTGGCTGCAAAAGGCTTGATCTATTTGTAATGGTAGTTGGTGCTTGGTCTTGCATCATCAAAGTCGATGCAGAGTGTGGTAGGAATCATATGCCAACTTTTACACCCCACATCTTTGAACTCGGAAGGTTTCTTAAGTTACTTAGAAGCTAGTATGTGAGCTACTTAAGTTACGACCCTATTGAACAACTCTAAGAAGGGAGAATGTGACACCCCATGGTAGGGAAGGTTGGAAATAGGGTCAAGAGCAGTCGGAAGGAGTTGGAGGCCAAGTAACGGGTCGTAGGACTCGACTTATCTATGTAAACTACTAAGTTAGAAGTCTTACATACGTGAGTAACTTGATTACATAGAAAGCTTGTGTAGCAAGGGTTTCATAGGCTCTTGAAGTGAGACGAGATTACGAACCCATAAGAAAGAAAAAAAAAATTCACAGGGCAGCCAATGGGAGGGTGACACGTGGCATCACCTAAGAAAGAAGGTGACCCACCTGCTTGGGGTCAAGTAGGTGACCCACCTGCTTGGGGAGGTGGGCCCTACTGCCATGTGGCAGCCCCTCCTTGATGGCATGGATCCGTGGCCCAATAGGGGCTGGACACGTGTCCCCCTTAGGGGATGACACATGTCACTACCTAGTACCACCTAAATATATGTATATGTAACTAATGGCTTCAGTTCGGATCCAAAACAAATCAGCAGCAATAAAGGAAAACAAACCCTAGGGCTAAGGAGAAAATTGCGACAGCTTGGGAGAAAAATAAGGTAAGTCCCGATTTCGTTCCGTAAATTAATTATATAGCGTATAACAAGATGATATGGAAGTATTAGTAGAGTAAAATTAGAGTTTGGTGCAGCCAAAAATCGGACAGCAAGCTGCCACGATGATTCAGCACGTTAAAAAAAATTCCGAGGTGCGATTTCGGCGAGTTCTAGCTAATTTTTGGAAAAGTAAGTTCTTCCCCTATAATTTGAAGTTTATGATGTTACATTAGTGTGTATTACACACCTTAGGGTCTGATGGAAGTTGGGTAAAAGAATTGAAAATTTCGGCGTTCGAAATAAACGAATTTGGAATCGCTATAGTTAAATTGTTGTCGAAATAAGGTGTTGTGCGCGTGGGGGCTGTTGCTGGTTGTGTTGTGGCATGTTGCAGGGTCTAAAAGATACCTAAATTAGGTGGGTTAGCTTCTGGTTGCATCCACACGACCCTCCACTTTCCAATTAAAGGATTCGCGAAAGAAAGATTAAAAACTCTAGTTTTGGTATATTAGTTTCGAGTGAATTGTTGGGGGTTTTTATTGTGTAATTTTGTCATAATATGTATATGTATGAGCTTCTGGTTGTATTTTTAGTTGGCTTCAGGTGCTAAGGACATGGTTGGAAATTTGTATAGGGCACATTATAGGGGAGGTGCTGTCCGATTTCCGTTAACGCCTTAACTAGTTAAGGAACTAGTGGAGAAGGCGAACGAAGGGATGAATGTTATGAATACTCGTGGGTAGTTTAAGTTGCTAAAAAATACAAGGTTGTTAATACTTACATTACTTCCATGTTAAATAGGTTTCGATGACAACGAAGTGGACGTGATTAAGAGAAGTCCATACGAGGTATGTGAAGCTTTCTTTTGGCGTGTTTTTGGAATAAGTATGTAGAGCCATTCTTCTTTTCTTTTGGCATGTCTTAGATGTAAGCTATAAATGCTATGTATATGATATTTGGGATTCAATCCATTCGTAAAGCCCTGAGTATGAGTCAAGACTCTCGGTTACTTCTTGATAGTAGAATACCTGCAATAGCTGAGTCATTGCATTTAAGTCTTCTATGTGATGAAAAGTAGTATATGTAAAGCCTCTTTCTTCTTTCCTTTAGGATGACTTAACCGTTAAGTGAAATGATATATGATATAGGTTTAGAGGTAATTCCATTTATGAACTTTGAGTGTAACTCGTGACTTGTAGTCACTTCTGACCATTTAGAGTCTGAAAGTAGTCGAGCCATTATTTTCGAGCCTACAATATAGTGAATAGTAAGTGGAGATATAAGATCCTTTTCTTGAAGGCTCTGAAACGATCAATGTCTCTGACTGCATAACTGTGTCTCTGATTGCATAACTGTGTCTTTGATTACATAAACCATGTTTCTGGTTGCATAAGCTATATGGCATTGTCTTGATGTATGTCTGTGATTCCTGAGGCCCCAACCGATGTAAGCCTAATGACATCTAAAGGGAACTTCGGATAAATACCTTCCTAGTCTTCAGGTGACGGTTCACTTGATAGTTTCATCGAGTCTCAGATAATGACTTAGTTGCATATAGTTTCTCACTACTCTACTCGTGTATACTGTAATCCATCCTTCCTCGAGTCACACAATGGGCCAGGAATGTTATCATGCACAGTTCTACTACTTCTTTCAACGTATCTCGGGCCGAATGTATATAGTTCCACGCACGAGGAGATGATGTTGTACGTGAGGTGTGATATATATTATATGTTATGACAATATGATTATTCACCGAGTCTCGAGACGGCTATAATGTGATAGTATATGTGGCGAAATAAGGAAGGAACACTGAGTCCCTCCTTAGAGGGCCGGGTACGGTATGTATATTATGATGGTACGCTATAGACGTACACCACTCCATTCACCGAGTCCCTCACTAATGGGATGGATACTTTATGTTGGCATGCATATGAGATTAGAGTGATACATTGTGACCCTGATCCCCGCAGTGAACCAGGTGGAATACGATGATGTACATAATAAGATTATACCGTATACGATGATATGATGAAATAAAATACGTGATGATACGATGACGTGTGAATATGAGAAAATGCTTATGACACCGAGTTCACTAGAGGGACGAGCACAGTATATGATGATGTATATGATTTACGTGTCGTAAGGTGCAGGTACAGTAATTCGTTAAGTTATTGTACTTGTCCCCTGCATCCCTATTTCAATTATGGCCTCAGTTACGATATGTTATGCTTTACATACTCAGTACATATATCGTACTGACCACCCTTTTCTCGGGGGGCTGCATTTCATGCCCGCAGGTACAGATGTTCATTCTGGAGACCCGTCATCTTAGGAGTTCCTCTCAGCTGTGTCGGAAGTGCTTCACTGTTCTGGAGTCTAAATTTTGATGCTGGTCGCTTAATGTATATATTTGTACATTCAGGGGTACGGCGGGGGCCCTGTCCCGCCATATGTTGCTGCTACTATTCCTAGAGGTCTGTAGATATATGTATGTGGGATGTTTGTGAGTTCATTTCGATTGTGCCTATACGGCAATTTGTGAGTATTTTTATATTATAGCAGCCTTGTCGGCTTGCATGCCTTTATGTGTTATGAGACGAGTGAAGGAGGCCATACGTACACAAAAAAGTTTTAACTTATTGGTTTTTTTTATGAGTAGTATCACCTTGTTCATAGTTAAATATGACTATAACTGATAGGTAGGTATACGGGGGGTCTAGGTCGGACCCCAGTCGTGGCCTACGAGGTTGGGTCATGACACCGACTGAGTATGAAAGGTAAAAAGAATATGAAAAGGAGGAATAATCCTACACAAGAGTCATAACAAGCATCTAAGGTAAGGAAGGTAAATATCCCAACGAAGAGGAAGATACAAACTAGGAAGCTTATAGCTACGAACACCCAACTGGGCCCCCATAAGCCCAGCTGGGACACTCGTGCGTATGTTTAAATAAAATACGGGTGAACCCCCATAAGTTCGCAGGGTACACAAAATAACTATGTCTACAGGGCTTAGAAGTACGAATTAATGATACAGAGAACTGAAGAACCATATTATTCCCAAACTATAAATCTCCAAGAATTGATTAGCCATGTATGCTCTAGGAGTCGAGGCCGGGATTGGCACCTGGATGCTCACCCAAATTCTTAATATTGTCAATGTCGGGACAAGGACCCGGATGCTCGCCATAATCGATTGGTATGATTAATCCCTAGACTAAGACCCAGATGCTCTCTATACTAACAAGTCGGCAGAGCCCGAGACTTGGAAATGGATACTCCCCGATGTGATTCCAGAATAGAAGCCGGGACAAAGCCCCTGATGCTCCCAGATGATTTAATCAATGGTGATGAATATTTCTCATTTCCAACTGGGTGCTAACAATTTATGAGAATCTCCTTTCACGATGAACAAACCCAATATTTCACCTAGGCTTAACCAGAACCAAAATAAGCCGAACAAGAAGACTAACATCACCGATGCATCTCAAAAGGCACAATAGTAGAAAATTATGGATAAGGTCATTCATAATAGCAACGTTATTCGACAAGGATATAAGCCCCGTCAGAGAGACGTCGGGGCATCTAAAGCAAGTTTCACAATTTATACTAAGGCAAACATGCTCCAAAGTACCAAGGTATATGCAAAGAATGCCACTTACACTACCAACAACTAACAAAAAGGATCATCTTCTTCCAATTACCCAAATTACCCAATAAAAAGCCTTAAACATGATTTATCACACCTAAGATGTGTAAATAAACTACCCGGCCCATATTCCATCTATCTCAACAAGATTTCACACATTACAGCTCAATTAATGAAAGGAAAGTTGTAGCCTACCTATAGGATGGACACGTGCATTCCAAATCTCTTAGTTAGAGCTTTTTCTTTTCGTACAGCCTAAGAATGCTACCACTTTATCAAAAACATACACACAATGTCAACACGGTCGTTACGACATTAAAATTATCAAATTCAGGGATGGGCCAATTTTGGGGTAAAAAAAGGGAGTGTGGGCCCACAACAAAAGTTTCAAAACTAACCCTAAAAACAAATTCTAATCAGCCCCGGAACTAATATCCCAAATTGGGACACAATTCGGGGCTCGAAAACTCCACAAATCAATTCATTCATCAAAACCCAATTCTAGGCCAAAATCAATGACAAGGGCAACAACTATTTACGCAAAAGTCACCAAAATAAAGCCTCAACAACTGAAACCAACTACATCATGATGTTTCTAACAAAAAATCCCACAATTTAGCACCAAGAATTTCTAAAATTGGATATAAAATGCCCAAGAAATCAGTCCCCAAATTTCATTAAAATTCCACTCTAAAATTAAACAAAAACTACAACTAAAATCGCGATAAATATCTCAATCAAATGCCTCAAATCAATAATTATATAGCACCACAATGTTCTCCTAAAAAATCCATGCTAGATAGGGGTTTGAATAGCTCAAATCGAACTTAAATTGGCCAAGAAATCACGTCTCAAAATTCAATAAAATATTACTCCAAAAACAAGAAAAAACAACCGCTAAAATGGGAAATTTACCTCAAAAGAACTTCCCAAATCACTTTTTGAGCTTACCAATGCATTCCTCAAAAAAGTCCCTTCAATATGGACCTTTGAATCACTAAAATTAAGATCAAAATTGTGGAAATATCATTTATCAAAGTTGGAACTTAAATCTGAAAAATTTGTGGTTAATAATAACCGTGATGGATAATGAAAACAGAGTCCAATAATTATTTTTTGATACTCCGGACTCATCCGGAGTCCTATGAACAGAAAACATATATTGCTTTTTATTGGACACAACATTCCTGTCTCAATGGTGCAGTCAAAATTTCCAATAGAGGTCGTTTCGATAAAAGGTGGGTCCAATACCTAAGTGTCATTTTGGCTATTTTGAGCCAAATTCCTCAACGAACCTTGGGATTAGACTGGAAACCTCAGGAAGTGAACAAAGGACCATTCAAGACCAACTCAAAATTTTAGAACTAACCACGCTATCTTCATCTGAGTGTATTTTCCAAAAATTACCAAAGCCAATCATAGGCCAAATTTCAAAGGCAAAATCACCAAACAGCCCTAAATTCGTACCAATTGCCTCGATACTCATGCCAACCATGTTGCTAGCCTAATTTGGGCATGGTGGAGCTGATGGAATCATAAGAATTCCTTGTTTTTCTAAAGTTATGATCGAAGTCAACTTTTCAAGTTATAAAAGCACCAAAATATGGAAATAGGTCTAAAACTCAAACGAACGACCAGGCGACTCAGCTACCGGACCCAACTGGTCATAAATGATTTGGGGTCACTATAGGAATGCTCTAAAGGACAAAACAAAAGAAGCATAAGGAAAATGACCTAGAGGGTCATTACAACATCCACTATTACAATAACTTTCGTTCGCAAAAGTAAAGATAAGGATCTACTTGAAGGCTCAAATAAGCTAGGGAACTTCTCCTACATCTCCTACTCAGTCTCTCAAGTAACCTCCATAATTGGATAATTTTTCCACCAGTCCTTAACCACAGGGATAGACCTAGAATGAAGTTGGCGAACATCTCTGGCCAATATAGCTACCGGCTCCTCAACAAATGTTAGATGATCATCCAACTCAACAGAAGCATATTGAAACATATGGGACTCATCTTCGATGAAACAATACTACATCGAAACATGGAAAACTGGATCTTTCCTTGGTAAATAGCGTCTTGAAGTGAAGCGAAGGCATTATTGAAGGAAAGAAATGGCAGAACGGGCATGGAAAAAAAGAAGTATGGAGGAGAAGGTAGATCCAACTCATACGCAATCTCTCCAAATCTCCATAGAATCTCAAAAATCTCAATATACCTAGGGCTAAGCTTACCCTACTTATCAAATCACATTATGCCCTTTAACGCAGACACATGCAAGAATACTCGATCTCCAACCTTAAAGCACAAAGGTCGACGCCTATGATCAGCGTAACTCTGGTGTCCACTCTGAGCTATCCTCAAACTATCCTGAATAATTTGAACCATAGCGAAGGAATCTTATAGTAAATTAGTGTTGTGTAGCCTAGGCTCTAAAGACTCAAACAACCCACCGGAGTGTGATAATGCCTACCGTATAAGGGCTCAAATGGGGATATCTGAATACTAGAGTGGTAACTATTTTTGTATGCAAAATATGCTAGAGATTAGTACTACTCCCAAAGACCCCCAAACTACTACACACAAACTTGTAGCATATCCTCCTAAACCTAAATAGTACGCTCTAATTGGCATTGGTCTGTGGATGAAACGTCATGCTTAGATCAACCCAAGTGCCCAACTCTCTCTGAAAAGTCCTCCAAAATCTCAAAGTAAACTAAAACGCCCTATATGATATAATAGACATCCGTACCATATGAAAACAGACCACCTCTTAAATATAGACTCGAGCTAGATGCTTTACACTAAAAGTAGACCGCACAACTAGGAAATGTGTTGACTTGACCAATCAATCAATGATGACCCAAATACCATCACTACCTCTAGGTGTCCGAGGTAATCCCATCATGATATCCATGGTAATACACTCCCATTTTCACTTGGAAATGGGTAATCTCTGAAACACCCTACCAGGCCTTTGATGCTCGGCCTAACCTACTGGCAACTCAAACAAAGGGACACATACTGCCATATATCTCTTCATGCCATACAACTAGTAATGCTGTCTCAAATCCTAATAAATCTTCATGGTGCCAGGATGAATAGAGTATCTAGAGTCGTGTGCATAGTAAAATCAACTAAATAAAATCTCCAACTATGAGAACACAAAGGAGACCATCAAATTGTAGTACCCCATGTATATCTATAGAAGTATGGCCACCCTCGCCTCATAATACCAACTCTCAGATCTCTACCAATGCTCCATCCTAAACTGTCGGCCACTAATCTATTCTAATAGAGATGATCAAGATCCCAAAAAAGCAAAAATCGATCCAGAATCTTAGATGTTTAACCTGACAATCCTATTATCCAAAGATTAGATGTCAAAATATAGGGATCTCTCCACAGCAGTAAAGTAAGTTAAACTACAAATACTCTCTGCCATTAGGCTCAAGGCATCCTCTACTAATTTGACTTGCCCGAATGGTAGAGAAAGATGTCATAATCTACTAAAAGCTTAATCCAGCGCCACTGTCTAGAATTAAGGTCCCTCTAATTGATAACATAATGTAGGCTACAGTAATTTATATATATCTCATAATGGACCCCATATAAGTAGTGCCTCCATATCTTGAGCAAAAAAACTACCGCCACTAACCCTAAATCATTAGTGGGGTAGTTCTGCTTATGCACTCTCGACTTTCTTAAAGCACTAGCAATAACTTAGCCCCGCTGCATCAGAATATACCCAAGACCTACACCAAAAGCATCATAATATATTGAAATCTCTCGCCCTCAACTGGATGAGTCAGAACATGAGCAGTGGTAAGAAACTCTTTGAGCCTCCGAAAGCTCGACTCACACTCCTCAAAACCTATAAAAGAGACATCTTGATGGGTTAAATGGGTTAATGAGGCTGCAATAGTGGAGAAACCCTCGATGAAGCACCTGCAATAACAAGTCAATCTAATGAAACTCCAAATCTCTGTAACATATGTGTTCCTAGGCCAATTACGAATAGCCTCAATCTTTGGCGAATCTACTATGATACCCTTCTTGGACACCACGTGTCCCAAAAATACCACAGACTCCAACTAAAACTCCCACTTTGAGAACTTAACATAAAACTGTTGATCTCTCAAAGTCTGGAGCATAATACTCAAATGTTGTTATGCTCCTCTCTACTCCACAAGTATACTAGTATATCATTGATAAATACGATCACGAAGAAGTCAAGATAAGTCCTAAATACATGAGTCATAAGTTCTATAAAAGCTAGAGGGGCATTAGTAAATGCAAAAGACATCACAAAGAACTTGTAATGGCCATATCAAGTCTGCAAAGCAGTCTTAGGAATGTTAATAGTTCAAATCCTCAACAGGTGGTAGCGGTACTTTAAATCAATCTTAGAAAGAATAGAAGCACCCGAAGCTGGTCGAATCATCAATATGAGGCAAGGGGTAAAGATTTTTCACCGTCACCTAGTTCAGCTGCTGGTAGTCAATACATATCTGCATAGTACCATCCTTCTTCTTAACAAACAAGATAGAAGCACGCCATAAAGACACACTCGGATGAATAAATCCCTTACCTAGGATATCCTCAAGATGTACACTGAGCTCCTTGAGCTTTGTGAGAGCCATACAATAAGGTAAAATAAAAATGGACTTAGTGCCCGGTTCCAAGTCTAGCAATGTCAATACTTCTCTTTTGGGGTAGGCCAACTATATCAGTAGGAAAGACATAGAGAAACTCTCGAACCATATGAGATGAATCAATAGAAAGGGCCTCGCAGGGCACATCATAGACAAATGCTAAGTAGGCCAAACACCCAGAAGTTACTAGCCACGAGGCCCGCATCAAGGATATAATCCCCGGCGGTGAGTATCTATAAGCACCCTGCCATAAGATAAGGTGAATGTTAGGCATGGCTAAGGTAATGGTCTTAGCATAACAGTCCAAAACTGCATGGTGAGGGTATAGCTAATCATTGCCTAGAATAGCATCAAAGTCCAACATATCAAGTAAACTAAGATCTTCCTGGGTCTCATGCCCTTTAATAGTCACCACACAGGATCTACAAACCTTATCCACTCTAGATAATCCCATACTGGGGTTGTAACATGCAAGGAACCTCAAGTGACTCATAAATAATACCCGGATGAGGAGCAAAATATATAGACAAATAATAATACATGGAACTTGGATCAAATAAAGTTGAAGCAATCTACTGACCTATAAGAATAGTACTTGTGAAGATATCATCTGATGCCTCAATCTCAACCCTAGCTGGAGAAGCATAAAAATGGCTCTGTTAGTCTCCCCTAGATCTATCTGACCTACCACTTAACTGACTTCCCTAGGGACCTCACCGAACACCCTATTGGCCATTGTCACATCCTTAACCTCAATCTTTACCTCCAGGTAGACATGGTAAAGTTGCCATTGGTCTAGCCTACCTGGGCACTCTCTGGTATAGTGCTCTAGTAAACCACAATAATAATACCCCAAATCGGAGAGACCTGTGATAACCCATTCACTATAGAAAGGAAGCGGACCTGATCCCCTCTAGCTTTGCCCTGTGGTTGAAACCCCTAAACGGGGATGACTACCATTAGTTACAGGCAGGGCTTGTTGAATAGGTTGGTTGACTAACCCTTCTGATACCTATCATGATGGAACCACTAGTGGGCCTTTTTAAAGCTACCCAAGGGCCTAGATTGTGACCCACTAAACTTGCCCTAATGCCTCAATCTCTTATCGCTACCCCTTTGGGTTTGGCACTGAATAATCTCTATGGTGCGGTCATGGTCCACCACATCTAGGAAAGAGCGGCCCGAAGAAATCAAGTGCTCCATCCCGAATCTCAACTGGGCCCTTAACCCACTTGCAAAACATTATACTTGCTCCTTCTCAATGGGTAGAATCATAGTGATTATTGGGATAGTTGATGGAATCTGGACTCATACTCAGCGACTATTATGTGACCCTACTCCAATACTATAAACTGATCTCAAAGTCGGTCCCTAATGCTCCTAGGATATATCTAGCCCGAAAGACCTCTAAAGATTGAGCCCATGACAATAATGGTAACCCAGTTATCTTAGTCTGTAAAATGGAGTGCTACCACTGTCTGGCTGAACCACAAAACTGATGAGCGGTTAAGTCGGCCCCTCTAGACTCTACAAGACCCCAGTGTTGAAGCTACTCCTAACAAATAATCATAAACTCCATGATATCCTCGCCAATAGCTCCAGAAAATATCGAGGGTGGAAGCCTCTTAAATACCCCTAACATCTTCTGCTTTTGTAAAGATATGGCATCATCTAGAACTATTGGCGGGGTACAACATCTAGTGGGGGGAGAAAAACCTCAAGTGCTGGTGGAATAGGTTGGTCCCGCAGTGGTGGTATGTCTACAATTGGGGCAGGAGCCTGTGGTATAACCTAGATAGCTGTGAGGAGCAGGTCAATCACTGCCTGTAACACTGAGGTCATAACTAGTGTGGCTACAGGTTGTGCTGGTGGTGGTGGCCCCTCTCGCTGAGGAGAAATATGGGCATCCTGATGCTCCTCTATATGCTTGGGAGATATAGCTAGATCGAGTACTATTTTTGCTTCTCTACATATGCCATGGGGCCGGCTTCTAACTCTGCCTGATCCTGGTGGGTCATTGCCACCGGCAGTACCGTGCCAATGATCCATCCCTATGGAAGAGTGGAGCAAATCAGATTTTATGAAACCAATAAGACACATAACTGCACAAAATAATACAACACAGAGAACAATCTTAATGACATCCTGTAGCCTCCTAAATATAAGTCACGAACGTCTCTGCACCCATCCGCGGGACTTTACTAGACGTTATCTCAGTACTAGTGAGACCAATGAACTTGGGGCTCTGATACCAACTTTTTACAACTCAATTTATCAGTTCATGATGGCACTTACCATAACCTCTCGGTAGGTAAGCCAAATCTGTAATGTAGAGTTACAAGTAATGGGTATAAGGGGGAAACACTAAACAAAACTAAGAGAAACCAAATAAACATTCAAATAAGGAGAAGCTAGATAAGTATATATAAAATACAGAAAATGAATCCCTCCCAAAACTTGAACTCACTAGTACAGAGATGCTACCAAAATAAACATATACAAGACCCAAAAGTGGACCAAAATATATATACAACACTGGCTAGTTTCAAAAGTATAATAAGATGAGCCATCCAAGCTGAAGGAGACAAAAATGATCTCAAAATGGCAAGTGCTTACCCTGGTCTCCCAAACAAGCTGCAACAGGATAGATCTATCCATGATGCTATTTGATACTCGGTCTTGTATCATGAAAGTAGATGCAAAGTATAGTATGTGTACTAGATATAAGGTACTCAGTAGACATCATAGGCCGACTGAGAAGGAAATGTAAAAGCAATATGTAAAGGAGGAATAAGCCTAAACTAGAGTCATAATAAGAATCTAAGGTAAGAATGAAAAAATATCCTAATGAACATGAAGATACAAACTAGGAAGTCTACAGCTACCTACACCTATTTAGACTCCCATAAGCCCAGCCGGGACACTAGTGCGCAAGTTTAAATAAAACTCAGGTGAACCCTCATAAGCTGACCAGATACAGAATAACTATCAAGGCTAGGAATTAGGGATCTAAAAATTACCAAGAACTGAAGAACCATATTATCCCCAAAACCAAGAATCTCCAAGAATCAATTAGCCATGAATGCTCTAGGGGTCAAGGCTGGGAGTGGAACCCGGATGCTTGTACAAATTCTCAATATGGTCAAGGCCAGGACTGGGACCTAGATGCCCTATATAATCCATTAGTATGATCGATTCTGGGACTGAGACCCAGATGCTCTCCATACTAACAAGTTTAGAAAGGTCAGGACTGGGACCCGAATGATTTCCATACTAACAAGTCAGCAGAGGGACTGGGAACAGATGATCCTAGATGATTTACTCATTAGTGCCAAATATTTCTCATTTCCAACAAGATGCTAATAATTTCCGAGAATCTCCTTTTATGATGAACAAAACCAATATTTTACCTGGGCTTCAAGTGGAACCGAAACAAGACGAATAAGAAGACTAGCCTCACCGATGCATCTTGAAAGTCGCAATCATAGGAAATTATAGATAAATACATTCATAAGATCAATGTTACTACCAAGCATTAGCCTGCTATGTCATTCTACAAGGATCTAAGCCCACTAGAGTAACGACGGGGCATCTAAAGAAGGTTTTACCACATATACTAAGGACAACATGCTCCACAGTACCAAGATATATACAATCAATGCCACTTACACTACCAACAATTAACAGAAATTATCACATGCTTTAAATTACCTGAATTATCCGATAAAAATCCTAAAATATGATTTCTAACACCTAAGATTGTAAATAAGCTACCCATACCAAATTCCATTCATCTCAACATGATTTGACAAATTGCATCTCAATCTAAAGAAAGGAAGTCATATCCTACCTATAGGTTGGACACGAGCACTCCAAATCACTTTGTTGGACTAAAATAACTAGAGTCACAACATCAATACGACCGTTATGACATTAAAATTATCAAATTCAGAGATGGGCTAATTTCAAGGTAAAAAATGGTAATATATGTCCTACACCGCAAGTTTTAGAACTGACATGAAAAAAATTCTAATCAGCCCCCCGAACTCATATACCAAATTCAGACAAAATTCGGTGGTCGAAAACTCTATAAATCAATTCATTCATCAAAACCCAATTCTAGGCCAAAATCAATAATAGGGGAAGCAATTATGTATTCAAAAATCACAAAAACCTTCTCAACAGCTAAAACCAACTACCCCACAATGTTCCTCATGAAAAACTCCACAATTTAGCACCGATAATTTCCAAAATTGGACTTAAAATGCCCAAGAAACTAGTACCCAAAATTTATCAAAATTCCAATCTAAAATTCAACATAAACAACAGCTAAAATTACGATTTTTACCTTAATTAAATGCCCTAATCCAGTTTCTGATAGCACCACGACATTCTTCTCAAAATTCCATGTGAGATAGACTTTTAAATAGCTCAAATTAGACATAAATTAGCCAACAAATCACTTCTTATTATTCTCCAAAATGTTACTCCGAAAAGAACAAAAGACAGTAGCTAAAATGCAGAATTTACCTCAAACGGAGTTCCCAAATCACTTTCCAAGTTTACCAACGTGTTCCTCTCCTTCAATTTGGATCTTTGAATCACTAGAACTCAAAATTATGGAGAAATCATTTATCAAAGATGGGACCTCAATTTGAAAAATTCACGGTGAATAATAACTATAATAAATAGTGACAACATAATCTAAAATTACAATTTTGATGCTCTGGACTCATCCGAAGTCTCATGAAAGCAAACTATTATAGTCGAAATTTCCATTGGAGGCCCTTTCGATTGAAAGAGGGTCCTACACCCTAGTGTCATTTTGAGCCTAATTCCCCAATGGGTCTCGGGATTAGACCAAAAGCCTCGAGAAGCAAATAAAGGATCGTTTTAAACCAAACTCGATATTTTAGAACTAACTGCACTGTCAGAATTTTTATCCGAGCGCATTTTTTAAGAATATTGACCAAACTCAACCATAGGACAAATTTCTAAGGAGAAAATGTCAAATGGCCCCAAACTCATACAAATTGCCTCGTTACTCATGTCATTCTTGCTACTAGAACAATTAGGTTATTTCAAATCTAAATGAACTATCAAAATTCTTTTTTGAGGTCGTTTTCCTAAAGTTATGACCAAAGTCAATTTTTCAAGTTATAAAAACTCCAATATAGGAAAATGGGCCTAAAACCCAAATGAACAACCAGGCGACTGAGCTACTCATGCGAATAGGTCATAAATGACCTAGGGTCGCTACAAAAACTCTCTAAACAATGAAACGAGAGAAGCATAAGGAAAATGACGTGTAGGGTCATTACATTATTTTAGTTGAATTAATCTTAGAGTTAAATTCAAATGTTCCTACGATTTAAATTTTCGTGATATATTTTTTCTCCTAATGACTCCTTCTATATACAAATTTGATTATGTCCTGCTGATGTAGATGAGTTGATTAATTGAGATACCCGTTCATGCCTTCATTCCTATGAACTCTAATTGAATATTATTTTAATATTTTATAATATAATCTTAGACTTAAAGGTTTTCTGGGTGAATGTTGAATGATAATGAGTAGAACTTGGGTCGCATATTAGAAGTATTTATATTTATTATCATTTGAATTGATTTTTTTGGAGTCTAAATGATTGTTGAATCAGAGTCTTGATGAGTCATGAATGAGTCTTGAAAGGAAGTCTAAAGGGAAGAATTGGTGAATTGAGATCCGATTAAGTTGATTAGAGTCCAATGTGACTAGATGAGGCAATTTTTATGATTTGATTTGATTTGAGTCTTATGACGATATTGAGTCTTGGGAGGAGTATTGAGCACTAAATTGAGTGAGAGTAACTAAAAACTCAAAATCAATAATTACGTAGCCAGCGTAGAAGAGGATTGAATCATAAAATTAAATGTTTCCCTTTTTCACCAAAAAAAGGACTTGATTTGATTGATTATGGATCCAAAATTGGTTGATTCATCCCTTCCTGTAGCAAAGTATTTAACAAACGTGGCAACGATGTTGGATCATTGTACATCACCGATTCATAGGTGGTGATTATCGAATAAGAGAGACTCCTAAAGGTGTAGTGTTGAGCTACTGAGTCTATTCTCTTTAAAAGTATTTTTTACTCTAAACTTGCATTTTATCGAGCTGAGTTGATTATAGTGTTGAGCCACTAGAAGTTAGTTGATTTATGTCAAGTCTATTGATCGTATTCTTCTCCAACTATTTTACATACCCACACATTCCATGTACTGACATTATTTGGCCTGCATCATTTTATGATACAGATACAGGTCTAGAGATCATCAACTGGCGCTCTGTTGAAGATATATTTTCCTTTTCTAATAGTGGGGAGACCTCCTTACTTTTGGAGAAATCATATTATTTCATTTTACTTTTGATATTTTTTTTGGGTAGTCATGGACTTGTTATTGGCACCTTCTAGATAGTGATAGAGTCTTCATAGACAGATAATGATAGTGTTGACTTATTCATATGGTTATCAAAACTATTCTTTGACAAGGAGTTGAGCTGAGATTTGGTTTTAAATCTGTTATTCTTTCTTGAGTTGATGATTTAGTTAGCCCACTTGATTTTCCCCTTTTATGTTGTTTTAATCTTCCACTGAATTAATGAATGTGTGATTGGACCAAGTTGTTCTCTTAGGGACCAACAATGATCTTCGAGTGCTGGCCAAAGTAGTAGTTCAAGTTTGGGGTTTGATGAGTTTGTATTTTACCAACTTATTAGACCGATGTTCTTCAATTATTGCGATATATGCAGGGGTTTTAGGCCCTAAGTCTCTTATATGTAGGTATTCCTTTGATAAAAGCAATTTCAATGGATTTAGAGCTAAAATTCACTGAAGCACACTAACGAAGGAACTGGTGCCTCATAGAAGCCGATAGGTGTCTCACTGACTAAATATCTAGACTTGAGATATATGCAATAGTGGCTGCACAAAAATCAGTGCAGTTTAATGGATGACTAGTGGTTATCCAATCCAGGCATAAAATCTCCCAAAAGCACTAAAAGTTGAAGTGAGACAGCGATTGGTTTTGTAAAATATCGGATCAGCGGTTCACTGGCCCATGGCAAATCTCGACATGGAAGCTAATGGACCAAAAAACACAATTATAGAAATTACTTTTTCTTTTGAAAACTTCAAAGGTCTAAAACGGGGATTTTTTCAATTATGTAGCATTATTCTTATTAGCCATTAACCAATTATAGAGAGTAGAGAGATAAATGTTCCTAAAACTACTTTTAAAACTTGGTATGGTCATTATGATTTTTTGGTGATGCCATTCGAATTGACTAATGCTCCTGCGATATTTATGATTCTAATGAATCGAGTAATTAAGTTTTATCTTGATTAATTAGTGGTAGTATTTATAGATGATATTTTAATTTATCTCAAGAGTAGCATTTTGTATGTGGTGTAGCCCTGACTTGAACAGCTGGTTGGATGGTTCCAGTGTTGTCTACTGATCCGGGGGGTACCTGCATATCCATAAATAAGCCAAGCAAGAGTTCTAATGCAGCCTTTGCTTAGATGTTTGACTGAAGGTGCCTTGGACTTTGGAAGGAGCCCTTGTTGCTGTTCAATGTGCCTGCACAGCATCAAGTAAACAAACAGAGAGTTGTGTTTGTTGGAGCTCCATCTTCTTGTCTTCTCATCAATGAGAGTAGTCAAGGAGTCCCAAAGGACTTGGATGAAAGGGGGCTGCTGCAGGTGTTGGATGAATACAGCAGGCATGCATGGATAGTTGGTGGGATTAGGAAAGGTCCTTGCAGTAGTGGCTGTTATATCCCTTTGTCTGTGACTTTGTTTACCTGCATAGACAAGCAAACAAAGAACCAAGCAAGTGTGATAGTAGTGGTAGTTGTTGCAAATCTGTAGGCTGCTTCTTGTTGCTTCCAATGGAGAGATGAGCAGCTCCTTTGAAGGTATGTTATGTGCCTGCACATAACAATTAAGAAAGCAAGGAGATTCAAGAATTTTGAGATGCAATGGGGCTGCTGCAGGTGTTGCAGGGATGGAATATGTATGGGTGTAGGGCTGGTGTGTTGGTGAGGTCCTCTCTTGGAATGCTGTAGTCTCTATGTTGATGCATTTCATTTGCCAAGGTTCTCCAGCAGTTGTTGTACCTGCACAAAAAACAATACAACAAACAACCAAAGGCAAAAAGGAACTTGCACCAGTTAGCAAATAGGAAAGGTCCTCCAAGAGAGCTTTGGGTTTCAACGTCGCTCGACTAACGTCTCCAATTATCCGATTGAGTTGAAACTTCTTGGGGTATACACAAACAGCCCTTTCATTAGTTCTGCAAGATTTGGAAGCTTTTTGCACAAGTTGGAAAAAAAACACCCTCTTTAGGCCTAAGGCAATTGACTTTTTCAAGGTCACTCGCCTAACGTCTCCAATTGTCCGTTTGTGTTGAAACTTCTTGGACCTTGTCAAAATAATATATACTGCACTCCTACAAAGTTTGGATGCCTTGGTGTAGGTCCTCAGGTTGCAAAACACCCTGCACATCTGACCCTCTTGTATTTTGGTCATGGTCTGTTGTCTCTGGCTTAGATGTGTAAGTGATGGTGCCTTGCAGTTTGGAATGTTCCATTGCTGATGTATTATGTGCCTGCACACCAAGGAATAACCACACAAGGAATTCCAAGTATCTTGGATATAATTGGGCTGATGCAAGTAATAAAGGGTGAAATCTGGCATGTTTGAATTGTTGTTGGGGGCTGGTGAGTCTCTTGCATGTCTAGCATTTGTCTCCCTTTGTTTGGATATCTGTGGACCTGTACAAACAAGTAGCCAAAGACCCACACAAATGTGGGGGAAGTATAGGCTGCTGCAAACCTGTAGCCAGCTAGTGGAATTGTTCAGTTGTATGTTGTTGCAAGCTATCTTCAGGAGGAGATCATTACTCATGATCCGCTCCTTAGGGTACATGCACCTACATACAAAAACAAAGACAAAGCAAAGAAAAGAAAAGACCTCAAACAGTTCTTTGGAGCTTGTTAGCTTTAAAATGGTTAATTTTTTCAAAGTCGCTCGACTAACGTCCCCAATTATCCGATTGAGGTGAAAATTCTTAGGCTTTGCAATTACTATATTTGTTGTGTTCCTGCAACATTTGGAGGTCTTTTGGACAAGATAGAAGCTCCAAATTGTGAAGTGCACTATTGGGAGGCTTAAGTCGGCTAACATTTTCAAGGTCGCTCGACTAATGTCTCCAATTATCCGTTGGAGATGAAACTTCTTTGGTTGTGCAAATATAGTATTTTCTGTATCCCTGCAAAGTTTGGAGGTCATTTGGACAAGTTGGAAGCTCCAAGTTGTGAAGTGCTCCATTTGGGGACTTAAGTCGGTTGACTTTTTCAAGGTCGCTCGACTAACGTCTCCAATTATCCGTTTGAGCTGAGACTTCTTGGGATTTTCCCCTACTATATTTGCTGTGATCCTGTGCAATATGGATTCCTTTTGATGTTGCATGGTGGTTTTGTTTGTTGTTGCAGTTGTGGCATGTGCAGGAATTCTGAGTGCCTGACCTTTGTTGTTGTTGTTGAATTGCTTATTTGTGCAGGTGTTGTATGACTGCTGAGTCTTTAATGCAAGTCCAACCTTGGAACAGCTGTGGTAAATTTCCAGTATATACCTGACTGTCCCTCCACTAGTTGGATGATATGGTGCCTGTGTATTTATACCTACAAGGCCAAAAAGGAGAAAGACAAAGAAGAAAGGTTCTATTCTAATCCTAACCTGTAAAATAAGATTGGTTATTTTAAGAAGGCATAAGCCAAGGGAGGTGTTCCCTTTTACCATGGTCCTAACTATAGAACCTTCAAATTGATTATTACTATGCATAGCAATAAGTAATTTGAATAGTAAGTTGGACCAAGGAGGCTGACAAGGTCATGGTGGCTTCTTGATTCTCTTAAGCCTTCTTCTTCTGAAGTTGGCCATTTCCAGTTTGTCAAGCTCAAAGTAAGCTCTTGCCTCTTTGGGAATCATCATAAACATCTTCTGATTGGCTTACAAATTTTGAAGGAGAAAGAACTTTAGGTTAAACATTCCAAGTGTGAATATTTGCTTAATAAAGTGGTTTTTCCGGGACATGTTTTGTAACTGAATGTATGAAGGTGTATCCTAGTAAAATTTAAGCTATTTTTCAATGGAAATCGCCCAAAAGTCTAAAAAAATACTAAACAACTGGTAAAAAAATGATAAAGTTAAAAGGGAAGGACAATGTCGTTCCTAAAAAGCAACAAAAAAGACATTGTTTGTCATTTTTTATTTTTTTATTTTTATTACAAAAGCGCTAGAAAATGTCTCTATGTCCGTCATTTTTTTGGGCAGATTTTTGCACTAAAAATATTTGTAATTAATAGTTAGTTATTTAATGTACATAGTGACTCCATCCATCACTTCTAATAAAAAATAATTATATATGAAATAATTATTTATGACGCTCTCCATCGCTTTTAATTAACTTTAGTTTATAAATTTTTTTAAATGTAGTGACGCATGACTTCGATTTTTCCGTCGCCTCAAGTCAAAAGAGTTGGTCAAAATTCTTAAACAACAACAGACTGTGTGGCTTTGTCCGTCACTTTCTGGTCATGATATTGGTTAACCATTTAAAAAAGCAACGGACATAGAGACACTGTCCGTTGCTCTTTTTTAAATATCCAACAAACAGATCGGGATTTCCCCATTTCTCTCTCTATATTTTCTCTCTTCTTCTCTTCATTCTCTCTATACCCCCGCCCCCAACCGTCCCTCCGCCATCCCCCACCATCCCTCACTGTCCCAGCATCGCCTCCTTCTTCTCCTTGTGCCGCCACCACCCCCAGTAGTCCCCCACTACCTTACTCCTCACATTTCTCTCTCTTTGTTTCAAGATTAGGATTATTAAAGTTTTTATTTTTTTTTCAAATTCGAGTAATTTTTTGTTTATTAGTTTGTTTATTGCATTTAGTTTGTTGAATATATCTTATTAACATAGTATTTTTGTATATTGGATTATGAATGAAGTTATAATTTTGATTTTAGTGCTTAAGTTAGAATTGGGTTTATTTTTTAGTTAGATTGTAAATTGGATGTCTTTTAATAGGAGTTAAAGTCTTTATGAAATTGGAAGTTAGAATTAGTTAAAGTTTTGAAGTTAGAAGTTAATTGAAATACTTGAATATAGGATGTTTGAAAGTTTGAAAGTTGAAAGTTAAACTTAGAAAATTATTGGGACTTAAATACATGAATTTTAGAAATTTAGAACTAATTAGAACTTAGATACTTCAATTTTAAGATACTTGAATTTAGAACTTGAACTTAGAACTTGAATTTAAAACTTGAACTTGGAACTTCCAACTTGATATTTGTTGACTTTAGAAATCTTGTTGAATTTTAGTCCTTATGAACTAATTAAGCTAATTAGAGTGAGATATTCTAAGTCATGAACTTGAAATTTTGGATTTTTGAAGTTGAACTTAGAAATTATTTTCGTTTGTATGAATTTTGAACTTTATACTTTAAAACTAATTAGAGCTTAGATACTTGAATTTAGAATACTTGAATTTAGAACTTGAACTTAGAACTTAGAACTTAGAACATGAATTTAGAACTTAGAACTTTGAGCTTGAAATTTTATTGACTTTATAATTCTTGTTGAATTGTAGTGATTATGAACTAATTAAGCTAATTATAGTTAGATATTCAAAGTCATAAACTTGAACTTTAGAATTTTTGAAGTTGAACTTAGAAATTTTTTAGGTTTGTATAAATGTTGAACTCTTTAGACTTTATAACTAATTAGAGCTTAGATACTTGAATTTTAGTATACTTGAATTAAGAACTTGAACTTAAAACATAGAACTTGAACTTAGAACTTTGAACTTGAAATTTTGTTGACTTTAGAAACCTTGTTGAATTGTAGTCCTTATGAACTAATTAAGCTAATTAGAGTTAGATATTCAAAGTGATGAACTTGAACTTTTGATTTTTGAAGTTGAACTTAGAATTTTTTTAGATTTGTATAAGTTTTGAACTCTTTAGACTTTAGAACTAATTAGAACATAGAATTTCATGTGGTGATTAACTTGAACTTTAGATACTTGAATTTTAGGATTTTAGAACTTTATAAATTATATACTTAAAATTTGTAATTTTGTACTTTAACTTAGAAAAATTCAACTTGAATTTTAGGATTTTTGAAATAGGTTAACTTAGAAATTATTTTCGTTTGTATTAATTTTGAAATTTTAGACTGTCACGACCCGACCTAGTGCTTGGTTGTAACATGGTAATCAAAACTCTGAAAGAGCTCCAACCAAGCCTCTTGTACATATCATAAGCATACATAAAGTAAAGTAAAAGCAAAAACACCATAAGAACGTCTAAACCATTAATAGTAAATGAAGAATGTCACATGACAATATAGACTCGAAAACGTTTGTCCAACTAGATGCCTCTACTCATGAGCATGAGCGGGGACTAAGACATGCCCGTAGCTCACCATCAATATGCAACATAAAAAAAGTCCTTGAAAACAATAACCATAGCAATGACTAATCCCCGATAAATGAGGACTCACCACAAATACCGTTGGATAGGAAAGCTTAACTAGCCATGTGAACGAATATGATCCTCAATCTCAGCCCCTACATTATGAGACAATGTAGGCAAAAGTATGCATTAGTACATTGGAAAGTACTAAGTATGAGGGCATGACATGCAATGTAAATCATGGGATACAATAGTCAAGTAAGACACATGATAAGATGAGATGAGTAAAGTCATGAAAAAATCATAATGACCAAAGCATTCGAAAAGCATAATTTAGATCATGAAAATACATATAAGATCATACATATGTGGGATAGGAACCATAACCGATAATAAGACCCTGTAAGCTATAACATGGAATCCAATTGTCTTCCCATACACTGAAAGGAAAAAAGGAAAATCTAGTTGCCAAAGTAGACTCTACCCCGCAAGGCAGGTCATACATACACTATATGTGGATCCAATATCTAGGACATGAAGGCAACCTACGGTGGCACGTAGTTTAAGAGATATGAGATTGCTACTAGGGATTTTATTAGGGCCCCCACCTCAAGTCCACTCGGTGCTAAGTCAAATCACACGGAATACATACATAGCATAGAGATAATAATAACATATATCATAGTCATGATTATAGGTTTGAAATCATAGAGTAGATCATTTTAATTTCATAAGTGCAATGCGGGTATTGTCCTTCCACATTACACATCATACGTACATAGTTCATATCATTAGGCCTTAAGGCACCACATTGGGACCTAAGTCACCTTTTTCATAATTTGCATGAAAATCATTATTTGAAACATGCTTATAGTCTATGATCATAATTGAAATACATAATCATAATTTATACTTGGAAATTATGGTAAGACATGAATAATGCATGATCAATTGACTTAAAAATCATGAAATTGACTTGAAAACATGCATGATCATATACTTTCTATCAGCCCATACATAATTTATAAAGCTAATATCATTCGGAAGTATAATTAAAAATACTCATAATTAATATCATGAACCTTAGAGATCAATATAGGAAACTTTATGCAAAAAGTTTTCAATTAAATGCAATAACCTTCAATTTATATCAAAATAGACTCTTAATCATAATTTGAATCATAATTCATGCAATTGGACTAGAGATCATAATACCCATAAAATATCATACTTCAATTTGATAGAAAACTTGAGAAATTGATTGAGCTTCATGGATGAAAGAATCCATAAATCAATACTCACATACCTTAAGTGAGAAAACCAAATAATTTGGAAGAACTTGAGAGTTTTGAGTGAATTTACTTGAAGTCTTCAATGGAGTCTTCAAGAGTCTTTTGTAGAGAGAGAAATAATAGAATAGGTGAATTATAGAAGGATGAATAAAATTAGAGGTTTAGGTTAATTTATAGCGTTGAATTAGGTCCTAAAACGTCTAGATTCATTAAATTACAATTAGAAAAAATTCTAAAGTTTTCTTACTATAAAAACTAAATTTGGACAAAACCATTGCCTAGGTCCGCGATGCGGAGGTGTTACCTGATAGGCAAATTTTGAGCAAATGAGATTTTGTCCTTATTTTGACTCAATTTTTTTTTGCACTGAACGGGAGAAAGTGCACGAAGAGGACTTGCCACCACTTTACTATTTTGGACAGTTTCTTTAAAAAATCTATCTTTTGATATACGGGTCCTAAATATCCATTTAGACCATTTCTCCATAGGTTTTTACCCCGTGATCGATATTACGGACTCGGATTTGACAAAAAGATTAAGCATAATGCATTAAATGATAATCTTATTCCCAAGACATTCTTAAGGCACTTCTGAGCATTTTGAGGAATTTTACATAGACTCTACAACTAATTAATTAGAACATTGTGTTGTTATGAGCTTGAAATTTAGATACTTAAATATTCATATTTTAGAAATTTAATTTGAATATACTTGAAATTTAAAATTTTGTACTTTAACTTAGAAATATCTAATTGAATGTCATGAATTAGAACTTAATATGAACTTGTAAGTAAAACTTAATTAGAACTTGAATTAATTAGAACATTAAGTTAATTATATCTTGAATTAATTAGAACTTGAATTAATTATAATTTGAATGAATTAGAACTTAAATATAGGTTGTGAACTTAATCATAACTTTAATTAATTAGAACTTGAGCTAAGGTTGTGAACGTTAGAATTATAACTTTATGAACTAATTAAGCTTGAGAATATATAATTATGTAGATGGATCATCCTTTGTAGATATATAACATGCATTATGAAGTTGGTGGTGGTTTGAAACGTAAGTTTAGTGATGGTTTAAGAAGTTTTATTGATCATCCAATGACACTTGATATTTTTAAGAGAAATAGATTCGTTAGGTGTCCTTGTCGTGAATGTAAATGCTTGAAATTTTTTAAGTCAGATACAATTATGGTTCATTTATATGTTAATGAATTTAAGCCTTGTATTTTGTATGGGTTGATCATAGAGAAATAGATAGATTGAATAATATATTTTATAATTTGTTGCTTGTGGATGAATATAATATGATTGAACCACATGATTAAATTAGGATTGAACATGATAGGGTTCCACGTGATAGAGTTCAACATGATAAATTTTAATATGATAGAGTTCATAAAATGGTCAATGATTCTTTCGGGGTACAAGGTAGGATAGAACCCGAGCAATATTTTGATAAAGCTCTTCATGAAGAATCAAGATGCTTCTATCAATAATTAGAAGAGGCTATTCATACTCTATGTGAAGGGAGTCCTCATTCTATTTTGTCAATTGCAGCTATATTAATAAATATCAAATTAGATTACACTGTTCCTCATGTGGTTATGGACTCAATGGCTGATCTTTTGGGCAAACAGGCTAATCTGAAGTTTAACATACCTAAGAACTTCTATCAGGGAAGGAGATTGGTTTCCAAGTTAGGATTTTCATATGCTAGAATCCATTGTTGTGTTAATGGTTGGATGTTGTTCTACAAGCTGAGAGTGAATTAGAAAATTGAGTTTTGTGGACATACTCGTAATAAAAGAATTCCTATAGGAAATATGGTTCCAATTAAGGTTATGTATTATTTACCTCTTATTCTTAGATTAAAAAGGTTGTACGTATCTATGAGGTCTGCCCTACATATGAGATGACATCATGAATATAGAAGGTTGTTAGGTGTCTTGTCTCATCCATCTGATAGAGAAGCATGGAAGCATTTTGATAACATGTATCCTTATTTTTCTAGTGAACCAAGAAATATTAGATTGGGGTTGTGTGCAGATGGCTTCACACCATTCTATAATTACGCCTTATCTTATTATTGTTGGTCTGTATTTCTTATACCATACAATCTTCCTCCTGAAATGTGCATGACATGTCTATACATCTATCTAAGTTGTGTTATTTAAGGTCATCATAATACAAAAAGTTTCATCAATTTCTATCTACAACTATTTATAAATGAGCTAAAACAATTGTGGTTTGAAGGGTAGAGACTTATGATATGTCAACTAAGCAGAATTTTGTTATGTTTGCTTCTTTAATGTAGATTATTAATGATTTTCCTGCATACGGGATGTTGTTTGGTTGGATGAAAGATGGAAACCTAGATTGTCCACTTACAAAAAAAGAGTAAGGCATTCACTTTAAAGCATGACAGAAAAAATATATGGTTTGATTGTCATCATTAGTTCTTGCCAATGGACCATGAGTTTTAAAAGATTAAAAATGCATTAAGAAAAAATAAGATTGAAAACAACCCCCACCTCCATTACTCACTGGACATCAAATTTGGGAGAGAGTTTCTCAATTGCCTAAAGTTAAGAAGCTTCACCTTCTAGGTTTTCCGGATATGGTGTTGAACATAATTCGACCAAATAGAGCATACTTTGGGAGTTGTAATATTGCAAGGATAATATCCTACAACATAAACTTGATGTGATGAATATTAAAAAAACAATTGAAAATTTATTCAACACGGTGATTGATATTAAGGACAAAACAAAAGGCAATCCAAAAACTAGAATGGACATAAAGGAATATTGTAGGAAAATAGAGTTGTGGCTGCAAGAATTACCAAATGGTAAAATAGTTAAGAACAAAGCTAGTTTTTCATTCACATTGAATAAGAAATGTGAAATTTATGAGTGGGTTAATAATTTGAGGATGTCAAAGGGCTATGCTTACAGGATATGGAAGCCAATCATAGAGATAAGTATTTTCTTTAAAGATTTTTGCTCAGGAAAGTTGTTGCAGAGTAGTTAAGACAGGATGAAGGAAAATATTCCTGTTATTTCTACTAAGTTGGAGAAGATCTTTCTATCTGTTTTTTTTGATGTGATTGATCATCTTCCAATTCACCTTGTATAAGAGACCCGCCTCGGAGGTTCATTTCAAACAAGATGGATGTATCTATTTGAGAGGTAATATTATTCTTTATATTCATTAAGATTTTTTTCTTTAATATACTGTAAGTAGCAGCTAAAAAATGCAGTTATATACATATAAAAAAATTGGTGATTGCAAACAAACAATTAAGCAAAAGGGAAAGATTGAAGGATCAGTTGTTAAAGGACATATTGCAAGAAAAATTGGTGACTTTTATTCGTATTACTTTGGGAATGAAGTTCCATGTAGGAGAAATAGGCCAAATTACAATCGTAAAGGTGTTTTTTCCACAAATATCAATTTTTAATCAAAATGATTGGGGATCTAAAAAGCGTAAAAAGCGAGACTTCACTAGTATGAAAATGCAATGAGGTATGACATATATTTTGCCTAATTATCTAGAGATTAAACCATATATTAAGTAACTGCTAAAGTATGTTATCAAATTACATACCAATAAGTGTTTATTAACAAAAAAAATCCAAATGTACAATTATCAACTTGTCATAAGTAAATGGGGTAATGAAGTCATATATATGAGGTTTTCCAAATGGCTAAAAGAATATATAAGTGTGCAAGCTTACATATTATCAATAAGTATAATAATGTATTCAAGTTATACTAAATTATATTATTTTGAATATAAAATGCATTTACGATGAATATTCAAATGTCGAATATTTGCAATTAGTAAGAAAAGCTACACTTGGACTTGAATCTCAAATTCAGACAATGAATAAGTATTGTGTGAATTATTTTAAGATTCAAGCTGAACAAGTTTCTAGGTTTAAGAAATTTAATAATAGTGTTGTCTATATACAAGTTGATACTGATGGTACTGGCCAAACTATTCAATATTTTGGTGTTATTCATGAGATAATTAACATAAGGTATTTAGGTTTGCCAAAAAATAAACTTATTATTTTGGTGTAAGTGGTTTGACCCATCACAATAAGGGCACAAGGGTGGACTAACAACATAATATAATTGAAGTTAAGCACACCAGACAATACAAAGTTATGATCCTTTTATCATTGCACAAAATGCTAAGCAAGTTTATTATGCTCCATATCTGTTGCATAGAGACAAGGATGATTCGTGGGTTGTAATAAAGGCTACGCCCATATGAAGGATTGAAATTGAAAATGTGTTATATGTGGCATATCCAAATGATGTCACACTTTTTTAATAAAAAGTTGATGTTGAATTGGAAACCACACTAGAACATCCTCAACCCATATTAGAAGGAGTTTTTGATGATGAGATAATGGAAAATATTGAGGAAGAAATAAATGAGAATGAAGAACAGGATGATTAAAATGAATAATTCATGGAGGAAGAATAGGATGATGAAAATAAAATAACTGAGGAGGGAGAATGGGAGAATAAGGAAAATAAAACATGCGATGAGGAAGACTTATAGAATGATAGACTATAGCTAGTATGTTAGTTAATTTATTGCGCTAATACTAATCTTATTTAATAAATTTTATATATTGTAATATAATTTGCATACATATGTTTGGTGATGGTGATAGATCTCGGGATCATCTTGGGGTGATTATAATGATCCTCCAGGTATATTTTTTAAAAAAGGATTCATTTCATCATTTAGAGCATTTATGTAGCTATCTCAAGTTATTTTTGACTTGCTGGGACTAACTGTTCAGTCTCTTGGTCGTTCGTTTGGGTTTTAGGCCCGTTTACTTATTTTTGGAGCTTCTATAACTTGAAAATGTGATTTTGATAATTAAATTAGATAAATGACCTCTGAGTGAAATTTCCACGATTCTATCATCTCCAGAATGAGTAAATTAGGGTAGTAGCATGGTTGGCATGAGTATTGAGGCAATCTGTACGACTTTGGGATCATTTGGTGCTTTAGACCTTGAAATTTAACCTATGGTTGACTTTTGTCAATATTGGTGGAAAATGCATTTGGATGAGCATTCCGTCAGTGTGGTTAGTTCCAAAAAATCGAGTTTAGTCTAGACCGACCTTTCGTTCACTTTTTGAGTCTTTTGGTCTAATCTCGAGGCCCATTGTGGACTTTGGTTCAAAATGGCACTTGGGTATGGGACTCACTTTGCATTAAAATGACCTCCTATGGGAATTTTGAATGCGCCATTGAGTCTAAAATATCGAATTTCATGGGGTTCTGAATGAATGTCAAGCACCCTATCGGAGACTTTAAAAATGAGAATAATCTGCTAGTGCGCTGGTGCACCATTGGTTTTGGTTGTGTACCGATGCAACAGGGTCGAGTTATTACTTATGCATTGAGGCATCTAAAGCTACGTGAGTGAAACTACCTGACTCATGATTTGGGTTTGGCGATAATAGTTTTTGCATATAACATTTAGAGGAACTATTACTATAGGGGTTGATGCAAGATTTATACTGATAACAGAAGCCTTCAGTATATTATGAGTTAGAGAGATATTAACTAGCGGCAGCACCGCAAGATTTAGCTCCTAAAGGACTACGAACACTCTATTCTTTACCATTAAGGTAAGGCAAATATTGGGGGATATGTATTTAGTTGCACTTCGAGATTGGTTTTTGGGAGATTACATCGGCCTAGCTACTTTAGACCCAGACGAGATTTTGAGGTTTGGTAGTCGTCTCTATGTTCGAAAATTTGGGGGTTTGATCCACTTAATCCTTAGTAAGACCAATGATTCTAGATACTCTATCCATTCGAGCAGTGCTAAGATGTATTGTGACTTGAGGCAGCATTACTAGTGGAGCAGCATAAGGAGAGATATTATAGATTATATGTCGCATTATTTGAGTTGTCAGCAAGTTAAGGTTGAGAATTAGAATCTTGGTGGCGAGCTTTAGAGATTACCCATTCCTGAGTGGAAGTGGGAGTATATAACCATGGACTTCATTGTGGGGTTACCTTACACTTCTTGTGGTATTGATAGTATTTGTGTCATATATAGGATAAATTAACCAAGTTAACACATTTCCTCCTAGTTCATACTTCCTACAATGCCGAGAGCTTGGCCTGTATTTACATTTGGGAGGTGGTATGTCTTCATGGTGTGCCTATTTCTATCATCTCAGATCGGGGATCCTAGTTTATATCCAGCTTTTGAAAGACTTTCTAAGAGGAGTTAGGTACTAGTGTCGACTTTAGCATAACTTTTCACCTACATACTAATGGCCACTCAGAGTACACTTTTAAGGTTCTTGAGGATATGTTGCGGGCTTGTGTTATGGATTTTAGGAGTGGTGGGACCAGTTTTTGCCTTTGGCAGAGTTTGCGTACAACAACAGCTACCACTCTAGTATTTACATGGCCTTGTTCGAGGCCTGAAATGGTAGGTATTATTGCTCTTTGGTTAGTTGGTTTAAGTCTATGGAGCCTAGGCCATGCGGTACATACTTGATGCAGGCAGCCTTAGATCATGTGAGTGTGATTTAGGATAGGCTCACAACAGCTCAGAGCAGACACCAAAGCTTTGTGGATTATAGGCGTCAACCATTGAGATTTGCCATTGGTGATACAGTATTATTTCGTGTAACACCAATGACGGGTGTGATGAGATTTAGGAGGAGGGGCAAGTTAATCCCTAGATATTTTAGCCCTTCTGAGATTTTAAGGACAATTAGTGAGGTTTCATATGAGTTAGCTTTGCCTTCAGCCTTTTTAGCTATTCATCCATTTTTCCATGTTTTGATGCTGCATCAATACATCCCAGACGAGTCTCATGTACTCTAGTATGATACAGTAGATTTGGATGATCGTCTGAGGTATATTAAGGAGCCTATTGCTATTTTGATCAAAGATGTCAGACAGTTGCAATCCAGATCCATCCCTGTAGTTAAGGTCCGCTGGAGGCATCTTCCAGTCGAGGTGGCTACTATGGAGACCGAGTAGGACATGCAGGCACAGTTTCTTAGATTATTTGAGCCTTCAGGTATTTCTTGACTCTTACTTTCTAGGATGGAAGTTCTTTGAGTAGTGGATATTGTAATGACCCTCAAAGTCATTTTTGAAATAAAGCATTCATTTCATCATTTAGGATATTTTTGTAGCGATCTCAAGTCACTTATGACTTGACGACATTAACTTTTTAGTCACCTGGTCATCTGTTAGGTTTTAGGCCCATATCCCTGTTTTAGAGATTTTATAACTTAAAAAGTGATTTTGGTAATTACTTCAGATAAATGAACTCAAATTGGAGTAATGATTGTTCCATCAGCTCCATAATGGCCAAATTAGGCTAGTAGCATAGTCGGCATGAATATTGATGCACTGGTATGAATTTAGGGGCCATTTGGTGCTTTAGCCCTTGAAATTTAGCCTATGGTTGACTTTGGTCAATATTCTTGGAAAACAAATGCGGATGAGCTTTCCATCAGTGTGATAAGTTCTGAAATACCATGTTTGGTTCAGAATGACCCTTCATTTTCTTCCCAGGGCTTCCAGTCTAATCCTGAGGCCCGTTGTGGAATTTGACTCAAAATGGTACTTGGGTGTGTGACCCACATTTTGTTAAAATGACCTAACATAAGAATTTCAAGCATGTCATTAAGGCTAGAACGTCGAATTATTGGGGTAGCATAGTTAATTTACATGCACGGGGTTCTAAATGAATCTCAAGCACCCTATTAAGTGTTGTTGGCATCATCATTAGCTTTTCTACTGAATAGTCCCTTCAAATTCAACATTTGCAGCATAATACTAGTGATAGTGAACTTCACACCTTGAGGTAGTGGTGGGAGGAATGTAGCTCCAGTATCCCCTGCACCATCCGTATCCGCATCATGATCAGCCAGAGAAAAGTTCACAAGTCTCTAATCTCTGCCCTACAAAGCTCCATTGAGTTCATCCCTGTTGTCAACACCATCCCTTGATAGATTTTTGGCTAGATCTCTCTGTCTTTGCGCCTCACACTCTTGCACATTCATCTTTTGAATTAACCTTTGTAGTTCAGGATCGTATGAAAGTAGTGGTTCACCCTTGCTTCGGGTGATTTTCATGCACTATCTGTTCCCTACAAAAACAAAAACAAGAAACACAAAGTAAAACTAGGAAATATAACTACAACCTAAACTGCTCACTAATAGATTATTTAAAAATTGTAATTTCCCGACAACGACGCCATTTTGATAAATTTCAATTACACCTCTTGAAATAGATATAGATGATCATTAGTAGTATATTTTACCCAACTAAGAGTCAGGGTCAAACCCACAGGGAATAGGTTGAAACAAGTTCTATTAGCTATCACTATTCAATTGTAATTGCTACTTCCTAAAAAAATGAGGCTTAATTAAAAGTGAGGGGTTTTGTTTATGATTTAAGAACAAATGACAGAGTAATAACAAGTAAACAATATTTAGGTTGTAAACAATATAAAGACTAGACTAGGTTCGTGTTCCCCATGACTTGTAAATTAATAGGATAATCGTATTCATGATATTGTTCAATATGTTGCATGCAAATTCTAGCGAGATGGGTAACATGAAATCCACCTCCTGGTCCTTCTTAGATGTATGTCATTCATCTCCTTCCGGTCTCAGAATGTATACTTTACTAACCCTCACCTTGGATCCCAGAGTACTATCTCCTTCTGTTCTTAAGTAACTTAGACGAAGTTTATCTCTTCTTTCGAAGTTAGACTCTTTGAATTTCTGTTGTGAAGTCTTTTCCTAATCAATACTTCCCTCTCGAGCAAGAAATAAATACAAGCAAGTTCTTAATGTGTGCATTCACTAAGAAAGACTTTTAAATGAAAAAATCACAACATATGCAAAAACAAATAACGAATATCAATCCTACTTTTGCCTATTCTAGCTAAGTCATCATGATTCGTATAACCCAAGTTATGGGTTTAGCTAGTCATACTTGTAAGTAAAATAAAAATAATTTGTAAAGAATTCTTGAATTAATACCTATGCAGATAAAGAAATCAATCTTGAATCAATCACACAAATCATAAATAAAAGATGAAAACCAGAATGATATTTCAAGAATCAGTCTCCAAAAGTAACTTAGTGTAGATTCACAATATTCACAAAGTACTCAAAAACTATTAAAAATTTTGAACCCTAAAAATAAAATAAATTAGGATATTTATAGAAATACAAAACCAAATCCTAACCAACTAGGAAAACTAAAGTCGGTGTGTTTCACGATCGATTACTATGGACCATACTTGAGTTAACAGTCTGTGGTTCTTCTCCTATAGTGTTTAACTTGGGCTTTAATACTGTGTAGCTCTTCACTTCTTCACAGGCAATCCTTAAGGCCCGTGGTGATGAATACGATCTATACTGACCTATGTGTTGGTAGACTTTGCCAATTCTCCCACATCTGCCCTCAACCTTCACGATTATCCAACATAATCCGTAGTGCACTCTACGTCCTATGATGGGTTTCATGAAGTTACACTTGGCCAAACTTTATACCATCAACACTTTTACCAAATTAGAAATACAACACCTACCACGGCCCGTGCAAGTCACTATGGTCCTGGTAAGGATCGTACTCCTTAATGCACAACAAAATAGTACTCAGACCCACAAAATCATAGAACTTTTGTGCGACTTAGTTTTCCTTCAAAAACAAACAAAAACCCACATCATATCTACAGAAACATGGTTGCAACGCATACTAATTCACCATTTTGAGTGTCAAAAATATTATAAATATGCGACACATCAATAGTTTCCTTTCTTTTGATTGAGCTTCATAAGGTATTTTTAGTTTAAATAGCTTATAGTTTGGATTGTATGTGATTGGTTAGGCTTAATTCCTAGTTTCTTGCTTCTTTGTCCCGTTATGAGTCTTAGGCTAGTTTGCTATTATGAAATTTCCCGTTTAGTTGGTAAGATTGTTGATTATGACTTAGTGTGGCCTTGAATAGCCTATTTTAGGTGACATAATTGATGTTTATGGTGGATGGAGGATTAGCGCCTTAAAACTAATTTTGGGATAAACCTTAGGTTATATAGTCATTGTTGACAGGAGTTTGTATCAATCAAGATGGACCTGAATTGAATCATGAAGACCTAGTGTCCTCTTCTATGGTAGTACCTAATTTGAAGCCTTGGCATATTGGTCCTCACCTAGTTAGGCTTGCGAACTACTATTAGATTCCATTTCTGGATTTAGAGCAAGAATCCCCTATGCTTTCCTGTTGCCATTTTGTGGGGCTATCTTTGGTTCTGAATCTTGAGGTGATATTTTCCTGATGGACCTGGAGGTATTGATTTACTAGTTGAGCACTCGTTTTCTCATTTTTCTTATTGTTACCCATTTAGGGTTGAGTTCCCTTTTGGGCCTTGTAGTTGAGTTAGAGGAGTAGATTTAACCTTTTGGCCTTGATTAGAGGTCGATGGTATTTGTGAGCCTTATTTTTATGCTCTAGAGGGTAAGGTACTTATGGATTCATTATTATATGTGATTGTGTGTGTTGTTTAGGTGTTGGTGATAGAATGCATTGCATTGGATCATTTTTTTCTAACAAATGTAGTCGACCCCGGTGCATGAATTGGTTTTAACATTGATTTGAGAAAGTTGGGTTGTAATCCAAACTATATTACTACTATTTCAGTAGACTGGTGGTATGAAGGATGTGCTTATTTTATTATACTGATTCGAGGCATTGAGAATGCGCTTATTTTATTATACTGATTTAAGGCATCGAGGATGCTCTCATTTATTATAATGATTCAAGGCATCAAGGATACACTTATTTTATGATATTGATTCAAGGAATCGAGGATGCACTCATCTTATTGGTTTATATAATACCTGGATTGGGACCAAGCGGTATATAGGGGTATTTCTGAGCCCTTCATGATGATCCCATAGAGGCGCATGGGTCTTACTTCCAGGATGGGACTTGAAGTAGGTGTATATATCTTGGTATGAGGTGCTTGGCACAGATGATAATACTAGTTTTACTGTATTACTTTCCTGCATATATACATTATTTGTCACCTACATAGATTTTTGTACCTATCGGTTGTATGGGATGCCGTACGGGTTTACTTATTTATGAGTGAACTTTCTGGGAACACAAGGGCTCGGGATGTATTGACTTTCTATTGATGAAGTTGTGGCCGTATAAAGGGTGGTCTCTTGTTTGAAGATAGTTACTGCCATTATTCTTATTGATATAACTTTTTGTACAGGGATTTAGTTAATACAGTTCTTTGGGGCCTTTATGTGACATCTATGATTAGTTATGTTAGTAGGTTGTAATGTAGTTTTCCTCCTCCTTAGTGTGTCTCCATGTTTAGGCCTTTACCTGCTCTCTCTTTTTTATACCAGACATTTCTTGTTGCACGCTTCAGTATTATTCTTAATAGTTACTTATGATGTATACTCCTTGTTTACATGCTCTTTATACTTGCTTTATCTTTGGAGGTCAATCGTCCGATGCCTATTGAGTACCACTTGTTGGTACTCATACTACACTTCTGTACCCTATAGATCATAGTATGTATTTTCACTAGTAATTTGGATATCGTGCGGAGCATCTCTTGGATTTTTGTATACTTTGGTGAGCTTTTGGCATTTGGATTTGCCTATCTCCTTGTATTTTGTCTTGGACTAGTCTTTATTTGGTATTCAGAGATAGTCTATATTATTATTACTATTATTGTATACATATAAATTTTGTACTTTCTTATTTGATCTAGTGGTTCGACTATCGGCTGATAGCAGGTGTTGGGAGGTTATCTTGTTGTATTTATCTTATTCTTCTCTTATTATTTTTATTATTAATTTCTTTCCTTCCGCCTGTGATGGTCCATTGCCTATGGTTTTGGACTGTGGGGTTAGGCTTACCTATTGGTGGACTGATAGTATATGCCATCATGACTTGAGAAATTGGGTCGTGACATAGTGGTATGTGAGCTTAGGTTCACCAGTATCATTGGTATAAGAGCAAGTTTCTGGTAGAGTCCTGCGGATTGGTGTAGAGACGTTCGTATCCTATCTTGGGGAGGCTATAGGGAATTTTAGGGAAGCTTTATTCTTGACTCTTTATCGTGTAAATTTCTTTGATCAACCTTTCTTGAAATTCATTCCTCCTTAGATGGATAGTCAAAGCTTTTCGATGGACATGGCTAAAGCATCAGCACATACTATCCAGGCTTCGATAATATATACGACCACTTTGGCTTCTTTAGATCCAGCATCTCGATTAGCATACGTCATAAGCAAGAGTTGTTTTGGGTGTATCGAGTAGTTCTCATCCTAGTCCTCAGCAAGGCTCTTCACCAGTTTCTAAATATATGATTAAGTTTCTAGAGTTCATTGGATAGACTACCCATTTATTTCATACTGAGCAAGAGTTGATTCAAGGGTTTATTGAGGGATTGATTCTGCCGCTCCGCCTAGCATCACTACACTTGATAATTATTTGGTCTACTTTTCCCTAGATGGTCATTTATGTGAGGAATATGGATCATGATATATGAGGACTTACAGAGGTGGAGATAGGAGATCCCACAATCAGCATAGTAGAGGTAACACCCTACTTTGAGGTAGGCATCATCCTAGTGAGGGTCAGCTTCACTCTAGACTTATCGAACCCATGGTGGAAGCACCTCGAGTTTTAGGCGGTCTTGTAATAAGTTATGATACCCATAATGGACAGAGTTCACAAAAGAAATCTCAGGGTTTGCTATCTGAGCATTCAGGTTTTGGGGCTTATACTAATTCGGCTGGTTTATCTTAGAGGGCTATATTTGGTGGAAAATGTTATACACATGGTGAGTTTGGGCATCTGGAAAGGAAGTGTTCGGCAATCACACATTGTCGGTGACAGAAGTGGCAAGATCAGGTTCTTAAGTCTCAGGGACAGTCAATTAGAGGTGGTACTCTGAGTGTTGCAGTTAGTGGTTCAGGTGTTCAATTCAAGGCTAGGTGCATTCCATCCCATGCTTTTGTAGGTCAGACAGAGGGTAAGGCTCTAGGTATCGATCGTGTTTATGTAAAATTGTTTCTAGGACCTTCTCTGCCTATAGTGCTTAGGTGTTGGGGTCTTCCTAGCCACTGGTGATTACTTGTCTTGTTAGATTCATCTTGTGACTCTAGTAACTACTTTACATGGACTTATATGAGCGTGCTTGTTTAGCCTGCTTACTAGCCTATATTTCTATGACAATTTTATTTATAACTATGTGTATGTGTTTATTTTCCCTATATGATTTCTTTTAATAGTGGATCATGCTGATTTTATTTTGATGTGGAAGTAGTGGTAGAGTTATACCTTGGGGATATTGAACTTAGTTTATTGCTCTGGTAGATTTATGCTTAGTCACTAGGGTTTTCTTGGGTTGATCCTTTCCATTTCCTAGCTTGCCCCCCCTCTTAGCATGCTTAGCTGGTGTGAGGTTGCTGCCGAGAGAATGGTGTATCAGTAGTTGTGGCCCTTGTAGTTTATAGTATATCATGTTCATTGATTCTTTCTTTGCTTGATTTCGTGTTCTTAGCTCCTAAGGTTAAGGTTTGCCCTTCAGATTGGCTGGGTTGTCTCTTTATAGTAAGTTTGATGGTTAAGTGATCGACTCAACTAATTATGTGATATGATGTCAAATGGCTATATTGAGTTGGGAAAGATGGAAATAAAATTTTCCTTGTTCATTCTAAGTATGGTGATGTTTTAGCTTGAAGTATCGTGTAAAGAAAATTTTATTGGGTTCATGGAAATAGTGGTCTTCTTATGCTTGTGACCGACCGAAAATTAGCAAAACGGGATGATTGTGGAGCGAGAGCATTCATATTGATGAGTCTTGATTTATCATAATTGCCTTGGTGTGCTCTTGTGACTTATAGACTTTAAGGTGGTTAGTCAATACATCTCAGAAAATTTAGTCACAAACTTGGTTTACCTTGCAACTTGGACTATCTTCAATCTCAATGATTCCGTGTTTTGCCTTGGTTCTACCGGTAAACTACAACGGATGTGTTAATGGTTCAAGAGTCAGATTATTGATTTGGGTTTTCTGTTGTGGTGTAGTTTGACTAAGTTAGACTTTTGTTTCCATGGGTGAATGGAATTTCTCTTAGAAAGCTTAGCCTCAGCATGGAGTCAAAGTAATTCGTGGGATCATCTCTTGGTTTCTTTTTAAGGGTTCAATATTCGATTGTGTCATTGTGGTTAGTTGGAAATGTTTCTTTTGGTATGCCCTGCCATGGTTCAGCTTTATTTGAGTCACTTTTGGTGTGTTAATTTATTTACTCGCTATCTGCCGATTTAGCTTTTCTTGAGTTTGGGTGGTTAGCTCAGCCTTATACTAGCGGGTTGACTTGTGGTGTTTGATGTAGTGGTTAGGTTCCATTGGATCAAATTTGACAAGTTTAGTATCCTAATAAGTCATTATTGGGTTAGTTTTGCTCTTGGATTGGTGGTTTACTCATATTTACACTTGAAGAGTAGTCTATGGACTCCTGGCCTTACTTTTGGCTTCTTTTGGGGTTAAGCTCTCATATTGGTTTGGTTTCTAGAAGTCCCGTTGGTAGAAGAGTGACATTGGAGTTGGTCTTAATGCGGATTTTCCTCTTGTGGATTTGGTTGCCTCTTTAAGCAGCCATTGTAGCTTTGAAAGATAGGTTTCAGACTCAAGATATTGGTTTTGGGAGTTATTAGGCTAGAATTTTGGGCTTATGCCCTAGGATGAGTTGCTTATGTTGAGTTCTTGCTGCTCTTTGATGTTTAGGTGGCTTTTGCATATCCTTCATAGCTATTGGGGAAATGTTTTGATGGTGTTGGGAGCTTTTACTAGGGTATAGGATGGGTAGGACACCCATGATTACTAAGAGGTTTAAGTTTAGAGTATAAACAGAAGAATTAGACTTGGGACTTATTTAGAATCTTCTTTTAGCTGCTGGTCAACAAAATTCTAAGAAATTTGTATGGTTTTGGCTTATCTCGGATGAGTTTTTTGCGTTTGGTTGATTTTGCTCTTGTTGAGTTGAAGATAGTATAAAAAGAGAGAAATTAGAAGTTGGGTTGAGTTATGAAGAAGAAAAGTGAAACTTTTAGAGTTTTCTCTTAGCTTGAGTTTTGGGTTGGCGTTGTTTGACTCGAGATGGTACCTGTAGGACTGGCCGAGGTTGCGAGCCTAACTTCTAATCTTTATGTGCCCTTGGGTTCTTTCCTATCCCTTTAAATTTTGAGGATGAAAGTCCTTTTAGTAGTGGATGTTGTAATGATCCTTCGGGTCATTTTCATCCTTTGTGATCTTTTCAGTATTTAGAGCCTTCGTGTAGCGACCTTAAGCCATTTATGACTTGTTGGCATTGACAATTTAGTCGCCTAGTCATTTGTTTGAGTTTTATGCCCAATTCCCTATTTTAGAGCTCTTGGAGTTTGAACGTTTGACTTTTGTCAAAACTCTAGAAAAACAACCTCAGAATAGAATTTTGATGGTTCTATCAGCTCCAGAATGATAAAAATAGGCTAGTAGTATGGTCGGCATGAGTATCAAGGAAATCGGTGCACGTTTGGTGCAATTTAGTGATTAGCCTTTAAAATTTGGCCTAAGGTTGACTTTGATCAACATTCTTGGGAAATATGGTCGAATTGAAATTCCGTCAACACGGTTATGCTTGGGGTGTAGGACCCATATTTTTTCGAGATGACCTCGGATGAAAATTTCTACTGTGTCATTGAGTATGGAACATCAAATTTGGTGGGGTATCATAGTCCATCCCATTCTTTGGATTTTATCAATCAGATGAAAAAAAAAGACTTATCTTTTTTACTAAGATGATCAAAAGTTATTTTTTGCGCGCATGAGGTTTCAAATGAATCTCGAGCACCCTATCGGAGGCTTGGCCTTTTACAAAACTTAGCTGGAATGGCTGAGTCTGATCCCGTCGCTAAATTGTCCCTTAGTCTCTAAAGAGACCATCACTAAAGCGATGGCCGACCATAGGTGATTTTCTGTTAAGCGACATGGACTTCGCTATAGCGAGACATATGTCTCTTTACCGACATGGGTATCACTTTAGTGAAGCCTGCCTTTTGGTGAGACTCTCTTAAGCGACCTTCGGGTTCGCTTTAGCGACATCAGAGGGTCATTTTAAGACCCATTTTTAGCATTGTTCCTTAAATTCAAAACACAATTTTAGGAGCTAGGAACTCCGATTTGAGAGATTCCAAGTGTATTGAGTTCGTGGGAGTCGTGGCTACGTGTTGGTAGATTCAAGGAAGCTTGAAGGCATTAGTTTGAAGTAATTTCTATCCCAAAGGGGCTGTCAAAGCTTAGTTAGGGTTTTAATGGTAAAAAATAGTGTTGGGATGATTTAAGTCGTTTTGCGCATCAAATTGTGCCTCATTTTGGGGTACAATATCAATAATGCGTTTAGAAAGTTTTCACAGAGTCAATGTTTTAATTCCCATTGTGGGTCCCACAATCACATTTTAGAACTAATTTTGGGTCCGTCTCTGAGAAATATGATTTTAGTGTCAAAATATTTGTATTGACGAGGTGATCGACATTATGATTGAGTGGAGGCATGTGGAGTCATTTTTGGAGAAAAAAACTATCGAGAAGTGGACTTGGAGTGCGTTGTTCGTCTTCGAGGTAGGCTACGGTCTCCTTTATTTTGATTGAGCTTCATAAAGTTTTGTTTAGTATAAATAGCATGTAGTTTGGATTGTATGTGATGTGTTAGGCTCAATTTCTAGTTTCTTGCTTCTTTGTCCCAATATGAGCTTTAGGCTAGTTTGTCGTTATGAGATTTCCCGTCTAGTTGATAAGATTATTGATTATGCCTTAATGTGGCCTTGATTAGCCTATTTTAGGTGAAATAATTGATGTTTATGGTAGATGGCGTATTAGTTCCTTAGAATTAATTTTGGGATGAACCTTAGTTGATATAGTCATTGTTGACAGGAGTTTCTGAGACCTAATGTCCTCTTCTATGGTAGTACCTATTTTGAAGACTTAGTGTAGTGGTACTCACCCGGTTAGGCTTATGAATTACTATTGGATTCCATTTTGGAATTTAGAGTTAGAATCCGCTATGCTTTCCTGTTGCCATTTGGTAGGGCTATCTTTGGTTATGAATCTGAGGTGATATTTACCTGATGGACATGGAGGTATTGATTGACTAGTTGAGCACCGGTTTCCTTATTTTCCTTCTTGTTACCAATTTAGGGTTTAGTTCCCTTTTGGACCTTGTGGTTGAGTTAGAGGAGTAGATTCGACCTCTCAGCCTTGATTAGAGGTCGGTGGTATTTGTGAGCCTTGTTTGTATGCTCTAGAGGGTAAGGTGCTTGTGGAGTCATTATTATATGTGATTGTGCATGTTGTTTGGGTGTTGGTGATGGCATGCATTGCATTAGATCATTGTTTTCTCATGGATGTAGTCGACCCTGGTGCATGAATTTGTTCTAGCATTGATTTGAGAAAGTTAGGTTGTAATCCAAACTATATTAAACTGACTTTCGAATAGGGGTTGTACTACCTTTATTACTACTATTTCAGTGGACTGGAGGTATCGAGGATGTGTTTATTTTATTATACTGATTCAAGGCATTGAGAATGCGCTCATTTTATTATACTGATTTGAGGCATCGAGGATGCGCTCATTTATTATACTGATTCAAGGCATCGAGGATACACTCATTTTATGATATTTATTCAAGGAATCGAGGATGCGCTTATGTTATTGGTTGATATAATACCTGAATCTGGACCAGGCAGTATATAGGGGCATTTTCGAGCCCCTCATGATGATCCCATAGAGGCGCATAGGTCCTACTTCCTGGATGGGACTAGAAGTAGGTATACATATCTTAGTATGAGGTGCTTGGCACAGATGGTACAACTGTTTTACTGCATTACTTTCATGCATATTTACATTCTCTATCACCAGCTTAGATGTTTGTACCTATCGATATTATGGGATGTCGTATGGGTTTACCTGTTTGTGAGTAAACTTCTTGGTCACACAAGGGCTCAGAAAGTATTGACTTACTATTTTCGAAGTTGTGGCGTTATAAAGGGTGGTCTCTTGTTTGATGGTAGTTACTGCCATAGTTCTTATTGATCTAAGTTTTTGTGCAGGGATTTAGTTGATATGTTCCTTTGGGACCTTTATGTGATATCTGTGATTAGTTCTATTAGTAGGTTGTCACTTAGTTGTCCTCCTCCGTAGTGTGTCATCGTGTTTAGGTCTTGGGCTTGCACCACCAGGTACGTCATTAGTTTCCTTGCCTATTTCTTATCTACTCTCTCTTTCTTATATCAAATGTTTCTTATTGCAGGGTTCCGTATTATTCTTATTAGTTACTTGTGATGTATACTCCTTGGTTACATGCTCTTTATACTTTCTTTATCTTAGGAGCTCAGTCGGTCGATGCCTGCCGAGTGCCACTTGTTGGTACTTATACTACACTTCTGCACCCTACAAATCATAGTACGGGTTTTCACTACTAATTAGAATATCGTACGGAGCAGCTCTTGGATTTTTGTAGACTTGGGTGAGGTCTTAGCATTCGGAGTTGCCTATCTGATTGTATTTTGGCTTTGACTAGTCTTTATTTGTATTCAGAGACAGTCTGTATTATTACTATTATTGTATATGTATAAGATTTGTGCTTCCTTATTTGATCTAGTGGCTCGACTACTGATTGATACCAGGTCTTGGGAGGTTATCTTGTTGGATTTATCTTATTCTTCTTTTATTATTATTATTATTATTAATTTCTTTTCTTCCACTTGTGATGGTACGTTGTCTATGGTTCCGGACTATGGGGTTAGAATTACCTACTGGTGGGTTGATATTAGGTGCTATCATTACTTGAAAAATTGGGTCGTGACAAAGAATTTTTGTGTTCTTGCCCAAGTGAAATTTGAAAAATGATTTAGAACTAGAGGGAATTTTGAAGGATTAGGTATATATAGAATTTGAACTTGGCCATAAAAGTGTCTAGGTTCATTGAATCGAATATTAGAAAAAGGCACAATTTTCCGTCATTATAACTCGAAATTGAACCTACAAAGTTACTCTACGAGTCATAGGAAAAATGATGAGTCGTCAAGATGACTCATCTTGTAGATTTTGGAAACATCTTGAAATTCAAGTCTCTGAAGTTTTGTTACGACTCACCTCTACTAGTTGTCGGAGATTCTACGATTCGTCCTGTCGAGTTGTAGACTCAACCCTTAGAAATCCTAAAATAAGGGCCTCTGAACTTTTGGCACAACTCCATATTATGACTCGTCGAATGGACTACGAGTCGTGATGTTGAGTCATATATCTTCTCTTAAGTTTTGTCCCAGACAGGCCCTTAGGAGTCACTCTATGACTCGTCTTCACAAGTCCTAAGAACCTTTACCATTCGTAGAGTGACTCGTGGTCCTGATTTCAGTCAGCATCTTGAGGGTTTCTTCTTGGTTCCCACTTTCTGACTTCTGGGGTCTTACAACACCTATCTAATTCTTTTTTCCTTTCTAACTTTACCTCTTAATAACTCCTATATCCATTATAATTCTTCATTAGTATCTATTCTAGAGGCATTATACTTATAGTTAGGTGAATATTTAATAGTAAATCTGGCTTATCCATATCGAATGTAAAAAATGAATGATATTTCTCACCAACAAGACATTAGAGATTTGTAATAGCTTTCGATATATCATCAATTGTCACAATCACTCTTTTTCTAAAAAATTTTTGAATGATGATGGTACTATGTAAAGAGTCGATAAACAACCGACGTCGCCGCGATGCCATTGCAGTAGTCATTGTCATTGTCATGTTTCTGTCCAAAATATAAATCAAAATCACATTATTAAAAATAAGTAATCTGAATAAATAAATACAAACACACACACAAAGATAACGAATCGAGATTAGAAAATAAGTAATCTACATAGATAAACATAAAAAATTATAAACCTATTCAAGTAAAATAACAATTAATAAAAATTATATATAGCTTCTATCACTTAAAAATCTGGGAAAATTAGAATTCTCCAGTTGTAATCTTATTTTTTCATACAAATAAGAAAATAATTAATACATAATATTTAATTGGTTTTAAAGTCCTAATATTAGGAAAAAAACTTGAATTACTTTAAACATTAAAAAAGTGACAATTGATGAAAATATGATTGATAAATCTTTTTATGAATATCAAATAAAGGGATCAACATTATAAATTCCAATTAATTAAAAAAGCTAAACATTCTCAGGCATCACACCGGCTAATATCAAAATTAGCACTAATGGACCAAAATCAAAATTTACAAAACATCGGTGTATATATATTTTGAAGGAGAAGAACTTTCCTTGTTAAAAAAGGAAAAAACAATCTAATGTTATTTGGATTCTTGATTAAGAATCCTAATTTGTAACTACAACAATTTCTTCATATTTTTCAAAAATAATATTATATTGTTTTTTTACAAAAAAACATCGAAACAAATATAGAAGGCGGTTGGTTACCTTTCCCCTTCTTTTGTAATGTTGCCTTATATATAAATATATGAAATATCTTTTTTGACCACAACAAAAACCTTTTCCCTTCTACCAAAATATGATCGATTGGTATGAAAGTGCATAAAACTTATATAATTAAGAAAAATTAACATGGAAGGTATTTTAATTGGGTAGGAAAAATTGTAATTAATTTTAGTATCCGTCATATTTGGATACCCAACATCCTACAACAATATGGAAGGTTTAAACAAATTCTAATCCTTAAATTAAGAATTCTAATCTTTAAAATATGGAAGGAATATTAAATACTTTAACCAAATAAAATTAAATAATAATTTGAGAAAAATAGTGAAAAGATGATTTTGTCTAAAACAAAGTTTGTTAATGAAGGACAAAAAGTTCAATCAACATTTTAATGGTCTTCATGCTTTTAATATAATATAGATAAATGACAATAGATGTAGGCACCACAAAAAATTATCATTTTATGTCCTTTTTTAATTTATTATATATTTAAAAATGAAGTAAAAAATACTATAAATTACAGTAATTAATAATTTAAAATATTAAAAAAAAATTATAGTAATTTTGGTTGGCTCTCAAAAATTTATCTATTCAACATAAATTTGAAAAAAATGGAGTAACATATATTATCTGAAAGTTAAAAGTATTATAAATTTGACTGACTCTCGAAATTGAGACAAACAAAGTAACATATATTCTGTGAAAGTTACGTAAAAAGTACTATAAATCACAATAATTATCAACCAAATATAAAAGAACAATTTGATTGATTCTCAAAATTACATCTATGATATAAATTGGGGCAAAAAAATGACATATTATGTGAAAATTTCATAAAACGTACTATAAATCACAATTATAAGTTTATAACTAACAATTCAAAATATTTGAAAATCATATACAAATTTGGACCAACTCAAAACTTCATCTGTGACACATAATATATTAAGTCCGTGTTGAACCAGTCTCAATATTTAGATTACAATAAGGAGGAAGCGTTGAAAAAAAATATTCTAGAAATAGGAAATGTTTTCAATTAATCGTATTTAAATTTCAGACAAAGGATGTATCGGCACACTATTCTTTTAATAATAATTCGCTTCCTTGCATTTAATATGTCTTTTATGGCCTTCTGGTGATCTATGACTATTCATATGAGAAAAGTCATCCTATTTTTGTCATATTCCCTGCTTTCAATCTTTCTGTAACTCTTGTTCGTGCTCTTTCCATTCTCTCTTTCCGACTTAGTTATTATTATTACAGTGTTATCTACATTGGATCGATTGCGTACATTTCTTTGTTTTTTTTTTGTGAACTCCTATTAACTGTCCTACATATGTTTTGACATTTAAATTAAAATAAGAATAAATGACCTAAGATAAGAATAACATGTAAAACTCTCATCTAGAATATAAAAATGTATAGTTATTAAAAAACTACCTAATTAGACATACTCCAGTACCATGTATATGAATACTACATATGCTTTTAAATAATTACATATCTTACTACTAATTAAGAGTTCATATCATATATTGAGGAAGATAAATTCAGATAAACATGTTCTTAAATAATAGCCTAAATTAGTTATCTGCACAATTAAATCACCCCAACAGATACCTCAACTGGAAAGCGAAAAGGGGATATTGAAGTCAGTGATCATCATGAAAAAGGAGAACTAAGGTGAATGTGAAAGCCAAAATGTGAGTGGATGCTCAAAATGAGGAATGAAGTCATTAGGGAGGCATCTTAGTCACTCGACCAAATAATACCCCACTTTTTGTCCAGGCCTAAATTAATCACGCAAATTCTTCGGAATTTTTAGCCTTTTCAATCTACATTAGTGGTGATCTACATACAAGACAAACCTATAGGTCAATGTGTATATACTTGAAATCATTTGTGAGAGTGAGCATTTTTCTTGCATAATTTATAATCCCTTGAAATCATGTTCATAATTATGAGTGAGATTCTCTTTTGTGTGAGTCGCATTGCATCCTTCATATGAATAATGATGGCTTAATTTCAATTGAGCTGCATGAATGCGATAAGATCAATTGAATCTTTAGGAAAACCAAGAAGGTTGATGCCATTGACTTGAGATGCTTTGAAATTGTGCTTAAAGAGAAGATTTTCCTGAAATGGTTCTTTAAAAGAGTTTTCTTAACCTTTGCCTAACAAATAGCGGTGGAAGCAATAGTGAGTGGTGCATGTCTTAGAGTCATGTTGTTTGAGTCTTTTATTTTTATTTGTTTGTTTTGAGTAAAGTATATGAGTATGCGAATCTTATCTTGGGTACAACTTAGCTTGAATCCTATGCTTACTGAGTGTTTGGCTTGAGGACAAGCAATAGTTTCAGTTTGGGAGTTTGATGAGTTGGTATTTATCAACTCATTAGACTCAAATTCTTGAATTATTACCATATTTTAATGCTAATTGAAGTGGTTTTAGGCCCTAGTTCTCTTATGTGTAGGTATTCCTTACAAAAAGCAAGTTTAAAGAATTTGGAGCTAAAAAATCACTGAAGCACACCGGCGAAGGAATTGGCGCCTCGCAGAAGCTGATAGACGTCTCATCAGCTAAACACCATCTAAACTGGAGCAAGTTGAAATGGTGCCTTCCAGACAATAAGCATAACACAATGGATAATCTGTGGTTCGCCGGTCCCAGAGTAGTAGATTCTGGAAGCACTAAAGGTTAAAGTAAGGCTATGATTGACACCTCACAATAATGGTGTAACACCCTTTGTTATCCTAACCTAGACTAGGCTCGATGACTATGAGAAAAATTGAGGAAAAAAACTGACTCTAAGGATCATGAGTGTCCTCTACGATTTGTAGAGGTTTCTACGAGTCGTAGGGATGACTCGTAGAGCTTTCTAGCACTTAGTAAAATCCTGGGTTATGTGAAGTCTTCTTACAACTGCCATTACAATTCGTATAGGTTCATAAGAGTCATATAAATGACTCGTAGAAAACTTGACACTTAGACAAATTTCAAAACTTGAATGTCACTTCTATGAGTGGATTTGATGACACATCAAAGAGTCTATGAGTCATAATAACAACTTGTATGAAATGTTTAGAGACTCAGTTTTCTATAATTTTAAAAGACTCGTAGGACGAGTCGAGTCTATGACTCGTCGAGTGGTTTACAACTCGTAAACCTGAGTCACAGACGATAATATTTTTTCAGCCCTGTTCCACGAATGGGATTGATGATCCATCAAAGTTTCTACGAGTTGTAATGAAGACTCATAGATGACTAATTTCAGGTTTTAACAAAGGGTAGATTGGTCCTTTTCAACCCTTCCTAAACTAAAACTTTGACATTTTAGGACTAAATTAAGCCCCTTAACAGATCTTAAACATCAAAAACTCTCATCATCACTTCATCTATTTTGAGAGCAAGGATTGGAGAAGAAAAGAAAGGTTAGGGTTCAAGGTCTTCAAGTGAGGTCTTCTATATTCGATTGTTCTTCAAGTCCAAGTATGTAAGGCTTAACTAAAACATGGATTTCGTTCTTCCATGTGTCCATGATAGTAATTAGTTGACTGCAAATGGACTAAGTCTCCGTGATTGTGGATTCTTTAGAAAGTTCTTTCTTAAAGTTAACATATTTTAATGATTTTGATAAATTCATGCTTTTCTACGAATTAGTTTCTTGAACAAATGATTTGAGCTACTTGTTTCCTAAATCCTAATAGCATACTGATGGATATTTCACATATATGCATAAAAATTGAGTCTAGAGACTTGAATTTATGAATGCATGATTGTGATTGGAATGTGAACATTACGATAGTGTTGATGAACTGGATAGTCCTTTATACTTTATAATTAAATCTAATTGAATGGTCTCAACTGAATGTTGTTATAAATGATTGTCATCTTAAATAATTAATTGGGAATAATTTGGAAATTGAGTGGTTGAAAGGATTGATTTGATAGAATTGATAAACCAAAAGAGTCTATTTGATACTTATTGATTTGGTTGATTTGGATTGATTATCTTATGAGATTTTAGTCTTAGGAGGAGTATTGAGCACCGAATTGGATAAGAGTAAGTAATAACTCAAACCCAACAACTACATTGCCAAACATAGAAGAGGGTTGAAACATTAAGTCTGATGTTTCTTAAATTATTGTCCTGACATGATAGGACTTGATTGGTTTTGGATCCATGATTGGTTGGTTTATTCTTACCCTGGCAAGGTAATGAACGAACATAGAAACAACATCGTCTTTTCATTGGATCATAAATGATGGTTTTCAGATAAAAAAACTCTCATATAGGTCTTGATAGTATTCTGATTAGAAATGGACAGGATTGGATTGGATTGTATATGATTGGTTTCTATCTAAACCTTATTCTAGTTGTAGACTTATGATATCCTGATTGAGTTACTTGAATTGATGTTATTTTACCCCAAAAGTTGGAAAGTCAAAAAGTGAAATGTAAGGATGAAATCTAAGAAAATTTTGCACTAGTTGAGGTTCATGAGAACCATTACGGGTCATATTCAGCACCACATCATATGGAAAGGAGTCGTGTAAGTACTAGGGAATGAAGGTGATATCATGAGAGGACCACGACCAGGTTCACGACCCGTACTCATGGTCACAAACCATCAAGTGATCCATGGAAGACAACCCTAAAAACCATAAATTGGGCCAGCTTAATGAGGACCTCACTACGGACCGTGGTCCCATTCCATCAAGAGTCCTCATCCAAGCTTCACTAAGGAAATCTTAACAGACCACCCCACGGCCCGTGGAACTCTTCATGGACTGTGAAGATGGTCCGTCAGTGGTCCACTCATTTTTATCTTAAGGATGTTAAGGTCAATTCTTTAGTGTGAGAATAGATTTGGAAATGTTTTAAGGTCCCAAGAATCCTTTAGCACAAAGTTTAGTTGAAACCTTCCTAACCGATTGAGTTTTAATATAAATTTTATATGGATCAACTTCAAACAATCATATCTCCTAGCATATAAATAATTAGGTGACCCATGACCAACCTAATTAAAAGTCTTTGAGTTCTCCTTCTAACGCCATTGAGTTTGTGTCATTTGGAGTTTGGAGTAAAAAGTTATGTATGTTTTAAAGAAGTCCTGTATGGCAGTGGCATGTTCACGACTGCCACTACAAAAAGTGAATATCTTCACGGGCTGTGAAGGCTTCTTTGAAGGATTGGTGCAATAATTTTACAGCAACATCCTGCATACGTCCTTGGGTTATTTTAGTCCTTTCCAAGGCTTTTAAACTATATTCTAAGTCATGTTCAATATTTTTTAAAGGAGTATATCATTCAATACTTATTTTTTCTCTCATAATCACCAATCTAAACATCCTAATATCAAAAAATACTCTCAAAACAATCCTAAGGTTCCTCTTCTCTATCAAGAACCCCAAAGCTTTCAAGTTAAAAATCTCAAGAACTCAAGTCTGTTTTTCAATTTCAAGGCTAGAATTCATTAAGGTATGTGGAAATTCATCCTTGGGCATCTCACCCGTGGAATTCCAAGTTTTCTCTCAAAATTCTTTTATGATTTCTTCTTTTAAAATCCCTAATTTATGATGTTGCATTGGGTCTTCTTACTCATAATATATCTTATAACTATTGATTAGATTATGAATAATTCACCTTACATTGCATGATTTAAAGGTGAAATTTAAAGACCTATGTTATATGCTATTTTCAAAGTATAATTTCAATGTATTATAATCATGAATTTCAATGAATTTCAATGAATATTTTATGAATATTTATCAAGGCTTATGAATGACCCATGAAATTTAAGAATGATATTTCAAGAAAGTGACTATGAATTATCGATATGAAAGAAATCATGATTTAGATGTCGTTAATAGAGGCGAGAGTCTATATGAATTATGTTATGATCATGATATGTTGAAGAAACTATTATTATAATTTTCAAGTATTTATTTTGAACTTTGTATTACTATATTCTTACCATCTTCAAAGATTATGATATATTATGTATGATATTTCATTCATAGTTGACCTTGGGATAAGAGGCTCACCCATTAGTAGAGGCATGAGACTGTTAGCAGAAATTCTATTATCCCATAACTACGTCCCACCGTAGGAAGAAGGATCACCCATCAGTAGAGGCTTGATTCCTTAGAAAGGGTCACTCGTTAGTTTGTGCATGATTCCTTAGTAGATTAGTGGATCAACATAGGCATGAAGGAGTCTACCTTAACTAGTAGATTCTCTCTTCTCGATGTGGGAGTTACATTGGAATTCAATGTTATAGCTCATGTGGTCTCATATGTCGGTTAACGGTATCTCTCATAAAAGATTTATGTAACAGTATAAAGTTCTCACGATGATGATATTTTGATGCATTAACCAATGATTATGATGGTTTCATGTTTTCATGGTTTTACCCAGGTTTTAAGATATTGGTCTTACATCTCACGATTTATATTGATTATGTCCTATGTTTATTGATCATGCATACTTCTCACATACTTAGTACATTCTATGTACTAACACATACTTTTTGCCTATATTATATCATAATGTAGGGTCTGACAATCATGCTCATCCTCCTATTCGTGGCTCGAGCTTAGTGCAGTTATTCTTGTGGTGAGTCCTCATGCTTCGAGGACAAGACACTTTATTTTCATTGTGTCATTTGATTATTTCATTTCTCTTATATTGTCAAGGGTGAGCTAGGAGGTTGTCTTTCCCCCATCTAGTTAGTAGAGGCATGTTAGATGTTTATGGTGTCTATGTTGTCGTATCCTTTGATATTGTTTCTCCTTTAATAAGATATTCCTATTAAGAATTTACTTCCCCTTTCATGATTTAGCCTTATTACTTTAAATACCTTATGAATACTTATATAGATATGCTAAGAGGCTTGGTTAAAGTCCTTTAGGATTTTGATCGCCGTGTCATGCCTAGGGCCTATCTTAGATCGTGACAAACTTGGTATCAGAGCACAAGGTTCAAGTGTCCTAGGGAGTTTAACATGCCACATAGAGTAGATTCTAGTTCATCGGAGTGAAGGGATCCCCATCTATAAATAGGAGGCTATGAGCCATCTTAGGAAAAACATCATTTTTTTCATAATCTCATCGTGCTATAGAGTTGAACTTTAAGGTTTACTCCTTTAATGCTTCTTCTTTTCAACTACAGAACCATTATTCCATAAAGAGATCCCATGAGAAGGAATGTTGGAGAAGAGAAATAAGCTCCGAATGACCCAATGGCCGAGCAAGTGACCCATACAGAATTTAGGATAGCATTTCAAGTGATTTCCCAAGATATGGAAGCACAGAACAACCGAGAAGTTGTTACTCCCATGAACCCAAATATGGGTACAGCGGCATCAAGATTTTATGACTTTAATAGAATGAATCCCCCGATATTTCATGGGTTCAAGTTGGATGAGGAATCCCAAGCGTTCATTCAAGGAGTTCAAAATATTATTGATATTATGGGGGTCATATTAGTAGATAAGGTAGATTTGGTCACTTACCAATTGAAAGGAGTTGCTCAAATATGGTTTAGTCAATAGAATATTGAGAGAGATAGGGATGCGGGTCCCGTTGATTGAGAGAAATTGAATGATATTTCTTCAATTTGGAGTTTAGAGAAGCTAAGATCCAAGAGTTTAGCAACTTGAAATAAGGGAACTTGAGTGTATGGGAATAGGGCTTGAAGTTCACACAATTATCAAAGTATGCTCCGTTCATGATTCCCGAACCTAGAGCTCATATGAGCAAGTTTTTATTGGGAGTTTCAGAGTTGGTGTCTAAGGAATGTAAAATTGCCATGTTAATTAAGGATATGCACATCTCTAGGCTCATGAAACATGCCGAACAAATAGAGGAAGAGAAGTTGAAAGAAAGGTCGACAAGGAAAACTAAGAGGACTCAAACCAATAGTGGTTCATCTTTTGCTAGTGATTCAGTGCCAAATTTCAAAAAGGATAGACACCTTTTTTCCACTTGTCAGTAATGTGGTAAGAATCACCTAGGGGAGTGTATGTCTGGCAAGGATAGTTGCCATGTGTGTGGTGAAGTTGGATAAAAAAGGAGGGCTTATACGACAACTTCTAAAAGAGGAAGAAAGGTTCATCAATAGATCGGTATAGTGCTTCATCCGATATGTTGTAAGTTCTTCAATTTCAATATTTTTTCTTAGTACGTATCGACTTTATTTTCGTTATGCCATGATTGATTTTAGAACCCGAGTGGTTGAATTTCTGTGTTAGTTGAAGCATTGGATCCTCATGTCTACTCTTATGAATTCCTACGTTTCAGCTTTTCCATGTATTTTCATATGCATGCATGTTCATGAAGATAGAATTTAAACTACGTTCTATGTCAAGTTGAAAAACTCATGGTTTAGGCATTTTAAATGTGTCATTGCATTCATGCTGGATTGATGGTCCTCTTTCCATGTCCTATTCATGCTATCTTGAGTCCTATTAGAGGGCGAATGTTCCCAATGGTGGATATTATAAGACCCTATAAGTTGGAAATTTAGAAAACAGCATGCAAGAATGAAATCTCAGAAAAATTTGCACTAGTTGAGGTTCAGGAGGCCCATCAAGGGCCGTATTCAGCACCATAGCTAGTGGAAAAGAGCCGTGGAAGTTTCAAGAAATGAAGTGAGATCATAAGAGGACCACAATTGGGTTCACAATCCATAGTCACGGTCACAGACCATTAGGTGGTCCATTGAAGCCAATTCTTAAAACCATAAAGTGGGTTAACTTTACGAGGGCTACTATTGTCACGACCCAACCTCATAGGCCGTGACTGGTGTCCAAACTGGACACTCGCGTATACCCATATTAACTATAAGTAAACCACGCATAATTTATAACTTAAGGAAATATAATATTCTCTCAAACTGTCACATGTTCACATATTAACACAACCCATCTCCTGAGGTGTCACAACATATCAATAGGTAACACAGTAAATAAGCCGATGAGGCTGTCATAGCATGTGGGGTTGTCCTATTATATAAATATACGCTAGCCAACAAGGCTGCCTCTACGAAAGGGAACATCCCAAAATATAAGTCATATGGACAAAATTGAACACATATACATATAACCCACACATATGTCTACAAACCTCTAAGAGTGTCAACGGTATCATATGGCGGGATAGGGCCCCAACTGTACCCCTGAATAAATGAATATATACATCAAAATATATGTACCAAAAATTTAGGCTCTGGCAGAATGGAGAACTTCCAAAATCACTAAGTGAAAATCCTAAGCTGGCGGATCCCCGAAATGCGAATCTGTACATGTGGGCATGAAACACAGCCCCTCAAAAAAAAGGGGTCAGTACGACATATGTACTGAGTATATAAAGCATAACATAGCATAAATGAGATCACATTTGAAGTAGAGGTTCAGGAGGAAAGTATGATACTCAAGAAATCATTGTACCTATGCCTTATGAAATAAAATCATGCATGATCATATCATATATCATATCCGGCCCATTATGGACTCAGTGAATCTGGCATATATATGTATCATATTTGGCCAATCATTGGGCCCGACGCCATCATCATATCATCATGTCATCATATATATATATACCGTACCCAGCCCTCTAGTGTGGGACTCAGTGAATAATGCAGTGAAACTAAGCACGATAACATACCCGGCCTGGGACTTAGTGAAAGATATATTAACAGTATGCACGAGCAGAGTAGTGAGTAACCATATGCAAATTAAATCATCATCTGAGACTCAATAGAATAGTCAAGTGAACCATCACTTGAAGATCAAGGTAGTAATCATCTCAAATACCCTCTAAATGTCATTAGGGATCATATCAAATGGAGCCTCAAGAATCATAGACATGTATCAAGATAATGCTAAACAACTTATGGAATCAGAGACATTTGTCATCATAGAGTCCTTAGGAATACGAGCTTATACATCCAATTACTATTCAACATATAAAAGGCTCGAGGGCAATAACTCAACTACTTTAAGAGTTTTAACATCCAGAAGTGAATAAGAATCATGAGTCATACTCGGAGATTATGAATGGAATTATCCCCAAAGCTCATATCACATATCCCTTATATCTAAGACATGCTAAAAGAAAAGAAGGGATAGGCTTTACATACCTTTTATGGATCAACCGTAACCACGCTTGCTTTGTTACCCTTTGAACCTATTTAATACGAAAGTAATACTATTATTAATAAACTACAACTTTCTAGCTTATAAATCTACAACCAACTACCCATAGGAATTATTTCCTCATTCACACTCCTCGATTAGTATTTTGGTTAGTTAAGAACTTAATAGAAATCGGACAACATTTTCCCTATCGAGCTTCCAATTAACCGCCGATTAGCACAACCACACCAACAACAACAACCACCATTCATATACAATAAAACTACTTCAACATTACTCAATACAAGTTCCAAACAGCCCACCCAAAATCATGACATCAAATTACGATTTTCGATCTTTATTTCATAAAATCACAATCAAACGGAAAGGAGCATAACGTAGCTGCGAACAGCAGCACCTATACTCATCCATACCTATATTTTCAGCCCTTAAACATACATGAATTACCTTCAAATACAACACCATCATAACGACAATACTAATTAAACTTTAATCCAACTAGAACAACTTCAATTATATCCATTTGCAACGTCAACAATAACCGTATAATTTTCTTACCTCCAACCCTACTTAATACAAAGTAATATTTCCATTACAACACCATTAACTCCAATTTGAAAGAAAGAAACCCTACCTTAGCAACTTGGCTTCTCCACTCGGCTAAAAGTTAATAGCTTCACATTGGACCTTCTTATTGCTCCAACAATTAATTTACTTTGTTAAACACCTTCACTTGATCGAAGAATACCTTAGATAATTAATTTATGGATCAAAATTTGAGGCCTTACCTTATAATAGATATGGTCGTAGCTCTCTTCTTGTTTCTCTCAACAATTTTCAAAGTTGAAGATAAGGAAATGAACCCTTAGTCATTAGTTTATCCTTATATACACCACCTTTAGAAGTGATACGTGTTATTCCCTAAAGGTGACATGTGTCCATCCCCTACACGTCCACCTCATCCATGCACCCACCGTACGGCTGCCATATGTCTTAGTGGGATCCACCTTAGTAGGTGCATCACCTACTTACTCTTTCTCGTCGGTTCATAATCTAGTCTCGCCTTGAGAACCTATATAATCTTGGCTACTTAAGCTCGAGATGTACTCAAGTAGCTTAATGATGTAAGATATCCAAACTGGTAGATTACGTAGGTTGATTACCATGACTTATTATTTAGCCTCCAACTCCTTTCAAATCATTCCAAACCTATATCCAACAATCACTACTCACATAGAACTTCATAGATAAGATGGATCCCATGGCAACTGTTTAGAGAAACTAAAAAAAAATTCCCGATGTACAAAAGTGCGGGGTATAATAACTACGGCCCATGGTCCCATTTCTTCAAGAGTCCCCATCCAAGATAGACTAAGGCAATCTTCACAGACCACCCCATAGCCTATGGATCTCTTCACGGATCGTGAAGATGGTCTATCCTGGTGTCCTCTCAATTTTATCTTAGGGATGTTAAGGTTAATTCTTTAGTGTGGGAATAGATTTGGAAATGTTTTTAAGATAACAAGAATCTTTTAGCACAAAGTTGAGTTCAAAGCTTCCTTACCACTTGAATTTCGGTATAAGATTTTATATGGGTCAACTTCAAACAAATATATCTCCTAGTATATAAAGAATTAGATGATCAATGACATACCAAATTAAAGGTATTTGAGTCCTCTTTACGAAAACACTTAGCTTGCCTCATTTGGAGTTAGGAGTAAATATTTATGCCCATTTTAGTGAAGTCCTATCATGTAGTTACATGTTCATGACCACCACTATAGACCATGAAGACCTTCACGAGCCATGAAGGCTTCCGTGAAGGATTGCTGCAATAATTTTTTAGCAACTTTCTGCACGCGTCCTTGGGTTATTTTGGTCCTTTCCAAAACTTTTTAACACTAATCTAAATCATTTTCAGTGTTGTTTAAAGGAGTATATCATTCAATAACTAGTTTTTCTCTCATAATCACCAATCTAAACATCCTAATCTCAAAATATGCTCTGAAAATAATCCCAGGGTTCCTCTTTTCTATCAAGAATCTCAAATATTTCAAGTCAAAAATCTCAAGAACTCAAGTCTTCTTTTCAATTCCAAGGCTAGAATTCATTAAGGTATGTGGGAATTCATCCTTGGGCATTTCACCCATGGAATCCCAAGTCTCTCAATTTCTCTTATAATTTCTTCTTTTAAAAGTCCTAATTCTATGATGTTGCATTGGGTCTTCTTACTCATAATATATCTTATGATTATTTATTATATTATGCATAATTCAAAAAAATTGCATGATTTAAAGGTGAACTTCAATGAACCATGTTATATGTTATTTTTAAAGTATATTTTCAATGAATTATGATCATAAATTTCAAAGAATTTCAATGAATATTTAGTAAGGCTTATGAATGACTCATGAAAGTTAAGAATGATGTTATCAATGATGTTTCAAGAAAATGACCAGAAATTATAAAGGTTTTCCCACTATATGAAAGAAATCATCATTTATATGCCGTTAGTAGAGGTGAGAGTCTATATGAATTATGTTATGATCATGATATGTTGAAGGAGCTATTCTTATGATTTTTAAGTATTTATGTTGAAATTGATTTAACTAGATTCTTACCATCTTCAAAGCTTATGATATATTATGTATGATATTCAGGTGAGAGTTGACCTAGCACTGAGTGGACCTTGGGATAAGTGGCTCACCTATTAGTAGAGGCATGAAACCGTTAGTAGAAATTCCATTGTCCCATAACTACTTTCCACCATAGGAAGAAGGATCATCTGTTAGTACAGGATTGATTCCTTAGAAAGGCTCACCCATTAGTTAAGGCATGATTTCTTAGTAGCTTAGTGGATCCACTTAGATATGATGAAGTCTACCTTGGGAAGTAGTTTCTGCCTTCCCGATGTGGGAGTTACATCATAATTCCATGTTATAGCTCACATGGTCTGATATGTCAATTAATGGTATCTCTCATAAAAGGTTTACGTAAAGGTACACAATTGTCATGATGGTATTGTTTTGAGTCATTGACCAATGATTATGATGTTTTAATGTTTTTATGATTTTACTCATATTTTAAGATATCGGTCTTGCATATCATGATTTATATTGATTATATCCTATATTTATTGTTCATGCATACGTCTTATATATTTAGTACATTTGATATACTAACATATACTTTTAGCCTATATTGTATTATAATGTAGGGTTCAACGATCACACCCATCCTTTCGTTCGTTGCTAGAGCTTAGTATAGTTTTTCTTGTTGTGAGTCCTTATAGTTCGAGTACAAGACACTTTATTTTCATTGCATCATTTGACTATTTAATTTCTCTTATGTAGTTACGGGTGATCTAAGAGATTGTCTTAAGTCCTTATCTAGTTAGTAGAGGCATGTTAGATGTTCATGGAGTCTATGTTGTCGCATCCTTTAATGTCATTTCTTCTTTATTGAGATAATCCAATTGAGAATTTACTTTTACTTTCATGATTTAGCCTTATTGTTTTAAATACCTTATAAATGCTTATGTATGATATGCTAAGAGGCTTGGTTGGAGTCTTTCGAGATTTCAATTATCGTGTCATGCCTAGGACCTAGCTTGGGTCGTGACACATAGTCTTGCACATTCTCATGGATAGCTTATGTTCCACTCAGAGTTGCTTATTTTGGTGTCCTCATATGTCAAGGGCGTGTCATCTTCAATTTCAGACTCATGTTATTTTACATATTTTCTGTGTGTTAGGGATTATTCTATGCCTCCGTCTGTATTAGTAGAGGCATTGTCGGGCTAGTCTTGTATGAATTTTTCCATTTATTTTGTCATTTTTTGATTCTCTTTTATCGAGATATCTATGTTGAGACTCATCTTCCGCATTTTCATTTTCTCTTGAATTCATGTTATCTTATGTCATGCTATGTATTCTAAGATGCGATTATATAATTATGCCTCCATGAATAGCTTCATTGCAAAGGAATGTGGATGAGGAGCAACAAGCTCCACAAGCTCCTAATGATCCCTTGGACGAACAAGTTACCTATGCCAAATTCAGGGCTGATCTTCAAGTGCTTGACCAAGCTATGGTGGAAAAAGCCAATCGAAAGGTAATTTTTCCCATGAACCCAAATGTGGGTACGACGGCCAGTAGGGAGCATTATTTCATAAAAATGAATAACCTGAACTTCCATGGTTCAAAGGTGGACGAGGATCCATAATAACTTATAGAGGGTATTCAAAAGATTGTACACATAATAGGGGTGACTCTGGTGGGAAAGGTGAATTTGGCCGATTATCTATTGAAAGATATGGCCCAAATTTGATTCGATATATGGAAAGAATGGAGCGCTAGGGATGTGGGTCCCTTGGATTGGGAAGAGTTGAAAGATTCTTTTATTGACCGTTTATTTCCCCTTGAGTTGAGGAAGGCTAAGATCCAAGAGTTTATTGATCTAAAGAAATGTAACATGAGCATGCAGGAATATATTTTGAAGTTTAGTCAATTTCCCAAGTATGCTATATTCATGGTTGCCGACTCTAGATCTTGTATGAGCAACGTTGTTTTTGGGTGTTTTAGACTTTGTGGTCAAAGAGTGTAGAACTTTCAAGTTAATTAAGGGGATGGATATCTTAATTTTGATGACACATGCCGAGAAAATTAAGGAGGAAAAACGTAAGGAGAAGGTAAGAGAGTGAAAGAGTGCAAGGACATTTCACATATAAGATCTGATAATAGTGGCTATTCACAGTTTCGCCAAAAGTTCTCCCATTGGAATTCTTCTAGTACTAAGGCTTTGAAGTTCATCAAGGATAGAGTGTCTAACCCTAATTCTCAAGGGAGTACTCTGAGTTGCCAGACTATCCCTACATGTAGGAAGTGTGGGAAGAACCATCGAGGAGATTATTAGGTATGTTTCGATTCTTTTTATCGGTATGGTTAGATGGGTGATAGAGTGAGAGATTTTCCTTTAGGTGCTAGCAGAGGTGGAGGTGGTAAAACTTAGACACAGTCTACTACTTATGGTCTTCTGGCTCAGTAGGATACTTCATTAGGTTTTTGTGGTGGCCAATGCCAAAACAAATTCTATGCTCTTCAGTCTCGACAGGAGTTTGAGGGTTCTCTTGATGTTTTGACTAAAATGTTATGAGTCCTTCATTTTGATGTTTATGCTTATTTATATCTGGGAGAAAATCTTTCTTTTCTGACTCCTTATCTTTTTGTGAAATTTTATGCCACTACTGAAGTCTATTAGAGCCTTTTTCGGACTATCCTCTTTTTGGTGACTCAATTTTGGCTAAGCGGGTCTATAGAAGGTTCCTAGTCTCAGTTTTAAATAGAATCACTTAAGTTGATCTTGTAGGTATGATATGACTGATTTTGATATTATTCTTGATATGTATTAACTTTTTGCATGTTATACCTCTATCAATTATAGAACTCGAGTAGTTAAGTTTTAGTTTCAGAAAGAACCAGTTTTATAGTAGAAGGGTAATAATTTTGCATCTACCATCTATATGGGTTAGGTATAGGTATTTTGAATCCTCTATTATTAGGTTAGTTTCGGCGGTGCATGAATTTCCAAAAGTGTTTCTAGATGATCTTCCTGAAAGGGAAATAGACTTCGGTGTTGATCTTATCCTCCGATAAAGAGTTGAAGGATCAATTAAAGGACTTGTTTGATAAGGCTGTCATTATATCGAGTATCTTTTATGGGTTGCTTCACTACTCTTTGTTAAAAAAGGATGGTTTTGGTCATATATGCATTGACTATCAACAATTGAGCAATGTCACAATTAAAATTAAGTATCCCATCCCAATGATTGATGAATTATACAATCAACTTCATGGAGCTAGCTATTTCTCAAAGATTGATCTTCAATCGGGTTATCATCACTTTGAGTTAGAGAATGTGATATTCCGAAGATGGCCTTTAGAACTTAGTATGGTCACTTTGAATTTTGGTTATATGTTTTGAACTAACAAATGCTCCTACAACTTTTATGTATTTGATAAACCAGGTGTTCAAGCAATATTTGGATATGTTATTCATTTTGTTCATTGATGATATTTTATTATATTCTCAAAGTGAGTATGAGCTTGCCGATCATTTGAAGATTGTCTTACAAGTTCTCAAGGATCATCAATTATTCTCTAAGTTTAGCAAATGTGAGTTTTAGTTGAGGTCAGTGGTGTTCCTTTCCAATATTATTCTTTGTGATGGTAATCACGTTGATTCTAAGAAGACCAAAGAGGTTAAGAATTGATATAGACCTCTTTCTCCTTTAGACATTTGGAATTTCTTGGGCTTAGCCGCTTATTATAAATGGTTTGTGGAAGAATTTTCATCTATTGCTTTGCCTTTGACAACTTTGACATAAGAAAAACATAAATTCTGATGGTTCGAAGCATGTGAGAAGTGTTTCTAAGATTTAAAGATCGACTCACTTCGGCCTCAGTTTTGATTTAACAAAAGGATCCATGATTTTGTTTTGTATTATGATGCCTCGAGAATTGATATTTTGTTTTGTTGATGCGAAATTTTATGTTGATAGCCTATGCTTCAAGGCAACTTATGGTGCATGAAAAGAACTATCCGACTCATGACTTGGAGTTAGTTGCATCGGTGTTTGCTTTGAATATTAGGAAAATCTCTATGGAGTTCATGTTGATGTACTCACTGACCATAAGAGATTGCAATATATATTCAAGGAAAAATAATTGAATCTTCGGAAAAAAAGATGGCTTGAGTTATTAAAAGACTATGACATGAGTGTTTTGTACCATTCGGAAAGGTGAATGAAGTTGCCAATGCTTTTAGCAGATTGTCCATGTATAATATTGTTCATATTGAGGATGAGGAGAAGGAGTTAGTTCATGATGTGCATAGACTAACTCATTTGGGTGTCCGCTTGGTTATCTTCGAGGATTGTGGTGTTGTTATTCAAAATGGTACAAAATCCTCTCTTGTGTCAGATATATAGAAGCAAAGCAACATACTGATCCAACTTTTATTGAGTTTTGGTTTCAAAAAAATCTATTAAGGATTTCTCCCAAGGGAGATATGGCGTGCTTCATTATCAATGATTACTATGTGTTCCCAATGGTAATGGCTTCAGGTAAATGGTATTGTCCGAAGCTCACAGTTCTCAGTATTTTATTTATCCAAGATCCACTAAAATGTATCGTGATTTGGAGAAAATGTATTAGTGGAATGACATGAAGAAGGCTATTGTGGAATTTGTGGCTAAATATGCTAATTTTCAACAAGGGAAGGATGAGCATCAAAACTCAAGAGCTTTATATCAAGACATTGAGATTCCTACTTTTAATTGGTTGGTTTTAAATATGGATTTCACTGTGGAGTTTCCTTATACTCGTAGGAAACATGTTTTGATTTGGGTTTTTGTGGACCAAATGACTAATTCAGCGTAATTTTTCCCCGTTAATACTTCCTATTTAGACTAGGATTATTCTATGATTTACATTCGAGATTTGGTGAAGTTGAATGGTGTTTCTTCATCTATCATTTTAGATCAAGGTACTCAGTTTATATCTGAGTTTTGGAGGTCATTTCAGAAGGGTCTTGGTACTCAAGTTAAACTTAGTACAACTTTCCACTACCAAATGGATTGTCAAGTTGAGTGGACTATTCAGACTTTGGAGGATATGTTGAGGTCTTGTGCAATTGAATTCAAAAGAAATTAGGATGACCATTTGTCATTAATTGAGTTTGCCTATTACAAGAGTTCTCATTCGAGTATCCAAATGGTCCCACTTCAGGCATTATATGGTAGAAGGTGTATATGTACTATTTGATGGTTTGAATTTAGCAAGGTCTCTTTGATAGGGTTCAAGTTGTTCTATGAAGCTATGGAGAAAGTTGGACTCATTCAAGAGAGGTTGAAGACTACCCAAAGCCGACAGAAGTCTTATGGCGATATGAGGAGAAAAGAGCTTTAATTTGATGTTGATGCTTGGGTTTACTTGAAAATCTCACCTATGAATGGTTTGATTCTTTTTTGTAAGAAAGGCAAGTTTATTCCCTATTATGTAGGCCCATATAAGATTTTCAGGCATTTTGGTAAGGTAGCATATGAGTTGAATTTTTCTTTGAAATTAGCATCGGTGCATCTGGTGTTTCATATCTCTTTGCTGAAGAAGTATATTGGTGATGCTACTTCTATTGTGCCATTTGATAGCATTTCTTTATAAGAGAGTCTATCTTATAAAGAGGTTCCAATTTAGAATTTAGATCATCATATTTGAAAGTTGAGGAATAAAGAAGTTGCATCTCGTTAGCCTCATCGTTTTCCCTCCATTTTAACTTGAGGTATTAAGTTTTCTCATGTTCACTCTTTCAAATTTATGCGCTTATGTCATTCTCATATTTTCGTAAGAATGACAATTTTTAAGCCATATTTTAGCTTGGGGTTGATTACTCCTTGGTTTATGCATTTTAATGCATTATTGCAATGATGTTTTGTTGTTAGATATCTTCCCATACTTTATTCTTTATAGCTTGAGTCCCATTCGAGGATGAATATTCCTAAGGGGGAGACATTATAAGAACTTGGAAGTTGAAAAGTCAAACAAGGGAAAATACTATAGAAAAATGATCCGCTGCTGTTTTCCATGAACCCTTCTACAGCCCATAGGAAGACGTACGATTCATAGGAAGTCAGGTATAGGAAGCCTGGATACATGGGAAAAGTTGGGAAGTTGAGGGTTGGCCTACGAGGTTAACCTACAGACCGTAGAAAGTTCTACGAGCCAAAGGATGAACAATAGAGTGGGGCCCAGAGACTTGAATTTTAGGATTTTTAAGGTGTGCATTCGAGAGGAGTCTATGACTCATAAGATGGTCTACGACCCATAGACTCGAGTTGTAGGAATTGTAGTCTATATCCAATAGCTTTTGTTTTTAGGCATGAATTCTACGAAAGTGTTCTACGACTTGTAGAACTACTTATGACCTATAGGACAAGGGTCTTTGGACTGAGATATAATTCTAGTAGCTTTGGAATTTGGGCATAAGTTCTACAAAGGGATTTGATGGGTCGTCGAAGGACCTAAAGACCGTAGGTCCTGTCCATAGGTCACCTCTAACAATTTTAAAGGAAGGGCATTTTGGATATTTCTCATTCTTTTTACCTCCTAGACTACATTGTTTTAAGACAAAAGTGGACAACCTATAACTACCAAAACCCTTCAAACCTTCCCCATTCACTCTAATTTTCTTAAAAACATCAAAGGTTCTAAGGAATTCTCTCCAAGATCTTCTTCTCCATCAATCTAGGGTTTTTAAGTCATGTTCAAGTATCCATTGCTAGATCTTGATTTTAGGGCTTTGATTATCAAGGTATGTGGGAATTCAACAATAGATTTCCTTTTTTCATTGGGTCCCAAAAGATCTTAATCTTTCAAGCCTTATTTCATACAATTCATTGAGGATTTTACCTCGAATCTCATAACCCTTTTTATTTTGATTCAATTAATATTTTTCTACTTTATTACGCATGAATTTACTAAGATACATGATTTACAATGGATTTGATATAGACCCACGAATTATGCCTATGACTTTCACTTATGAACTATGAATTATGATCTTAAAATTGATGATATATGAAACCACAAGGGAGAATGTTTAGAGGAATCAAATATATGATATAGGTATGGAAAGCCAGGTCATCAGTAAAAGGAGTGTAGGAGTGATGCTAGACCACAGACTCAAACTAAGGCTACAGGTCGTAAGTATCAGCTTGGTACTACTTTGGGTGCAGGTCAACGCCAAAACAGATTTTATGCCCTTAAGACTGGTCAAAAGTTAGAGGATTTCCCTGAAGTAGTGACTGACATGTTGAAAGTCTTTGACTTTGATGTTTATGCATAATTAGATCCGAGTGCTACTCTATCATTTGTTACCCCTTATTTTGCTATAAAATTCATTGTTAACCCCGAGATATTGTTAGAGCCTTTTTTGGTCTATACTCTTATTACTGATTCAACTATGGCTAAAAGAGTCTATCAAAATGGGCCAATTTTAATTTTTCATAAAATCACCTTAGTTGATACTGTAAGATTGATATGACCAATTTTGATGTTATTCTCGCTATGGATTGGCTTCATGCATTTCATGCTTCTATATATTGTAGAAAATGTGTGGTCAAGTTTCAATTTCCTAATGAGCCAGTCTTAGAATGAAAACGTAGTAATTTCGTGTTTAAAGGTCAATTCATCTCGTTCCTTAAAGGTCAAAAAATAAATTCTTAGGGTTGCATCTATCATCTAGTCCAGGTTAGAGATATAAGTTTCGAAGCTCCTACTCTCAAATCGGTTTCAGTTGTTAATAAACTTTTGGAAGTTATTCCTGATGACCCCAAAAGGGATATAGACTTTGGTATTGATTTTCTCCTTGCTATCCAACATATTTCTACTCTTCCTTACGTATGGTCATAGCAGAATAGAAAGAGTTAAAGGATTAGTTGAAAGATTTGTTAGATAAGAGTTTCATTAAACAAAGAATCTCTCCATGGGGTGCTCCGATTCTCTGTATTAGGAAGAAGAATAGTTCTCTCAGTAGGTATATTGACTATTGGCAATTGAACAAGGTCACAATTAAGATAAGTATCCCATTCGAAGGATTGATGACACATTCAATCAACTTCAAGAAGCAAGTTGTTTTTAGAAGATTGATCTTCGATCGAGTTATCATCAACTACGAGTAAGAGAATGTGACATTCCAAAGATAGATTTTAAGACTCGTTATAGTCATTTTGAATTCTTGATTATGTCTTTTGGACTAAAGAATGGTCCTATATATTTTATGGATTTGATGAGCAGGGTGTTCAGAAAACATTTAGATATGTTCATAATAGTGTTCATTGATGATATTTTGATCTATTCTTGAAGTAAGGAAGAGCTTGCTGATCATTTGAGGATTATCTTACAAATTCCCAAGAACAGCCAATTGGTTTCCATGTTTAGCAAGTATGAATTTTTGTTGAGGTTAGTTTCTTTCCTTGGCCATATTGTCTCCAGTGAAGGAATAATGGTTGATTCTAAAAAGACATAGGCGGTTAAGAATTGGCCTAGACCTTTGTCTCATTCTGTCATTCGAAGTTTCTTGGGTTTAGCCGATTATTATAGGTGGTTTGTGTAAGGTTTATCTTCCATTGCATCACCCTTGACTACTTTGACTCAAAAGATGTAATGACCTATACCATCATTATGGATAGGCTAATGGGGAAGGATTTTAGGCCAGGAAACTTTGGGTAATAATTTCAGAAAAATTTAGCCTAGGCCAGACTTGGATGAATTCTGAGTCAAGTGAAGTTTAAGGTGTCCTTGTGAATGGTGGGGAATTTAATCTCTACTTTGATTGGGTAAAGTGATATTGAAGACGATACAGAGCATTTACAGCTTCGCAGAATCGCATCAGGTGAGTATAACTCTTGAAATTGGACTTGGCGTGAAAGATCTCCTCCTTGGGAGAAAGAGTCAATAGATTTTTTAGCATCTGCTTTCTTCAACTAAACCAAAGTAGTATTGTTATCTTTCTTGGCCTTAACATCCGTCACAAGAGACTATTCAAGACCAATTTGAACATCAACACCACCATCCTCGGAATACACCAATCGAATACCCAAACAGTCTAATCTATGAACATCACATCCAACTCTTTCTTTGCATCCTCAACATGGGCAATAATATTCATGGATAATCTATTAAGAACATCGGCAACCACATTTACTCTTCTCATATAGTATAGTACACTTATGTCATAGTCCTTCAACAACTCAAGCCATCTCCTTTGTCGAAGATTCAAATCCTTTTGATTAAACACATGTTGCAAGTTTTTATGATCAGTGTATACATCAACATGGACACCATAAAGGAATTATCTACAAATCTTCAATACAAAAACCAATGCCGTTAACTCCAAGTCATGGGTCGGGTAGTTCTTCTAATGTTCCTTAAGTTGCCTAAAAGCATAGGCTGTCTTATTACCATTTTGCATCAAAACACAACCAAGACTAACTCTTGAAGTATCACAATACACAATGAACCCATTGGAACCTTCCGACAAAGTAAAAACTAGAGTGGAAGTATGCCTATTTTTTAACACTTGGAAACTTTTCTCTCATGCCTCGGACAATTGGAATTTAGCCTTCTTTTGTCATGACCCCTACCCACCGTAACTAGCACCCACATTCACCCTCTAGTGGGAGAACCAATTTTATAGACCAATCTCACAAAACTTATGAGATATAAATAATTAAAGAATTTTGGAAGAAGGTTTAATCAAGAAGTAAATCCAGAGTTCCCTTAAACTCAGAAACCATCTGGTTAACAAGCTTAAATCATGCGGAAACAACCTATGAACTAAAATCATTTGTTCCAAAACTCTAAAATTAAAAGGTCTAGATAGGGAGAATAATTCCCATAAGAAAGTCATTAAGAATCAAATAAGTGTTTGAACATCTAAGTCCCGAAAGAAGGACTAAAATCAATATAGATAGTTCATGGAAGCTTGAAAGATATATCTCACCCTTGAACTCAAACCTCTTCTTACTCTTCTAAGAAAGGTCACTTCGTAGCCAGCTGAATACGCCCTGTACTCAACAAAGATAAAGCAAGTGTAGTATAAGTACACAAAATCAATAGTGTACTGGTAGGATCATGTGGCTAGTCAGTAAGCAAGTCATGTACAAGTAAACCCAACAAATAAGCAACTATATACAGAATAGCCTAACCATTTTCATCTCAAACAGTACTCAACAAGATCACAATTCATTTGCATAAATATCATACATACTTTATATAAGGATCTAGTCATGGGACCTGGAAACACTTAACTTGTGTCAAAATGTGACACCCATTCTAAGGTTTGTGTCGAAATGTGACACCCGATCAAAATATGTATCAAAAATTAATACCCAATCCAATATATGTGTTGGAATGTGACACCCGATCCCAACATACAAGAAATCACAATTTCACATCCATAGTCAACATTATTTCATGAAGAACATGTTTATCACAAAATAGGCTAACAAGTGATTATTTCACATAAAATCTAGCATGTTTCCCTATTCTTATACACATATGTATAACATGATGCAATTTAACAAGTACATAAAACACATAGGGAAAACAAAATCATCACCTACCTCAAATTCGAGCTTCAATAACTCTAAAGTGCAAGAGCTTTCCCTTTACGGATTCGTTCTGCTTGTTCTTGGTCTAAAATAGTAAATACATATAATAGATCAACAAAATAGCCTAACTATCATGAAAAATAACATAATTCTCATTCTAGGCCAACCCATGATCCTAACCCCCATTCTAGGGCTACTTTCCACTATTAGTTTTCCACTAAAATCGTCCCTCAAGATCAACCACCATAGATAATGGTTTCCATGAATCAATTTACAAGTTGAGGGAGTAAATTACTTACCCTTTCCACAAATTGGGATAGAAACTAGTAGGAAATCCCCTTAGGTCATTTCTGGTTCGTTAAGAATGAAGTGGGAAGGAAATAAACTATTTTGAGGTTTTTCCTATCTTAAATTTGTGACTTCCCCACTCTGGCGGGACCCATCCTACTATGGAATCCCTGCTCTAGTCAAAATAATCCTGCTATAGAGGGATATGTGAAAACAGTATGCTCGAAACTTGAGCTCCAAGCAGACATTTGGTGTTTTGAGATATCAGGGTCAACTGTGTTTTCTTTATGTTGATGGCTTGAAGGAAATGATATTTTTCGAAACTCATAGTTCACGGTATTTTATTCATCCGGTTCCACAAAGATGTATCATGATTTTAGGGAAGTGTATTGGTGGAATAGCATGAAGAAGAATATTACGGAGATTGTGGATAAGTGTCTTAATTGTAAATAAGTAAAGGTTGAGCATCAAAAACTGAGAGTTTTGCTCAAAATATTGAGATTCCTACTTGGAAGTGGGAAGCCTTGAATATGGACTTCATTATAGTTTTGCCTCGTACCCATAGGCAACATGATTCTGTTTGGGTGGTCATTGATCAGATGACCAAGTTGACTCATTTTCTTCCTATTAAAACTTCTTATGCAACTGAGGAATATGCTAGATTGAATGTCCGGGAGTTGTTTAAGCTTTATGGTTTCCTATTTTCTATCATTTTGTACCGAGGTACTCAGTTTACATGTTAGTTTTGGAGATCTTTCCTATAGGATTTTGTTACTCATGTTAAGCTTAGTACAACTTTTCACCCTCAATCAGGCTAAGCGTACCATTCATACCTTAGAAGACATGTTGAGAGCCTGTATTATTGATTTTAAAGGTAACTAGAATGATCATTTTCTATTGATAGAGTTTGCCTATAATAATAGTTACCATTCCAACATCATATGGCTCTATTTGAGGCCTTTTATGGTAGGAGGTGTAGGTTTTCTATTAGTTGGTTTGAAGTTGGTGAAGTTACCTTGATATGACCTGAGTTGGTACATGAGGCTATGGAAATAGTTAGATTGAATAGAGAATGATTGAAGACTGCCCAGAGTCGACAAATGTCCTATTTAATTGTGAGGAGAAGGAACTTGAATTTGAGGTTAATGATTGAGTCTACTTGAAAATTTCACCCATGAAGGATGTGATGCATTTTGGCAAGAAAGGGAAGCTTAGTCCCCTCTATGTAGGCTCATATCAGATTTTGAGGTAGAATGGCAAGGTGGCATAAAAGTTGGGTTTGCGTTCTAAGTTGGCATTGGTGCATCTGGTGTTTCATGCGTCTTTATTGAGGTAGTTTGTTAGTGATCATAGCTCTATTGTGTCTTTAGACAACATTGATGTGAAGGAGCATCTTTATATGAGAAGTGTTCAGTTGAGATTTTAGACCGACAAGTTTGAAAGTTGACAAACAAGGAAATAACTTCATTTATGGTGGTATAGAGGAACCAAGAGGTTAAAGGTGCAACATAAGAAGCTGAAGATGATATGATGTCACGATATCCTCATCTCTTTCCTTCCATTCCTAGTTGAGGTATTGAGTTCCTTCATAATCTACTCAGTTAAAACTATGTGTTTTAGTCATTCTCATGTTTTCATATGCATTCATGATCATTAAATGAGTTTTATCATGTTTTAGCTTGAGATTGAATATTCCATATTATATGCATTTTTGGTATATTTTCCATTCATGTTGGGCTGCTATGTATCCTTTCTATTCTATTCATGGTAGTTTGAATCCCATTCGAGGATGAACATTCTCAAGGGGGAGATATTGTAAGACCCTGAAAGTTGGAAGAGTAGGAAAATACAGTTTAAAGAAGTTCCCATGAAAAATTGCAGCTTTTTAGCACCAAGTGACCTTTACGGAGTTCTTCACAGGTCGTGAAGAAGACCAGAGACCATGAAGGGGCATTATGGTCCAGCGTGGTGCAATTTGGAACTTGATTGAGGACCACGAGAGAGACCATGAACCATGGTGTCCTACATGGAGGTATCCGATACAACTTAGACAAGGGTCCCCTTACCACACCAACCACCACGGGCCATAGTGGGTTTCACTGACCGTGGTGGCCCTTCTGTGCAAGAGCCCATTTTAGTTAAGTTTAGGGGTGCTTTGGTCTTTTCCCTATTAAGTTATTAATGAATGTGAACAATTTTTGGGGTGTTTATTCTATCCTATTAACTACCCTAAGCCCTCTTAATTCTCCCATTCTCACCCTAGCACTCAAATCCCAAAATCTTCTCTCTAAAGTTCTCTCTCAAGTGTCTAAGTCTAAGAAAAATCAAGGTTTAGACTTCAACTCATTGCAATTTAGGACTTGTAAATCTTAATGTACGTGGGAATTCATCCATAAGTCCTTTCACCAATGGAGTCCCAAGGTTCTTCGCAAGTTCTCTTATAAATTCTTCTTCTAAAATCCCTAGTTTCATGAATTTGCATTGGGTCTTCTTAGTTATGATTTATCTTATGATTATTGATTAAATTATACATAGTTCATATTATATTGCGTGATTTCAATTTTAACTTCAACTAACCATGTTATATGTTATTTTGAAGCATGTTTTCAAGGAACTATGATCATTAATTTCAAGTGATTTCAATGAAAGCTTTATGAATGACTACAAAGTTTATGAACGATTCATAAAAATTATGAATGATGTCTCAATGATGTTGTAAGAAAGAAATCGTAGTATGAAAGGTAATTCTCACATAATCATGTTAAAGAGATGAAAGGACATTCTCACCAACTCATAGATTCTTATGAATCAATCCTGTTAATGAGCTTCTTTTGTGATTATTTTTATGATGAGGATTGATATCTTTTATCATCTTTCCTAATTAAGATTAATGACTACGATTTATGACTTTCGTTGGGATAATGACTAAGCACTAAGATGACTTTAAGGTGGGGTTCAGTTTGGTAGCCATAGTAGCTACCCAAGGGAACCCAAGTAGCAACCTTTAGTCCTTAACTGCGTTGTTCGTTTAGGTTTATGATACCAATATATTCTAGCTATTGGATCCACATATATCTCATTATTTTGATGTTCTCACAGAGTATACCATGGCAAAGTAGCCTCTCTCTTCTTTATGTGGGAGTTACATCAGATTCTATGTTATAGCTTGCATGGATTTATATGTCGGCTAAAGGTCCTATCCTACATCAAGGTATATAAAAAGTATAAAGTTATCATGATGATGTCTTGATGCATTTACCATATGATTATGATGTTTCATAGTTTCCATGGTTTTACTCATGCTTTACAATATTGGTCATGTATCTCATGTTCACATTGATTATGTCCTATATTTATTGTTTATGCATACTTATCACATACATAGAACATTCCATGTAATAACACATATATTTGCCAATGTATTATCATAATGTAGGGTCGGACGATCATCATTAATAATACTCCTAGTTGGAAACTAGAATCTAAATGCGAAAATCTGAAACAAAGGAAAGGATATGAGGAATTGTCAAAATCTAATCGAATTCATGAGCAACAGTGAACTTTATACCATCATTTCTCAATTGAATACGATCAAATAACAATAACCCGAACTCAATCAAAAATGAGAACACCAAATTGAATCCACAGAGAGAGTAACTCGATGATTTTATTAAGCTAGAAGAAGTTAATACAAGCAATATCGGGGATACACCCTAATCACTCAACTACAATTACCAACTAAGAACTACACTAATACTAAGCTTCACCTAGAAACTACAAGCTTCAAAGATTTCAAATATTCAATTCATCATAATCTAAGTCTTCTAAAATGACAAGAGACTACTACATATACTAAGAAATAAATAAGACACTTTCTTTACAATTTTACCCTTAATGAGATAAGGGCCTTGTTTGGTTGGCTTTTTTTTGTTAATTCTTGAATTTAAAAGATAGCCACCTACACACATAGACTCTTTCTTCTTTCTCCTCTTTGATAGACCTTCTACATATTGTATGTCTTTATTGCGTGTCCATCAAACTCCTCTAAAGCTTCCATGTGATCCATGCTATCCATGTCGTTGTCATTCTCCCCTTCTTGAAAAGGATTCATCCTTGAATCCAAAACTTGCAAAGCGATGAAAATGTCAAACAAAAAATATATCCTCATAGAATGAGGGATAGCACATGGGTTATCAATCATACCAACTCGCCAAGGAGGCAAATATTTGAAATATAACCAACAATACTTTATGTTGAAGAAAATACATTCATCATATAAAGCAGAAAGGAAAGGCTTATTAGCAACATCATGAGACAAGGAAACCACAAGGTCTTGATGGCATCAATAATCCCAAGAGATGATATCATGTATGCTTTAGGAGCCATAAGACACAATTGGTTCATCGCATCATAATAAGACCTCACCGAAAATGGGAAATCACCCTTAAAAGCTCATTCGGGTCAAAGAAGTGCAAGACCCATATATCTCTACCTCTATAGCAATTAATTCTCAAACATTGGGTGTCATTGTAAGAAAAGAGGTAGTAGACAAAGGTGTAAGTATGTTTCCAAGAGTATGAAGCATGCTTCTAGGAGTCCCACTTAAAAATTGTTGTCTAACCCTATGAAGGTTACAATTAGCCATTTATATCCATGGACTCTCCAAAAAACACATAAGCAACTTAGCACCCACTAGTTGTGGTCCACACAACTTAAGCACAAATGTGTCAAATAAGGATGCAAGTATATAGGAAACTCAGAAAATAGGCAATGATATATTTGCATTGGAGTTCACAAGCATAAAAACACATTTAGACAAAGGATCATCATATGCAACCAAGTAATAAAGAAAGGTGCTACATAAATGAACTTCATCAAAGGTGTGCCCACATATAGAATCACCCTTTGATCCAAAAATGTTAAGGCATTGATCAAGTATGGGACCACACAAGAGCGAATGGGTCATTGGAGAACATACACCCCCTTCCTTTCAACCATTAATCCCTCTAATAGACATACTATAATCTTCCAAGAAGAGAGTTCCATCTACGGAGGGTGTGTCATTGTACCATAGTGGATTCTCAATCACTGGGTAGCCTTCAAGAAAGACTATATTTCTATCATGCCAAGACACACCACTATGTATTTTACCTTCATCAGTCATATAGAAATCAAACAAGGGATTATTACACACAATTTTATCAACACCAATATCACTTAATAATGAACTATGTTTCAAAGCATATGTATCAACACTAGGTGGACACAAGTTGTTTTTACTAGAAGAATCAATTCGATCATCAATAGGATCAACTAGTGTATCCACATTATCAAAACATGGAAAAGAACTATATGATAATCTACTATCATTCAAGGCACAAGTGTTAACACTAGGTGGACACAAATTGATATTATAGAAATAATTAATTCGGTCATCAATAGAATTAACTAGTGTATGTACACTCTTAATAAATACATTATCACTATGTGGTAAAGAATCATTAAGCTCACATGAAAATAAGATATTATTTATTCTCAATTGGCTACTAGCCACACAATGAATCTCCAAGTTTAAGGACATGCAAGAATTAGCATTGTTACCTTGTAGCTCATAACACAAAGTGCCTTTACCTTGGTTGTGACCCTTTCTTAGGTTCTTCATCACGGCAAGTAGTAACGTTGAATAGTCTTTCCAATTAATTGGGTGTCATCTCGGTGATTAATTAAATCAACCTTTCAATATTCTTTTGTATTGAAGCAAACAAATCATTTATGCTCAAAGTACGAGGATCCCGATAGTCAAATCATAATGCTCTTTCAACCATACCTATAAAGCTCAATAAACAAGTTAGTAGAAAAATTCCTCACGTCATTCTATATTTGAACTCTTAACTCACTGTCTTTGGCTTCTTCCCCAAACTAATAGTGTTACTAATTTTGCTCAATCAATTCAAGGTTATCTATCCTTATGAAGGAATGGATCTTTGTAACACTTGAAACAAAGACTTGAATCAAGAAAATTAACAACAAAATAAAATTAGAAAAGCACAAGAAAGAAATCAATGTCATGACCCAAAAAATCTAGGTTATGATGGAACACATCCCAAAACCTATCCCGAATGCGTAAGACAAAAAGTAAGACCATATGAGATTTCCAAAGGGAAGTCAGGCCACAATTAAATACGAAAGAGAAGACAATAACTAAAATACCCCAAAACCTGGTGTCATAAGTTTAACAATTATCTAAATACATATCCGAATTTGAATATACAGTTTAAGTCTCTGAATATAGAAAACACTATAAATGAATGATGGGCTAGCGGCGATCTAGATCCCAAGATCTCACCACCAATCAAATGATGAAGAATCTATAAAATCAACTATTGCGATGGTTACCCTGACTAGTATATGCATCAAAAAGAAACACAGAAGTAGGGGTGAGTAGAGTCCATATATACTTAGTAGGTTTAACCGACTGCGTAGAAAGAATTAATCAAAAACTACGAAATAAACTAAGGAATGCTTCCACCTACAGATAGAAAAGTCTCACTTCAGCTATGCTGCTGCCAATTTATATAGAATGGTGTGAATATAGTAAAACACATAATTGCAGCTCAATATCATAATTAAACATATAGAAAAATTATCACAGGAATCAATGCAATGTAATGCACTATGATGATGCAATGATATGGTGGTACGGTGGGGTCAAGGCTATCGCATAATCTATCGTATACACCTGCTGAGTTGTGCTACCAAGAAGAACCCATGGAGTCTCGTAGAGCATATACCTCATCATAATCTCAATGTATCAACTATCTCACCACCCAACTCATGGCCAAGGACTCATGATACTAATATCTGATTCGCTTGCCACCTATCTCGTAGTCAAGGATACAAAAGATATCATATTTTCTTTCTCAAAAGGGTTTCCACATTTCTCAACTTCCCAATGATTAATAATAGTATGAATGAGGATGAGTGCAATCACAATGTATAAGTCATAGAGGTAATATTCAACTCCACATGTAGTACAAGGTTCAAAATTCTCAAAACTTAACCTAAGCATGATATTCACCCTCACTAGACAGTAATGGAAAGGAAATCCATCAAATTAAGTGTTTACCCCATTCTAAATAATATCACAATACTCAGGCATGCTCGAAACCCCTAACTCTACCCCTTGGACGGGCATTATAAATCAAATAACCTCTCCACAGCTATACTCAGTTAAGTCATAGATTACAAAGTCTCAATCACAGATAAAATATCACATAAGGCCCCCACAAGGGCTATATAGCATATAAAAGCCCCCACACGAGCATCACAAAATTAGTTATCAGTCCCAAACTACACTACAACCCTGTCCTAAAGTCTATAAGATAGAATTTGACTAATTACCCCGACTCAGCCCAAGAAGATTAGCCAAACCTACCTCGATAACTAAAATCGCACTCTAATAACTTCACCATATGATCAATTCTCAAATTCAATGCTCGAAATGACAACACACTATCAAGAATGAAATATACGCATCATCAGGAGTCTAATGACACCCCTATTGATAGGTTTTAGAACTGGGGGTAAAATAGTACAAAAATTAATTAACCTCTAAAAGGGTGAAATCTAGAATTTTATTGAAAAGTCACATTCTTCTCATAATAAGGAACTCATTCTTGAAAAATCCATAAAAATAGAGCTCAAAATGAGTTAGAAAACCGTAAAACTGAATTGAAAGTTATGAACTAAAAACCCCAACTATTCTCACTTAAAACAAAATGTTTTCAAGGAATTAAGAAAGTAAAATTCATACGTAAATGATGGGAAATTTAAAAGGAGATTACCCACATGAAAAGCTTCAAGAACTTAACCCAAATTCGCCTACTCAAAGCTCAAAATCGATAACAATTCTGGCTTTTCAGAAATAGGACTATTTTCAAGACTCAACATTGTTCAGGTCATTTATATACATCGCGATCGTAAGTCATTAAACCTCAAGATCTCAAAGAAAAAGGACATTCCCCTTCATAATGGAAGAGATCCCACTTCACAATCGCGAAGCACACTGGAGGAGAAGACTCTTCGCGATGGCGTGATCACACGTCCCGATCGCGATGTAGGAAATGTGCTACACCAAAATGCAGAACCTGCAGTTTTTGACCAAGTCTAAAATGCTCTTGGTTGGACTCTCAAAAATCATAAGTAATCCCATACGCACAAATAATATATGCACTCATACTAAATTTGATGTTTCGTACTCAATGGAACTATCAAAATTTAAATTCAAGGTCTCCTTGACCTGAAATCCATTAAGTCGCAACTAAACTAGTTTTGACAGCTAAAATATCCAAAATACCCTTGGAACCTTTAAAACTTACAGCCATTCCTAGGGTTAGAATAACCCCTAAACCCATTAGAATCATCAAAAATCCAATCCGAGTCTACGAATTTGATTTGTTCAACAAAGTCAAACTTAACTCTTTTAAAACTAACTTTCCAACTTAAGACCTCAAATTCACATATCAACCTCAAATTTGTTTTCGACGACTCTCCTAGACCAATTTCCATGTTTTAGAGTAGATGGAATTGATGGAATTGATAGAATCTCATTACGAGACCCGTAGGTTCATTTTGGTACCAAAAACCACTTTTCATAACTTAACTCTATAGAACTCAAGAATTTGCTCATTTCACTATCTATTAAAGCTTTAATACATTCAACCACAAAAACTGAACAAATAATACTTGGGGGCACTAATAATAGGGGTAAAATGGTTATTTCATAAGAAAAATTGGAAATGACACTCAAGGTCATTATAACATCCATCACTAAAATGGATGTTCGTCCTCGAACATAAGATAAGGGAATGTACCTAGAGTCTCAAAAAACCGAAGGTAACAGGCTCGCATATCAGACTCTAACTCCTAAGTCACCTCCTCAATAGGATAATGTTGCCACTACACCTTGACCGAAGCAATCTCCTTGGTCTTTAGTACGAATTTGTCTGTCTAGGATAGTATCCGGCTCCTCCTCATAAGTCAAATTCGAACCCAACTCAACCATATCATAAGATATCACGTGGGATTCATCTGGTAATACTTGCATCATAGAGACATGAAACATCGGATGGACAATTGATAGTCTAGGGGGTAAGGCTAACTCATAAGCCACCCCACATATACTCCTCATAATCTCAAATGGGCTAAAAACCTCGGGCTATGCTTGACTTCTTACCAAACCTCATCACACCTTTCATGGGCATTATTTTAAGCCACACATAATCCCCACCATGAGCTCTAAGGGATGAACCCTCTTATCAATATAGCTTTTCTAAAGACTCTAAGTTGTCAATAGTTGACCTTAAATCAAATGTACCTTCTCCATCACATCTCTGAGTAAGTCAGTATCAAATGCATCAATCACAATTGAATCAAACCACCCAATGGGTGACCGACACCTACAACTATAGAATTCCTCAAAGGGTGCCATTTGAATGATGGAATTATAACTGTTATTATAGGCAAACTCCGCTAAGACTAAGTGTTGGTCTCATCGGGCACCAAAATCAATCACACAAATCCTAAGAATATCCTCCAACACCTAAATAGTCCACTCGGATTGTCCATTGTTCTGTAGATGAAATACTGAACTTATCTCTAGTCGCATACCCAAACCACACTGTAATTTCTTCCAAAAGTGAGAGGTGAAAACTAAACCCCAATCCAATACAATAGAGATAGGTACTCCATGCAACCTAAGAATATCACGAAGATAGATCCTAACTAACTGATTTGCATTGTAGCTAGTCTTCACTGAGAAGAAATGGGCTAATTTGGTAAATCGGTCCACATTCACCCAAATAGGGTTATACTTTCCCTATGCCATGGGTAAGCTAGACACAATCTCCATAGTAATATGCTCCCACTTTCACTCGAGAATGGGTATCCTTTATATAGAACCACTCGGTTTTTGATGCCCATACTCCACTTATTAGCAATTTAGACACTTAGCCGCAAAATTAACAATATCCCTCTTCATTCCACACCACCAATAGTATTATTTCAAGTCAAGAAACATCTTTTCCACTCCTGAGTGAATCGAATACTTAGAGCAATGAGCCTCCTCCAATATCATACGTACCCAACCACTAACCTTGGGCACACAAATGCGACCATTAATCCTCAACACTCCCTTTGGATCAACAGACACTGATTTTTCTTCACCACTCAATACTTTGTCTTGAATGGCCCTCCACTTTTCATCCTAAAACTGGTTTTCCCGAATCTAGTCAATCAAGGTAGACTTAGCCTCTAGAAAGGCCAAAATGCTATAATGTGTAGAAATATCAAGTCGGACCAACTGCCTAGCCAATGACTGAATCTTCAAAGCCAAAGGCCTCTCATATGCCTTAAGGAAAGCCAAACTACCCGTACTAGGTGCTTTGTCACTCAAGGCATCAACTACCACATTAGCTTTGCCCGGATAATAAAGAATGGTAATGTCATAGTCTTTCAATAACTCCAACCACCTACACTGCCTCTTGTTCAGATTCGGATAAGAAAAGATATACTTAAGGCTATGGTGATCAGTAAAGACCTCATAATGCACACTATATAGATAGTGCCTCCACAACTTCTAAATGAACGCCATCGCCGCCAACTCTAGGTCGTGGTAGGATTGTTTTTCTCATGTTCCTTCAACTGTTGAGAAGCATAAGCTATAACTCTACCTTTTTGCATCAATACACCACCCAAGCCGAATCCCAAGCATCTTAAAACACAATAAAGGCCACACCCTCTTTGGGTAAGGCTAGAATAGGTGCCGAAGTCAATAACTTCTTGAGCTTTTGAAAGTTCACCTCACACTCATCAGTCTACTGAAATGCCATGGTCTTTTGAGTTAACCTAGTCAATGGGTATTCAATCAAAGAGAAACCCTGAATAAATCAACTAAAATAGCCTACAAATAAAATAAAACTCTGAATCTCGATGGCTGAAGTAGGCCTAACCCAATTATGGACCACTACAACCTTGGAAAGATTTTCCATAATACCATCCTTGGTCACCACATGACCCAAGAATGCCATAAACTCGAGCCAAAACTCACATTTGGAGAATTTTGCATACAACTTCTCTTCTCTCAGTCTCTAAAGGACTATCCTCAAGTGTCTAACCTGATCTGCCTCATTCTTGGAATAAACCAAGATGTCATCAATAAATACAATCAAAAATATCCAAATAAGGCCAAAATACCCGATTCATCAACTGTATAAAAGAGGTCAAGGCATTAGTCAACCTAAGGACATAGACACAAACTCATAATGACCATAAGGGGTCCTGAATATAGTCTTTGGGATATCAGAATCCTATACTCTCAACTGATGATAATCCGACCTCAAATCGATTTTAGAATGCACTGATTCACCTAGAACCTGGTCAAATAAATCATCGATGCGAGAAAGAGGGTACTTGTTCTTGATAGTGACTTTCTTCAACTGTCGAAAGTTGATACACATCCTCATAGTACCATCCTTCTTTTTCATAAATAAAATTGGTGTCGAATAAACCCTGTTTTCAATAAATCCTCTAGTTGTTCTTTTAATTATTTTAACTCCACTAGAGCCATCTGATAAGGAGAAATATAGATAGGCTTGGTGCTTGGCTTTAAATCAATCACAAAATCGATATCATGGTCAAGAGGAACACCCGACAAGTTTGTGGAAAATACATCCATAAACTCTCTCACTATCCTCGTAGTCTCTAAAGGAGGTGACTCTATAGTGAGATCACGTATATGAGACAAATAAGATAAACAACCCCTATCCATTAGATGACGAGCACGAATATAAGATATCACCTCTTTCAGATACAAACTCAGATTACCCTTCCACACCTAGCTAGGAAAAATTGGATAAGTTAAGGTTACGGTCCTTGCATAACAATCTAATATAGCATGACAATGAGATAACTAGTTTATACATAATATCACATGACAATCAAGCATGTCTAACAAAATCAAGTCTTCACGGGTCTCTCTACCCGAAAATATTGCCAAACACCCTCCATATTCACCCCTAAGGACTCGCCTACTGAGGTAGAAATAGTAATAGGAGAAGTAAGAAGCTCACACACATAATCACTACCCACATCAAAATATATCGACACATAAGAATAGGTAAACTTTCAGTCAAATAATACTGAAGCAAGATGCTGGCAAACCAGAACAATACCTATAATAACTGTATTAGAGGCCTCCACCTCATAACTACCTGGTATAGCATAGCATAATTGAGGGTCACCTCTGTCTAAAAAACCCCACGAGCGCCATCTCTAGCTATACCATTAGAACCCTTGGTGCCACCTCAAGTGCCTTGTGTAGTAGCTCGAATGGATGGAGCACTTCTAGGGAAATCTTGGGCCTTATGTAAAAATTCAACACATACAAAGGAACCTCGAGGTCCTGAACCCCGTGGAGGATAACCAGAAGTGTCAATACGGCCTTTGGAGCTCAACAACCCAATATAACTCATCTGACTTGACCTAGATCCACCTATACCATCTAAGCCCTGAATAAATGCCTAAACTGGTCTTCCTTGATAACCATGGGTACCTAAGCTTGAATATTTCCTACCTCTAGAGGAGTGACCACCAAAATTACCCTACTGACCGAACCTTTTGGCCCTGCCCTGTCTCACATGCCAAATGATCTCTATCAAGGAAAGTTGTAGCCTTCTAAAGATAACCTGTGAATCCCTTTACCAGCTTGCGGATCTGCTCAAAATTGGTAGGAATACTAGACATGGCATAACAAGATAGCTCATGGAAATGAGCCTCATACTCATATATAGTGCTCTAATCTATCAACCTCATCTGTACGCTGGTCATGGAGGCTTTAAGGCACAAACCTCTTAAGGAATACCTCTAAAGACTGCTCCCATCTTATTATAGGGGAACCAGCAGGTCTATGCACAATAATCAATCTCCACCACTCCTTGGACACCCCTATGAATTGATATAAGTGTAGGCTATGCCATGTGCCTCAACAATACCAGGTTGAACAACCTATCTTGGCACTCAATCAAAAAATCATAAACCTTTTCCCCCACTGCACCATTAAATCTCGGAGGTTCCAACCAAACAAATCTCTTAAAGCTCTTTTGCTCAGCTACCGATATGGCAGCACTAGTAGAATCTGGCGGAGATACAAATCTCAGGGGTATGATAAAAGGCACAAAATAAGATCTTGGAGTCTAGAAACCAATGGTAGGCCTCTGAACTAGTGGCTTAGTACCAACTGTGATAGGAGAGCCTTAAGTACCTGTGAGAACACTAGGAGCCAGAGCCCTATCCAATCTAGCCAATAATCTGATTAATAACTCTTGGAGCATCGGAGCACTATCAGGAAGCTGGGCTTGCCTCTGCTCCTCAGTCTACTGCTCATATGCCAGCTCAAGTGATAGCCCTCTAGCTCAACCATGAGTAGGTGTCGCTTCCCTAGCTCAGCCTCGTCCCCTAACTCCACCACATCCTCTACATCGCCTACAAACTGAGGCTCGGGTAGTAGGTACAACCTCACTCTCAGCGACTACGTCTCTAGTCCTCACCATCTTCGCAAAAGAATTACATTAGAGGTATACAATATTTGATATGAATGTGTAACACCCTCTAAAAATATTGTATATGATATTCCAATTCTCAATGAAAATGATACAGCTTCTGTATTTTGAACATAACTTTTCATAGGATGGTCCAAATTAGTTGATTGAAATTTCTGAATAACTCAAACATCATTTCCTACATATTTTCTGGGACCATATTTTAAGTTTTAGAGGTTAAGTAGCTCAAATAAATTAATCGTTGCAAGACTTGATGTTGTGATGAAATAGAGTATTTATAGAAGAAAAATCATATCTCATTATAGGATGCTCCAAATCGATTGATTCTTGAACGAAATGAAAGTAGACTTCTAGGAAAACAATTTATATGAGACACCAAATCCTATTGAGAAAGTTATCTTTTTCAAACGCAGCTCTAAAAAAGGGTATTCTGTTAAAAAAAGGATCATCCCACCACCCATGTAAAGATCTAGATCCATTTGACATCACAAACTTCCGTTAAGTTTTCAATTTTTTCTTTATAATTATTTTAATTCTTGTTAGGTCTCTCCTTCATACCTATAAATACCCACTTTATTTCATCATTTTGTTCATCAAACTTTCTCAAGCAACTCTTTTCTCTATACACTCCTTTACTCATTCTCAAAATATAGTTTTAGTTCTTAATAGTGTAAAAATACTATTCTGGTGATTCATATACTTCGGGTAGTACACAAAACACTCCGACAAGGAGAAAATTCTAGGATTCAAGAGTGTTTATTAAGTCCTTCGATTCTGAGTAATGCTTCAGATTCAAGATATGTAAGGCTTCAATAAGAGTATTCCTTCAACTCTCATGCCTAAAGTATTTTGATTATATGATAAATTATTTTTAATTTCTTTAAACTTTACTCTAAGGTATGTGGGTGTTTATCCATGGGTTCTTCCACTCAAGTAATCCAAAACTCTTTCAAATAAATCTCTTGATTTTAAGTAATATTGGTAATTCTTATTTTTATGTAATAGCATAAATCATGGTTAAACTAATGATTATTAGTCTATTTTGATGCAATATAATTTTATATGTATGAATTTATGGTTTGCAAATAATTTCTCTATTTATCTCTTTAAAGGATTTTGAAATTCATGATGGATTTTTTAAAGCATGATTTTTAATTAATGGATTTCAAAATATTTATGCATATTCATTATGTTTACAAGTTGAAGTGATTTGAACCCACCTAATTTTACTATATTTTTAATGAAATTTGACTTGAAAGCTTTGACTCCAAATGAATATTTATGAAATCAATGTCTATAATCAAAAGGGAGCCTTATGAAACAAAAGAATGATGAAATGATATGAATGATGGATTCTTTATCCAATAAGGACAATTCTTATATATTTGAATAACCAAATATTTTAATGAGCTATTCTACTGAATATGATATTTTAAATTCTCAAGCTATATGCTATTAATATTTTGAAATATTAAACTATTCCGTGGGATTGACTTAGCACCAAATGGGGAATTGAGGTGAGATTCGGTAAGGGAATCCTAGTAGAAACCCATTCTCTTTTTAACTATGTGCCAACATAGGAGCCCTTGTAGGCTTAGGCTAATGGAACTATGAAATCCCTTAAAGTTAAAGGTAAATAAATGAATGAAGTTGACAGAGTTTTACCCAACAAGTGGTCTCCCTGACCGACGTAGGGGATTATGTTGGATTCCATGTAATAGCTCGCATGGCCTTATATGTCGTTTATGGTCATTTTCCCACAAAATGAATGTTTTAAAGGATATCTATATGATTAATTATGCATGCATTGCATTATATTTTATATTACCTAAATGTTTTAATGTTCCGTCAATGTTCATGCATGCTTACATACTTAGTACATTAAAAGTACTAACACATACTCTTTTGCCTATATGATATCACCATATAGGGACCAATGCTTCTCTTTGTTCACCTCCACGTGGCTAGTTGAGATTTCGTTTGAAGACTATTTTTGGTGAGTTTCCATGTTTCGGGAATAATACTTCTTTATCTTTCTAACTTATGATATGTTGAGATCTTCAGACACTTACTATGACATTTTTTTCTATTATGATTGAGGGTGAGATAGAGACTTGTATTAGCCCTATTAAATCTAGAAGTTAGAGGTATTGTTGGACATATGTAAGTTGAAAATTTACTATTATGATTTATACTTATTTATTTATTGTCATTACCTACGAAAGGCTAAAAGAATGCTAAGAGGCTTGTTTGAGGTACTTTCAGTTTCCTCATTCGCCATGTCACGTCTAAGCCCTAGGGTTGGGTCGTGATAGAATGACTCGCACAAAAGGAATCAAAAGAAGAAATTTATCCTAACAAGAATCTTGTAGCCTCTCAAAAATAAGTACAGACGTCTATGTTCTAATCCGAAAGACTCTACTAGACACCCTGCTCTTTAACTTATGAGACCGGTGAACCTAGTGCTTTGATACCAAGTTGTGATGACCCAAAAATTGAGGTTATGATGGAACACATCCAAAAGCCTATCTTGAATACGTAAGCCAAAACGTAAGACCATATGAGACTCCCAAAGTAAGTCAGGCCACAATTAAATGTGAAATAGAAGACAACAACTAAAATACCCCTAAACCTGGAGTCATAAGTTTTAAGAGTATGTAAATACATATCGGAATGTGAATACACAGCTTAAGTCTCAAAATATAGAAAAGACTGTAAATGAAAGATGGGCTAGCATCGATCTGAATCACAAGATCTCACCACTAATCCGATGATGAAGAATCTGCAAAATCAGCTACTGTGCTAGGTACCCTAACTAGTATCTGCATCAAAAAGGGACATAAAAGTAGGGTGGTTACAATCCATATGTACTCAGTAGGTTTAACCGATTGAGTATAAGGAATTAATTAAAAAATATGAAATAAACTAAGAAACGCTCCACTTGTATGCAGAAAAAGTCACATTTTGGCTATGTTGTTGCCAATTTATATAGAATAGCGCAAATATAGTAAACACATAGTTGTAGTTCAATATCACAAATAAACAGAGAGAACAATTATCACAGGTGTCAATAATATACAATACACTGTGATAAAATAATGATATGATGGTACGGTGGGGTGAAGGCTACCGCACAACCTGTCGTATACATTTGCTGAGTTGTGCTACCAAAAAGGACCCATGAGGGTCTCGCCCAACATATACCATATCACAATATCAATGTATCAACTACCTTTCCACCAAACTCATAGACAAAGACTCATGATACTAATGTCTGATTTACTTTCCTCCTATCTCATGGTCAATGATACAAAAGATGTCACATTTTCTTTCTCAAAAGGGTTTCCATAACTCTCAACTTCCCAATGATCAATAATAGTATGAATGGGAATGAGGATGTTACACCCCATACTTTGGTACCTTAGAATACTTCTTAAGCTTCTCAAGTTTCTGGGAAGGCTCTTAAGTTTCTTAAAAGTCGTTATATGAGTCGAATAGTTAATAATTCTATCAAATAACTCCAAGGAAAGGGGAATGAAATGCTTCATAATAAGGAAGATTGGAAATAGGGTTATAAAAATTCAAAAGGAGTTGGAGGCCGAGAAATGAGTCGTAGGACTCGATTGATTCGCGTAAGCTACCAACTTGGAGGTCTTACGTACTTAAGCTACTCGAGTGTGTGTTGAGACTAAGTAGCAAGGAATGCATAGTTTGTTAAAGTGCGATGAAATTACGAACCCGCAGAAGAGATATAAGGAAACGACGCACCTACTTGAAGCAAGTAGGTGACTCAGCTACTTGACACATGGAAGCACGTGATAGGTACATATGGCAGAACATGAAAGTGACACGTGGAAGCAGGTGACACACCATGGGGTGGACCCCCACCTGCCATGTGGCAACCACGGATAGGTTGCATAATTGAGGTGGCTACCTAAGGGTGTGATACGTGTCACCCTTAGGGGATGACACGTGTCACTCTCCAAAAAGATATATATCTATGTATGTATGACTATTAAGTCATTTTTAGCCAAAATCTTGAACAAAAATAGGGAGAAAAACGTGGAGAAGAAAGCAAAGGCAGCCATGGTTTGGAGAAACACTAAGTTGGTAATACGAGTATAACTCCTTGTGTAAGGCTTATTTTTGAGTGATTCAAGATGTTTTGGAAATATATTTCATAGGGATACAACTTTCATTTAGCCTCTAAAACTAGTTTCTCTTCTCTTTGCTTGAAAAAGGGTGATGAAGTATGGGGGAGGTGCTGCCCAGATATTGTTTGGGAAATCCTACACGGACAGCTGTGGGTATATTGGGCATATCGTTTCGTACAAAATTTCTGTAGGGGTGATTAAACATTTTGTGTAACCTTGATACACATGCCTATAACTTTCATTGAGGCCACAAATCCTGTTTCCCTCAATTACCCCTTCGAAACTAAGCGGCAATATAAGACAGTGGGCTGTCCAGATTTCACATTTTGATAGTTTTGGCGAGTTTGACGAGTTTAAAGCAAGGTAAGGCCTTTTATTTTAAATTGGAGTTTATGATATTGTTATAGAGGGTATTATACATTGTGTAAGTGGCTGGAAATTTGAAAATATGATAAATATGCTAGACGTACGAAATAAACTAAATTGGAATCGCTATAGTTAAATTGTAGTCGAAATGAGGTGTTGTGCGTGTGGGTCTGTTGCAGGTGTGTGATGGTGTGTTTCAGGTCCTAAAGGCATTCTAAAAGAGGTGTGAGAGTTGTTGGTTGCATCCACATGACCCTCCATTTCGCACGATTAAAGGTTTTATAAAATAAAGGCTAAAGACCCTATTTTGATATCGTAATGTTAAGTAAGTTGTTTGGAGTTTATGTTGTATCATGTTGACATGTTTTATATATATATGAGCTGCTGTTTATGTTATTGGTTGGCTGTAGGTATTAAGGACATAATTGGAAATTTGGATAGGGCACGTTATAGGGGAGATGCTACCCAAATTCCGTTAACTTCTTAACTAGTTAATAGACTAATCGAGACTAGTCGAGAAAGGTGAATAAGGAATTGGTTCCTATGGGGGATTGGTTGTGAATTTAGAAGCTGGATAGTTAAAGGTTACTAATATTAGTATTGCCTTCGTGTTAAATAGGTGCAGAGAACGACGAGACAAGCCAGATTAAAAGCAATTGATAAGAGGTGTGTAGAGCCTACTCTTTCTCTTCTTTTGGCATGTCTTCAAGTTAAGTAATGAATGGTGTGAGCTTGAGGGTAAATCTACTAATAGATGCCAAGCGTAATTCACGACCCTTATTTACTTCTTGATGAAAGCACTCCTATAATAATTGAACTAAGGCTTCTCAAGCTTCCTTACGTTAGGAAGTGATGGGTAGGTAAAGCTATCCTTCCTTTCTCTTGAGACGTATTTGGCATGGGAATGAGGTTATGATGCCATGGTTGTTCACCGATCCCCATGATTGGCCGAGTACGAAATGTGACAATGATGACCACATAAAGGAAGGTACAGACTGTGTAGAATTCATTCTCTTTCTTGTTTTGGCATATCTTAGCTACAAGTTAAACATAATACGATCTCTGAGATAATGATCTAGCTTGCATATGGTTACTTACTACTCTGCTTGTGCATATGGTTTACATATCTTTACCGAGTACCATAGAGGACCGGGTACGACCAAAGTCCCAAAAAGGGGCCGGGTATGATATAAGATGATATAAATATTCACCGAGTCCCAAAAAAGGTCGGGTATGACCGAGCCCCACTAAGGGTCGGGTATGCTATGTAAATGCAATGATAAGACAACCTGATTGCAGACCGAGTCTTATTAAAGGCCCGGTTATGGTATATTTATGCATATGATGACATAAAGATAAATTTGTAACACCGAGTCCCATAACGGGCCAGGTGTGGAACATCATACTAAGATACATGACCTCATTTTAGAAGGTGCAGGTAATGTGATTTATTAATTATTGTACTTGTTCTCTGCATCCCCATATAAACTATACTTTCCTTGTGGTATTTTATGCTTTACATACTCAGTACACATATCGTACTGACCCCCTCTTCTTGGGGGGCTGCGTTTCATGCCCGCAGGTACAGATGTTCTTTTCAGAGATCCGCCTGCCTAGGCTTCCACCTAGCAAGTTCGGGAAAAGATCCATTTTGTCGGAGCCTAGCTTTTGGGTACTAAACCTCTGCTGTATGTTTTCCTTTATTCAAGGGTACGGCGGGGGACTTCTCCTGCCATATGTTGTCACTAGTACTCTTATAGGTCTGTAGATACGTGTGTTGGTTGTGTATATATATGTGTGTTCAATTGTGCCTGTATGACTTATATTTTAGGGCGACCTTTGTCGAAGCAACCTTGTCGACTTGCATGTGTGCTTATAATGGGACGACCCCACAAGCTACGATAGCCTCCCCAGCTTATAAGTTATGTTATCTATTGAGACGTTGTGACTCAAACAGGCGACAGATTTACTTGCGGTTACCAGGAGTATACGTGGGTGTCCAGCTAGGACACCCAGTCGCGGCCCACGGGGTTTGGTCATGACAGAAAGTGGTATCAGAGTAGTTCGTACTTAGAGTGTCTATAGACCGTGTCTAGTAGAGTCTTGTTTATCGGTGTGTTGTGCACCACATCTATAGACAAGAGGCTACGGGACATTTAGGATGTTACCTTTCTTTCATATTTACGATCGTGCAATAAAGCCGAGTCATAGGGAATAAAATTCCTCATACTAACTTGTGATTTTAGCAGAAAGACAACATTGATAGAAGAAGGTTACTGACGATATTGGAAGTAAACATAGCACGCAGGTAAGAAAGGTACGAATGATAGGTGACAGGTAAGGTATTGAATTACAGTTGACATGTAAAGTTGAAAATTGAGAGGAAAAGTAGACGGAAAGTCTAAATAGGTGCAGTTCGAGTTCGACATACGATGTAAGTCCATAAGTTTATACTATTGTTGATATTGGGCGCCCTGTGAGGCTGCGATATGACGTGATATGATACGTATATATGTATCTTTATGCGTATTGCCTCTGTGAGGCATTGTTGGCATTTTCTGCGTGCAGGTGTTGAGATAGTAAGAAATACAAAGGAAACTCTGCCCAAATTTTCCTTGAAATAAAAGGAAAATGATTTAGGAAAGACTGGTAGTTCTGGATAGAACGATATATTAAGGATAAGACTAACTAAGAAGGGTAAGTAACCCACAGTAAAAATCATGAAAAAGATTAAGAAGTGTTATACTATGGGGTAGAATGCGAACAGAATATAATGTGAATATAATGATGATAGTTATGAAAATAAGTAAAGCCTTGTGAGGAAGTGGCTAAAGATAGCATGTGATCCGTGTAATAAGAATATAGGGGTAACTTGGGCGGTGCAGCTTGGTCTACTGGATCAGCTGTTGGGTCATTGCCTTCTTCGGTAGATATGCGCCCCACGGGGGAGAGTGCGATCATACCAGCACTAACGTACCGGATCCCATCAATACTCCAAAGTTAAGCATGCTTAGGCAAGAGTAATATTAGGATGGGTGACCCCCTAGGAAGCCTTGTGTGGCTGTGATATGAGATGATATGCATGTATATAAACACGTTGGCCATGCATGGCATTATTGACATAAAGAAGTATTGTGGATACGTAACTCCACCGTGAAAGATGATAAGACCCTTTGAGATAGGGGATGTAGCTTTGCAAAATAACTAGTGCATTGTGAATTCATTAAAGGGACAAGTGGAAACCACTGGTATAAGGCTAGGACTATGACAAATCTTGGGACACCGAGCATCGGAAGGTAAGTACCGCCTATTTGAGAATTGGAAACGACTATAAGCCCTAGCTAGTTGTTGATCAAAATAAATAGAAAGTGGCTTCGAATAAATTGCTACGTGACTCTAGTACCCATAATTAGACTTGATTAGCACCTCATGATTGTGTTAAGTTGTCGTACCTAGGCAACCAAAGGTATGGAAGATATAAAGGAAGGCATAGATATGGTGCAGTATACCGAATGTGTTGGAAAAGAATCATACGTATTGGAAAATTAGAAATAAAGGCGTAAGGTAGAACGCAACAGATAGTGACATGGGTACACCCTAAAAGGGGGAAGTGGCTTCAAGTAAGATCCCATACTGGCACGAGTTAATAAGATCTAAAGGCCAGCAATAAACGGATAGAAGCCATGATACCGGAGACAGTGCGGAGAATTAATAGTAAGGACTTGAATAGTATGACATCAAAGAATAGGTGCATACAAAGGGGATGAATACAACAAGAGAATTACGATGAGTACTTAAACATACTGTAGGGAATAGCCAGGCTATACTCGACTGAAGGTAAGATGTTGGTAACAATGTTACTGACTACTAATATTGTGGTGTAAAAGTAGCAAAACAAGGAAAGGATGTGAGATCTCTCCTATACTGGAATATGAGGAAACTCAAGGGTAAGTAGAGGAAGGAAGTAAGAAAAGATACAGGTTTACGTACAGACTAGTATGGTGATTCTAAAGCATCTTTCAGGCTACTTTAAGCTCCTACACATGTTCGTGTAAAGGGTGCAGTATGATGTGTGGTAAAGGAACTGTAAAGAAGTAATGGAAAAGAAATATCACCTATTCCCTATGCCTACAGGTAATCTACCTTCTTAAATAGACCATATGAATTGACACAAGGCCTATGAACGGCAGCCAATACAGAAGAATCCTGAAGCACTCGTAAGACCTTATGAGGCTAGTTAACATTCGGGGACGAATGTTCTAAAGGGGGGAAGGATGTTACACCCCGTACTTTGGTACCTTAGAATGCTTTTTAAGCTTCTCAAGTTTCTAGGAAGGCTCTTAAGTTTCTTAAAAGTTGTTATGTGAGTCGGATAGTTAATAATGCTATCAAATAACTCCAAGGAAAGGGGAACGAAATGTTTTATAATAAGAAAGATTGGAAATAGGGTTATAAAAATTCGAAAGGAGTTGTAGGCCTAGAAATGAGTCGTAGGACTCGATTGATTCGCATAAGCTACCAACTTGGAGGTCTTACATACTTAAGCTACTCGAGTGCGTATTGAGACTAAGTAGCAAGGAATGCATAGGCTCTTAAAGTGCGACGAAATTATGAACCCGCGGAAGAGAAATAAGGAAACGACACACCTACTTGAAGCAAGTAGGTGACTCACCTACTTGACACATGGCAGCACGTGATAGGTACACATGTCAGTACATGAAAGTGACACGTGGAAGCAGGTGACACACCATGGGGTGGACCCCCACCTGCCATGTGGCAACCATGGATTGGTTGCATAATTGAGGTGGATGCCTAAGGGTGTGATACGTGTCACCCTTAGGGGATGACACGTGTCACTCTCCAAAAAGATATATATCTATGTATGTATGACTATTATGTCATTTTTAGCCAAAGAATTGAAGGAAAATAGAGAGAAAAACGTGGAGAAGAAAGCAAAGGCAGCCATGGTTTGGAGAAACACTAAGTTGGTAATACAAGTATAACTCCTTGTGTAAGACTTATTTTTGAGTGATTCTAGATGTTTTGGAAAGATATTTCATAGGGATACAACTTTAATTTAGCCTCTAAAACCTAGTTTCTCTTCTCTTTGCTCGAAAAAGGGTGATGAAGTATGGGGGAGGTGCTGCCCAGATGTTATTTTGAAAATCCTACACGGACAGCTGTGGGTATATTGGGCATATCTTTTCATACAAAATTGATGTACGGGTGATTCAAAATTCTATGCAACCTTGATACACATGTCTATAACTTTAATTGAGGCCACAAATCCTGTTTCCCTCAATTACCCCTTTGAAACTAAGTGGCAATATAAGATAGTGGGTTGTCCAGATTTCACGTTTTGATAGTTTTGGCGAGTTTGACGAGTTTAACGCAAGGTAAGGCCTTTCCTTTTAAATTGGAGTTTATGATGTTGTTATAGATGGTATTATACGTTGTGTAAGTGGCTGGAAATTTGAAAATATGATAAATATGCTTGACGTCCGAAATAAACTAAATTGGAATCGCTATAGTTAAATTGTAGTCGAAATGAGACGTTGTGCGTGTGGGGGATTGTTGCAGGTGTGTGATGGTGTGTTGAAGGTACTAAAGGCATTATAAAAGAGGTGTGTGAGTTGCTGGTTGCAGCCACACAACCCTCCATTCCGCACGATTAAAGGTTTTACGAAATAAAGGCTAAAGACCCTATGTTGATATCGTAATGTTAAGTAAGTTGTTCGGAGTTTATGTTGTATCATGTTTCCATGTTTTATATATATATGAGCTGATGGTTATGTTTTTGGTTGGATGTAGGTATTAAGTACATAATTGGGAATTTGGATAGGGCACGTTATAGGGGAGATGCTGCCCGAATTCCGTTAACTTCTTAACTAGTTAATAGACTAATCGAGACTAGTCGAGAAAGGTGAATAAGGAATTGGTTCCTATGGGGAATTGGTTGTGAATTTAGAAACTGGAAAGTTAAAGGTTACTAATATTAGTATTGCCTTTGTGTTAAATAGGTGCAGAGAACGACGAGACAAGCCAGATTAAAAGCAATTGATAAGAGGTGTGTAGAGCCTACTCTTTCTCTTCTTTTGGTATGTCTTCAAGTTAAGTAATGAATGGTGTGAGCTTGAGGGTAAATCTACTCATAGATGCCAAGCGTAATTCACGACCCTTATTTACTTCTTCATGAAAGCACTCCTACAGTAATTGAACTAAGGCTTCTCAAGCTTCCTTACGTTAGGAAGTGATGGGTAGGTAAAGCTATCCTTCCTTTCTCGTGAGACGTATTTGGCATGGGAATGAGGTTATGATGCCATGGTTGTTCACCGATCCCCATGATTGGCCGAGTAAGAAATATGACAATGATGACCACATAAAGGAAAGTACAGACTGTGTAGAATTCATTCTCTTTCTTCTTTTGGCATATCTTAGCGACAAGTTAAACATGATACGATCTCTGAGATAATGATCTAGCTTGCATATGGTTACTTACTACTCTGCTTGTGCATATGGTTTACATATCTTTACCGAGTCCCATAGAGGACCGGGTACGACCAAAGTCCCAAAAAGTGGCCGGGTATGATATAAGATGATATAAATATTCACCGAGTCCCAAAAAAGGTCGGGTATGACCGAGCCCCACTAAGGGTCGGGTATGCTATGTAAATGCAATGATAAGACAACCTGATTGCAGACCGAGTCTTATTAAAGGTCCGGTTATGGTATATTTATGCATATGATGACATAAAGATAAATTTGTAACACCGAGTCCCATAACGGGCCAGGTGTGGAACATCATACTAAGATACATGACCTCATTTTAGAAGGTGCAGGTAATGTGATTTATTAATTATTGTACTTGTTCTCTGCATCCCCATATAAACTATACTTTCCTTGTGGTATTTTATGCTTTACATACTCAGTACACATATCGTACTGACCCCCTCTTCTTGGGGGGCTGCGTTTCATGCCCGCAGGTACAAATATTCATTTCAGAGATCCGCCAACCTAGGGTTCCACCTAGCAAGTTTGGGAAAAGTTCCATTCTATCGGAGCCTAGCTTTTGGGTACTAAACCTCTGCTGTATGTTTTCGTTTATTCAGGGGTACGGGGGGGCCCTGTCCCGCCATATATTGTCACTAATACTCTTAGAGGTCTGTAGATACGTGTGTGGGTTGTGTGTATATATGTGTGTTCAATTGTGCCTGTATGACTTATATTTTAGGGCGACCTTTGTCGAAGCAGCCTTGTCGGCTCGCATGTGTATTTATAATGGGACGACCCCACAAGCTACGATAGCCTCGCTGTCTTATAAGTTATGTTACCTATTGAGACGTTGTGACTCAAACAGGCGACAGGTTTACTTGCGGTTACCAGGAGTATATGTGGGTGTCTAGCTCGGACACCCAGTCGCGGCCTACGGGGTTGGGTCGTGACAGAGTATAATCACAATGTATAAATTATGGAGGTAATATTCAACTCAACATGTAGTACAAGGTTCAAAGTTCTCAAAACTTAACCTAAGCATGATATTCACCCTCACTAGACAGTAATGGGAAGAAAATACATCAAATTAAGTATTTACCCCTTTCTCAAAAATATATCAATAATAAGACATGCTCAGAATCGCCAACTCTACCCCTTAGACGGGCATTACAATTCAAATAACTTCTCTATAGTTCCACTCAGTTAAGTAATAGATTATATAGTCTTAATCACAAATAAAATATCACACAAGGCCCCCATACAGGCTACATAGCACGTATAAGCCCCCACATGGGCATCACAAAGTTAATTATCAGTCCAAAACTATAATATGACCTCGTCCCAAAGTTTAAAGCATAGAATTTGACTAATTACCCCAATTGAACCCAAGAAGGTTAGTCAAACCTACCCGATAGCCGAAATCGCACTTGAATACCTCCACTTGATGATCAACTCTCGATTTCAATGCCCAGAATGACAACCCACTATCAAGAATGAAATATACACATTATAAGGATTCTAATGACACCCATATTGATAAGTTTTTGGAAATAGGGGTAAAATAGTCCAAAAATTAATTAATCAATTTTTAAAAAGGGTCAAATCTGGAATTTTATTGAAAAGTCATGTTCTACTCATAATAAAAAAACTCATGGTTGAAAACCCAATAAAAATAGAGTTCAAAATGAGTTAGAAATCAATGAAACCGAATTGAAATTTATGAACTAAAAACCCCAACAATTCTCACTTAAAAAAATTCAAGGATTTAAGAGAGGAAATTCATAGGTAAATGATGGGGAAATGAAAAAGGATATTACCCACATAAAAACCTTCAAGAACTTGACCCAAATTCGCAAAAATGGTTGTTTTTCAGAAATGGGACTATTTTCACGACTTAACACTATTCAGGTCAGTTTTACACATCGCCATTGCGAGTCATTGAACGTTGCGATAGCGAAGCACAAGGAAATTTCCATTCATGATTAGGAGACCCCCCCTCGAGATCGTGGAACTATTTTCACGACTTGAAACTATTCAGGTCATTTTTACACATCACGACCGCGAGTCATTAAACCTCGCGATCACAAAGCACAAGGAGATTCCCCTTCGTGATTGCGGAGATACCCCCTCGTGATCGTGAAGCAAACTGCAAAAGAAGACTCTTTATGATTGCGTGAACACACGTCTCGATCGCGATGCAAGAAATGTGCTGCACCAAAATGCAGAACCTGCAGTTTTTGGCCAAGTCTAAAATGCTCTTGGTTGGACTCTTGAAAATCATTTGGAATCCCATACTCACAAACCATTTATGCACTCATACTAAATTCGATATTTCGGACTCAATGGAACTATCGAAATTTAAAATCGAGGTCTCGTTCACCTGAAATCCATTAAGTCACAACTAAACTAGTTTCGACACTTGAAATACCCAAAATACTCTTGAAAGCTCAAAATTACAACAAAACCATTTCTAGTGGTAGAATCACCCCCCACCCCGAAATCCATTGAAATCATCAGCAATCCAATCTGAGTCTACAAACTCAATTTGTTGACCAAAGTCAAACTTAACTTTTTTAAAACTAACTTTTCAACTTAACACCTCAAATTCATGTATCAACCCCAAATTTGTTTTCGATGACTCTCCTAGACCAATTTCCACATTCTGGAGCTGATACAACTAGAAGAATCCTGTTCCGACACCCATAGCTCCATTTTGGTACCGAAAATTACTTTTTCACAACTTAACTCTATAGAACTCAAGAACTTACCCATTTCACTATCTATTAAGGCTTTAACACATTCAACCACAAAACTGAACAAATGATACTCAGGGGCACTAATGATAAGGGTAAAATGGTAATTTCATATAGATTTTTGAAAATGACCCTTAAGGTCATTACAATCGAATTCAAAGTAAACTAAGCAACAAAAATAGAAGAAATTGCTTATTGTTACTTAATTTGAAGAATTAAAGAGATGATTTGATGTTTAAAACCTAGTTAATAAGTAATTAAATATGTTAATTAATTGTTAAATAATTCAGAAATAGAAGAAAAATGAGTGTAGAAGAAGATGAAGTGAGTTCGAACACTAGAATTTTTCTTGAAGCTTTAAAGAAGTTCATCACTAGAAAGACTTTGATTTGATGATTAAAACTAGTTAACAAGTAATTACAAATGTTAATTAATTGTTGAATAGTTGATAAATCGAAGGGCAAAATTTAGAAGAAGAAGAAGAAGAAGAAGCGAATTGGGACACTAGAAAATTTTTTAGGTCCCAAAAACTTTCCATACTTAGAATATTTTGAGGCTGAAACCAAAATCATGCTCTCTGAATTGGAGTCAGCTACTGATGTGGCCAGCTGTGTTGGCAGTGGACTGTTGATGTGGCAGTCCACGTGGAAATTATTTTTTAATTTTTTTTGAAATTCAATATTTTATTTTATTTTAAATTTTCACTAGTGGACCAATAAACAACTTGACCAACTTTGACTTGGTAAAATTGGATCAAATGTACTTTCTTTCTTTTTCTACTTCAACAACTTGAAGATCACCAAGAACACCTATAACACTAAGAACACACACCGATTGTCAACATAGTCAAATCAATTCGGAATTAGCTCAAAATTTCGGATTAGCTTCCTATCATCTTGGGGAACAAACTTCAATGGTTATTAACCTCCAATTCCCTCTCAAACAAAAGACTCACTTTCGAAATTTGAAAATTTTCAACCTCAAAACTCTTCAATGGTAACTTCACTTCTACAACTCCAAATTAAACAAAATTTGAAATGTAGACTAACAATACACTAAGGAACAAGGATATAGTGTCAAAAGCAACAAATCAAAAAAGAAAGTTTTGGTTTTTTTGGTCAAACTTTTGGAGTTCTTTTTAATTTTTTTATGAGCCTAGGATTGAGAACCGTGAATACAAATCTCTAGCCTATGCTTTGATACCAAATGATAACAATCCTAGTCTAAAACTAGAATCTAAATGCGGAAAATTGAAATAAATAAAAGGATATGTGGAACTCTCAAAATCTAATCGAATTTATGAGCAACAAAGGACTTTATACCTTCACCTCTCAATTAAATCCGATCAAATAACAATAACCCAAACTCAATCAAAAATATGAAAACCAAAATGAATGCATAGAGAGGGTAACTCGATGATTGATTAAGCTAGAAGAAGTTAACACAAACAATATCGGAAATTCACCCTAACCACTCAACTACAATTACCAACTAAGAACTACACTAATACTAGGCTTCACCTAGAAACTAAAAACTTCAAAGCTTTCAAATATTGATTTCAACATAATCTAAGTCTTCCAAAATGACAAGAGACTACTATATATACTAAGAAATAAGAAGACACTTTCTTTAATTTTACCCTTAATGAGATAAGGGCCTTCTTTGATTGTCTTCTTTTTGTGAATTCTTGAATTTATAAGATGGCCACTTGTACACATAGACTCTTTTTTCTTTCTCTTAACTTTGTTGGACCTTCTACATAATTTATGACTTTATTTGGTGTCCATCAAACTCTTCTAAAGCTTCTATGTGAACAATGTTATCCATGGATTTATCAATCACACACCTCCCACTCATGGCTAGAGTTGAGCTTTACTTTCTTATAGTTGGTGAGTCCTCATGCTTGGAGGACAAGACTTTCATCTTTTATCATTCTTATGAAGTTATATGTTGTCATGGGTGATCTAGGAGCTTTTCTTATGCTCCCATCTATTTTAGTAGATGCATGTTGGATGTCATGGAGTTTATGTTGTCTTTTCATTTTGAGGTTGACTTTTCATGTTGGCACTTTATTTCTTCATCTATAACTTAGATTTATTGCTTTACTTACATTATGAATGCTCATGAATGATATTCTAAGAGGCTTGGTTGGTGTCCCTCGGGATTCTAAATGTCGTGTTGCACTTAGGCTCTAGCTTGGGTCATGATAAAAATCTATTGTCATAATCCAAGTCCATTAGAAGGACAAATTGTTGGATAAATCTACATGGGAATGATATGAAGACTTGTAGCAATTCAATGATAAGATTTGAGATTTTTTGCAATAGAAATGCATCGTGGTTTTTGCAACATAAGGTTGGGGAGAGTGTGACAACCTTCCACATCATCATGATACATAAGTGCTACATAAGTGCCACATGGAATAAAGTTTTCCATATGGAAGGATTACATAGGAAGAAGGGTAGTCCTTGGTTGAAGATTCTAGATATATGTGGAGAATTCCCATTAAAGATCTTAGAATTCCATGTATTTATATAGAAGGTCCTTGTAAGATTCTAGGATTATAGAGAATTCTAGAGAAGGGACTTATTGATAAAAATTGAGGGACTTGATTAATAATTATTATTTACATATTAGCCCCTAATTAGGTAATATAAATAGACGGGCAAAAATTTGTAAAATTATCAAATAAAATAAAAGTTCTCTAAAATACAATCTTTCCTAGCAATCCTCTTGTTTTCTCTCTTACATTTTCTTACTGATTCCTAGAGTCTTGGCCTGACTTGGCATAGCAAGACTATGAGCAAGTTTTTCAAGAATGTTGGCAAGTTATCAAATGCCACATGTGTGATAAGTAGAAGACTAAGGATGTGACATTACGCCAAAGTCATTGAAATTTGCCATATCAAACAACCCGTGCACAAATCTTTGCAATAGAGAATATATTACTTCTCTCTATCACAATTAACAAATATCCAAATTACTATTCTATCCTTAACCTTCCTCTCTACACTCAAAATGCACAACTCAACAGGACCAATTTCATGCATGTGTCGAATCTCTTAGACCAGAACTACAACTTGTACCGATTTGCATTTGAAGCTTTTGGGTTTGTACTCACAACTTGATTTGTTCTTTCGATCCTTACTCAGAAAATCCTTTTTGATAACGCATTGAAAAATATAAAGAAATGGAGGATAACTTTTTGGATTTTGCGTTTGTACTATTACTCTGTGTGTTAGTTTATTAAAGATTATGAAAGTTGCTGTTTGAGGTGTTAGAATGAAAAATATAGAAAAGTGATTCATGCACTGCCAATTGTGGACACATCTTTGCCAAATGAGATGGCGGAGAAGGGTAAGTATAAATTCTATGGATTTTCATTTTTTGGTGAATCTTTGTGGACACTTTTGTGGTGAGGAAGACTAATAAGAATAACATTTGACCCTTTTGTCATTAGTCTTTTTTCAGCACTTCCAAGATGGTCAACATTATATTCATTACTTTTCCTCGCCCCAAAAGAGGACCACAAAGTTTCACCCAAAAAAGAGAATCCAAAGCAATATAACTCACCCTTCCCAGCTACCTCAGGTGGCATAGGCGAGTCCACAAATAGCAATGCGTGAATCTCTCTTCTACATTTTTCATTTTGACACCTCAAACAACAAACTATATCATATTTAATAAATTTATATACTCAGTACCAGTACGGACATATAGTCAAAAAAGTATTCCTCTTTTTTCCTTAATTTTTAACCCGTGATCGAAAAGGGTCTTTTGAGTCGGGCTCAAAAGAATAGAACAATCTGTTACTACAAACCCAAAAGCCTCAAATGCAATTGGGTACAACTGGTATTTGAGTTTAAGAGATTTGATTTGTGCATGAAGTTGGTCCTGATGAGTTGTTGGTTTTGAGTGTTGAGATAAAGGATATAATAGTAATTTGGGTCTTTGATAATAGTGCAAGAGATAAGTAATACATTAGGTATAGCATGGATTTTTGAAGGGATTGTTTGATTTGGTTCCATCTCATTGACTCTAAGGGCGTAATTGCAACAATTTCCAAAGTTTCATTGTTGAAAAAATAATTTAAATGCCATGAGATAATTTTGAAATTTTAAATGATCAATTTTGTTTGCTACGTATCGCCAAAGCGACATTGAAGAAGACAAAGATAGAAGGAGCTAAAATGGAGTTCTTAGAAATGGATGATTTCAATCATGTGATTTTTCGTAACGAATTTATGTTGTATATATACACAAGAAAAAATATCAAATTCAGTAAATCATTTATTACAATATCTTATTAGTTGATAAATTGAAATCTTTAACAATTTTAGTTATTTAAAATTGGACATTATGTAATTGCGAAGGAAATATTCAGGATAGAAACATAAATTTTGAAATTTGAGAGTTTTATTTATTGGATTACTTATTTAGTATTTTGAAATGTTCAAATTAGGACATTATGCAATTGGGAGGATATCATATAGGGACATAGATATTATTTAGGTACATAATTGTGAATCGATATCGTTCAATTATACATGTAAGATTTAACATATAGACGATCATGTGCAATACACACGGAATGAATGAATATAAATTCACCTTATAATATGTTCTATTTCACTAGAGATTCGTACATTGATACAATTTATGCATATAAGTAAATTGGTATGGGGGAGGAGTTTTGAGTAAAAATTTGATCACATATTAATTCGTTCGCAACAAATTTACAATCGCAAAAGCTAAAATAGGGATTTGTCACAAGTAACTGGATACTCTAAAGATTGTGCTTGAATGGATAATCATTTTTCTAATTGCTAAAATTTGTCGTGTTAATGGGTAAGCTATATTCATGAAAATGAAAACTTTTTATTAATCATCCATCAAAAATCATGTGGGTTTTATAAAACCCCAACACGTATAACATTAAAATTCAATCTAAGACTTTAATTCAGCAAAACTATTTCAAGCTTCTATTGTAAAACGTACTAGTTTGAGTCATTAGCAACTATCTCTTCCACTCTAATGGTCTTTCATAAGAAACATTAACAATATAAACTAAATAAGAGTTTTCAGCCTCAAATAAGTTAAAACATAAAGAGTTAGTTGAACCTACATCAAATCAATTATTCAATTAATCAATTAAGCAAGACTCAAATATAAATTAAGCATCCATTACAATTGCATTACCTCTAATAATAGGGAGATTAGTTACCTGTAATCTAAGGTAAAAGGGATTTACCAAAGTCATCACTCGTAGAAGCTAAATGGTTAAAAAAATCCTAATAAATATATTCCAAACATCTTCAAGCTCAATCTAATGACACTGTAAGTCATTTTTGGTAATTTTTATAAAATGACCATTTTACCTCTCCTTATAAGTACCTCGTATCATTTTTTATTAGTACTAGATGTGAGTTTTGGGTAATTCTATGAAAAATATGAGTTTTGGAAAGTTTTGAGTTTAAAAGGCTTTAGGTGTTCAAAAGTGTTATTTAGGAACAACTAGAGCTACGGGCCTCGGAATAAAATTTTCATCAATTCCAACAGCTCCAGAATATGGAAATTGGTCTAGGAGAGATTACGGGATCAGTTTTGAAGTTGCAACGAAGATTTGGGGTCTTGAGTTGGGAATTTGAGGTATTTTAGGCTAAGTTTAACTTTAGTCAACTTTTGGAGTTCTGATGCTTGAAATGGAATTCCGAAGACTCCATTGAATTCAGAGGATGATTTTTGATCTAGAATAAGTGTTGGTTTAATTTTTAGTGGTCTTGAGCTCATTTTGATTTAGTTGCGACTTGTTGAGTTCCAGGTCAAGAAGACCTCGAATCTGAATTATAATAGTTCCATCAGCTCTAGAATGGTCAAATTAGTGTAGTAGGATTGTCGGCATGAGTATCGAGATAATCTATACAAGTTTGGGGCCATTTGGTGCTTAGCCTATAGTTGACTTTGTTCAACATTCTTGGAAAATGCACATGGATAAAAATTATGACAGTGCAGTTAGTTTCGTAATGTCGATTTTGGTCTTGAACAACCCTTCAATTATTTTTCGATGCTTCTAGTCTAATCTCGAGGCCCATTGTAGAACTTGGCTTAAAATGACACTTGGGTGTGGGACCACTTTTTAGTAAAATCACCTCATATGATAATTTCAAATGCGCCATTAAGTCCGAAATATCGAATTTAGTGGGATAGCATATCCAGTTTATTTTTATCGGGTTCCAAAAGAATCCCTAGAACCCTGTTGGAGATTCTGAACTGTGCCAAATATAGGTCGGAAAAGGGCCAAAATTACCCCTTAACTATAGGAAAAGGTTTTAAAATACCCTCCATCTACCTTCTAGTCTAAAAATACCCTTACACTCATCTTTTTGGTCTAAAAATATCCTTCCATCCACCTTTTTGACTAACTTTAACCTTTGAAACTAACAACCCTCTTTTTTTTTTTTAAAAAGTATTTATCAAGTGTCATTTTCTTATTGAATGAAATAAAAAACCCGCCTCCACTAATATTTTTTATAATTTATCTATACCAAAAAAATATCTTTGCAAGACCCCAATTTTTAAAATAAATATAATACTTTTTTATATCTATAGCTTTTTTTTTCTTATTTTTTTATAAGGTTTCTTTTGGGATCATGAAGAGGGATATTGTTTTGATTTGGATAAATTATGGAAAAAAAATATAAATTTTTTCTTTTATTTTCTGTATTTTTTTTTTAAAATTTATTTTTTATGGTCATCAAACTTGTATATTGTTTTGGTTTGGATAAATTATGACTTTTTTTTTGAAAAAACTTATTTAAAAAAATCTTTTAGTTATACGTATTATTATAAGATAGTTTTATAATAACTATCTAAAACTATGTTGTAATAGAAAAAAAATTATTTATTTTTAACTATCTTGTAATAACTAATTTAGTTTAAAATAGTTTTTACTATCTTGTAATAACTAAAAATTAATTTAGTTAGGAGTATAACTAATTTTTTTAGTTATTTTATTTATACGTATTGTAAAAAATTAATATTATTAAACATTACAAAAAAAATCAAGCAAGAACTATAAAAAAATCTACTCATTTTTTTCCTGGTTGACAGGATAAAAAAATTCTAGTCTTGTTTATCAATGTAGCTTTTTTTTAAAAACAATTGGAGGAGGGGGGCAGGGGGTCTTTAAGAGGTATATTATTTTTGGCTTAGATAAATTATGAAAAATATTAGTGGATGTGGGATTTTTATTTTATCCAATAAGAACATGACACATGATAAATATATGTAAAAAATAAAAAATATAAAGAGGGTTGCTAGTTTCAAGGGTTAAAGTTAGCCAAAAATAATAGATGAAAGGGTATTTTTAGACCAAAAAGTTGAGTAGAAGGATATTTTTAAACCAAAAGGTAGATGAAGGATATTTTAAAACCTTTTTCTATAGTTGGAGGGTATTTTTGGCCCTTTTTCTGAATATAGGTGGCACCAGCACTTTTTTGGCACTTTTCTCTCAACTTTAAACCCTGATTTCTTGAGCTTTTTAAAATTTGGTGATTCAAGAGGTTGTCATCAAGAGAATTTCATGGAGAGTCCATTGGTGAGCTCAGAATCTTGATTAGAAGCTTTTTATGAAGTAAAATCCGCGACTTTAGTTGTTGCCTTGACCATTTTTGAATTCAAGTTTCAATAAACTTTTGAAGATGATTTCTTGGTAATTTTATGTCTGAATTCAATGATTCAAACCTCTAAATTGTGTGGTTTTTTCGTAGGAATTTAGTGGTGTGATCCAAAAGTGATGGGTAGGCTTTGTTTTAGGTAAGATTCGTGTTATAGTGCGGCCCTTCCTATTTTTGGATTATATTTTTGGTGAATTTTGAGATTTTCTGATCTTGGGCATTTTGGGTCCATTTTCAGCGATTGTTGAGGTGAAATTCTGGTGTTTTTCATAAGGATATTTGTGGTGTAATTGGTTTTGGCTGTTGACGCTTTATTTTGGTAAGTTTTCTCACTTTTAGTTGTTGCCCATGTCTTTAATGGTGGTCAAAATATGATTTTTGTGCATGTGCGTACTTTGGCTCTATTGAGTACCAAATTGTACCCCTTTTGAAGCACAAGTTAGGGGTGGCATAGAGGATCCTTGTACGGAGTTAATTCCATAATTTTCGATGCGGTCCCCACATTCCTATTTTTGACCTTATTTTGGGTCCATTTTTGAAAAATGTAATTTTGGTGTTGTTAGCTCCATAATTTGATTGAGAATTCATATTTGATTAGATTCTTATGAATTGGAGAGCCGAACTAAGGGAAAGATTCAAGTTTCGGAGTTGTGAGGTGCGATATTGGCAAACAAATTTTTAAAACCCCGTAAATCTTGCAGATTACTTGAATTTACTTTCATATATGTGTTGGGGTAAAATGAGAATAACGTTTGGAATTATAATCAAGTGTATCATTCCTAATGAAAGATCGGAGTAGTAAAAGAATTATGCGTGATGTGGTGTTGATCGAAATTGTGACCTTTTGACTTAAACTTGAAGAAATGATATCATAGCCCAAAATGTGATTATGAATTGATGAACTTGTCATTTTCTCATGGTTGATTATGGAAAATTGACTTGGATATACTTGGACACCGATTGATTCTAAATGTGATAAAATGGGTATTGAAATAGAGACTTGATGACTTATAATGATGTGAATGATGTAATTGTTGATGGTGATATACTCTAAATAGTGATAAATGGATACTTGATGACTATTATTAAAGTGAATGATGGACTTCTTGATGTTGATATACTATTGATATTGTGATTTTGAATGTGTTATTCCTCTCATTACATTCTTCTCATTATATTCCTCTCACTAAGTATTTGTGTTTGTTTGCTTGCACCTAGGATGTGCTTATGTTGTGATGATGAGAGGAAAGAGGGATTGGGCCACACTTCTATGGTAGATTTGTAAATATTGACATGAAATAGGAAATGGGCCACACGTCCATGGCGGAATCATATATATTGAGATGAAATAGGGAATGGGCCACGTGTCTGTGGCGGGAAATTATTGTGAGAAACATGGAATAAGATACATGGTCCTTGTGAGGCCCCCATGAGTTTCAGTATGTTATACAACGAATATGTATCAATAGGATAGACATGCATCATCATTCGTGACATCGCATTGCATTGCATCTTATCTGTCATCATGACATTGTGTATACCTTTATGTCCTGATATTAATTATTTGAGGCTGATATGACTTATTTGAAGTTGATGATGAGTATTGATGATGTATTTGTGATATGAACAGTGTAGCATAGATTAGGATGATTTTTTTGTGCAGGTCGTAGTCTGAGGAGGTTTAGTTGGGATGAAAGGAGTTTTACTATCTACTAGATTTATCTGGTTTTCTTAGTTTGCTTTTTGAGTACTGTATTGTTTGGTACTCACTCCCTGCTTCTACATTTGTGTAGGTTCTGAGCTTGGACCATGAGTATTTACTTTTCGGATTATCTGAGTCTTCCAGAGAGATTGAGAGAGGTAGCTATTGATATCCCGCGAACTCTCTTATTCTTGTATTTTATGTTTTGCTCTATTTGAGAGCCAAGGACATACTCAAAATTTGTATTTACATTTTTGTTGTGTTTTAGTGACTTGTATATGTGACTACCAATCTTGGGGTATTTAAGTTTGAAAGACTTCCGCTTTTGTTTATTATGTACCTATTTAAATTGCTTCCGCTTAAAGTTTCATAAAAGTTTAGATTTTAGACTGACTTGTCTGGTGGGAAAGGACAAATGCCATCACACCTGGATTTAGGTTGTGACAAAATGGTATTAGTGCCCCAGGTTCATATGTCTCACATTTGCAAAGCAAGTATAAGTAGAGTCTTGAGGATCGGTACGTATACGTCTGTACTTATCTTTGGGAGGCTATGAAGACTATTAGGAAAGATCTTTACTTCTTGATTCTCTATTGTGCGTCCTTGGTCTTATTATAATTTCTACTGCTTCACTCCGTCCTCTCACTTATAGTGATGGCTTGTGCTTGTTCCTGTATACGTGCATTTGTGATGTCATTGCTTGGTTTCAGTGTTGGATTTGGTATTGAGGCAGACATGATATATTTACAGTAAGGATGTGCGGTCAGAACTGGAATGCTTTGAGATAAAAAGGGGGGTTCAAGGTTGTGGTTTAGTGATACAATTTGAGGATATGGTATTTAAGGATGAGCAACAGTTGAGAGTCTTCATGAACGTTTTTCCCTTTCGGACAATTATTCAACAATGAAAATAGCGTTTATGTGACTTATAAGATATCGAAAGTTGTTTAATAATTAAGAATGGTATAATGAAGGGAGTGACTATGTTATGAGTATTGTGACCTTGGAGACTACAGTCGGTGAAGTTTGTTAAAAAGAATTGGGTTGTGTTGGGTATTAAGATGATGACGTTCTACTAATCGAGATAAGAATTTCTACGATGGTTTTATAGGATTGATGTATATCATAAAGGGTCATAGTGCATATCACTTTCAGCTAGAATCTAAAATGCTTTGGTAATGGTTTGCAACTATTTAATGGGTATAAATGTTTGGTCTATTTGGGTACGATCTTCTCAATAGATATAATTTGATAAAGTGGTAGATCTAGTGGATGTTCACGGTGTGGTACTAGTGATACATAGAAGTGGAGACATCTAAGAACTTGGCAAGTGCTTCTCCTACTTAGGTAATGAGGTTTGATGTTGCATTTTCGATTGAGAAATCAAATGGTTGTTACTATGAATGTTTTAGTTAAGCATTATGTATTAGGAAAGTTATAGTAGTGGATCGAATGTATTGATCCTGTCTCATCTTTGTGAAAGGTATGCCACTAGGATTGACATTATTATATTAGGGACTGTTGGCTTCATGATAAGCCAATAGAAGTAGACTGATATTAAAATATTGAGTTATGGGTAATGAAAGTTCCAACAAATATACTTATGTGATAGTAGTTAGGGATGTTAGTAAGAAAGTGCGATTTAAAAATTACGTTGGTCCCTTGGATGTGGTTAGTATGATTAGGTCCAAGGTATGCTATGGATGATAGGGTTGACTTTGAGATGATACCAAGGTTACTGAACATAGTAATAACAGTTTGGGATGTTTCATGATTAGAATACATCTATATGGTAAGGTCTTTTGGTTAAAGAGACACAACATAGTAAGGATGACTTGCGGGTATCTAAGGTTGCAGTTTGGTACTATTTGACAGGTAGCATAGTTGCATGGAACGTGTATGATAAGTTGAAAAATGCTCGAGTAGAATCAAAAGGATTTCAACTTATAAAAATTTAATCGGATGTAACTTGACCCTTGGAAGGATGCAAGAGCAAAGATATTCATTTTTGGATTGTAAAGGAAAATTATTTATCTTGTGAGAGTTGATGAGTTAAAATTCAAAAAACACGTTGCTTCGGATGTCTTGCTCTGGATCATATTAATAGTGTATGGTGTGCATCAGAAGAGTTGAGTATGCTTCAAGAGTGGAGCCTATGGACATTCAGCTCTAGTGTTTTGTTTAGTTCTATAGTGATTTCGAGTTTGACGACCGACACGGTTTGGGTTCCTAATGAGGAATATGGTATGATTAATGGATAGATGCTTTGTGATTAGCTAATGTATGTGATTTCATAATATCTTTGAGGTATGGACTAATGTTGATTGATAAATGAGATTGGTTTACTTGATTTAAATATAATTCAGGTGTTGCATTGTAAGTCTACATTCATGGTAGTTTGTGTTGTCAAGGTAAGAAATGATTGATTTTGTCGATCGTTGAGCCTTTGGAATCCAATACCCTTGACTAGTTTGTTACTAGTTACAAAGTTACCATAAATCTCGACTAGTTTGTTCCTAGTTCCAAAGTTACCGAAAATTGGGCAGCATCTTCCTTATAACTTCAACATCCCCGAGATTTCACTCTAAAAAAATGTCAACAAACATACCAACAACAACAACCAGCAGCATATATATAAATAAATCACTTCAACATTACCCAATACAACTCCAAACAACTAGCTCAAAACTACTATACCAAAATAGAGTTTTTAACATTTATTTCATAAAACCTTTAACCATACTAAATGGGGGGTCATGTGGCTGCAACCAGAAGCACCCACACTATTTTTAGAACCCTTTACAAACCTGCAACACACAACCACACCAGCTACAAGCGCGGCCCACAATCACAACACCCTACGCGACTTCGATTTAGCTATGACGACTTCAATTTAGTTTGTTTCTAACGTCATGCATCCTTATGCAATTTTTCCACTTCCAACCTTATTTAAGATATGTAATATACCTCATAACATTATCATAAACTCCAATTTTAAAGTGAAAACCTTACCTTACCCGCAACTCGCCAAAACTTGCCTAGGAAGTTCCTTTAGGGCGACTAAAACTTTGTGGCTACTTGTTAACATTTTGGTGCTTCTCCAAACCATAAATTTACATTACTAACATCTTCATAAAATAGTGGTATACACTAGATAATTAATTCACGGAATGAAATTGGAGACTTATCTTTCTTTCTCATTTGTCAAACCTACTCTCTCTCTAGTTCAAGATTTTTCTTCTCTTCTTTCTTTCTCTAGAAGTCCCTTGAACTAGGAAGATAAATGACTTTCTTGTAGATAAGAATGAGTCATCACATATATATATAGGCTACTTTAGGGGGGTAACACGTGTCAACCCCTAAGTGGTGACACATGTCAAGCCCTAAGTGGTGACACGTGTCAAGCCCTCATTGGGCTAACACATACCTTCCTCCTACAATAAGATGCCACGTGGAAGGTGGGGTCCACCCACTTTCTCCATATGCTGCCATATGCCACTCTTCCTCTCTACCATATGGCACTCTCTCATGCTTCTATGTGTCACTCTCTTTTCCTCCTCGTGGGTTCGTAATTTCGTCTTACTTTACAAACCTATGTAATCCTTGCTATGTAATCTTGGAATGTAATCAAGTAGCTTAAGTATGTAAGATTTCTAAGTTGGTAGCTTACGTAGGTAAGTCGAGTCCTACGACTCATTTTTTGGTCTCCAACTTCTTTCGGATTCTTACAACGCTATTTCCAATCTTCCCTATCATGAGGTGTCATATTCTCCCTTCCTTATAGTTGTTTGATAGCGTTATGGTCTATCCGGATCCCATCATAACTTTTAAGAAGCTTTAAGAAACTTAAGAATCCTTCCAAAAACTTAAGAACCTTTCAAGATACTTAAGAAGCTTAAGAATCTTAAGAACCTTCCAAGGTACAAAAGTACGAGGTATAACACCATTATACCGAAGCCTAAACTATTGGTATTGCTCTTTTGATGTATATATTCATTTATTCAGGGGTACGATGGGGGCCCTATCACGCCATATGATACTGTTGATACTCTTAGAGGTCTGTAGACATGTGTATGTAGGTTGTATATAAGTTTTATTCAGCTATGTCTATATGATGTGTTGTAAATATTAACATGAAATGGAAGCCTTGTCGGCTTTGATGTCCCTTCATGAGATGATTAGTGACAACTCCTCAGTGGACAAATGATAGAAATGTATTTATATGATGATGTCATGACACATTGGAGTTCTTATGTATGTTATCATATTGTTTGTAGTTTGGTTTGACGACATCTGATAGGTATGTACACAGAGGGTCCAGGTCGGACCCCAGTGGCAGCCTAGGGGTTGGGTTATGACATAATAGTATAAGGAAAGCTCTCAGTTATCCTATAATCCCCGAAATAGGACTTAAACATGAATTATAAACACTTATGCATGATTCAATAGCTATCCAACTCAAATTCCAACTAATCAACATGCAATAACATTCTCAAGCTCAATCTAAAGGAAAGAAAGTCATAGCCTACCTGTAGTCCGAAAACGCGCGCTCCATACTACTCTTTGGAGATTTTCACTTTTGAACGGCCTCAAATTGCTGCTACTCTATCAAAAATAGAATCACAATATCATTACGGCCGTTTAGACACTAATGATACAAAAAATAGAGACAATAATTTTGTAGTCAAAAAGGGGAAGCTGGGACCCATTTTGATAATTCTAGAATTGACTCGATCAAGACGTACTAAAACTACCCCGAACTTATGTTCCAAAATTGAACATAATTCAAGGCTTGGAACAACCCAAACAAGCACATGCAATAATTTCACAAATTTATCACTATTAAAGAGACATGGAAGCATCGATAACAAATAAATTACAAGAAATAAGGGCCCAACTGCTGAAACCAACCACACCACAATGATCGTCATGAAAAGCCGCACAAATATAGGCTTCTGAATCACTAAATTTGGACCTAAAATGGCTAAGAAATAACCTTCAAAAATTTCCCAAAAGGTTGAGCTCGATAATGAGCTATGACAGCAGCTAAAATATAATTCCTACCTCCAACGAAGCATCAAATATGAATTTCAACCATGTCAATATGTTATCCTAGACAAACTACTAAAAATAGCCCATACAATCATCGAAATCGAACCTAAAATGGCTGAGATATGATGTGTCAAAACTCCCAAAATCAAGCTCACAAAAAGAGTCATGACAACAGGTATTTCATGAAATTTAACTCAAACGGAGACCCTAAATTAGTTTCCAAGAACACCAACACATTTCTTGCAAAATACACCACAAGATGGACCTTCGAATCACTAAAATCAGACGTGAAATAAGAGAGTTATGAAGGGTTGAAATTGAGAAATAAGGCTGAAATAGGCGTGCACTAGCTATATATATCAGCTGATAAGCAGATTTTTCTTTCAACCTTTAAAGTCTCTGATGGGGTGCTCGGAATTCTTTCAAAAGCCGATAAAAACAAAATAGATATTCTACCTTACTAAATTCGATGTTTCGAATACAATGGCACAGTAAGAGTTTCCATACAAGGTCTATTTGACTTAAAGTGGGTGCCTCACCCAACTTCCATTTTTAGCCAACTTCCACAACGAGGCTAGCGATTAGAATGGAAGCCACAGTAGTGATCGAAGGGTCGTTCTAGACCAAACTCGACATTTTTGAACTAACTGTAATGAAAAAAATTTCATCCGAGCATATTTTCTAAGAATGGTGGCCAAAGTTAACCTTAGGCCAAATTTCAAAGGATAAAAGGTCAACCGACCCTTAACTCATACTGAATGCCACGATACTCAAACCGACCATCCTACTAGCCTAATTTGGCCATTCTAGAGATGATAGAACCATCAGAATTCTATTCCAAGCTTATTAACCTAATAGTTTGATGAAAGTCAACTTTTTAAACTTCAAAAGCTACAAAATAAGGAAACGGGCATAAAACCCAAATGAACGACCAGGCAACCAAATAATCAGTGCCAGGAAGTCACAAATAACTCAGATCGCTATAGGAACGCTCTAAATGATGAAAAAGAGGCATTAAGAAAAATATGACCTAGAGGGTCATTATAAGATAGCACACAAATAATCAGGTAAATATATTATAGGTAAACAGATAAGATCTAATACAAAATAAAGTAGGAAATGAGACTAAAGAGGTAAGGTATATAAACGAAGGAGATAGGGTCAAAGATTGCACCTACACATGCATGCCACAACCCATTTAACAATAAAGAGGCAATAAATAAGTCAAGTATTCAAGGACGGAAGAAATGTCTGCCACTACTAATCACAAAAGCACCTAAGGACAAAACTAACTAAATCTAACAGGAAAAATACCAACAAAATTCTGGACTAAGCCACCTTGCAAACCAACTACACATATGACAAGAGATAAGTATAGGTATAATCAGACAATAACCAACCAAACACCATACACCTGAAAGGTAAATTCAATGAAAAATATACACCCGGCCCCTATAAATCTAGGGGACCACACCATACAAGTATACTAATGATAGGCGATGCTAATGTATGCAAGTTTTTAGAAAAACCAGTAACATCATCGGTGGATCTCAAGATCAACAATGACAAGTGTATAGACCCACCCCGACCCTTAGCTTGCCAGGTGTGAGCCATACAACTCCATTATCCAATTCAGTAGCGCACTACCTAGAGAGACTTATAGGGGATGCGAGAATTCCATATACACTGCCAGGGCCCGAACTAGGTATTACATAGACATATAGTATCCCCATAGTGGTACCTGAGAGGGAGATGTCAAGTCAATGTAGAAAAGGGTGATGCTGCACTAGATAATTAAGTACAGGCTAAAGGCTTCCAAATGCATCCACAATGTATAAAGGGAAACGCTGTATCAGATATCAATAAAAATTGAGCACATGCTCAATGCCTCCAAAATTGTTAGTATTAAAGGAGTACATCATCGACACCTCATAGATCTCAAAACCAATGCCCAAATATCCCAGGTGGTATGACTCCCATTAAAACTAGTGAATATTCTCAATCAATGCAAACATTCCATCACCAGCATCCAAACAAAATATGCATAATATGAATAGTATATCAAGCCATACTACACTATCAAAGCAAGGGAACTAACCTGGGATCCAGTCGCTCCTCGAATACGGCCTCTAGCCCAATGATTGATAATAGATATGATGCATCAACAGTCTGCCGCTAAAAAAAGAGAAGCACTCGGAAATAGTTCATTATCAGATAGGGCGAGAAAATATCTCTAAGATCGATACCTTACCCAAAAATATGCCACAGCTCCCAACAAGCACATCTAAGACGTTAGGCTACGATGAGCCACAAAGGTCACCAGTGCTAGCACTAAGTTACTCCAACCATCACAAGCCCTATCGGAAGTTACGCCTAGCTATAAGGGAATTGGAATATAAGCTAAAGTATATAAGGATTAAAACTAGCCTATGGCCATCAATTTCGATTCCAATAAGTATAATCTCATCAATACAATATGCAAGTAAAGCCATAGGTCTAAGATAAGAATTTCAAGAGATTAGTCTAAGGCTCACTCGGAGTCAAAAAATGAAATAGAGGGAGAAATGTCCTAATATAGGCAAACACAAACCTTAATCACATAAAATATATATTAAACAATATCTACTAAAGCTCAGTCAAAGTGGGAGACCTAAGCCTACCTCAAAGCTCATCACGCGCTCTCTAAATCCTCCAATTTGAAGCTCTAAACCTCCGAACCCAAAGAACACGTAAGTGTACATGGTCGGACAATTATTAAAGTGATACTTTTCAGAGCTGGATTATCGAACCCAAAGGACTTTAATTAGGCTACCTATAACTTTTCAATGAACTAAACTAATCCCAAAGATATGTTGATAAACAAAATTGACGAATTCATTCTGCAACCTCATACTCAAAGAATAAATACAAAGAAAAATTGTTTTGATTTGTTCCTGAAAAATGTGTGTTGTAAGAATTGATAATATTTGACTACTTCTAATTTTAGAGATTGATAAATAAGTACTACTAATGAAAATTCACCAAATTAAATGGGAATAAATCAGATTATAATAAATTCCAGGGCTGTAGCATCAATAGAGGTCAAACATAATATTCCTTACTTTTGTATCTGATGGCTTATTTATTTACTGGTTTACAGGGTTGAAATTACAAACACGGTCTTCCGACCTCTAATTGACTATCTTTATTGACAACATAGCTACATCATTGATCCAGGATAGGCATAAACCTATAAAAATGCATCAAACTATCTTCCTATCTACAAAACAAATGTGGTGCATTGGTATGTGTCACATGCATCCTACATACGAATCATTCTAAGTTAACCCTAGAATGAACATGATTCCTACATTCCTTGTTCTATCCCCTATCCATCTTTTGAGTTCAAGGTAGACAAAAATTATATCCTAACGATGGCCAAACATTATAATAGTAAAACAAAAATGCAAGGCTAATTAGAGATAATAACCCATGTTCAACAAAATTTTAGAATATTATACCATAACTTCAAAGCTACAATCCCAGAGTAGGGAAACTTAGCCACTCATTGTATGAATTACAAAACAAATAGATTCGATGAACATTCAAAAAGTAGAAATTAATGAAGAAAGATCGAGAAAGTAACCCGAATAAATGTTCCTCATTGAACTTGGAAGTTACGTGTACAGAGCTACTATAAAAAGAGTACAAGTCCCAAAAGTGAACCACAAAAATAAGATTGTATCGAAGTGCAAAAGATAGAATATATATATACAGATGAAGACTAGTAAATCCATAACCCATGTGCTCACCCTCGCCTCCAATCATGACCGCAACTGGCTCAAATCAACATCGGTAGCTAGTACTCAGACCTGCATCAAAAAAATAGATGTAGAGTGTAGTTTGAGTACCAAAATAACAGGTACCCAAGAGGCATCATAGGTCGACTAATCAAGAAAAGCAAAAGTAAACTGTAATGCGAGTAAATAACCACAACCAAAGACAGGGCAAGAAGTAAATGAAGGTATGTACATGAGCGTACTTAATCAAACAAAGAGAAAGAATCTAGCTAAGTCTGTTAGGCTCCCATAAACCTAATGGGTATGCTACAAAACAAGTATAAGGAAACAACCTGAATGGACTCCCATAAGCTCGACTAGAGGAAGAATAGCGGAAGTAAACTGAACAGAACCAATAGAGTTCCAATAACAGCACTAGTTTCCTGGACTTGAACCGAACCATCTAAAAAGCTTGAAACTTTAACCCAAAGCCGAAGTTAGATAAAGAATTGAATTAAAGATTCATCAAGGAATCAAGAAATTAAACCATATGTAAGTTGGACTATGCAATTCAATTGGGTAACTGTAGAAAATGAGTCAACGCGAGTAGGCTAGACCACGGATTTCAATCGGGTAACTATAGCCAAGGGGTCAAACACAGGCAAGCTAGACCATAAACTTCAACTGGTAACTATAAGTAAGGATTCAAAGAAGGGTAAGCTAGACCACAGACTTCAATCAGGTAACTATAGCTAAAAAGCCAAACATAAGCAAGCTAGACCACAGGCTCAAACATGGTAACTAAAGCTAAGGGGTCGAACCGAATTAGAATCAACGGCTAAATGAGCATTGTGGAAAGCACCAAAAACTTTGTTCCATCAATACATCATTCCAAACTGAACCATATACAACCAGAATCATCAAGAAGACTTCCAGAATCAAGAGCCAAGTGATACAGGATAGATAGGAGAATAGGACACTATGAAGTAAGGTAATAAGCTATGTTGCTGCCTAGCTAAAACTTAGACTATCAGACTCAAGTATGCTATATAAGTCTACGGGGAGCTAACTATATGAAATAACATTGGAGAAGTTGTAAGGCCCAACGATACTAAAATTGAGCAAGTCTAAGGAAATACTAGTCTAAACCTAGACTAAGGCCAAACATGCTTCCAGACATATAACCACATGCATAACATGCATCACAAGACATGGATGATTAACAATAACAGGAGTCATGTATGAACAGTCCAATAATTTCCTGAAGTAGTTCCTAGGACAAGGATTCTAGGAATTTAGCATGCTAGACACCCAAATGCACCCCCATAAATTCATACAATTCAATATACAATTGCCTAGACATGCTCAGTCTCATTAGGGGAAAATCATATTCTACCTATAGGCCGACCACGCATGCTACAACTTATGCAACTGAAGCTTTTCCCTTTTGAGAAGCCTCTATGAGAGATCCCACCTGGATGAAAACATCTTCAATGATTCCATCCGGCCTAGCCACTAAGCGATCTGCCAGTTGCAACAAGATAGTTGTAGGCTTCGGATTCCCCAAGCCCAATTTCTCAAACATAGAGATGGGGATAAAGTTGATACTTTCACCCAAGTCACAGAGTTCTCTTGCATTAACACACTTACCAGGGTAAAGTCAACTGTGAAACTTCCCGAATCTTTCTACTTTGTTGGGAGCTTAACTTTATTCAAAATTTTGAAACTGCACTACCCAGTGAGTGCCACTATTTCATACTCAACCAACTTGATCTTGTTGGCCACAATGTTCTTGACATACTTGACGTACTTAGGGATACCCTACAAAATATCAATCAAAGGTAAGTTAATTTGTACCTATTTCATCAAGTCAATGAACTTCTCAAAGCACTGAAATTTTGAGGTAATGGAAAAGGAGGTTTTATTTTTAGTTCTTCATCTGCCTTTGGCCTGCTGGATTCACTTTCTTCCCTAAATTTTTATTTACCTTTCACCTCAGATGATTTAGTTTGGGGAGCCAATTCAGCTAATGTGCGACCACTATGGGTACTCATGACATTCACCTGTTTGGGGTTGGGTTAGTGTTACCTATCAAAATACCTTTTTTGCGAGAATTCTATGAACTTGTTACTAATTGCCAAAGCTATTTTTCTAAATTATGAGTGGCTAACTGATTTTGATGAATATCTATAGCTAACTTAGCTTGGTCAGCCATGATCTATTTCAGCATATCCTCTCCACTCATGGTTTCAAATTTTCCAGTATATTGGTTACCCTGGCCTTGATTATTATACTATTTCCCACATACTTACGGTTTGAATAAGGTCTTCCCATGGTGCTAATTTTGCTGATTTCAACCCCATGAGAAATTTGGGTGGTTTCTCTAATTTGAGTTATAAGTATTTCCATAATTCTGGCTATATCCACCCCTTGGTGGATTACCCACAGTTGACAGACTCGAGATTGTTGCTGAACAATATTTACTTGAGTCTACTGCTGTCCCAATGCCAAATTATTGAAATGGGTGTCATCATATTCTACATTAATGAAATATATGCAGTCGAAGCTGTCATAGCGTCAACTTCTAACATATCTTCTTATTTTTGCACTACAGGCCTGGAGTTCCCCCTGTTCCATGCAGGATATCCCTGAGATATGCGATTAAGCAATATATAAAGCTCATCATAGGTTTTTTCTAGCGCCTGTCCATCTGTGGCAGAGTCAAGAAAAATTTTGGTGTTAGGTTCCAATCCCTCAATGAAGGTATGGATTAACACCTTTTTAGCTTGATGATGGTAATGATAACTAATGAGTAAATATTTAAACCTGTCTCAAGCTTGGTAAAAATTATGTCCAAATTTTTCTTTAAAACTCAATATTTTACTTCTCAGCTTTGTTATCTTCCCCGAAGGAAAGAATTAGATTAGAAATTTTCAAGATAATTTGTTCTATGTAGTGATTGAGTTTGGTGGCTCCAAATTCAACCACCGCTTTGCTTCCCCCAATAGTGGAAATGGAAAAATGTTAGCCTTACATAATCAGAAAATACTTCAGTTGGCGTGTATGTATCGCTGATCTCTAAAAAATTCTGGATGTCTACTTGGGGATCTTTAAGAGGAAAACCAGTAAACTCTCCGTTAGTGTGCAAAAGTTGTACCATATTTTGTTTTCGCTCAAATCTACCTCCATCCCTGGTTTTTGAATACTGAAAGTGACATTTCTTGTAAGTAGGAATGCCACATCACGTAATATCCTTGTTGCTATCTCTACAGGCGCCTCTTCAGTTGTATCTTTAATTACTTCTTGTTCCAACTCCAGTTCAATTTGAGGCATAGGATATTGCAGAGCCTCTATTAGCCTTAGTTGATATAAGAATCATTATGGCACAACTAGTGGCTCAACAATGTCCCCACTTCTATCAAGTGTACAGTCTGAGTTATCTCCACAAATTCATAGCTAAGATCAAGTTGTCAATACTAGCACAACAATTATAGAAACTTCAAAAAGAACAAATTTCCAAATTTAAAGTCCCCGACAATGGCGGTAAAAGCTTGTTGCTACCAAAGGACGCGCAAGTGTACATAGTTTGACAAGTAGTAAAGTGACTCTTTTTCAGATTTGTATTATCGAACCCAAAGGACTTTAATTAGGCTCCTTATAACTTTTCAACGAGCTAAACTAATTGCATGTGTTGTAAGAATTGCTAATATTTGATTACTTCTAATTTTAGAGATTGATAACTAATTACTACTAATGACGATTCAGTACTTTAAATAGGAATTTATAATGAACGTCAAGGTAATTGTTTTGTTTTCATATGTATCTCACCGATCAGAGCATTTGTATAGCAACCCGAGACATTTCAGAGTTCCTGACACTAATGGGGCAGTTTTCGGGTCGTTCATTTGGAAAATATGCAGTTTTCTGTGTTAGAAGGCCAATTATAATTGGAAAAATGAACTTTTAGATAAAGTCCTAGTAAACGGCCTCGAAATGGAATTTTGATAGTTCCTTCAGCTCTGAAATTGAAAATTAAACTAGAAGCATGGTTGACTCGAGACCTGAGGCTTTTGGTGCGAGTTTAAACTACTTTTGGCAAATTCAGTTCAAAAATGGGCTAAAAGTTGACTTTAGTTGATAACCTTTGAAAATGTGTCCGGATGGGAATTCTGATAGCGCATTTATCTCTAAAACATTGAGTTTAGTCTAGCATGACCTTTTGTTTATTTCTCGTGGCTTCCGGGTTCATTTTGAACCCCTCGTTAGATTTTGGTATAAGGAAGTTGGACCCACATTTGTTATTAGATACCTTGAATGGAAATTCCGACTTTAACATTGAGTTCAGAATGTTGTTTCCAATCAGACTCCGTATATGATTTGTGTTTTTCTGACTTCGAATGAGTCTAGAGAATCGAAATTAAGTTTGTAGGGTTGTTGAAATCTAAGACAATGGTGACGTGGCACAACCACGTGATGCCACATGGATGGATGACGTGACGCCATGTGGCATCATTTATTTATATTGTTAAGGTTCGTTATTTCTTTCCAAAAATTGAAGTTTTTTAAAGGAAAACTTTAGACTCGATTTTTCATTCAATTTTAGTCCAATATGAGTTATTCCAGAGTCTATATTGTGTGAAATTTCGAGGAGAACATCGTGGGAGTGTCAAAAATAACTTTTGGCACATTGTTTGAGGTAATTTTGCCATTTTTACTTGTGTTTGGTATCGAATTTAGCCAAAAACTTTAGAATTGGATAACTCGATCATTTCTGATCGTAATTTAGTGAAATCTTGGACTAAATTGATGGATTTTTCGAGATTAACATCATGGTATCGTTTGATTCTGCTGATTTTTATTGTATTTTGGAGGAATTTGAGAAAGAATCTATTTGAAATATAAGTTTTCCGATAAGAAATGTTATTTAGTTTTGGGTTATTTTCCTTTGATCTGAGCCTCATTTGGATCTTAATTTCTGACTATAAGCTTAGAGAGGTGTAGAGGTTGTGTTATAGGGGTTGTTTTGTGTTATACCCCACACTTTTGTACCTTGGAGCATATTCTTAAGCTTCTTAAGCTTTTTAAGTTTCTTGAAAGGTTTTTAGGCTTCTAAGAAGGCACCATGTGAGCCGAATAATCTATAATTCTATCAAGTAACTCTAAGGAAAGTAGAATGTGATGCCCCATAATAAAGAAGATCGAAAATAGGGTTATAATAATCCGGAATAAGTTGGAGGCCAAGTAATGAGTCGTAGGACTCGACTTACTTACGTAAGTTACCAACTTGAAAATCCTACATACTCAAGCTACTTGAGTTCATACCAAGCTTACGTAGCAAGGATTACATAGGTTCATAAAGTAAGACGAGATTATGAACCCACAAGGAGGAAAAAAAGTGACATGTGGAAGAAAGAGAGATTTCCATGTGGCAGCAGCTGGAAGTGCCACTTGGAAGAAGCTGAAGCAAGGGGATGGACCCCACCTGCCACATGGAAACCCATGGTTAGATGAGGGGTGCATTGGCCTAATAAGGGCTTGACACATGTCACCACTTAGGGGATGACATGTGTCACCCCCTAATATGTCCTATATATATGTTTTATGGTTATCTTTATCCAAACAAGTCATCCTTATCAAGAAAATTCTAGATAAAAAAGAGAAGAGAAACCTTGAGCTAGAGAGAGAGAGCCACAGATTTTGGAGAAAAAAAGGTAAGTTCTCTAATTTCGTTCCATAAATTAATTATCTAAAGTATACCATGAGGGTATGAAGGTATTAGTAATGTAAATTTATGGTTTGAAGAAGCACTAAAAGGATAACAAACATCCATAAAGTTTCAGCTGCGCTAAAAGAGCTTACGAGGTGAGTCTTGATGAGTTTTGGCGAGTTTTGGGCAAGGTAAGAATTTTCCTTTCAAATTAGATTTTATGAAGTTTTTATACAGTATAAAACATGTCTTAAATGAGGCTGGAAGTGGAGAAATTGTATAAGGATGCTTGACGTTAGACACAAACTAAATTGAAGTCATTAGAGTTAAATCGAAGTCGAGTAGTGTGTTGTGATTGTGGTGTTGTGATTGAAGCTGGGTTGGTTGTGTGTTTCAGGGCTGGAAAGTGTTCTAAAAAGGGTGTGGTTTCTTCTGATTGCAGCCACAGGACCCTCTATTTTGTATGGTTAAAGGTTTTATGAAATAAAGATTAAAAACTCTATTTTGGTATCGTAGTTTTGAGCGAGTTAGTTGGAAGTTGTATTGTGTAATGTTGAAGTGATTTACTTATATATGTAGCTTCTGTTTGTTGTTGGTAATATGTTGCCAATATTAGAATTGGGATAGGGTAAGTTACAGGGGAGATGCTGCCTGATTTCCGCCAACTTCGGAACTAGTAATAAATTAGTCGAGGGAAGTGGATAAGGAAATGATTCCTATGGATACTTGGTTGTAGAGTTGGAAATTGGAAAGTGAAAGGTTATTAACCTTAGTATTGCTTTCATGTTAAATAGCTTCAAAGGACGATGAGGCAAACATGGTTAAGAGTAATTCATAAGAGGTATGTAAAGCTACCTTCTTTCTCTTGACATATTTTTGGCATAAGTATGTGAAGCTACCTTCTTTCTTTTGGCATGTTTTTGGCATAACTATGTGAAGCTACCTTCTTTCTCTTGGCATTTTTATGCATAAGTATGTGAGGCTACCCTTCTTTTCTCTTGATATGTCCTTGACATAAATATGATGTTATGTTGAGATGTTATGGCACCGAGTCCCTTGATGGGCCGGGTATAATATATGTATATAAGGATTGGGACGAACGTTACTCGGCATATGTTACTATCTAAGGATCGGGCTGAATATTCCTCGGCATATGTTACTATCTAAGGATCAGGCCAAACATTCCTCGGCAGATGTTACTATCTAAGGATCGGGTTGAACGTTCCTCGGCATATGTTATTATCTAAGGATCGGGCCGTACATTCCATGGCACATATGTATATGACAACTACATGAGGGAAAGTAGAGAGTATGTAAAACAGTCCCTTCTTTCTTTTGGCATGTGTTAGAATTAAGTAAGGATTAATATGAGCTTTGGGGGTAATTCTATTCGTAAGTCGCGAGGGTGATTCATGATTTCTGTTCTTAGAGATTCTCCGATAATTAATGTCCTTGACTTATATAAGTTATTTTGTATTGTCTTGATTTAGTCTTATGATTTCTAAGACTCTTTTGATATGATCAATAGTTATATTTGATGGATGATTGATATGACCATCGTCCTGATTTTCAAATGACAATTCATCTTTATTACTTCATTAAGTCTTTGACAACGTTTTAAATTGCATATGGTTACTCACTACTCTACTCATGTATACTATTACCCTACTTTCACCGAGTCTCGGGCCGAGTACAAAATGATGTGCAGTTCACTACATTATCCATCGAGTCCCTTACTAAAGGGCCAAGTACGCTATATGAGGAGATGATAATGCAATGACATGAACAACTCATCGAGTCCCTCACTAGAGGGCCGGGTACGTATGTGTATATATATATATGATGATGTGATGTGATAAGGTGGTGATGGCGCCGGGCCCTATGATGTCCCTACAGTTATGATTCACTGACTCCCTGAAAGGGCCGGCTATATTGTATAATATGAGAATGCATGTTTTCATGATCCACACAGTACAGGTACAGTGTTTTCCTAAGTAACGTATTTATCCCCCTGTCTCTCTCTATTTCAGATATGCTTTCAGTTATGCTTTACATACTCAGTAATATGTCATACTAACCATTTCTCTTTGGGGGCAGGGGGTAGTTGCATTTCATTCCCTCAGGTACAGATACACACTTCGGGGATCTGCCAGCGTAGGAGTCCCGCTCAGTATTTCAGAAGTGCTCCATTGTGCTGGAGCCTAGATTTTGGTACTAACCCTCGATGTATATATTTATAAATGGGTTGTATATGTATGTATGTGTAGTTGTGCCTATAAGACAGATATTTTGGGATGTCCCTTTTGTCATGACAGCTTGTCAGCTCGCGCGGGTTTTATTATGGGATGACCATATATGTTACGATAGCCTCATCGACTTACATGTTATCATGCATGTTGATACATTATAACTCAACCAGGGGATAGGTTTACTTGTAGTTAGCAGGGGTAAATGCGAATGTCTAGTTCGGGCACCCGTCATGGCCTACAGGGTTGGATTATGACATTTTGGTATATTGGGTGAGGGCCCCACTTATCCCATTTCAGTCGTAATTAATTTTTCTTCCTTGTTTCTTGGAATTTTGGTATTGATACGATCGTATTAATGTCGTGAATCATGTTTTGACAGATGAACATCATTTGTAAGCGATCCAGAGTACTTATATTCGCCTTCCAGGTAGGCTAGACTTCCCCTTTCTTTCAAACTGAGTTAGAATACGTAAATCTTGCCTGGACAGCTAGATAATGGTTGGAATTGCTAGATTAAGACTATATTTATTGAATTTGATGCATTAGAGGCTATGATTACTGGGATAGATACGTAAAAGCCTGTAACTGCTAGAGTTTCTGTATTAACTAATACATAGGGATACCATGGTATTTGTTTAACCTATTGGAACTATTGTAAGTTGTATACTAATTAATATTTAATATTTTTGGGTTTTTGTGATTATTATGGCCATCTGCGATATTTCAAACAATCTGCTGATTATTGGGCCTTAGTCTAGGCTTAGCCTAGTGATTCCTTAGACTTGCATTGCTATTAGTCAATAATCATTACAGATACACGCGGTGTGACTTGAGAGGCGTAAATCCTTGTAGACCATCCTAGAAGACTTGGGTATGGTAGAGTAGAGTCTTAGTTGATTTTTCCTGAGTTAGAGGCTCAATTAATTATTCTAGAGTTAGAGGCTCAGTGGATTATTCTTGTGTTAGAGGCTCAGTTCATTATCAGAACACTTGGCCCTGGCTGACTACCCTGGCCGGAGGCCACGCTAATTTAGGAGGATGTTTGGAAATGGCTGGGAATAATTTGGGAGTTAGAGGCTCGGTGCAACTTTAGGGTTATGTTCAATTAGAGATCTTGTATAGTTCATTACCAATACCCATACCAATACACCTATATACACTATTTTTTGAGTAGGTATACCTTATGGGATTATGGGGGCCCAGTTGGTGTACAAGCATAGATCTTAGGGCCTTACAGCTACGTACATTTCTATACCTTGACCTCATCCTGGTTGAGTCCGTGGTACAAACTTATGTCACCTGGTTTGGTAGTTGGGTTGCTTGAATCTACGGATAGTATCACTTGGCTTTTGGTTCAGCAGACAATGTTTATAGCACATAGTCTAGTTATTCTTATAATATTTACTATATTTCACTCAGTTGGCCAATGATTCCTACTGGTACCTTATATTGGTACTCACCCCTACCTTTCTACATATGTCCATAGTGCAGGCCCGAGCACAAGCCACCGTCGCTGACTTCTATTTCCATCCCAGGAGACTTTTAGTAAGCATCAGTTGGCTTCTGGGATCTTCTGTAGTCTCCTTCTTTGTAGCTTATCTATCTTCATATCTAGACACTAGCCTATCTACATAGTTTTAGCCTGTATTTGATTTTTATTACTTAGGATTTGTATATTTTAATTTTGATCTATAGTAGGTCTATGCAATTGACTTCCAGGTTCTGGGATAGGCGATCTTTGGAATGTATTGTTGTTGTTTAGGGTTATTTGGTTGGTTTTCCTGTAGGCGGGATATAACATGTGCCATCATGACCTGTAGTGTTGGGTCGTGAAACTCCTTGTTTTTTATTTTGTTCCTGCAGTAGTGTCTGTTGGTTCCTTGGAAGTTGATTGTTTCACTCGTTTGTAGCTATACTATGCAAAAGTCAGTCTCCGAGAAGATTCAATGGTGTATCATCTATTCCTGATAGGGAGTATCCCAAAGACCCTATTATGTAGCCATAGGATGTCCTGGTTCCCCCACACCCAGAGGTACAAGCTTCCCCACAGCCCCCAGCCGCTTTTGTGATAACTCCTAATGTTCAGGCGGCTATTGGTTAGTTGTTAGTAGACCTAGTTCATCCAATATAGCCTCCAGGATATACCCTGGTAGAGCACATCGCTCTAGAGGCACCAGTTGCATGGTTCGAGGGAGCCATACCTTTCTAGGACCAATGGGTGATCAAATATTTTCTTAGGCTAATTATACCAAGATATTTAAGGGCGACTGGAGATGATGCACATGAGTTCCTGATAGCCTGCAAGGAGACAATACAAACATTGAGGCTGTTATAGTCCAAACATGCAGAGTTTAAGGCATACTAGTTAGATGGGCCAGCCAGCCAGTTGTGGAAGACTTACAGATATATCTGGCCAGCTGGAGCACCATCTGTGACTTAGGCTAAATTTTAGAGCTATTTATCACCCGGTTTGTTCTCATTAAGGCTCATACACTTTTAGCCAGGGTGGGTTTTCATTTCCTCCAAGATGTAGATAGACGGACAGTGATACAATGATTTTCGGACAAGAAGGGTCATATTCTTCTATCGGTTAGAGTTCTAGGGCTTTTGAGTCAGCCCAGCATAGCCGGGCTAGTGGAGACCGAGCCTCTCGGGGTTGTTTTCGCTATAGAGCATTAGATCATTAGTCTGAGGATTTCCTAGAGAGTAAAGTAGCATATTACCTTCATGGGCTACCAAATCAGCTCCCCCATCGACCATTAGAGAAAGAAGGTCGTATGAGGGTCGTAGAGGCGACTGGTACGAGCACAAAGATAATAAGAAGAGTTATCAGTAGGACTAATAGGGTCCCAGAGGTACCGTTAGAGGTGGTAGAGCAGAAGGTAGAGGCTGTCATGACCTAATCCCATAGGCCATGACTCGTGCCCGAGTTGGACACGCATACGTACCCTAAGCCCAAATTAGCATATTACTAGAATAAACAAATATAGATATTAATTAAGGTCACTAGATAGAGCATGAAAATAGATGCAGCTTACAAAAGCCGATAAGGTCATCACGGAACAAAAAAGACCAAAACATATACAGATCCCACAAATACATATCTATAGAACTCTACAAAATGATAGCTTAATCATATGATAGAACAGGTCCCCATTGTACCCCTGACCAACATATACATATAGGCTACAGAAAGGTCAGTACCAAAATATGGGCTCTAGACAAAGGAGCATTGTCAAACAGAAGAGTGGATGTCCTAAGCAAGTGGATCGGCAACTCAAATGTCTATACCTGCGGGCATGTAATACATCCCCCAAGGAAAGGTCAGTACGGAAAATATACCAAATATATAAAGCATGGACTGTAATAAATAAAGACATAACCAGAACAGAATTTGCATAAAATGAGCGAAATATCCAGAATGCCAAAATACTTATCACAAACACAGATAATACATGCGGAAAAACATGTCATATCCGGCCCCATTAGGGGACTCGGTAAACAAAATGTAGTCGCCCTCCCATCACTGGCGCCATAGTACAACATACTCTAGAGTAAGGAACATCTCCATAACAAATCATATCATATCAGATGGCCATATCATATCATATCATCAGACATTAGCATATGTGTACATGGCACTACATACACCATAACCCATTTATATGTCATACCTGCCCCCTCACATCGGGGCATGGCGAACAATGCATAGAAGTACACTTGATAACATATTCTGGCCCGAGCTCAGTGGAAGAAGTATTGAGGCATCCACAAGTGGAGTAGTGAGAAACTAAATGCAATTTAAAACATTATCACAGACTCAATGAAGTAATAAAGATGAATTGTCATTTGAAAATTAGGATGATATTCACATATATCACCCCTCAAATATCACTATTGATCATATCAAAAGAGCCTTAGAAATCATAGGCATGAATTAAGACGATACAAAGTAACTTATAAAAGCTAAGGATATTAACTATCGGAGAATCTATAAGAACAGGAATCCAGCATCACCCTCGAGACTTATGAATGGAATTACCCACAAAGCTTATATTAATCCTTAATTCTAAGACATGCCAAAATAAAGAAGGTAGCTTCACATACTTATGTCCAAATATGCCAAGAGAAAAAGGTAGTTTCACATACCTTTTATGGATTACTCTTACCCACGTTTGCCTCGTCGTCTTTTGAACCTATTTAACATGAAAGAAATACTAAGGTTAATAAACTTTCACTTTCCAATTTCCAACTCTACAACCAAGTATCTATAGGAATTGTTTCCTTATCCATTTCCCTCGACTAGTTTATTACTAGTTTTGAAGTTATCAAAAATTGGGCAGCATCTCCCCTATAACTTACCTTATCCAAACTTCCAACTACATCCTTAATTACCAAACCCAAACAACAACAAAAACCATCAGCATATATACAATTAAAAGCACTTCAACATTACACAATATAAACTCCAACCAACTCGCTCAAAACTACGATACCAAAATAGAGTTTTTAACCTTTGTTTTATAAAACCTTTAACCATACAAAACGGAGGTTCGTGTGGCTGAAACCATAAGAACCCACACCCTTATTAGAACACTTTCCAGCCCTGAAAAACGCAATCAAACCAGCTACAACCGCAGCACCACAATCACAATACACTACTCGACTTCGATTTAACTCTAATGACTTCAATTTAGTTTGTTTTTAATGTCAAGCATCCTTATATAATTTTTCCACTTACAAACTAATTTAAGACAATTAATATAACTCATAAAAATATCATAAACTCCAACTTAAATGGTAATGCCTTACCTTGTCTAAAACTCACCTCACAAGCTCTTCTAGCGCGATTTAAACTTCGTGGTTGTTTGCTATTCTTTTAGGGATGCTTGAAATCATAAATTTACATTAATAACACCTTCATGCCCTCTTAATATACTCTATATAAAAAATTCATGGAAATAAATTAGAGAACTTACCTTTCTCTCCTCCAAAAATCGTGGCTCTCTCTCTCTAGCTAGAGTTTCTCTTCTCCTTTTTCTAGAATTTTTCTTGGGATAAGAATGATTAAAGGATAAAGATGAAACTAATGAGTCATAAAATATATATATATATATATATATATATATATATATATATATATATATATATATATATAAATATGCCACCTTAAGGGGTGACACGTGTCATCCCCTAAGTGGTGACATGTGTTAAGCCCTTAGTGGGCCAATGCATCACCTCCTCCACTTAGGGGCTGCCATATGGCATGTGGGGTCCCACACCTTGCTTCAGCTTCTGCCATGTGGAACTTCCTTTTTCTATATCATGTCACCTTCTTTTCCTCCTCATGGATTCGTAATCTCATCTTGTTTTACACACTTATGTAATTCTTGCTACGTAAGCTTGGTATGAACTCAAGTAGCTTAAGAATGTAAGATTTTCAAGTTGGTTTCTTACATACGTAAGTCGAGTCGTACGACTCATTACTTGGCCTCCAACTTCTTCCGGATTTTTGTAATCATATTTCCAATCTTCCCTACTATGGGGTGTCACCTTCTCCCTTTTTTAGAGTTATTTGGTAGCGTTAAAGATTATCCGGCTCACATGATGACTTCTAAGAAGCATTAGAACCTTTCAAGGTATAAAAGTATGGGGTATAACATTCTTCCCTCCTTTAGAACATTCATCCTCGAATGTTAACTCGTCTTATAGGGTTTTATGAGGATTTTTGGGAGTTCTCTATAACCGTTGTCTTTTAATCCTTTAATGAGCTTAGACTACCTTTTGATATAGGGAACAAGTACGGATATCTCTTCTCTACCTCTCTGTAATGTATCCAAAATATTATAACTGTATTGTCCTTATTGAACCCTTATTCCTTTTACCACATACTTACTCACTTGGCGCTATACGTAACACATATATATATTCATAGGTTGCATAACCCTGCCGATACAACTTGTAGAGGTAGACATAGTCTTTTCATCTCTGTGTTCATTCTGCTTCACCTATCTCATTCACATTGAAACTCGCTTGTCTCATCTTATCATACTTCTTTCTTTTCTTTTATTCACTCCTTTCTCTTCTCACTTCCAATTATATGAGGCTTGCTGTCCCTTTTGCTTAGTTATTTATCTATCGCTGTATCATTTGCGAACAATGCTATAGCCAACATCTTGGCTTTTTACCCTGCATGGTATCATTATCCTTCACATGATCTCTTGAGTTATTTGATACCCTTCCCTGGTCGTACCCTTTAATTTTTTGTATACACCCATCTTCTAACGTTATGTCATGCAGGGTTTTGCCAAAAATTTCTTGATACCACCTTAAATACCATTTTGACTTCTATCCCATTATTGTTGGCTTTCAGCCCTTCTAACTTTCTTCAGCATGGGATCTTCTTGAAGTTTAAACATCTATGTCCGCTATATTTTAGTATCCATGGTTTCCATCTTGCCCTTGCATTCTTCTCACCCGCTTCCCTCTTAAGGGTGGAGGGTACCTTCGTCCAATCTCAAAACTCATCCAATCTCTTTTTCCAATCTGCTTGGTACCATATCATGTCTATCTCTTTCTTTATCCTTTAAAACTTGATTCTGTACGTACGAAACCTTGACTAAGTCACGAAGTGACGAGAACCTTTCCATACATAGTGTGACATCTCATCTATTAATCTGTACTTGTGTAATGTGACCCATGGAACAACTCATCCAAGACCACACTCTACTTATCTTTATCAAAAGTTAATTAAAACTTTTAGTCTTTCCAATTTCAATTAAGCAATACTTGTATTCCGATGATAATTTTCCAAGGTTCTCTTGCAGTATTAGCTTTATCCCAACCTATATTCTTTGTTTCTTAGGATGAATATATATTGCACCATTTATTCCTTAAGTTTACCATCTTTGTCTTTTAAGGATTCCACTATTGTTGGGGTGACGTTATGTGCACGTACCACCCCTTTAAACCTTATACCCCTTGCCCTTATTGTGTACCAAACACCGGCTTTTAATTTTCTCAATAACATACAAAGTTCTCCTCAATCAGGGCCTTACCTTCTAACTATGTAGTTGTATTGTACTTTTAAGTTCATATTGTACATACCCCTTTCATTTTGTATCTGTATTCATTTAATCATATCTATCTTGGGTGCTTTCATAGATTTCTCTTGTCATTTATCCCGTCTATGTCTATCTTTTATTCCGCACAAGAGGGATCTTATACTACCTCTGTATTATTTGGAATGCATTACTTCCACATAATCCTTTTTCTTATTTCCAAAATATATTATGTCCATCCATCTTTATTCGTATCATACCAATCATTCCTTAACACCCATTCTATCTTGTTGCTCATACTTCTACAACTTGGTCTTTTATAGTTACGTCACTTTTAGTATTCATATCTTCGGCTACACATGTCATGATCTATTGTAACACTGTCATCTCTCTTTCTTCTTGCTTACTTCTTTCAGTTACTCTTTCTTTCCTTGTGCTCGCTATCATTTCCATTATCGCATAATATTTATTCGCAACTTTCATTATGGAACTTGATAAGTCTTTCTTATTTGTTCCCTAGCCCGCTTTCCATTTCACACTTACCCTTATATTCTTATTACATGTACCACATCCTATCACTAGCCACTTTCTCACTAGGCTTTTCTTATTTTCATAAAGATCCTCGTTATATTCACATCATATCCTCTTTGTATTCCACCCCATAATATAACACTTCTTAACCTTTTTCATAATTCTTACTATGGGTTACTTACCCTTCTTAGTTAGTCTTATCCTTAATATCTCCCAAGTTTTCCTATTAATACTTCATATCTGTCACAATTCTGTTTCCCTTGCACTCTTGTCTTAATCATACTATTACTCCTTTTAATTATAGTGCGTGATAGTTTATCCCTATGTATCAATTCCGTTGGTGCCTTAATATATCATTCTATTCAGAACTACCAGTCTTCTCTAAATCATCATCCTAGGGTCACAAGTCATTTCTAACTTCGGTTTACCATATCAATATCGACCTCCTAGTTTCTATTGCCATCAATTTAGAAATTAACTTATTTCTTGAGGTCACCCATACTCGTGGTTTAGCCAAATCTCATCATTATTGTGGGAATGACCATTCATGACATACTTGACTTTATCAAAGGTTAATACACACTTTTAGTCATTCCAATTTTTACTAGACAACACTTGTATTCCCACGATGATTGTCCAAGGTTCTCTCAAAGTAGTAGCTTTATCCCTACCTATATCTTTTGTTTCTTGGGGTGAATGGAAGTTGCGCCATTTATTCCTTAAGTTTGCCATCTTTGTCTCTTAAGGATTCCATTATTTTGGGGGCGACATTATGTACACGCATCATTCCTTTATACCTAATGCCCCTTGTCCTTACTGTGTACCCAACATAGGCTTTTAACATAGTCAACATATACCAACTGCGCCTTACTAGCGGTCCTACCTTATCCCCATATTGTTGTATCACACCTTTGAATTAATACTTATATATCCCCCTTTTAGTTCATACTCATATCCAGATCATGATATCTCTCTGGGGTGCTTCGGTTAGAATTTTTTTCTCCAATTAGTCGGTGGAGAACTAATAAACTATTATCATAGAACACTTTCCAACCACCGTTAGAAGAAAACTAGAATCCCTTAAATATTACAGTACTTCTTACTTCTTAACACTTGACCCACATGGTCTCCCCCTGAGTTTCCTTGAGTTATGAACAACTTATCTAATTTACAACTAAGAGTTGGGGGCTTGGTACTTTTCAAGAGAAGTGAACCTGAATCACTGGACATATTACCCTTCAACCTGAGTTTTTTTTGTCCTACAGCACAAATACGACTGGAGATACCATGGTCTGAACTGTACTGCTCAGATAGGCTTTTGTTTCTCCGAAATAAAATTCCCCAAGTAAAAAGGGTGCCCCTTATCAACGACAAGGAGAGTACCTCCTATAGCTTTATTTAAACATAATAGAGGTACTTGGTATCAACTTCCAAGACATATTAAGAATCTATGTTTAATTCCCTTTTCTTGTTTTGGAAATATTTCGGCAGAGTTTCCTCTATACTCCTTACTATCCCAAAGGCTGCACATAGAAAATACCAACAATGCCTAACAGGGCCAGCGTATATATTAATATCATATCATATCACAGCCACACAGGGCTTCCAATATCAACAATAGTATAAAAGTAATGGACTTACCTCATATGTCCAAATTTGAACTATATCTGTTGCACTTTCCTGTCTACTTTTTCCTTCAGTTTTCAACTTTATTTTTAATTTTACTTCAATGCCATACCAATAGATATCTTTTGTACCTTTGCTTACCTACGTGCTTTGTGACTTCTAATATCGTCAGTCACTTCTTTCCATTGTTGTCATCCTTCTGTTAAGATCCAAGGTTAGTATAAGGAATTTTTCTATGACACGAATCTATAGCACGATCTCAAATATGAAAGAAAGGTAATATCCTAAATATCCTATAGCTTCCTATTTATATATGTGGCGCACAACACATCAATAATCAAGACTCTACTAGACAAAGTCTGCAGATAATCCACGAACGAACTACTCTGATACCACTTTTGTCATGAACAAACCCCATAGGCCGCGACTGGGGTACGACTTGGACCCCCGTATACATATCTATCAGTTGTGGTCAAGTTAAACTATAAAAAACATAATACCATACATCAGAGCCCGATTGGGTGATAATATTTTTATAAACCTGTAGCTTCTTTCATTTATATCACATCATAAAAGGGCATGCAAGCCGACAAGGCTGCCATAACATAATAACACATACCATATATCATATAGACCCAGCAAAACCATACTGACATACACAATCCACATATACATATCTGTAGCTCTAGAAATATTAACGACAACATATGGTGAGATAGGACCCCCGATGTACCCCTGAGTAAACAAAAGCAATTATATACATCAGCGGTCAGTGCTAAAAACTAGGATCCGATACAATGGAGCCTCTTCTAGCTGAGTTGAGCAAAATTCTAAGATGACGGACTCCCAAAACCTGTATTTGTACCTGGAGGCATGAAACGCACCCTCCCGAAGAAAGGGGGTCAGTACGACATATATACTGAGTATGTAAAGCATAACGTAGTACAACTGGAAGCATATCTGAAATAAAGAAGGAGGGGATAAAATATCATATAGGAAACTTCTGTACATGTATCCTGTGAATCATAAAAGCATACATGCTTAAATTATACAATATAGCCGGCCCTATTAGGGACTCGGTGAATCATATATGTAGAACCATCATAGGGACCGGTGCCATCACCACCTTATCACATCACATCATCATATATATACATACGTACCCGGCCGTCTAATGAGGGACTCGGTGAGTTGTTCATGTCATTGCATTATCATGTCTTCATATAGCATACCCAACCCTTTAGTGAGGGACTCGGTTGATAATGCAGTGAATAGTGAACGATTATATACCCAGTCTGGGACTTGATAAAAGAAGTACTACAGTATACACGAGCAGAGTAGTGAGTAACTATATGTAATTTAAATCATTATTGGAGACTCGACTGTATAAGAAGGTTAAGCTTTTGTCTGAGGACCCGAGTAGTAGTGTAGTCATCTCGAGTGCCCTCTAAATCCCATTAGGGCTATATTAATTGTAATCTTGGGGACCCTAGACATGTACTGAAGTAAGGTTAAATCGTTTATGGAACCATAAACACTTGTTATCATATAGTTTTTAAAACTTGGAGCCTGTACATTTGTTACCTCTTTAACATATAGAAGTTTCAAGGAAAATATGTCTACTACCATAAGAGTTCGATATCCAGAAGTAAACAGGAGATGCTTAAGAATGGAATTACCCTAGAGATTGTATCATGTTCTACTTACGTCTAAGACATGCCAAAAGAAAAAAGAGAATAAGCTTTACATAGTCTGTACTTCCCTTCATATGGTCATCCTGTACATATTTCGTACCCAGCCGATCATGGGGCTCAGTGAACAACCATGCCATCATAACCTCATTTTCATACCAAATACATATCAAGAGAAGGAAAGGGTATACACTACTTTTTAACATGTAGAGGCCTTGAAAGGCAATACTCAATTCTTAAAGGGGTTCCAATATCAAGCAGTGGATAGGAATTATGAGTCATACTTAGAGTTATGGGAATGGAATTATCCCCATATTTTATATACAACCCACTTAAGGCTAAGACATGCCAAAAGGAAAGAGAGATCGCTTTACATACCTCGTATGGATTACTCTTTAATATGTTTCCCTCATCATCCTTTGAACCTATTTAACCTGAAAGAAATATGAATATCAACAACCCTTGACTTTTCAGCATCTTAAGTTGTACACGAGTATTCATAGAACTCATTTCCTCGCTTGTCTTCTCGACTAGTTCTTTAGTTAGTTAAGGCGTTAACGGAAATCGGGCAGCACCTCCCCTATAACATGCCCTATCCGAATTTCCAATTACATCCATAATCATTACAAACAACCAAAAACAACACCTTTCAGTACATATACAAGAAATTCACATTAACATTACACCATACAAACTCCAACCGACTCGCTCAAAATTACGATATCCAAAATAGGGTTTCTAGTCTCTATTTTGTAAAACCTTTACCTAAATGAAATGGAGGACCGTGTGGATGAAAACAAAAGCTACCACACCTCTTTTATAATAATTTTCATCCCTGCAACACACCACCATACCACCTACAGCCGCAGCACCACAAGTACAACACCCTACTCGACTTCAATTTAACTATAACGACTTCAATTTAGATTGGCTCTAACGTCATGCATATTTATTCTATTTTCATATTTCCAGCAACATGAAAGATGTGTAATATACTACATAACAACACCATAAACTCCAAATTGAAATAAAATACCTTTCCTTACCCGAAATTGGACAAAACTCACCAAAACTTGCCTCAGGAGTTCCTTAACATGTTGAAACTTGGTGGGGATGTTCGCTTCACTTCCTTTATGCCCAAACCAGTAAATTTATTTTATTAACCCCCCCCCCCAATTCATCATAGTATACCTTAGATAATTAATTTACAGAGCGAAGTTCGGAGGCTTACCTTGGCAGCCCCTAGGCCGTAGCCCTCCTCTCTTCTTTCTCTCAAGTTTCTTTCCAACTTTTCCAAGTGTACGGCTGAAGAAATGAATCCTTAGTCATCATAAGATATATATATACATCTCCACATGATCTAGGAATACCTTAGATAATTAAATCACGGAGAAACATTAGAGACTCACCTTTTCTCTCCCAAATCTGCCACCTCTCTCTCTCTTAGCTTTAGGGTTTTCTTCTTTGTTCTTGGCAGAATTTTGGATAAAGAATAAGGTTATTAGTTACATAACATACATATATATGTTGTCTTAGGAGGTGACATGCGTTATCCCCTTAAGGTAACACGTGTCTAGCCCTTATTGGGCCAACACATCTATGCAGCCAATCCGTGGCTGCCACGTGGTAAGTGGGGGTCCACCCCCTTAGAAGGTGGGTCACCTTCTGCCATGTGTCACTTTCCCATGCTTCCACGTGGTGCCTCCTCTTGCTTCCACATGTCATTCTCTCCTCTTCCTCGTGGGTTCATAATCTCATCTTATTTTAAGAACCTATGCATTCCTTGCTATGTAAGCTCGACTTGCATTCAAGTAGCTTAACTTTATAAGACTTCCAAGTTGGTAGCTTTCATAAGTAAGTCGAGTCTTATGACTCATTACTTGGCCTCCAACTCCTTCCGACTTCTTATGACCCTATCCCTAACTTTCCTTACTATGGGGTATCACGTTCTCCCTTCCTTAGAGTTGTTTGATTGTATCGTAGATTATATAGCTCACATGATAACTTGTAAGAAGCTTAAGAGACATTCCGGGCTCAAGAGTGTGGGGTGTAACAATATTAATGCCTGTCACACCATTGATACGATACCCCCATCTTTCGCCCTTGCCCGTTATCTATTTCAATTTTTAATCTTTAATTAGAAAAAAATCCTTCAACAACGTCTAAAAGTCTTAACATACCTCTAATGCTGAATACGTGTCATAAATCCTCAAGATTTTTCCTTTCCTTTTCGTAAGGCTTCAAAATATTCTAAATCTGTAGCAAACTTTGTCCAGAGGCACTAGTTTACGACTTACAGTTTCTTTCGTGTGTGTTCTTTTCCTTCTACCCACTTCTATATTTGAAATAATTATTTTATTCCTTTAATAATTAATTATAAATAAAAAAAATCACCCCATAAGCTAATTATTTAAAAGAATACCCTTTAACTAAATAACCAATATTAAATGGATAGTTCAAAAATTTTATTTAAAATTTTTCGGAAAGAGTCGAAATAGTTTTAGTGCTTAAAATGTCCTAATGGCTCATTACACCAATGTGGTGGCCGATTCTTTGAGTAGGATGACTCCTAGTATAGGGTATCTTGAGGCAATTAGTTTTGATAGGAGGCCCTTGGCTAGAGATGTTCATAGGTTAGCCAACAACCTTGTCCGATTGTGAGTTTCTGAGGAGAGTGGAAAATTTATTGCTTCTATTGCGACCCGCTCTTTCTTAGTTGAGATAATTTGGGAGAGGTAGTTTGATAATGATAATCTCTGTGTAATTCAAGACAGGATGTTGAGAGGTGAATCCAAGGAGGCTATCCTTGATTCAGAGGGTGTCTTGAGGATTATGAGCCAGATTTGTATGCCCAAGGTAGGGGAATTGATCAGATTAATGCTAGAGGAGGCTCATTGTTCTCGATACTCTATTCATCTGGGTGAAAAAAAGATATATCATGACCCTAGCCAATATTATTGATGGTGTGGGATTAAGAGGGACATTATAAGTTCGTGTCTAAGTGTTTGACCTGTCAACAAGTCAAGTATGAGTACCAGCGACTTAGAGGTGTAAGTCAGAGGATGCCCATTCCTACTTGGAAGTGGGAGAAGAACACCATGGACTTCATCGTGGGTTTGCCTCCCACTGTGGGTGGGTATGATTCTATATGGGTGGTTGTTGATAAACTAACCAAGTCTGCTCATTTCATCCCCATTAATATGAAGTACACAGTGGATAGACTAGCTTAATTGATATATTTAGATCATTCAGATTCATGGTGTCCCAGTATCTATTGTTTTGAATTAGGGTTCAGTTTTTACTTCACACTTTTGATAGGCCTTGCAGAAGGGCATGGGTAGTAGGCTTGATATGAGTACAACTTTTTACCCACAGACTGATGTCCATTCTGAGTGGACAATTCAGGTTTGGAGGATATGCTACGAGCTTGTGTTATTGACTTTGGTTCTACGTGGGATCAATATTTTCCCTTAGCAGAGTTCGCCTACAACAACAATTATCATTCCAATATTTAGATGGCCCCATTCGAGGTATTGTATGGTAGGCAGTGTCGATCTCCGATTGGGTGGTTCGATTCATCTGAGATAGACACTTTAGAAACAAACTTCCTTAGAGATGTCATGGAGCAAGTTCGGATGATCTAGGGTAGGCTTTTGACAACCCAAAGTAGGCAAAAGAGTTATGCGGATAGGATAGTTCGACTATTGGAGTTCATGAAGGGTGACCATGTTTGGCTCCGAGTATAACCCATGAATGGGAGTGATGTAGTTCGGAAAGAAGGGCAAGCTTAGCCTTCAGTTTATTGGCTCATTTGAGATTTTGGGGCAAATGGGTTGGGTGGATTACAGATTGGATTCACCACCTAGCTTATTAGTGGTTCATCATGTGTTTCATATTTCCATGCTCCAGAAGTATGTTTTGGATGACTCTCATATGTTATCTATTGACATGGTAGATTTGGGTCTAGATTTGACTTTTGAGGAAGAACCCATAGCCTTTCTTGATAGATAGGTCCGTAAGCTTCGGACCAAAGAGATAACTTTAGTGGAGGCATTCCTTAGTTGGAGAGGCAACTTGGGAGTCATAGGATGACATGTGGGCTCGATACCTATAATATTTTGAGGCATTAGGTACCTTTTTTACCTTATGTTTGAGGAAGAACATGATTATTAGTGGTAGATGATGTAATGACCCTGAAGGTTATTTTTGGAAATTTTTATAAAAAGTCCATTTACCCCTTCCGATAGTTTTTTGAGTCATATTTGATTGATATCTGATGTTGATTCTATGATTTCTTGAAAAAATTGAGATATTTGGTAAACTTTGGGTTTTAGAGGTTTAGAATGACTCAAAAGTACTATATGAGATCATTTAGATTTTCGAGTTTCGAAATGGAATTCCATTGATTCCATCAGTTCTAGAACATTGAAATTGGTCTAGGAGAGTTGATGGTATGATATTCAGGGTTATATCGTGGATTTGAGGTATTGAGTTAGAAATATTTAAGTTTTTAGCAATAGGGTTGACTTTGGTCAACATTTGCGGATCAGATGCTCGAATTTGAATTTCGATAATTCCGTTGGATTCAGAGGATAATTTTATGCGTAAGGAGAGTTCCTGTGTATTTTTTGGATGCTCCGAGGGTGTTTTGGTCTTTTGAGATATAAAGTTGATTTAATTGCGACTTTTTGGTTTTTAGGTTAAAGAGACATCGAAATTAAATTTCGATGGTTTCTTTGAGTTTGGAACATCGAGTTTAGTAGGGTTACATATATAGTTTGTCTATACGGGATTCCAAATGAATCCCGAGGGTCCATTCAAAACTTTAAAACTTGGTGAAATTGGAGATTTCAGTTGTGTTCTGGTGTAGGCCTCGCTAAAGCGAGATCCGCTTAAGCAGCAAGCCTGTCGCTTTCGTGACAAAGGTCAATTAGGCAGAGTTGGCTTAAGCAAACCCCTGGTTGCTTAAGTGATAAGGCGGGGGTCACTAAGGTGACCTAGTGTTCCCGAAAGCGAACCTCGCTTAAGAGAATCCAAGTCGCTTAAGTGACATCAGAGATGGGTTTTGTAGGGGTTTAAGGTATTTTTAAGTTTGGAAAGCTCTAGTTGGCGATTTGGAGAGGGATTTCTCATGGTATTTCATTGGATAAGTTATTTTGACTCTACATCGTCATTTCCCAATGATTAATTGTTGATTTTAACATGAATTTGGGGATTTCTATATGTGAAAATGGCTCTTTTTCAACAACTTTGAGAATTTATTAAAATGTTGATTGTGATTTGATTTGGCTTGATTTTTGAAATGGTTTTCACTTTTGAGTTCCTAAGACTAAGATGAACAATTTCATCTTAAAATTTCCAAATTTAAACCCCCATTTTTTCCAAGTTGGATTTTGAGCCTTTGACCCATTTTCACCGAATTTTGCATTTTGGGTATCGTTGGGTTTGATTCCTGGTTGTGAAACAATACTTGAATAGATTGTGACAATTCAAAGTATAATCGGAAGGGCAAGGCTCAGGTGGATTGATTGATCGCGTAATGATTAAGGCAAGTAGACTTTTAAAACTCCGTGAATCTCTTAGAATCCCGAATATCCCATTATATATGTGTTGGGCATAATGGGGATGAGGTTACAGATTTAATTGTTATATGAACTAGCTAAAATAAATCGACAAGGTGAATAAAAGAAGATGCATGTTATTAAAAATTAAATATTATATGCCGTGATCTAGATATCTATGTATATTTGATGAAATACTTCATAGTGTAGTTATGATTGCAGTTTGTTTGACTTGATTATTCCTCATTACTTGTATGAGCATGTTGTTTACATTGGTTCTAAAACACTGAGAGGGGGGCATATGATTATGAGACCGAGGTCATTTCCGGTCAGAGGTATGATATTGCCGAGGTCATTTTTGACAGGATTATATTACCGAGGTCATTTTTGGCGGAATTATATTATCGAGGTCATTTTTGGAGGAATTATATTATCGAGGTCATTTCCAGCAAAGTTATATGGCCGAGGTCATTTTTGGTGAGGTTGTGGGACGAGGTCATTTTCATTCAGATATTATGAGATCGAGGTCATTTCAGGTCATAGTTTATTATGTTGAGGTCTTTGCCGGCAATTGCACACATGCCTGATCATTAAGTGTGCATATACAGGTTCTGCATATCTTCGTGTGACTGTTTTGATGTCAATTTGTGACTTGTGATTATTTGTACGATATATATATGATATTGAGCTGAGATCTGAATCTTATTGAACTATTTAGTATGGACTGTTAGGTTGGGCTGATGTTTGTGCAAGTTGTAGTGACGGAGGATCAATTGGGTTGGAAAGGAAATCATGTATTCTATTAGATTTACATAGTTTTTCTAGTTAGCTTGTTGGGTACCATGTTGTTTTCTAATCACCCTTGCTTCTACACTTGTGTAGGTTTTGAGCCTGGACTTTGATCACCGCCCCTTTTTGATCATTCGAGGCTTCTAGGAGTTTGAGATAGGTAACTATTGTTGTTCAGCGGAATCTGAGATTTTCTTGTACTTTTATGCTTTACTCTATTATAGAGTTGAAGTGTAACATCTCAGGTGTTTACCATTGTCCTTTGTCTCATATAGAAGGCTTGCGAGCCCAAATTTCAGAGTTTTATCGCAACAACAGGCATGATTTAGTAACTTTGTATTTTTAATTGAAATATGAAATATATGTACTTTACCATGAACTTACGCAATACTCGAGTATATACTTGATAGGATAATAATAAATCTTACTATACCACCTCCACTTCCGCCATGTGAAAGTTTAGGAGGCGTACAACATCAAACGTTAACTGAAGAGTGGCCACTATTTTAGGGATTAAATTGTCATGACCCAATTTCTTAGGTCATGATGACGCCTACTATGACTCACTAGAAGGCAAGCCTACCATATCCTGAAACTGCAAGTAATGGAATGTCTGGTAGAAAACCACTAATGTAATTGGAAATAGTATGTAATAATAGGAGCATATAGTGAACGAGTTGAAGCAACTAAACATATATAAAAATGAAAACAGCTCTTAGTAAAATGAGTACAAGTCCCAAAAGTAGACCACGGAAACAGAGTTGTCTCAAAAAGCAAAAGACAGGAAAAATATATGTAGAGAAGGAGACGGGTAAATCTAGGACGCAATGTTCTCACCCTCGCCTCCGATCACGACTGTAGCTGGCTCGAATCAACACCGGTACACTAGGCCTGCATCACGAAAATAGATGCAGAGTGATGTATGAGAACCAAAACAATAGGTACCCAGTAGGCATCATAGGCCGACTGAGCAAGATAAGCAAAAGTAAACTGAAATGCGAGTAAGAGATCACAACTAAAGACAGGGCAAGAAGTAACTGTAGGTATGTACACAAGCGTACTAGCAAACAAAAAGAGAGAATCTAACTAACTCCACTGGTCTCGCAAAACCTAACGGGTACGCTTGTGCACAAATAAAGAGTAACCACCTACACGGACTCCCATAAGCCTGACAGATGAAAGAGTAGCTAAAAGAAATTGAACGGAACCAAAAGGATTTCAATAATATCACCACTTTTCGGACTTGAATCGAACCATTTCCAAACTCTAACACCCAAACCCACAGTTAAGAGTAGATGAAGACTTAAATCGAAAATTCATCAAGGAATAAGGAATTTAACCACGTGCAAGCTGGACCACAGACTGCAATCGGGTTACTGTAGCTAATGAGTCGACATGAGTAGGCTAGACCACGGACTCTAACCGGGTAACTGTAGACAAAATTGAGCACGAGTAAGCTAGACCACGGACTACAACTGGGTTTCTGTAGCTAGGAAACCTAGACATAGGTAAGATAGAACACATACTGTAATCAAGTATTTGTAGCTAAGGAAACGAACACAAGTACTTTACCACAGACTTTGATCGGGTATCTATAGCTAAGGGATCGAACCGAATTAGAATCAGCGACCAACTATGCATCATGGGGAGTACCCCCAAATTGAGTGTCATCAATGCACCGCTCTAGTCCAAACCAAATATAACTCGAATCGCCAAGAAAACATCTAAAAATCAAGAACCGAGCGATACATGACCGATAGAAGAATAGGGCATTATGGAGGTAAGGTCACAATCTAAGTTATTTCCTAGCTAAGGCACCACAATCGTGCAAGTCTAAGGAAACACTAGTCTAAGCATACACTAAGGCCAAACATGCTTCCAAACATGTTACCACAAGCACATCATTTATTATAGGATCGGAACAACCAACAACCATAGGAGTCATGCTTACACAGTCCAACAATTACCCGAAATAAGGCCTAGGACATGGATTCTAGGAATTTAGCATGCTCAATACCCAACCCCACCAAACTCATATAAATCAATGTACAATTGCCTAAACATGCTCAGTCTTACAAGGGAAAAACCATAGCCTACCCGTAGGCCGACCATGCGCGTTCTAACTCATAAAATTAAAGCTTTTCCATTCTGAGCAGACTCCGAATGATGCCACGCTATCAATAATAAAATCACAATGTTAATACGGTCGTTATGACACAAATTATCGAATTCGGAGATGGACCAATGTCATGCTCTAAAATAAGTAATGTGGGACCCACATCCAGAATTCTGGAATTAACCCCAAAAATAGGTTCTAAACATCACCCCAAGCTCAAAAATATATTTGATAAATAGTACGGGTTTGGGAAACTACGGAAAACAAGCATGCAATGAAAATTTATGAAATTCAAACTAAAAGATGAAAATGGCAGCTTCTTGATCAGCGAATTCTGAAGAAATGAGACTCCCAATCAAAAAAATTACATCATGATGGTCCTTGTCAAAAACCTCACAATCTAGCCTCAAATATTACTAAAAATGTAGTTCATATGATCAACATACAATCTTCATAAATTCAACCAAATAACATTTAAAAAATAACTAAATCAGTAGCTAATTAAGAATTCTCACCTAAAACAAAGCTTCCCATTGCGTTTCCAAGCTCATCACTAGATTTCCCACGAAAATCTCTTAAATTCGGATCTTTGAATCGCCTAATTTGAGCTTAAAATAGAGGAGAAATCTATGTTGGAAATTTAAAAGTGAAGCTGAAAATCATCTTGTCTTTATTAAAAGACCAGGACATGGGCTTTCCTTAACACGGATACAGTTGTCTGCGAACGCGGAGGCCAAGAAACTTGACCTTTGCGACTGCAGCCAGAGGCCTGCGATTGTGGAGGACAAAGACTTACACCTCCATGAATGCAACCATGGCTCCACAATTGCAGAGAAAAAAATCATTGACCTACGCGAACGCGGCCAGGGGCCCACGATCATGGAGAGTAATTTTCGCTGCACCAGATATCAGCTAAAAGTTGAGTTTTCACCAAGTTCAAATACTCTAACGGGTGCTCAAAATTCATTCGAAATCCTGTGCATTCAACCAGTATATGCTACCCTACCAAATTTGACTTTTCGGACTCAATAGTGCTGTCAAAATTTCTATACGAGGTCATTATGAGTGAAAGTGGTTCCCACACCCTAGGGCCATTTTGATCCAAATTCCATAACAGGACTCAAGATTAGACTGAAAATCTCAGGAAGTGAACAAAGGGTCTTTCTAGAACAAACTCGACATTTTGAAACTAACTACACTGTCAAAATTTTCATCCGAGTGCATTTTCTAAGAATGTTGACCAAAGTCAACTATAGGTCCCATTTCAAAGGAAAAAATGTCAAATAGTCCTAAACTCGTACAAATTTCCTTGGTACTCGTGCAGACCATGCTACTATCCTCATTTGGCTATTTCGAAGCTAATAGAACTGTTAGAATTTGTTTTGAGGTGATTTTCCTGAAGTTATGTCCAAAGTCAACTTTTTAAGTTATAAAAGCTCCAAAATAGGAAAACAGACCTAAAATCCAAATGAATGACCAAATGAATGAACTGTCAGTGTCAGCAAGTCATAAATGACTTGGGGTCACTATAGGAATGTTCTAAATGAAAAAATGAGTGCTTTAATTCAAAAACTAATCGAACATAAGTAAGTTTGACTATGGATTTTGATCGGGTATCTGTAGCTAAGGGATCAAACCAAATTAGAATTAGCGACCAACCGTGCTCACAGAGAGTACCCCCAAACCGAGTGTCATCAATGAACCACTCCATTTTAAACCAAATATAACCCAAATCACGGAGGAAATGTCTAAAAATCAAGAATCGAATGATATAGGACTAATAAGTAGGGCATTATAGAGGTAAGGTCACAAGATGAGTTACTGCCTAACCAAGGCTCAAACTATCAGACTCAAGTGTGTTATATCAGTCTATAGGGAGCTAACTGTCTGAAATGACATCGGAGAAGGTCTAAGGCCCAACGACACCAAAATTGTAATTCTAAGGCAACACTAGTCTGAGCCTAGACTAAGGCCAAAAATGCTTCCAAATGTGTTACCACAAGCACATCATTCATTACAGGATATGAACAACCAACAACCACAGGAGTCATGCTTACATAGTCCAATAATTACCTAAAATAAGGCGTAGGACATGGATTTTAGGAATTTAGCAAACTCGACACCCAACCCGACCAAACTCATATAAATCAATGTATAATTTCCTAAACATGCTCATTCTTATGAGGGGAAAACCATAGCCTACCTGTAGGCCGACTATGCGGCTCCAACTCATAAAATCAGAGCTTTTCCCTTCCGAGCAACCCCAGAATGTTGCCACGCTATCAACAATAGAATCACAACATTAATGAACGTTATGAAACTAAAATTATCAAATTCAGATACGGACCAATTTTAGGATCTAAAATGGGAAATATGGGATCCACAAGCTGAATTTCAGAATTGAACCCGAAAATATGTTCTAAACATCACCGCAAGCTCACAAATCAATTTGATAAATAGTAAGGGGTTGGGATACTACGCAAAACGAGCATGCAATGAAAATTCACAAAATTTGAACTAAAAGATGAAAATGGCAGCTTCTTGATCAATACATTTTGAAAAAACAAGACTCACCCAATCCAAAAAATTTACGCCACGATGTTTCTTGTGAAACCCCCCAAAATTTAGCCTAAAAAATCACTAAGATCGAAGTTCATATGATCAAGATACAATATCCACAAATTCAACCAAATACCACTCCAAAAATAACTAAATTAGTAGCTAATTACAAATTCTTACCTCAAATGAAGCTACCCCTCACATTTCCGAGCTCACCACTAGATTTCCCATGAAAATCTCTTAAATTTGGACCTTTGAATCACCTAATTTGATCTTAAAATGGAGGAAATCTCTATGTTGGAAATTTGAAAGTGAAGCTGAAACCTTCCTTAGTCTGTATTAAAAGACCAGGACATTGGCCTTCGTGAACGCAGCTACAGTGGTCTGTGAACGCGGCGGCCAAGAAACTTGACTTTCACGAACGCGGTCAGAGGCCCACAATCGCGGAGGCCAAAGAGTTACGCCTCTGCGAACACGGTCATGGCTCCGCAATCGCAGAGAATAAATTCATGGACCTCCATGAAAGTGGTCTGGGGCCCGTGATCGCGGAGAGTAATTTGGGCTACACCAGATATCAGCTAAAACCTGAGATTTTACCAAGTTCAAATACTCTGATGGGGTCCTCGAAATTCCCTTGGAATCCCATGCGCGCAAACACTATATGCTACCTTACCAAAATTCGACATTTTGGACTCAATGGCGCAGTCAAAATTTCTATACGAGGACATTAAAACTGAAAGTGAGTCTCACAACCAAGGTCCATTTTAATCCAAATTCCACAATGAGCCTTGGGATTAGACTAAGAGCCTAAGGAAGTGAACGAAGGGTCGTTCTAGACCAAACTCAATATTCTAAAACTAACTGCGTTGTTAGAACTTTTATCCTAGTACATTTTTCAAGAATGTTGACCAAAGTCAACTATATGACAAATTTTAAAGGCAAAAATGCTAAATGGTCTGAAAATCATACTGATTGCCTCGGTACTTATACTGACCATGCTACTAATCTACTTTCACCATTTTGGAGCTGATGGGACTGTTAGAATTTTGTTCTAAGGTCATTTTCCTAAAGTTATTACTGAAGTTAATTTTTCAAGTTATAAAAGCTCCAAAATAGGGAAACAGGCCTAAAACCCACCGAACTACCAGGCGACCGAATAGTTAGTGCTAGCAAGTCATAAATGACTTGGGGTCACTACAGGAATGCTCTAAATGACAAAAGGAATGCTTTAATTCAAAAATAACCTGGAGGGTCATTACATAAATATTAATCAATAAAGTGATCTGATTGAAAAGTTTCTCTTTCACCAAATGTGTATACTATTATATACACAAATATAAGTTTCATTCATTCTAATTAAAGAAAACCCATTTCTTTTATTTTCATTAAGTTGCTACATATGTTGTTTATATTTATGAAGTTTTGCATATGATCTCCTATAAATTTACATCGACTACATACGTGTGTCCAATATAGTGAAGAGATTTGGTGAAAATAAATCAATTTATAGATGTATTTGATAATCAAATAGAAATCGATTGCCTACGTGAAATATGTTAGAAGGTTAAAGTTAGTTGATGTTTATGGCTAGAAATATCCTCTATGAAGGGCATTGGGGTGTCAGCTGATGTTATTCCTTGATTATATCATATCTTTATCACACTTGTATCATTGTGAAGTATGTTAGAAGGTTAAAGTTATTTTCCATCTAATTTGTTATTTCTTGTGTCTATTAGAGAGCTATTGTCTTAAAAATGAGGCTAAAATATTAGAGAATTATTATGTTATGGCTAAGGGAATTGTTAAGCTACTCTTTCTCATCAAAAGTCTTTAGAAAAATCTTATTCAAAAATTATAAATACTAAATCTTGTACTCTATTCTCTTGGTTATATACTTGTCAAACAATTTTGTTTCCAAAAGAATCATATTGTTACTAAGTTGGAGTCATTTATAGTAAATCAAGTCAATCATGTAAGTTTCTTTTTGAGTTCTAAATGCCTACTTTTCTAAGTTGAAGTCTTGTCAAGAGCTTTGAGACTACTATGAGTTTTATTCTAAATGGTCGTATAAAAGTTAAACATAGTTACGATGAGACTCTTTAACCACCTTAAGCTCTTTATGATCATCCTCAAGTTTATGTTACCTTTCTAAAGTCAATTTAAGTGTTCATGTTCATTCTAAAAACATATCAGGTTCCACGTGACATTTACATATTATATGAAAGTGACTATAAGATTATGAGAATAAGGGTACCAAAGATCTAAGATTGGCTAAGCTCTTGTTGAAATACTATGTGCATTCAAAGTTCATATCATACATGACATGTTACGCATAGACTTTGAGCTATAATCGGAGGTATGGGGCCTATTTGCCCAAAATACATATTGTACAGATGGCCACATGTTGACAATATGATGCAGGTTGGCTACAGGAAGAGACTGCCATTACTAGCATTTGGTTGGGTATGTCATGCATTTACATGTGTATATGTATTCATGATATACAATTACACAATCTTACCATGCATATTTGACTATTTTGAGGTCAGTTGTCGGCTGTGGAGGCTATTAGAGTTTCAGATTAAGGTGGTATCTTTGTTACCCATTTTTTATCATAACTATTTATAATTCTATTTTCCGCTTTACATATAAGTAAATTTTCATTTGTACTAAGATCCCATTGCCTAGGGACGCTGCATTCGTGCTGCAAATTAATATCGAGGTTTTTTTCGGCCTTTGTAATAGGGGTGTTGTCTCTGCTGAGGATGGTCAAGCTCTACTAATTTTGGAGTTATTGGTTGTCTATAGATTTTGCTCACTTGAGACTTGTGTATAGTTATAAGCGACTTGTCCCAACTAGTTGAATTGTAGTATTTGTCGAGACTTGGAGACATACTCTTTTGGGTCTTTTCAGCTTCTATTTTTAGCCTTGTTGGCTTGTTGTGTATATGATTTCATTTATAGCCTTGTCAGCTTGCTAGTTCCTTATTAGTTAAGTTGGCCTAGTCGAACTTGTCATTATTTTGTTGGTATTGTTGTGACCTCTCTGGTCCAGTAATCTTATTTTAGTAAATTTATTATCATGTTCTCGTTGTCCCTCGTTATTTTCTCTCTATTATATTATATTTCAGTAGCTATGTCGTTCAAATAAGGTATCGGGTGCCAGTTGTGTCTCTTTTAGTATGGGGTGTGAAAAACTTAATATCAGAGCAGGTCGTATCGTAGGGAGTCAATAATTCATGTGTTGTAGAGTCTTGCTTATGGGTGTGTTGTGCACCACACTTATAATCAGGAGGCTATGAGAAAATTAGAGGTAGTTACTATTATTTTGTTACCTAGATCGTGTAATAGAGCTAATTCATAGGAAGTTACTTCTAATTTTTACTCTGCTTAAACGTCAATAAATTATGTCTATTAAAGGTGACCTTATAATAGGTCAAAGGGTTGAATTCCTATTTTGCCAAGGAGGCAGTTGCCAACTTATAACCCCTAGTCATATGCGTGACTTCTATAAAAATGTGTGTCTTCGAATACCTCAACTAGACAATAATTTATTATAGTCCTTCTATATGGACTCAATTCAGGAGTAACTATCTTCAATTATTTTCTAAGTTTGTATATATAAGGATTTATTTTGTTATGTTTTTTCATAAGGAAGATTATAATGTGATCAAGGTTAGAAAAAAAATCAAGGAGTGAGACATAAGTTAACTACTTAGAGTAATAGAGTATGTAGTATCATTTAATTGTCATGGGGAAGCAAGTGGTTATTTTTAAGATATAAAAGAATATTATTCAAACCAGATTAAGTGTGTAGGTGTGTGTGTATATATATTTATATGTCTGCATGGAAAATGAAGTCTCAGATAGGATTTGACTTTTCTACGGACTTAAGGAATGATTTCGTAATTTACATAAGTATTGGTTATCTAGTGACTTAAGTTAATATAAGTTTACTTGTGCATCTTGTATAATTTACTTGGTTATAGAATTATGTGTGTTATATGCATTACCGGTAAATTACTACTTATCACTTGGTTAATAGGCTTCTAGTTATATGCTATTTTCTTCATTATTCTGGAGATCATTTGTTTGCTGATATTTGTGTTATAAATGATTTTTCCATAATGAGTTTATTACATCAATCAAATTCATATATGCCTCTAGTTTCATACAGAAAATACCTATATTTTATTTACCGACCTACATGTTAGATATGTTATAGATCATGAACTATGACTAATATAATTCTATTTAATATTTTATAATTAATCATGACATTTGATAAGTACAAGAGTAAGTCATCAAGAATCGATATACGGATATGTTACAGTATATTTGTTTATAAATTATATGCACTACATGTTTCATGATGTAAGAGAATATATAGTACTGTCTTCATACGTTTACTAGATTTCATGCTAAGTGCTTTTTTTGGGTTAATGATTTAAACATCATTTAAACCACAAAACCTTATCTGCAGTTACAGATTATGTAATCATTAATTATATGCTATTTATTTTATGAAGAATTTTCTTACGTGTTGCATGTTATATTAAGTGTTGGTACATATGCACTCTCCTCAAAAATGCATTCAGTTGCATAAATATTCTTTATAAAAATTTAAAGAAATATTTGTCATAATTATTTAATTCACATTGTTGATCAGAGATCTTGGAATATTTCTTCATTCTCTATATTTGAATTGTTGAGCATGATCGGTAGTTTTGAGTACTTGCGAATTTATTTAGATAAATATTCAAAAAAAATAATATAATCCTCATGCCATTTTATTTTGATGATTCAAATGGACAAGTACTTGTAGTTCCTAATTTTGTAAAAGGAAGTATGTGAAGATTTAGCTTCTAAATTGAAGTATTATTTATTTCTTAATGTTATAAGGATCAACTTTCTAGTATATGTTCAGTTCCGAGTCCTTACTAGAAAAAAATAATGATAAGAGTTTATTATTTAAGAGTTTAATAGATTTCTTGTTATATATTTTATGTCAGTCTATTATTTTGTGCTATAATATCTATAGGGATAATGATGCTCCCTAAATCTACTTGAGGTATCTTATGTCCTCTAACAACTATTTGATTTGTTTTCTTAAGTACTCGTATTGTAAATATTATATGAGGACCATCTCCCAAAGAAGTATTTTCTTGTATTTTGATTTTCTTAGGGTCCTTATTGTGATATGGTGGTGTTATTGAGTTTATGTTATCCAAAGAATCTTTTGGATTTAATAAAATGAGTGAATGTTTTTTTTACTAAATAAGAATATGAATAAGATAATTATTATGATCTCTAGTATGAGACTTAATTTTTATTTAGGAGAAATTTTATTTAAGCTAAATAAGTATATGAATACGTTTATTTATTTTCGTATGTGTTATCCATTGATGCCTATTTGTCATTTTCTTATAAATATTTTCTTATAGGCTATGCATGATATGGATTGTTGTTAAAATATTATCTGTTTTATAATGAACATATTTACATGTTATAAATTTTGTAAGATAAGGCTCTAACATTGACTCATAGACTTCTTGCTCATGCATTATGTGTTTCGTATCATAAAATACTAGATCTCATGTTATATGCATACATATTAGAGGATATATACCTAGAATTCTGTCACGACCCAACCCCGTAGGCTGTGACTAGTGTCCAAGATGGGAACTCGTATACATATCTGTTAGACATCGTCAAACTAAAACCAAACACAATATTGAGACTTTGTGAAAACAGAACGTCATCTCCACTTGCATACATGTCTAAGGGTAACCTATCTATTGAGGATTTACAATCAATTAAAATATCATAATACACGAGCCGACAAGGCTATCACTATATACCATATCTCAAAATGTGTACATACATAAGCTGACAAGGGTGCCTCTACAAATGGGAACGTCTCAAAATACAAGTTATATAGGCATAATCAAACACACACACAACTCACACATATGTCTACAGACCTCTAAGAGTATTAACAATAGCATATGATAGGACAGAGACCCGTCGTATTCCTGGATAACCAAATATATACATCAAAAGGATCTATACCAAAAGCCTAGGCTCTAGGATAATAGAGCACTCTAAAGAAACTGGATGGAAATCCTAAGCTGGTAGATCCCCAAAATGAGTATCTATACCTGGAGGCATGAAACACAGACCCCCCGAAGGAAGGGGGTCAGTACAAGAAATATACCAAGTATATAAAACATGAAATACAGTAAGAAAGATTATAACTGAAGTAGAGAGTCCAGGAGACAAGTATGATAATCAGGAACTCACTGTACCTGTGCCTTACAAAATAAATCATGCATATCATAGTCATATACCGTACATGGCCTATTATGGGACTCGGTTCCATAATCATATCACCATATTATCATATCACCATATACATATACTACATCCGACCCTCTGGTAAGGTACTTAGTGAATAAAGTCATGTACATGTATAACATACCCGACTCATCGTGGGACTCAGTTCCATAGCCGTATCATTGCATCATTACATCATCATATAGCGTACCCAGCCCCCCTAATGACGGACTGAGTGGATAATATAGTAAAATGTGCATGATAACATCCCCGACCCTCTAGTGAGGGACTCGATAAAAGATGTAATGACAGTATACACGAGTAGAGTAGTGAGTAACCATATGCATTTAGATCATCATTTGAGACTCAATAGATAAGTAGGCTAATTAATACTTGATTATCAAGGCGATAGTCATGTTCAGTACTCTTTTAATGTCATTATGAACTATATTAAATAAAGTCTCAGGGATCATAGACACGTAGCAAGATAACGCGAGATAGCTTATGAAAGGTAAGGACATTAATCATTATAAGGTCCTTAAGATTAGGGACTTTCATATACCAACTATTGTCCAACGTATATAAGACCCAATGGCAGTAGCTCAACTACTTTAAGAGTTCTAACGTTAATAAGTGAATAAGAATCATGCATCATACTCAAAACCGATGAATGGAACTACCCCAAAGCTTATATCATATATCACCTATATCTAAGACATGCCAAAAGAAAGAAGGGATATCTTTACATACCTTTAGCGCCTATTCGCCACAATACGTATATGCTGCCCGTAGTGTCTCAACCTTTATTAAGACGTTGAGCACTATGGTTAAGCTATGGAGAGACATTAAACGTACTTTATCGTTAGTAGGTTATTTCTAGATAATTGCACAACACCTCCACTATATAGCTCACTTTTCTCAAATCCTAGCCATCCATATAATCATCAAGTAGAATCAACAATAACACATTCAAATGCCATGTTAAGGCTAGCAAGACAAGATTCAAGAATACTCCAAACAACCCACATAACATTTTAAACATCCCGACATTCATAACATTCGAAAATAATCCACATACGACTACCACATATTCAAGTTATCTTTAATGATCCATAGTCTTAACGTTTCACTAAACGATCTTCTAACAGTCCAACCAATACAATAACAGTAGTCATACTTAATCTTCCAAGCTCAATAAAAACAACGACTTACCAAAATAGCCCCTAACTAGGAACATAAAAGATGCTCAAAAACCCTTCAAATACCTATGAACACGCCAAGAAACCCACCTACGATTTTTATACGTTATTTCATATAAGCTTTTCATCTAATTTAATGGCATATAACAGCAGCCCTATGACAGCAACATCACTCATTCAAATGCAAGAAAACTTTGTTAATATTACACCAAGTTCTACAATAGCCCTCAAACCATTACAACTTCAACTTTAGCCATTTAATTCCTTCATCCTCATCACATAATCCATGATAACAACAACAATAATACTAAACAAAATCAGCTCATCAACTTTAAACTAAACAGCCCCTACGGCTTCAACAACACTCTAACACCAACATATATAATTTCATACATCCAATTCATATTTACATATTAACCACACGTCCAAATTCATTCAAAAATATATAGAAAATCATTGACTCTTACCTTAACAAACTGGCTCCTTAACTTGGCTAAAACTCGTGAATTACACGTTAGGCTTTCTTGCTTCTCCAATGATTAATTCACATTGATAATCACCTCTAATTGGTCGAAAATACCTTAGATAATTAATTTATGGATCAAAATTTATGACCTTGATTTGCTTCAGCCATGGCCGTGAGTTGCCATGGCTTGGACTCTCTTTCTTTCTCTCTAGGTTAGGTTGAAGAAGAATGAGATAAATGACTAGCTAATTAGTCATTACTAGGCTTATATATGCTGCCTTAGGGGTTAGAAACGTGTTCACCCTGATGACATATGTCTATGGTTTACATGTGTCCCACTATCATCCACACAACAATCAGCTTCTGCCATGGGTCTTAGTGGGGCCCACTTAGGGGTCTAACCATGATTAATTACTCCCTAATTTCCACTAATATTTCTAGACCAAATAAAATTTATAACGAATTCGTGTATTAATTAAAATTAGAAATAAAAATCTCTATCTCGCATCCTAAAATAATCTTGTCCATTACTTTATGAAAGTAGGTGCATCACATCCTTAATTCCTACCATAAGTTTGTAAGTAGTTGCATCACCTAATTTCCCTTATCATTTAAAATGCAGTCCACATATTCTAAGTAGGTGCATCACCTACTTGTTCTATTTAGGAGGTTAGCAATTAGTCTTATCTTAAGAACCTGCGTGATTCTTGCTACTTAAGATAGACGTGTAATCAATTAGCTTAATTATGTAAGATATCCGAATCAGTAACTTAAGAAAGTAGGTCGATTACTATGACAAATTATTTGGCCTCGAATCCTTTTCAAATCCTTCCAACCCTATTTCAAACCACTACTACTCACATAGAATTAGTCTATGCAAAATATGAGGCGTTACATCCTCCCCTCCTTAGGATCATTTGATAATGTCATGGATAATATGAATCACATAGAAGCTTTAGAAAAGCTTAAAAATATTCTAATGTACAAAAGTACGAGATATAACATCCTTCCCCCTTTAGAACATTCATCGTCGAATGTTAACTAGCCTCATAAGGTCTTACAAAGATTCTAGGAAGTCTCTATAATAGTTGTCACATATAGTTTCCTTATTAATCAATATAACCAATTTAGGGGTTTAGAGTACCTGTGGGTATACGGAACAAGTGAGGATACTTTTTCTTCATCTCCTCTTTGGCTTCCCAGGTCATATCTTCTCTATTCTTGTTTCACCACAATACTTTGGTGGAAGCCATGTCCCTTGGTACGTAACCTTCTAACTTGGTGCTCAAGTATAGCTATAGGGTTTTCCCCGTAAGACAACTCCTCCATCTCTTGAACATCATCCATGGGGAATACTTTAGAGGGATCACTAATATATTTGTGAAGCATCAACACATGAAAGACTGGGTGCACTGCTTCCAAATAAGATGGTAGGTATAATTCATAGGCAACCTTGCCCACCTTACGAACAAACTGATAAGGCCCAATATACCCAGGGCTAAGTTTTCCTTTCTTGCCGAATCTCATTACAAGCTTCATCGGTGACACCTTCAAAAATACCCAATCCCCAACTTCAAACACTAAGTGTCGACATCGATTATCTACGTATGACTTATGTCAACTTTGGGCTACTAATATTCATTCTTGAATATGCTTCACTTTATCTAGTGCTCGCTGAATCATATTTGGGCCTATTAGTTTAGTCTCTCTAATATCAAACCACAATAGGTGACCTGCACTTCCTGCTATACAAAGCCTCATACGGTTCCATCTGGATACTAGATTGATAGCTATTATTATAGGCAAGCTCTATCAGTGGCAAATAATTGCCCCAACTACCTCTGAAGTCAATAACAAAGGCCCACAATATATCTTCTAGCATTTAAATTTTACGTTTAGCCTGCCTATCAGTCTGAGGGTGAAATATCGTGCTAAGACACACCTATATCCCCAATCCTTCCTGGAATAATCTCTAGAAGTTAGCTGTAAACTAAGTTTCTCTGTCCGGTATAATAGACGTGGAGACCCTGTGAAGTCTTACTATCTCCTTGATATATAACTTTGCATAGTCCTCAGGTGAATAAGTAGTCATGACTGAAAGAAAATGGGCTGATTTTGTCAGCCTATCTACAATAACCCATATAGAATCATATTACTGTAGAGTCCAAGGTAGGCCTGTAATAAAATCTATATTAATTATTTCCTATTTCTAAGTCGGGATTTCTATCTCTTGTTAGTCCACTAGGCTTCTGATGCTCGATCTTAACTTGTTGGAAATTTAAGCACTGGGCTACGAACTCTGCTATGTCCTTCTTCACGACATCCCACCAATATAAATATATGAGGTCATGATACATCTTTGTTGATCCTGGGTGAACAGAATAATGGGCATAGTGTGCTTTTCCCATAACCTGCTGCCATAGCCCTGCAACTTTAGGTACACATAATCTTTCCCAATATCTCAGCACTCTGTTAGGTATGGTCTCAAATGGGGTCTTTTCCTTTTGAAGTGCTGCATCCCTATACTGTACCAGAACAGGGTCCTCGTATTGGAGTTGCTTTATTTCTTCCATAATAGAGGATTCAACAACTCCTCGAATAGAAACTCCACAATTATCGGAATCAGCCAAACGGACTCCAAGGTTAGCTAACTGGCAAATCTCATGGACTATCTCCTTTCGTTATGGTTGTACATCTGCCAGGCTACCCATAAATTTATATCCGAGTGCATCTTCTACAATATTTTCTTTCCCAGGTTGGTATAGAATGTCAACATCTTAATCCTTCAGCAACTCTAGCCACCTTCTCTACAACAAATTCAACTCTTTTTGCTTGAAAATATATTGCATACTTTTGTGATATGTGTAGATATCAACATGTACGCCATATAGATAATGCCTTTATATTTTCAAAGCATGAATTACTACTACTAACTCCATATCATGAGTTGGATAATTTCTTTCATGATTTTTGAGCTGCTGGGAGGCATAGGCTATAACTGTACCATGTTGCATCAGTACACCGCCAATTCCAACACCGGAAGCATCATAATAAATGACATATCCATCTGGTCCTTAAGGAACAGAACATGGGTCGTAGTCAACTTATCTTTCAATAATTGAAAGTTTCGTTCACAAGCATCGATCCACTAGAACTTAGCTGCCTTCCGAGTCAACCTTGTTAAAGGTGCTAAAATCAAAGCAAACTTCTCTACGAATATCCTATAATATCCTGCTATCCCTAGAAAACTACGTTCCTTAGTAGGTGTCGTCGGTCTAGGCCAAGTCTTTACGGCCTCAATTTCCTGTATATCTACTCGAATACCATCCACTCCAATAATATGCCACAAGAATGCTATTGAAGTGAACTAGAATTCACATTTAGAGAACTTAGCGTACAATTTCTGGTGTTGGATCACCCCAAGTACCATCCTCAAATGATCTATATGCTCCTCTTCCGATCATGAATAGACTAGGATATCATCAATAAATACAATCACGAACAGGTCTAGAAATGTCTTGAACACTCAGTTAATTAGGTCTATAAGCACTACTGGAGCATTAGTCAGCCCAAAAGACATTAATCTAAACTCATAATGTCTGTATCGGGTCTAAAATACAGTCTTCAGAATATATGCTGCCTTTACCCAAAACTAGTGATAGCCTGACCACAAATCTATCTTCAAAAAAATTTAGCACCCTGCAATTGGTCAAATAAATCATCAATCTTGGGGAGGGGATATCTATTCTTTATTGTCACTTTATTCAATTTCCTATAATCAATACACATCTAGAGCGACCAATCTTTTTTTCTCATGAATAGTATCGGTGCTCCCCAAGGTGGCGTGCTAGGCCTAATAAAGCCCTTTTCTAACAAGTCTCTTAGCTACTCCTTTAATTCATTCAATTCTGCAGGTGCCATTCTAACAATAGATATGGGCTGATTATCTAGCAACACATCTATAGTGAACTCTATCTCCCGCTCAGGAAGAAGACTCAGAAGTTCATCTGGGAATAGAGTTGGAAATTTGTTAACTACCGACCCTTTCAAAATCATCTCTTAATGTCACAAACCCTTCCAAATAATCCTAGTATTCCTTTTTATTATATTGATATCCTCATAATTACTATTACCATTAATTTATTAGTTAATCTTTATCTCTTAAAGTCAGAAGTACTTGCGACTTAGTCAAATATTATCTTTACTATTGGTGCGACTTTCCAAAAATATTACAAACTTATATGTCATTTTCTTGTTAATCCTCACAGAAATTTGGCAGAGTTTCCTCTGTATTTCTTAATATCTCAAAACTTGCACACAGAAAATACCAACAATGCCTTACAGGGCCAACACGCACATATATTATATCATATCATAGGCGCACCGGGCTTCCTATATCAATCACAAGATGAAAATGATAAAATTACCCCATATATCCAAAACAAACTATACCTGTCACTCTTTCCTGTTTATTTTTCCCTTTCTATCTTTAACTGTAGGTTTCAAACATACCTGCAGCATTCGTTTTCATCTAAAGTTACTGGTACCTTTAGCTTCTTCTATGCACACTTTTTAATTGAACTTATCTGCGATATATACATTGAACCCGCTTTCTTGATATACTTACCATAACTCGCCATAATGATGGCCAATTTGCCATTCCGTATATATAAATTCCCATTACTTTCCTTTGCTATCCAATTTTCACTTGTATGTGCAACTATTCTCCATCCTAGATTTCAAAATTCCCATGGGGGGTGGGGGGCAACGCCCTGGTCACTGTTACTCATAAATACTTGGTTATTGACTCCTTTGATTTAAGCTTGCCACTATTAGGTAACAATCTATAAAAAATGCACATACATAGAAAATTTTGATAAGGTCTCCTATACTTGTAGTCGATCAGTCTCTAGTTTGATCCAGTAATCTAGAAAGTAAAGTGTGATCCTCATCATCATCTGTCCACCATCTACTCGTCTAACCTTCATCGTCTTCTTTATTTGAATCCAGGGAATGTAGATAACCGAGTAACTTCTGGTTTACCGATGACTAAGACAAGGGGCTGGAATAGTCTATAACACTTACTGGGGTAGTCAGTCTAATATGGTGCCCTACCATAGAAGCAACTGGTAGGGCTTCAGGGAATGCTTCCCTAGATATCAAAAACTTTAGAGGAATTTTTGGTGGGTCCTCCGAGGGGTCAGTCTCGGTAAAATAATTAAGGCTCCTCCTACTCGATCCTGAAGTCTGAGGTCCCGAATTTACTCTATGGGCTTTCTTAGCACCCCTATTATCTGAAGCTGTCCTCTTCATCTCTCACAAATCTGTACCTACCTACAAGAAATGAGGTCACAAACAATCTTTCCTATGTTCAAGCTATATCGTAAGATCTAAAAAAGAAATAAAGGTAACATCCTAAATATCCTATAGCCTCCTATTTATAGATGTGGTGTACAATACACTAATAAACAAGACTCTACTAGACATGGCCTATAGACACTCTGAGGATGAACTATCTGATACCACTTTTGTCATGACCCAACCTTGTAGGCCATGAATAGTGCCCGAGTAGGGCACTCATACACATATCTATTAGACATTGTCAAACTGAAACCAAACAATATATGGAGACTTTTTAAAAATAGGACGTCATCTCTAGTGTTACATAAATGTATCAGGGTAACCTGTCTCCTAAGGATTTACAATCAATTAAAATATCATAATACACGAGCCGATAAGGCTGTCACTTCATACAAAAAATATGCACATACGCAAGCTGACAAGGCTTCCTTTATGAATGGGATTGTCCCAAAATACAAGTTATATAGGCATAACCGAACACGTATACACACAATCCACAGCTATGTCTACATACTTCTAAGATTATTAAAAGTAGCATATGATGGGACAGAGCCTCGCCGTACCCCTGGATAACAAAATATATACATTAAAAGGATATGTACCAAAAGCCTAGGTTCCAAGAAAATAGAGCACTCCAAAGAAACTAAATGGAAATCCTAAGCTGGTGGATCCCTAAAAGGAGTATTTGTACCTGCGTACATAAAATGCCGCCCTTCCACCCCACCGAAGGAAGGGGGTCAGTACAAGAAATGTACCGAGTATATAAAATATAAATATAGTAAGAAATATCATAACTAAAGTAGAGACTCCAGGAGACAAGTATGATAATCAAGAACTCACATTACTTGTGCCTTATGGGACAAATCGTGCATATCATAGTCATATACCATATATGGCCCATTATGAGACTCGGTGCCATAATCATGTCACCATATTATCATATCATCATATATATATATACTATACCCGACCCTCTAGTAAGGGACTTGGTGAATAAAGTCATGTACATGTATAGCATACCCGACCCATTATGGGACTCAGTTCCATAGCTATATCATTATATCATTACATTATTATATAGTGTACCCGGCCCCCTAGTGAGGGACTGAATGGATAATGTAGTAAAATGTGCATGATAACATACCCGACCCTCTAGTAAGGGACTCGATGAAAGATGTAATGACAGTAAGCACGAGTAGAATAGTGAGTAACCATATGCGTTTAGATCATTATTTGAGACTCAATAGATAAGTAGCTAATTAATACTTGAGTATCGAGGCGATAGTCATGTTCAGTACTCTTTGAATGTCATTATGAACTATATTAAATAAAGTCTCAGGGATCATAGACACGTATCAAGATAACGCGAGACAACTTATGAAAGTTAAGGCCATTAATCATTATAGGCTACTTAAGATTAGGGACTTTCATATACCAACTACTATCCAACGTATATAAGACCCAATAGTAGTAGCTCAACTACTTTAACAGTTCTAACGTTAAGAAGTGAATAAGAATCATGCATAATAATCAGAACCGATGAATGGAACTACTCCAAAGCGTATATCATATATCACCTATATCTAAGACATGCCAAAAAAAGAAGGGAAAACTTTACATACCTTTAGCGCCTATTCAACACAATACGTATACCTTCCCTTAGTGTCTCAACCTATATTAAGATGTTAAGCACTATGTTTAAGCTATGAAGAGGCATTAAACGTACTTTATCATTAGTAGGTTATTTCTAGATAATTGGACAAGACCTCTCCTATATAGCTCACTCTGCTCACATCCCATCCATCCATACAACCATCAAGTAGAATCAACAATCACACGTTCAAATGCCATGTTAAGGATAGCCAAGAAAAGATTCAAGAATACTCTGAACTGACCACATAATTTTTTAAACATCCCTACATTCATAACATTCGATAACAATCCACATACGACTACCACATATTGAAGTTATCTTTAATGATCCATAGTCTTAATATTTTACTGAATGATCTTCTAATAGTCCAACCAATACAATAACTATAGTCATACTTAATCTTCCAAGCTTAATAAGAACAACAAAAACATGTCAAAACAGACCCTAACTAGCAACATAAAAGATGATCAAAAACCCTTTGAACACCTATGAACACGCCAAGCAACCCACCTACGATTTTTATACGTTATTTCATACAAGCTTTTCATCTAATTTAATGGCATATAACAGCAGCCATATGATAGCAACATCACTCATTCAAATGCAAGAAAACTTTGTTATCATTACACCAATTTCTACAATATCCCTCTAACCATTACAACTTCAACTCTAGCCATATAATTCCTTCATCCTCATCACGTAATCCATGACAACAACAACTAAAATACTAAACAAAATCAGCACATAAACTTCAATTAAAACAACCCTTATAGCTTCAATAACACTCTAACACCAACATACATAATTTCATACATCCAATTCACATTTACAAATTCACCACACGTCCAAATTCATCCAAAAACATATAGAAAATGATTGACTCTTCCCTTAACAAATAAGTTTCTTAAGTTGGCTAAAACTCATGGATTACACATTAGGCCTTCTTTCTTTTCCAATGATTAATTCATGTTGTTAATCACCTCCAATTGATTAAAAATACCTTTAAAAATTATTTTATGGATCAAAATTTGGGACCTTGATTTGCTTCAGCCATGGCCTAGAGTTGCCATGACTTGGACTCTCTTTCTTTTTCTCTAGGTTAGGTTGAAGAAGAATGAGATAAATGACCAGCTAATTAGTCATTACTAGACTTATATATGCTACCTTAGGGGTTGGACACGTGTCCACCCATATGACATGTGTCCATGGTTGACATGTGTTCCACTATCATCCACACACCAATCAGCTTCTGCCACATGTCTTGGTGCGTCCCACTTAGGGGTGTAACCATAATCAATTAATCCAAAATTTCCTCTAATATTTCTAGACCAAATAAAATTTATCACCAATTCGTGTATTAGTTAAAATCGTAAATAAAAATCTCTATCTCACATCCCAGAATGATCTTGTCCATTACTTTTAGAAAGTAGGAGCATCACCTCCTTAATACCTGCAACTAGTTTGTAAGTAGTTGCATCACCTACTTGCCTTTTTTATTTAAAATGTAGTCCACATAATCTAAGAAGGTGTATCACCTACTTGTTCTTTTTAGGAGATTAGAAATTAGTCTTACCTTAAGAAGCTGCGTGATCCTTGCTACTTAAGCTAGACGTGTAATCAAGTAGCTTAACTATGTAAGACATCTGAACCAGTAACTTAAGCAAGTAGGTCGATTATTATGACAATTTATTTGGCCTCGAACCCTTTTCAGATCCTTCCAACCCTATTTCAAACATCACTACTCACATAGAATTAGTCTATGCAAAATATGGGGCGTTATATCCTCCCCTTCTTAGGATCATTTGATAATGTCATGGATAATATGGATCACATGGCAACTTTAGAGGAGCTCAAAAATATTCTAATGTAAAAAAGTACGGGATATAACAAATTCAAAGATTAATTGCTTTTATGTTATAGACATTGTAAATCACTAGTTTATGTATCGCATGCCTCATAGATGATTCACTTGACATTATAAGTTTTCTAAAGTTTTATATAATTAGTGTGTCGAAATTTAATCACTTAAATGATGTATGATCCATTGTCTTTAAGATACAAATATACTTCTTTCAAAACTATAATCTATATGCTAACAAGTCACCTATCATACAAAATGTGTTCCTTCAAGTTCATCTACTTAAATTTTATTCATAAATCATGTTTTCCCATGTGTTATTTGTCTCACAAAATATTCTATTATAGGTCCTATGCCTATGTATTATTAATCAATTTCTCTCATGCTAAAAGTATCATGCTAGGTGAGTTTTGACTAAAATTTTATGTATTTTATAATGAATGTGACTATGTTCTACATGCAATGCGCTTTAAAGGATAATATCACACTCGATGCATGACCAACAAATTTCTTTCCTAAACAATACCTATTTCACAAAATACATGCTTACATTTTACCATGATCACCTGTCATAGACTAAATGCTCACATGTTACACAACTTACAAAAAATTATTTATATAATACTGATCCCATGGTTCATGCATTTAAATAGTATATACTTCTTAAAACTCATAAGATTAGAGCATTTATATTAAATTATTCATATAATATATGACTGATGGATTGTGAGTTTGTCACGACCCAAGCATAGGGCCTAGACGTGACATGGCGAATGAGGAACCCGAAAGTACCTCAAACATGCCTCTTAGCTTTCATTTAGCCTTTCATAGGTAATGATAAAAAAAACAAGTGGCAACCATAATAGTAAATCTTCAACATACATATGTCCAACAATACCTCTAACTTTTAGATTTAATGGAGCTAAGACAAGTCCCTAACTCACCCTCAATCATATAAATAAATGTCATAGTAAGTGTCTAAAGATCTCAAAATATAATAAGTTAGAAAGATAAAAGAGTATTGCTCTAGGAACATAAGAACTCATCCAAAGTAGCCTTCTAATGAAATCTCAACTTTCCACGTGGAGGAGAACGAAGAGGAGCACCGGTTCCTTCATAGTGATATCATGTTGGCAAAAGAATATGCGTTAGTACTTTGAATGTACTAAGTATATAAGACATGCATTACAAAGTAAAATATTTAGGACATTTATAAAGTAGAGTATATGAATGAGTGTATGCATGAGTAATCAAGTAGATATTATTTAAATCATACATATGTGGATATATACACGCACAGGTAGTCATGGAAATAGCATTTAAAAAGTTCATTAGTGGGAAGTTGACTATAACCGACATTAAGACCATGTGAGCTATTACATAAAATCCAATATAACCCCCTACATTGGCCGGGGAGTCTGCTTGCCTAGGGTAGAACTCCGTCACCTTTACATTTATTCTTTTACTTTAACTTTAAGGGATTTCATGGATCCATTAGCCTAAGCCTATAAGGGATCCTATGTTGTCACATAGTTAATGAGACAAGGAGTTGCTACTAGGATTCCCTTACTGAATCCCACCTCAATTCCCCATTCGGTGCTAAGTCAATCCCACAGAATATTTTAATACTTCAAAATATTCATAGCATCTAGTTTGAGAATTTAAAACATCATATTTGGTAGAATAGCTCATTCAAATATTTGGTTATTCAAATATGCAAAAATTGTCCTTATTGCATAAAGAATTCATCATTCATATCATTTCATCATTCTTTTATTTAATAAGACTCCCTTTTTGATTATAGACATTTCTTTCATAAATATTCATGTGGAGTCAAAGCTTTCAAGTCAAGCTTCATTGAAAATATAGTAAAACTAGGTGGGTTCAAATTAGTTCAACTTTCAAACATGTATCTAAATAATATGCATAAATACTTTGAAATCCATTAACTAAAAATCATGCTTTAAACAATCCACCGTGAATTTCAAGAATCTTTAAAGAGATAAATAAAGAAAATTACTTGCAAACCATCATTTCATATATATGAAATTATTTTGCATCAAAATAGACCAAAAATCATTATTTTAACCATGATTGATGCTATTAAGTAGAAATAAGAATTATCCATAAGAAAATATTACTTGAAATCAAGAGATTTAGTTGAAAGAGTTTTGGACTACATGGGTGGAAGAACTCATGGATAAACACCTACATACGATAGAGTAAAGCTTAAATAAAATAAATATGATCTTTAGCAGTTGTTGTATTTGCTCTAAAGATTTTGAGGCATCAAGATTCTTTTATATGTGTTCACTTAAAAGGAGCTCAATCTAAGGCAAATGAGGTGGCTTGAACTCCTCAAGAACTACAAAATAAGTGTGCATTATCAACTGGGTAAAGCCAATGTGGTTTCCGATGTGCTTAGTAGGGTGTCTATGGGGAGTGTGGCTTATGTTGATGAAGAGAAGAGAGACATAGTGAAGGATGTTCATTGGTTGGCTAGATTAGGGGTGAAGTTGAGTGGTTCTGATGATAGTGGTGTGTTTGTTCATAATAGGTCAGAATCATCTTTGATGTGGATATTAAGTCAAAACAAAACCTTGACCCAACATTAGTGGAGTTAAAGAAGTTTGTGAAAGAAAAGAAAGTAGAAGTCTTTTCACAAGGGGGAGATGGGTACTTCTCTACCAAGGTCGGTTATATGTTCCGAATGTGGATGGCCTAAGGAGTTTGATCTTGAAGGAGGCTCATAATTCTTCATATTCTATTCACCCTAATTCGACTAAAATGTACCGTAACTTAAAAGAGATTTATTGGTGGGGTGGCATAAAAAGTGACATAGCACGTTTGGTGGTTGAATGTCCAAATTACCAACAAGTAAAGACCGAACACCAAAGGTCGGGTGGCCTAGCACAAGACATTGAAATACCTACTTGGAAGTAGAAAAATATGAACATGAACTTTATAGTGGGTTTGCCTCATACTCGGAAACATCATGACTCAATTTGGGTGATTATTGATAGAATAATGAAGTTTTCTCACTTTCTATCAGTCAAGACATATTATAGTGCCGAGGATTATGCTAAGTTGTATATTCAGGAATTGGTAAGGTTGTATGGTGTGCCTTTGTTAATTATTTTGGATCGTGGCACCCAATTCACTTCTCATTTTTGAAAATCATTTCAAAGGGGTCTTGATACCAAAGTGAAGCTACATCAAGTCTTAAGATAACGTCGTTTGAGGATTTATATGGGACATGGTGTAGATCTCTAGTTGGTTGGTTCAAAGTAGGTGAGATAACCATTTGGGTCCCGATTTGGTACTTGATTCTTTGCAGAAGCTGAGGGTCATTAGAGAAAGATTGAAGATGTCTCAAAGTCACCAAAATTCCTATTTCGATACTAGGAGAAGGGATCTTGAGTTTAATGTGGATGATTGGGTATACTTGAATGTTTTACGTATGAAGGGTGTAGTTCGGTTTGGTAAGATGTGGAGGTTGAGCCCTAGGTATGCATGGACATATAAAATCTTGAGATGTGTTGGAAACATTGCTTATGAATTGGAGTTTCCATTATAAATGGTCATGGTTTATCCGTTGTTCCATGTGTCCATGTTGAGGAAATGTGTGGATGATCCTAGTTCTATTATGTCATTAGAAATAGCGAATGTTGAAGAAAATTTGACCTATGAAGAGATCTCAATTGAAATTTATGACCGGCAAGTCAAGAGATTAAGGAATAAGGAAGTTGCATCCGTTAAAATCCTTTGGAGAAATCATTACTTTCAAAGCGCTATATGGGAAGCGGAAACGGATATGATGAAGCAGTACTCTTATCTTTTTCATTCTACTCAAGCTTAAGGTACTAAGATACTCATGGTCGAGTTGTTTAGTACTTCAATGTTTCAGATTTCCTAAGTCTTCATATGCATGCATGTTCATAAATTTGAGTTTAAAGTCATGTTTTATGTTAAGTATGAAAATCTCATGGTTTATGCATGTTTATGTGTCATTGCATTCATGTTGGGTTTCTAGTCCCCATTCTGTGTCCTTTCTATACTAGTTAAATCTCATTTGAGAATGAATCGTTTCAAGAGAGAGATATTGTCAGACCCTGTATGTTGAAAAGTTGAAACAAAGGAGCAAACTTTAGAAAATAGACTGCATCAGTCTCAACGACTCAACTTATAAGTCATAGGTACTTCTATGAGTCATAGGACTGACTCTAGAAATGATGTTGAGGTGGAGAATTTAACTAAATGAAGAGGGAATTCTATGAGCTAAGGTTACGATTTGTAAATCTTTAGACGAGTCGTAGATATCACTCGTAATGAAAATTTAGAGACTCAGTCCTCAGGGTTTCTCAGACCCTATAGGACGAGTCCCTTCTACAAATAGAAGAGTCTATGACTCGTAGACACAAGTCGTAGTAAAATTCCTTAGGGTTAGTTCTTAGGGTCTTCTCAGACCCTATAGGATGAGTCGTTTCTACAATTCTTCGACTATTTTATGAATTATAAGGATGGTTCGTAGGGTTTTTTGGTCATATTTTAAACAGGGGTATTTAGGTATTTTCCCATATTTTATCATCGAAGTGTGATCAATTTAGGACTTAATATACTCTATCAAATGACACTAAACCTCCTCAAATTCCTCATTCTCACACAAACTCAAACTCACAAAACCTTTCCTTTCCAAAGTTTCTCCCTAGATCTTCTCCATCTCAAGCAAAGTCTAGGATTCACCAAGATCTTCAAGTCTCCATTTTAAAGATTTCATTAGGGCTTTATTCTCCAAGGTATGTGGTCTCCAATCATGGGTCTTTTTCCCATGATGCTCAAACCCTTTTTCAATTATCTTACTAAGTTAAGATTATGGAAAATTGCATGGCTCTTACCCTTGATTTCAAATATTTATATTATGATATATCCATTATTATTGGATTATATTTGGTAATTATTAACTATTAATTTTATGAAATTAGTACTCATAATGATTTTCCTACACTAAACATTTTAGGGTTTTGAAAGTTATAGTGAGTTGATTGAATTATGAAGTCAAATTATTTGATTTTAAAGTGGTAATGTTTTGTTTAGCTAGATTGCAAGTTTCAATGTTGTTTTACACAAAACCCATCTAAGATGTCTTATTTTTCAATGAATTGTGACTTGATAAAAAGGATGTCAAATGAGGATTTATGAAAGGTACAAGAATGATTGCAAAGGTTCTTCTATGAATGAATTACTGAAGAAATAATTATGAAATAATGGATTCTACTTGTGAAAGGGCAATTCTTACTTGTGTGAATCCAAGAAGAGTTTTAGTGAGCTATTCTATCGAATGATATTTGGATGATATAAAGATATATAATTGATTATGTTCTTATGCTAGATGAACTATTCTGTGGGATTTGACTTAGGACCGAATGAAGCTTGAGGTGGGGTTTGGCAAGGAATCCTAGTAGCAACCTCCAATTTTTTGAACTATGTGCTAACATAGGATCCTTTGTAGGCTAGGCTAGTGGATCCACAAATAGCCCTAAGTGTTAACAAAATGAATGAAGTTTGATGGAGTTCTACCCGGCAAGTAGTCTACCCATGCCAACGTATGGGGTTATGTTGGATTCTATATAATAACTCGCATGGTCTTCCCACAAAAATGAACGTTTCATATGTTTTTCCTATTGATTACTTATGAAAGCATACTTATGTACTTTAGATTAAAATGCTTTAACATTTTTACTGAATTGCATGCCTACATACTTAGTATATTCAAAGTACTAGCTTATACTCGTTGCCTACATGATATCACCATGTAGGGACTGACATTTCTCCATATTCACCTCTATGTGGCTAGTAAGAATCGTTGAAGGCTACTATTTTGGTGAGTTCCCATGTTTCAGGAACAATAGTCCTTTCCTTTTATAGCTTATGTTAAGTAAAGACTTTTGGATATCTTTCATGGTACTTATTTCCTTTCCGATTGAGGGTGAGCTAGGGACATGTCTTAGCCCCCTCCAAGTCTATAAGTAGGGGTATGTTTGGACACAAATGTATGAAAATTTGAGGTTGATAATAACTCGTATTTGATGATGTTCTCCCTTAGTCCCGCTTTCCCCTTTTATTTCCACTTATTGTTTATCGTCATTACTTATGAAGGCTAAATGAATAATGAGAGGCTTGGGTGAGGTACCTCTAGGTTCCTTATTCTCTATGTCACGTCTAGGTATTAGGCTTTATTGTGACAAGATGAAAGATGAAACCCTTATAAATCATTTTTTGAGGTTTAAGGCATGAGATGAATTGACCTTTGAACACAAAATTACTACCCGTCCATTCTAGAACTGACTCATTAGAAAACTGAAATTTATCCAATCAGGTTCTAAAATTAATAGAAGCATAACATGTGTGAATCCAATCCATACCAAGGATAACATCAAAATCAGTCATATCAAACTCTATAAGATCACATGAGGTAAATTTATGAAAAACTGAAACTGGGCAATTCCTATATATCCGCTTAGCAAAACCTGAGTCACCAAAGGGGATATAAATCAAAAAAAGGCTCTAACAAGATCTCGAGACTGACATCAAATTTCATGGCCATATAAGGAATAACAAAAGAAAGATTTTCTCTCGGATCTAACAACAAATAAATATCAAACATAAAGACTCGTAACGTATCGATATCCACATTAGGAGAATCCTCCATGTCATGTTGAGTTTGTAAGTCATAGAATCTATTCTGGCAAAGACCACTAGAACCTGAAGTAGTACCATGCTGAATTGGTTGGCTTGTAGTAGTATGAGTCTAAGTTCTACCACCTCTATCTTTAGTCTCACTCGAAGGACAATACTTCACATGGTGAACCTTCTTTCCACAATCAAAGCAAGCACCTGAACCTCGTAAACACTCTCCTTGATGCCTCTTTCCATATTTCTTTCACAAGGGGATAGTATGACCACTTGGAGCTCCTTCTTGAGACGTAGGTTTAGACACCCTATCCTTGTTGAACTTTGGAGCTGGAGTGTTTGAAGAATTTTGACCACCGAACCTTCAGAAAAATTATTATCGACTACTAGTTCTAGATTTAGGATGTGAAATGTCACTACTATTGATCCTTGTCCGCTTTGACTCTCTAGCATTTTCCCTAAGCTTATCCTTTTCAATTTGCTCAGCATGAGTCATTATCATTGAGACGTAGGTTTAGACACCATATCCTTGTTGAACTTTGGAGCTGGAGTGTTTGAAGAATTTTGACCACCGAACCTTCGGAAAAATTATTGTCGACTACTAGTTCTAGATTTAGGATGTGAAATGTCACCACTATTGATCCTTGTCCTCTTTGATTCTTTAGCATTTTCCCTAAGCTTATCTTTTTTAATTTGCTCAGCATTAGTTATTATCCTTGAGATATTCGTTTCCTTAATCAACATAGCAGTTTTGCACCCTTTAGACACCAAGTCCAAAACACTCAAAACAAATTCTTATACAAGCTCTAGTTAGCAACCATGAACAGTTCATACTTTGACAATTGGGTGAACTTGAGGTCATACTCCCTCACACTCATACTTTCTTGATGAAATCTTGGATCTTAGCTTCCCTCAACTCCAAAGGAAAGAGACACCAAAGAAAAGCATCCTTAAACTCTGCCCAATTAACAGGACCCACATCCTAGCTTTGTCACCCGTCTATTGATTGAACCAAATTTGTGAACCTCCTTTCAGTTGATAGTGACCTAGTTTTCCTTCCCCACCAGTGACACTCCCATGATCTCAATAATGGATCCATTGAATAAACTGTTGAGGATCCTCATCCAACTTCGACCCATGAAACTCTGAGGGATTCATTCTAATGAAATCATGAACCCTTGTCGCTTCCACACCCATATTTGGGTTCGTAGGAGTAACCACTTTCCTATACCTATGCCTCCACGACTTGGAAAAGTATTTTGAAAGTCGATCAAAAACTGGCATGATAGAATTGCTTGACAAAGGATATTTGGGAGATTAGGGAGCTTGTTTCTCCTCCTTCATAATCCTCCCTACGAGAGAACTTCTTAGAGGCATTATTATGTATTCACAAAAAATGGTTGTTAGAGAGAAAACCCTTAAAGTTCCACTCTAATACACGATAAAAATGATGAAAGAAGTAAAATTTCCTAAAATGCCTCATATCCTCCTTTTTATAGATGTGGTGCTTCATACCCATTAATAAGACTCTACTTGATATGGAAAGTTATATTCCCTAGGACACCTTACAACCTTATACTCTAATAATGAGTTTGTCATGACCCAAGCTAGGCTCTAGTTGAATTGATATTATAGAAGGTTTGTAGAAGGATTCTCATCAATTGAAATGTCTTTGAATAATTTGACCCAAAAGAAGGTGAAGTTCCAATGGTCTGATGAGTATGAAAAAAGTTTCCAAACATTGAAGAATTATCTTACGTCGTCTCCTATATGACATTGTCGGAAGGTCTGGATAAGGGTTTGTTGTATATTGTGATGCCTCACTAGTTGGACTAGGTTATGTTTTGATGCAACATGGCAAGTTTATAGAATTTTCCTTGAGGCAACTAAAAGTGCATGAACGAAACTATCCAACTCATGACCATGAATTGGTGGCGGTTGTTTTTGCATTGAAAATTTGGCATCACTATCTTTATGGGTGCATGATGACACATTTACCGAGCAAAAAATCTTGAAATAAGTGTTTATCCAAAGTGATTTGAACCTTAGGCAAATAAGGTGTCTTGAACTATTAAATGATTATGATATGAGTGTGTTGTTCCATGTGGGTAAAACAAATATTGTTGTGAATGCTCTTAGTCAGTTGTCCTTGAATAGTGTTGCTCATGTTGAAGATTACAAGAAGGAGTTGGTTAAAGATATGCACCGATTGGACTGCTTGGGGGTAAAGTTGATCCACTATAATTAGGGTGTTATTCTTGTTTAAAATATTTCAAAATCATCATTAGTAGGGGATGTAAAGGCAACGAAAGACATGGATCCAACATTAGTTAAGTTGAAGAAATTGGTGCTTGATAAGAAGATTGAGGTTTTCTCATAAGGGGGAGATAGAGTACTTTGTTACCAAGGTCAGTTATGTGTTCCTAATATAGATAGCCTAAGAGAAATGATACTGATTGAAGCATATAACTCTAGATATTCTATACATCTGGTTTCCACAAAAAAGCATAGAGATTTGAGGGAAGTATACTAGAGGGATGGCATGAAGAGGGACATAGCGGAGTTTGTAGCGGAGTGCCCAAATTGCCAACAAGTTAAAGTTGAACATCAAAGACCGGAAAGTCTAGCCCAAGATATAAAAATTACTACTTAGAAGTGGAAGGATGTGAACATGGACTTCATAATGAGTTTGCTTTGTACTCGGAAGCAACATGATTCTATTTTGGTGGTAATGGATAGAATGACCAAGTCAGCCCTTTTCCTACTAGTTAAGACTTCTTATAGTGCTGAATATTATGCCAGGATGTAAAAGTAAAGTTACATGGTGTTCCATTGTCCATCATTTCGGATCATGGTACTCAATTCACTTCTCCTTTTTGTAAATCTTTCAAAAGGGTCTTGGTACCAAAGTTAAGCTAAGTGCAACATTTCACCCTCAAACTGATGGACAAGCCAAGAGATCAATCCAAACTCTAGAAATTTGTTAAGGGCCTGTGTGCATGATTTTAAAGGAAGTTGGGATGATCACCTACCATTGGTTGAATTTTCTTACAATAATTATTACCATTCGAGTATCAAAATGGCACCCTTTGAAGCCTTGTATTGAAGGATATGTCAATCACCTATTGGATGGTTTGAAATAGGAGAAGGCGCCTTGTTAGTGCCCTAGTTGGTGTTTGACGCCTTGGAAAAGGTCAAACTTATTCGAGAAAGAATAAGGGATGCCAAAAAACATCAAAATACCTATTCATATGTTAGAAGGAGAGAACTTGAATCCGATGTGGAAGATTAGGTTTACTTGAAGATTTTTCCCATGAAAGGGATAATGCAATTTGAAGGAAGGGGAAGCTTAGTCCCAAGTATATAGGTCCATATATGATCCTAAGGTTTATTGGAAAGGTGGCCTATGAACTTTATTTTCCAATGGAGTTAGGGTCGGTTCATCTGGTATTCCATGCATCAATGTTGAGGAAATATGTTGGTAATCCCAATACCGCTATACCTTTGGATAATGTGAGTGTTAAATAAAACTTGACTTATGAGGAGGTTCTGATTGAAATTTTGGACCGCCAAGTTAAAAGGTTGAGAAAAATGGAAGTTGAATTCGTTAAAGTCTTGTGGAGGAACCAAGAAGTTGAAAATGCTACATGGGAACTGGAAGCGGATATGATGAAATGATATCCCTACCTCTTCATGTTAGAATATTCCAAACTCTCACGTTCCAAACTCTCCATGTCTCATCACATGCATACATACTCATAAACCTGATTTTAAATAATGTTAAATTGCATTATTACATATATGCTGGGTTTTTAGCTATACACTCTACTCTAATCAAGCTACCTTATTCGAGGAAAAATGTTTCCAAGGGTGAGATATTGTAATATCCCAACTATTTAAAGGTTGAAATATGATATAATAAGGTTAAGCATTGCAAAAATGGCCTTAGGGGATTTTTAGGATGCGTATTTCAAAAGATAATTTTTTCCAAGAAATTGCACTTCCAGTAGGGTGCGCGATAGGTCTGCATCACAGACCTTCTCCCCCACTGTGCAATTTCTCCCCAAGTCATAATCTGACCAAAATCTCATTCGCTCAAAATTGGCCTATCAGGGAATAAGTCCACCTCGCTAACCTAGGTATGTTTTTCCGCCCGAATTCAATTCTTAATTGGGGATACTTTGGACATTTTCCTAACTATTAGTTAATAAACCTAGATGTTTTTAGGACCTAATTCAATCTATAAACTAACCCCTAATCTTATTCATTCTACAATAATTCACCTATTCAAATAATCCTCTCTCTACAAAAGCTCTCCAAAACTCCTTTGAAGATCTTCAAGGAATTCTCTCAAACTCTCCATTAAAATTCCAAGTTTCTTCAAATTTCTTTGTTCTTCTCATTTAATGTTTATGGGTATTTCATCCTAGGGTACTCTAACCCATGGAGCCCAACCAATTTCTCATCTTTTTATCAAATTTCAAGTATTTATTTTTATTGGTTTATGATCTCTATTTTAATTGCATGAATCATGATTCTAATTATGATTATGAATCTATTTTAATATAAATTAATGATTATTACATAGAATTAAAGAGTTTCTCTATAAAGTTTCCTATATTGATCTTTAGGGTTTATGTTATGGATTATGAGAATTTTCAATTATACTTCTAGTTGATGTTATTTTCATGAATTATGTATGAGTTGATATAAAATATATGATCATACATGTTTTCAATCCAATTTCATCAGTTCCAAGTCAATTGATCATGTATTCCTGTTTCTACCTTAATTTCAAGTACAAGTTATGATCATGAATTTTAAGTATTGAAGCAAGTTTATGACGAGGGTGACTTAAGACCCTAATGATGTTTTATTAAAATAATTCATAATCATGGATGATTTACACCCACATCTCATGAATCACATGATAATGTGTTATTCTTATGAATAAGTTTTATGAATTATGATTATGGAAGCTTATGATTTATGACAAGTATGATTTATAATATAATATGTATTCTATGGGATGTTGACTTAGCTTCGAGATAACTTTGAGGTGGGGTGTTGACCCAAGGCGTCCTTAGTAGCAATCTCTGGTCCCTTAACTACGTTGCCACTGTAGGATTGCCTTTATGGCCATGCTAGTGAATCCACATATAACACATTTTCATATTATAAGCAGTCTACCTTGGCAAATAGCCTCCCCCTTCTCAATGTGAGGATCATCTGATTTCATGTAATTGCTCACATGGTCTTAATGTCGGATATGGTTATCTCCCACATATGTATGGTCCTTATGATGTTTTAAATTTGACTAATCTTATTCTTTACTTTTATTTGACAATCTTATGATTTATTGTGCACTGATATGCCAAATTATGATTTCACTACTTCTCTTATCATGCTATTTGAAATGGTCATTTGCAAAACATGATTTCATTATGCATTGAATTGACTACATACTTAGTATATTCAAACATACTGACGCATACTTCAAAACCTACATGTATAACAATGTAGGGAAGGATGCTCCATCCTATTCTTTTGGCTCGTCGGTGATCTATTTGAAGAGTTGTGATCAGTCCTCATGCTTTAAGGATAAACCAATTCATTCTTTTCTCTTATTGTCGTCTAGACTTTAAAGTGTTTTGGAGAACTATTCTATGTCACGTCATTACTTTCTTGAGGATGAGCTATAAACATGTCCTAGTCTCCACCTATGTGGTCATGTAGAGGTATGGTGGACATATGTGTATGGAGTGTATGTTGTCTTGACTCACTCTAGTTATGCTACATTTTCTTAGACATTTATAAGTTTCTGCTTAATTTTTATCTTATGTATGTTTATAATATGCTAAGAGGATTGGTTAGGGTTTTTTCGAGAATTCTACTCGCCATGTCACATCTAGGCCCTAGTTTGGATGGTGACAATTTGTATAGAGTTCATTGTGAGATTTACACTAATCATAGAAAATTTTAGTATAACTAGAGGGACCTTAATTTGAGGTAGCACCATTGCATTGAGCTCTTGGATGACTATTGATCTTGGGTATATTTATACACTCATTTACAATATTTAATCCATGATTTTAGCTAAGTTTGCAAGAGAATTCCTTTCCATTGTAAAGTTTTTTAGTTTATTAATGTAATTTGGCTAACAAATATGATTAGAGGTTTTGTCGGATGGAAACTGAGAAGAAGAAGGTAAAAAAGAAAAAGAACGAAAATCAGGCTCAAGAAGGATGCAAGAGATGAATGAAAAAGGCGAAATCCAAATGAAAGAGGAAAAATTTGACCTCAAGAATTCATCTGGTAGTTGAGTCCTCAATAAGTCCACTTTGCAAAGAAGTATGGAATTTTTCATACCTCAAGCGAGCGAGTAGGTCGGCGTTGTGAACCTGGCAAGCCAAATTTGATTGCATTATTTTTTTTAAATCTATAAATAGCTCAGTTGTAATAATTGAATATTATTGACTCTTTTATTTTGGAGAACACAAATGGGAGAGAGAAGAATGACTACTAGGGTTATTATTTCTCTACTCTTTTATTTTATTAACTTCTTGAATGTTTATTAAATAATTTGGGATGTTGATACAAACGATGAGAAGCTAATTTTCCCTTTTTTAGGGCTGTAGCTACAAGTGATGGTATAAGAATATATTACTTTGTTTGAAGATTGGTTTTTGTTTATGATTATTCTTACATTCTATTTTATACTATTTTAATGTCTGGCCAATATTATGATATATATGTTATCCATCTTGAACTCAGAAGATGAATAGGAGGATAGAACAAGGAATATAGGGAATAATTCGTTCTAGGGTAAAAATTAGAATGATTCTTATATAGGATACTTGTGACATATACCTGTATACCGCATTTAGTTGACAAATAAGAATATAACTTATTGCACCTTTGTTGGTTCAAACGTATCCCCACTCAATAATGTAGTTAGGCTATCAACAAGAATAGGCGATTAGAGGTCAGAAGACCTTGATCATATAATTAACCTTGTAAATTAGTAATCTAATGACCTGTTGGAAACAAAGTGAGAAATCTTATGCCTGAACTTATTTTATGCTGCATCCCTCAAATATTCCTTAATCTGAATATTTTCCAGGGAAATTGAATTGCCTTCTAGTATTTAGTAATAGTCTTTATTTTATAAGCATTAGTTTAAAAAACCAATTTTCCAACTCTCTTGAACAAGGATATTTATTTAGTTACATTTGAAATTTATTAGTTATTAAAGTAAGGTCCTTTGGGTTTGATAATCCAGCTTGAAAGAGGCATTGTATTAATTGATTGACCATGTATACTCGCGTGTTTTGTAGGGAGAAACAAGTAAGACCTCTCTATTCTCTACCATCCAAGCAAGGTGAATGTAGTAGAGGAAGCTTTGAGTCGGAAGGGAGTGAGTATGGGTAGTCTAGCTTTCCTTTCTTATGTGAAGTGACCTTTGGCTTTGGACATCTAGTCCTTAGCTAGTAGGTTTGACTTGACATTTTAGAATCCAGGTGTGTGCTAGCTTATGTGGGAGTTCAGTCATGCTACTACATCAGATATGTTGTCAACAATTTGAGGAGAACAATTTGGTAGAACTTTAAGATTGAGATTTAAATAGATAGTTGATCATAGTAATGACTGAACTCCCACATCAGATAATACACGCACCATTGAGGGGATCCATAGTGAAGCCTATGGGTCCAGTGACAAGAGGCCTCGTTGTTAGGGTTGTTTTAGTGGGTCTTAATCCTGTGGTATAGGGTTTTGGGGAAGAGGTTACCTATCGTAGTATTATCCTTCTAGGCCGGTTCAGCCAGCCCTTCTGCTTACATATAGTGGCACTATTTCAGTTTCTAGTGGTCCAATGGTTCCAACATAGGTTCAGACTTCTCGAGGTGCACACTCAGAGTATTCAGGGCATGATGGACATTCAGGTTCAGCCGAATCATCTCTGCTGGTTTGTTCTGGTAGAGGTTGTTAGGAGTGTGGCGAGTTTGGCCACTTTTCCAGAGAGTGTCATAAGGGTCGACCTTTCAGACAGCAGGGCTAGTAGGGTTATCAAGGTCAGTAGGTTCAGGCTCATAGGGCTTCGATTTAGTCTACCAAAGGTGGTGCTCAAGGAGGCTGGAGTGGTCTATAGGAAGCTCAAGGTGGTCCTCAGTCAGGCAAGTCTGGTGGCCATGGTGGACATCATATGTATGCTTTTCCATGGGGGAAAGAGGCGGAGGCTTTGGATGTCGTTATCATAGGTATGATCTCTATCTCACATCAACTTGTTAATACTTTATTTGAGCCAGGGTCTACCAAGTTTCTTTCTTTTATGCTATGTGTCTAGATATGTTATGTGAGCCCTTGCTCGTGTCGATGCATATAGCTACCCTTGTAGGTGGTTCTTTAGTAGTGGATAGAGTGTATCAATGTTATGTGGTGTATATTTTGGGGTATGATACTAGGGAAGACTTGATTATACTGGATATGGTGGACTTCGACTTCATTATAAGTATGGATTGGTTATTACCTCATTATGCAGTCTTGGATTACTTCACCAAGATAGTAACTTTATGCATGCCTTATATTCCTCTAATCATATGGACTGATACGATTAGCCATATGCCTGGGGGTGTTATCTATTATCTAAGTGCGTAGCGGTTGGTAGGGAAGGGGTGTCTTGCTTACCTTGCTTATGTTCATGATACTATTGCCAGCATTCTTTCACTTGAGTTAGTTCCAGTGGTTAGAGAGTACCCTGACGTGTTTCCTACTGATTTAACTGATCTCTACCCGATCGTGATATTGATTTGGGTATAGATGTTTACCCGGGTATTCAACCAGTTTCAATTCCATCCTATCAGATAGCTCTATATGAGTTGAGGGAGATTAAGGAGAAGCTCCAGGATATTCATAGAAGGGGTGCAATAGGCCTATATGTCTCCCTGGGGTGCTCCTTTCCTTGTCATGACAAAGAAGGATGGTACCATGCGTATATGTATTGACTACAAGTAGCTAAATAAGGTGACCATCAAGAATAAGTAGCCTATACAATGTATTGATGACTTATTTGACCAACTTTAGGGTGTTGCGGTGTTTTGTAAGATAGACTTGAGATCGGGATACCACCAGTGGAGGATTAAGGTAGCAGATATCCCTAAGTTTGCCTTTATGAATCGATCTGACCATTATGATTTCTTAGTTATGTATTTTGGGTTGACCAATGCCCCAGTAACATTTATGGAGTTAATGAACTGTGTGTTCAACCTTATTTGGATTCTTTCGTGATAGTGTTCATTGATGACATTCTAGTGTACTCCAGGAGTAGAGAGAAGCATGAGCAGCATCTGAAGGCTGTACTCCAGACCTTATGGGACCAGTAGTTGTATGCCAAATTAACTAATTGTTAATTTTTTCTTGAATCGGTGACATTCTTGGGGTACATGGTGTCCAAAGATGGGATTATGGTGGATCCAATAAAGATCACCGTTGTTCATGATTGGTTTGGGCCTATTTCTCCCCGCTGAGGTTCCTAGTTTCATCGTGTTTAGTAGGCTACTACAGGTGGTTTATGAAAGGTTTTTCTTGATAGCGCACCTTTGACTAGGTTGACTCAGAAACTTTTTTATTTTCTATGGTCTAATGAGTGTAAGGAATACTTTCGGAGGCTCAAGGCCTGTTGACTTCTGTGTCGATTGTGACTTTTTTAGTTGAGGGCCATGGGTTTTCAATCTATTATGATGCTTATGGTGTTGCCTTGGGATGTGTGTTGATGCATCAGAGTAGGGTTATTTCTTAAGCTTTTAGGAAACTGAAGTTTCACGAGAAGAACTACCCCATTCATGACTTGGAGTTGGTGGCGACAGTCTTCGCATTAAAGATTTTGCTGCACTATCTATACAGAGTTCACTGACCATTGTAGTATTTAGTATATCTTCATCCAGAGGGATCTTAAACTGAGGCAGCATAGGTGGTTGAAGTTGCTAAAGGACTATGGCTTCTCGATTCCTTATCTCACAAGCAAGGCTAATGTGGTAGCGGATGCCTTGAGCATAAAGGCAGTGAGGATGGGGAGTTTGGCTTTCTTATCTGTAGAGGAGCGACCTATGGCTTCGTATATCCAGTCTTTAGCTAACCTTTTTGTTACAATCCAACTCCGTAGGCCATGACTGGGGTCCAACCTGGACTCCCATATACATATAAATCAGTTGTAGACTAGTGGAACTATGAACAATGTGATATAATAATGAGGACCCTAATGGGTCATAACATTTTCATATATATGTAGCCTCTTTCATTTGTATCATATCATAAAAGGGCACGCAAGACGACAAGGCTGCTATAACATAATAATATTTACAATACGTCATATAGGCACAACTAAAAAAAACTTATAAATAACCCACATACATATGTCTACAAACTTCTAAGAGTGTAAATGGTATCATATGGTGGGACAAGATCCCCGTCGTACCCCTGTACAAACAAATATATACATCAAAGTTGAGTACCAAAAATTTGGGCTCCGGCACAATGAAGCACTCCAACATAGTTGAGTGGAGAGTCCTAAGCTGGCGGATCTCTGAAATGAGTATCTATACCTGCGGGTATGAAACATAGCCCCCTCCCCCGAAGAAAGAGGGTAAGTACAACATATGTATTGAGTATATAAAACATAACATATCATAAATGAGATTATATCTGATGTAGAGATTTAGGAGACAAGTATGATACTAAAGAAATCAATGTTCATGTGCCTTATGAAATTAGATCATGCATGATCATATCATATATCATATCCGACCAATTATAGACTCGGTAAATCTATCATATATCGGTATCATATCTGTTAGTAGAGAGGAATGTACGGCCCGATCCCTATATACATATAATAATGTTGAGGAATGTATGGCCCGATCCTTATGTAGTAAAATAATGTCGAGGAACGTACGGCCCGATCCTTATATAGTAAAATAATGTCAAGGAACATATGACCCAATCCTTATACATATATATCATACCCGACCCTCTAATGAGGCACTCGGTGAACAATGCAGAAAAACTATGCACGATAACATACCTAGCCCGGGACTAAGTGAAAAATGTGTTACAGTATGCACGAGCAGAGTAGTGCATAACCATATGCAATTTAAATCATCATATGACACTCAATAGAGTAATCAAATGAACCATCACTTGAGGATCAGAGTAGTAATCATCTTAAGTACCCTCTAAATATCATTAGGGATCATATAGAATAGAGCCTCGGGAACCATAGACATGTATCAAGACAATGGTAAACAACTTATGGAAGTCATCGTAGAGTCCTTCGGAATAGGAGCTTATACCTCCAATTACTATTCCACATATAGAAGGCTCGAGGGTAATAGTTTAATTACTCTAAGACTTTTAACATTCAGAAGTGAATACGAGTCATGAATTATACCCGAAACTTATGAATGGAATTACCCTCAAAGAACATATTACATTTCACTTATATCTAAGACATGCCAAAATAAAACAAGGGATAATCTCTACACACTTACTACTTTCTATCATATAGAAGACTTGAGAGGCAATAACTCAATTATTGTAAGAGTTCTAACATCAATAAGTGGATAAAAGGAATGAATCATACTCGGAGCTTTATGAATGGAATTATCCCCACATTTCATATACAAACCACTTATGGCTAAGACATGCGAATAAAAAAGAAGGATAGCTTTACATACCTCTTGTGGATCAACCATAACCAAGATTGGCTCATTACCTCTTCACCCTATTTTACACGAAAGTAATACTATTATGAATAGACTTCGACTTTCCAACTTGTCAATCTATAAGCAATTTTCTATAGGAATCATTTGCTCGCTCACATTTCTCGACTAGTATATTGACTAGTTAAGAAGTTAACGAAAATCGGGCAACATCTCCCCTATAACTTGCCCTATCCAAACTTCTAATTTAACCTTCGATTGATACAGCCTCACCAACAACAATAACCAGAAGCCATATACAATTAAACCACTTCAATAATACACAATACAAGCTCCAAACAGCTCACCCAAAACTATGGCATTAAAATATGGTTTTCAATCTTTATTTTGTAAAATCACAACCTTACGGAAAGGAGAAAAATGTGGCTGCAACCAGCAACAATTATACCCATATTTAACAACATTTTCAGCCCTGCAACATATACAAACCACCTCCAAATACAACACCATACCAACGACAATACTAGCCAAACTTTAACCCGTTAGAATATCTTCAAAACAACCCCCTACACGGCTTCGACACCCTTCAATAGTAACAGGTATAATTTCATATTTACAATCCATATTTACATACCCATGATATGTTTAAACCCTTACTAAAACATGTGACAAGAGAAGCAACCCTTACCTTAACACACGACTTCCCAAACTTGCTGAAAATTGTAGGCACACGGTGAACCATCTTGCTGCCCCAACAATCAATTTAATTCAATAAACACCTTTATTTAACCAAAAATACCATAGATAATTAGTTAACGGAGCAAAAGTCGAGGGCTTACCTTGGTCCTTGCCAAGTCGTAGCTACTCTCTCTTGCTCTCTAAGACTTCTCTCAAAATTTCCAAGTATAAGAGATGAATATGATGGCTTAGTCATAAATTAGATATATATACCCCACTCTAGAGGGTAACACATGTCATCCCCTAAGGGTAACACACACCCTTATTGGGCCACTTTATCCATGCATCTACCCCATGGCTACCATGTGGTGAGGTGGGGTCTACCCAAGTAGGTGCACCACCTACTTGGTCCAAGTAGGTGCTTCACCTGCTTCCACGTGTCTTCATCACCTACTGTCACATGTCCTCATCTCCTGCTGCCACATGTCTTGGTGGGGACCACTTTCTAAGTAGCTGCATCACCTACTTGTATTAGGTGCATCACCTACTTACTCCTTTTCGTAGGTTCATAATCTCATCTTACTTTAAGAACCTGTGTAATATTTTCTACTTAAGCTCGTTATATACTCAAGTAGCTTAATTATGTAAGAAATCCAAGTCGGTAGCTTACACAAGTGGATCAATTACCACGACCCATTACTTGGCCTCCAACTCCTTTCAAATCCTTATAAACCTATGTCCAACCTTCACTATTATGGGACATCACATCCTCCCTTTCTTAGAGTTATTTGATAACGTTATAGATAATATGGATCACATGGAAATTTTTAAGAGGCTAAATAGATGTTCCCATATATCAAAAGTGCAGGGTATAACACTTTTGGTTAGTCTTAATATTTCAGAGTTGGGTGGGGTACTTGGTTGTGTGGAGAATAGATCCTCTTTGATAGAGCATATTCGGTCACAATAGTTTCATGATCCACAATTGAGGGGATTTGAGATAAAGTGCTTAGTGGCGAGGCTAAGAAAGTGATCTTAGATCTAGAGGGTGTTTGTGGATTCAGCGTCGTATTTTTATTCCTAGAGTTAGAGACTTTGTTAGGTTGACTGAGGAGGAGTCCCATTATTCTATATATTCTATTTATCTCGGTACAACGAAGATGTATCCTTACTTGAGGCAATACTACTGGCGGTGTGGGATAAAGCGAGATATTCCAGCTTTTGTGTCTAGGTACTTGAACTGTCAATAAGTGACGTACGAGCATCAGAGGCCAATGGTTTGACTCAGCAGCTACCCATTCCGAAGTGGAAGTGGGAGTGGATAACTATGGAATTTGTGGTTTGCCTGCCATATAATTTTCAAGGGTTTGATTCTATTTGGGTTATCGTGAATCGATTGACCAAGTCTGCTCACTTTCTGCCAGTTCATACCTCTTATATTTCATATATGTTAGCTCAGATCTACATCCAGAAGGTTGTCCATTTTATTAGTATGTTGGTGTCTATTATCTCAGATCATGATACTCAATTCACTTCACACTTCTACAGGTCCATTCAGAGAGAGTTGGGCACTAGAATTGAGCTAAGCACATCCTTCCACCCTCAGACTAACAATAAGTCTAAGAGTATTATTCAGGTATTGGAAGACATGCTTTGGGCCTTTGTTATTGATTTTGGAAGGTAGTGGCTTCAGTTCTTATCTTTAGCAAAGTTCGTGTATAATAACACCTTCCATTCTAGCATTCAAATGGCTCCATTTGAGGTATTGTATGGTAGGAGGTATCGCTCTCCAGTGGGATAGTTTAATGCTTTTTAGGTAAGACTGTGGCGCACCGACTTGTTATGTGATTCTATGAATAGTCTCTGTGTGTTCCAGGAATGACTACGTACCACCTAGAGTGAGCAGAAGAGCTATGCTGATTGAAGATTTCACCCTTTGGAGTTTATGTTTGGTGACCGAGTATTTCTGTGGGTATTAGTCATGAAGGGCGTGATGAGATTCGGGAAAATGGGCAAGCTTAGTCCTAGGTTCATCAGTCTATTTAGGATTATGAGGCAAGTAGGAGAATTGGACTATAAGATAACATTACCTCCAGCTCTTTCGGGTGTTCACCCTTTTTTCCATGTTTCTATGTTGAGATGGTATATATTAGATGAGTCACACGTGCTTCAGTAGTCTTTGGTTTAGTTCGATGAGTCCTTGACTTTCGAGGAGGAGCATGTGGCCATTCTAGATAAGTAGGGGAGGAAGTTGAGGATTAAGGAGATCCCATCAATGAAGGACTAGTAGATTCATCATTCGATCGAGGAGGAAACTTAGGAAACCAATCTTGATATGCGAACCTATTACACCCATATTTTTGTTTCTTTAGGTACCTTTCTTTCTTTTAATTTCTAGGACGAAAGTCCATTTAGTAGGGGATATTGTATGACCCTCATCGTAGATTTTTGTTAGCAATTACATGGTCTTAGGATAGGTGGCACACTCCCAAGGTGATCTATTGATTTTTGAAGTGGTTTGTCCATTTTTGAGGCTTAAGGCTTGAAAAAGTAGACTTTAGTCAACATTCAGAGATTCTGATCTTAGATGATGATTTCGTCAGTTCCACCAGCTCTAGAATGGTTTTTTTGGTCATGAATGAAGGATGGTTTGGGGTTTGGGGCTTTCATTTTAAGTTTATGTGCTTAGGCATTTTATCTTCAGAGTTTTGATCAAGTTTGACTTTGGTCAACATTTTGAGTAAACTTGCTTGGATGAAAATTCCATTTGCGCGGTAAGCTCTAAAAAGCTGGATTTGGTCTAGAATGACTTTTGATTCGCTTCTCAAGGCACTTTAAATGACTTTTAGGCTGTTTGTGTATTTTAAGTATTTTCTTTAGAAAGTGTTGAATTTGGTCAACATTTTAATGAGATGATCTCCGTTGGTCATTTTGTCGTTTTTGTTGAATCCAGAATGTCATTTCAATTCATGTATGAAAGACAATTTGCATTTACAGGGTGATGAATGAATTTTGAACCATTGTCGAAGAAATTTAAAGTTCATCAAAATTCAGCATCAGCTGAACTGCTATTGCAGTTCTATTTCGACTTCGCGTTCGCGAGCTAGGGGTCATGATTATGAAGGTGAGGCTCCTTTAGTCATTGCATTTGTGGGTAGATTCTACGATCGGAAGGTTAATTTGATCAGTGTTCATGATCACATACCTGGGTCTTGCGATCGCGAAGAGGAATTTTATTGTTTCCAGTGAACTTTTTATGCACGATCTTTCATGTAATTTTTCATTTCGAAAGTTACAAAAACTCCAATTTTGAGAGCATATCTTGACCAATTTTGGTGATTCTTATTGGAGGGTGTTGGAATTTTATGTGGATACATTCCAAGGGCGTTGAATATTCCGTTTCTCTTGGTAAATTTCGTTAATCCCTCCTTAATTTTAGTTTGTGCTCCTTTTTGATTATCTTAAATGGTGGGACTTCTTGGTGTGGAGTTTTTCTCAGATTATGCTCATTTTTGGAGTATAAATTCCTTGAGATCATTGGAACTTTGTAAAAGAGTCATTTTCCTCATAACGTGCATGTGCCTCAAGGTCCAATCTTAGACCATTTTGCTTCTAAATTTGTAAATTGCAATATGGATATCATTGGATTCGTTTTGACTTTTTTTTTCAATTCTTGATAGCTTCAAAGCAATCCAAAGCTCTATGGGAAAAAAAAAGCACACGAATAAAGTTTTGAGTGCGGCTTCGACTTTGATGTAGTTTATGGCTCATCTTTCTAGATTTGGCTTAGTTGGTTGTGTATATATCTGAGTACTTTGATGGTTAGGATGGTGTTAGGACAAGGTTATATGTATGTTGGATCATTAGTGAGACTCATGGCCATTTCAGGTTATTTAGCTTAGTGTTTTATCCTCCGAACCTTAGTTTGGGAGACTGTTGGCTTGATTGTCGCTTACATCCTTAGATTGCTCCTAGGTGGTGTGAAACATATCTTGTGTGCATTTGGTTTGTTATATTTGGGTTGTGTGCCACCTTTGTGCTACGTTAAAGCTTATTTTCCTCTTTTTGATTCAACTGCTGGACCTAAAGCCTTGAGCTTGGGCTGCCAGCTTAAATTGAGATATTAATTTGATTATGCATTAGTGCATAAGCATGTACATGGCACATTCGCATATAATTTGTGGAAGTAAAATGGTTTTTGGGCTATTTATAGATATACTACACTTTTCTATGGACTTGAGCTCTAGGGAGCATGATATCGAAGTTTGATTGATCTTACTGATGGAAACTTGGTTTGAGAGAAAATGTATAATTTTTACCTGAAATGCATGTGTTGATAAGCTTTGGCAGCTCGGAGACTAAATTTTGGGTTCTATTTTTATGATGAGCTGAGGCGGGGTTCCATAGTTGTCTTAGTGGTCCACAAGAAAGTCATTAGACAACTTCAAAACTTTTTGCATTCATTCTGCATTGACCACATGCGCATTGCACTTGATTTTATGTGAGTTATGGATGGTGTGGTAGTTGTTGTGGCAACTTGATTATTGTTTTGTACTTCTTCATAGTTTGGACAGCCTTTAGCTTCTATTTAGAACTTGTTATACCTTTCTTACAGCTTATATATATATATGAGCTCGATCGGCCTATGATGCCTATTTAGTACACTGTAGGTTAGTACTCATACTATATTTCTGCATCTTTTCCGATGCATCTCCCAGTATAAGCTACCCTCCATGAGAATTGGATCTTCCTTGGATATCACCCACTTGGATTATGGTGAGCTCTCAGCATCCAGAGACTTGTTGCTTTCCCTCTTTTGTACTTACTTATGTATTATATTTTGCTTGTCTTGGTTTTTAAATGATAGCATATTTGAGTATGCCGTCGAGTCTCCGATATGATCTAAAATTCCTATGATGTCTAAGACTCTCTTGATACGATCAATAGTGATATTCGAGAGATGATTGATATGACTATCGTCCTGATTTTCAAATGAAAATTCATCTTTACTACTTCATTGAGTCTTGATAATGATTTAAATTGCATATGGTTACTCACTACTCTACTCGTGTATACGGTAACCTTTTTTTCACCGTGTCTCAGGTCGAGAACGTAATCATGCATAGTTTAATACATTATCCATCGAGTCCCTCACTAAAGGGCCGGGTATGCTATATGAGGAAATGATAATGGAATGACATGAATAACTCACCGAGTCCCTTACTAGAAGGCCGGGAACGTATGTATATATATATGATGATGTGATGTGATGTGATAAGGAGATGATAATACCGGGCCCTATGATGGTCCTACAGATATATGTTTCACTGAGTCCCTGAACGGGACGGCTATATCGTATAATATGAGTATGCATGTTTTTATAATTCATAAGGTACAGTTACAGTGTTTTCTTAAGTAACATATTTGTCCCCTGACTCTCTTTATTTTAGATATGTTTCCAGTTATGCTTTGTATACTCAGTACATATATCGTACTGACCCCCCCTCTCTTTGGGGGGGCTGCGTTTTATGCCCGAAGGTACAGACGCATAGTTTGGAGGCCCCCCAGCGTAGGACTCTTATCAGCAGTTCAGAAGTGCTCCATTGTGCTAGAGCCTAGATTTTGGGTACTAACCCTCGATGTACATATTTGTTTGTTCACAGGTACGGCGGGGGCCCTATCCCGTCTTATGTTATCATTATACTCTTAGAAGTCTATAAATATGTGTGTGGTTGTATATGGGTTACATAGGTATATACGTACATTCATGTGGATATGGTTTATCTTTTGGGGATGTATCATAATGCGACTCAAGCAGGGGACAGGTTTACTTATAGCTAGCAAGGATATACGCTAGTGTCTAGTTCGAGCACCCATCACGGCCTACGAGGTTGGGTCGTGACAGCATGAGCTATAGCACTGTCTCAATATCAAGAGAGGGCATCCTTATTAGAGCCCGATATAGAGGTTGCACATGTACAACAACAGTCGGATGATGTGGGGCCAGCCCAGCCTCTGCCTAAATTTATTGTCATACCAATTTTGGAGGATACCATAGCTAAGATTCTTAGCCTCATAGAGGGTATGGCCATGAAGGATCTATGCACAGCTCTTTAGTAGGTCCCGAGCAGCACGATGGGACTCAAACTACAACCCAGAAAGGGGAATCAGAGGTTAAACTATTAGGGGAGTAGCCCACTACTGTGGCTCCTCGGTTAGTAGTTGAGCCTATTCCCACTTTTGCTCCACCCATGTCACCCAGGCTAGTAATATCTTCTGAAAAGCAAAAGTTTCTAGGCCATTTCATCAGGTTAGGACCTCCCAGATTCTCCATCACAATGGGCGAGAATGCCCTTGAGTTTCAGTCAATTGTCATGAGCGGTTGCATCACCTCGGGTTAGAGGAGTCTCACAGGGTGGATTACACTTGTTACCAGTTAGACCGATCAGCAAAGCAGTGTTTGAGGTCTTATCTTTAGTGTAGGCCAGCTGGGTCACCTCCAATGACTTTTGCTTAGTATTTGAGGCTTTCTTAGAGAAGTATATACCTAGTTGGCTTAGAAAGAAGTTGCGGGATGAGTTTACAGTTTTGATTTGTGGATTATTGTCAGTTGCAGAGAATAAAACCTAGTTCTATGAGTTGTTTAGACATGCAGATATGCTTATGTCGATAAAGCATAAAAGAGTGCGTAGGTTTGTCAGAGGGCTCTCATACCCACTATGGTTGGCTACAGAGCAGATGGTCGCATCGAGTCGATGCTTTATACAGATAATCGATCTTGCACGCACTATTAAAGGGATCTGTCACGAGGCCTATGGGAGCAGCGATAAGAGGTCTTGCTGTTTGGGTGGTTTCAATGGGTTTTAGTCCCATGGTAGGGGGTTTCTAGGTAGAGGTTGCCTATTGCAGTTTTAGCCTACTAGGTAGGTTTAGGAACCCCTTTATCTTATAAATAGTGGCACTACAACAAGTGCTAGTGGTCCTATGGTTCTAGCACTGTTTTAAACTCTTTGGGGTGCAACTCAAGTTATTCAGGCCATGGTGGCCAGTCAAGTTTCATGTAGTCATCTCAGCAAGTTAGTTCTGGTAGAGGTTGTCATGAGCGTGGTGAATTTGGTCACTTTTCTAGAGAGTGTCAATGGGGTAGACCTTTCAGACAATAGAGCTAGCAGGGTCAACAGTTTCAGGCCTCTAGGGCTCCAATTCAGTCTACCAGAGGTGGTGCTTAGGGTGACAAGGGTGGTCCCAAGATGCTCAATGTGGTCCTTAGTCAGGCAGGTCGGGTGGCCGTGGTCACATGTAAGCTTTTTTGGGGAGGCCAAAGGCAGACCCTTCAGATGTCGTTATCATAGGAATGATCTCTATCTTACATCGGTTTTTATATGCTATTTTTGATCTGGGGTCTACCTACTCATATGTGTCTACCTATTACACTACGTGTCTAGATGTGTTGTGTGAACCCTTGCCTGTGCTGATGCATGTAGCTAGCCCCGTAGGTGATTATTTAGTGGTGGATTGAGTGTACCAATCCTATGTGATGTCTATTTTAGGGTATGTTACTAGGAAAAACTTTATTATACTAGATATGGTGGACTTCGTTTTGATTCTAGACATGGATTTGTTATCTTCTCATCATGGGGTCTTAGATTGCTTCGCTAAGACAGTCACTTTATGAATGCTCAGCATTCCATCAATTATATGGATGGGTAGGATTAGCGAGATATCTGAGGGTGTGATAGCTTATCTAAGAGAGCAGCGGTTGGTAGGGAAGGGGTGTCTTGCTTAAGCGGTACTATTTATATGGAGTTCATTATAAGGTGTTCACTAACAATCGTAGTCTTTAGTATATCTTCAGCCAAAGGGATATTAATTTAAGGAAGTGCACGTGGTTGGACTTTCTGAAGGACAATGACATCACGATTCTTTATCACTCAAGCAAGACTAATGTGGTAGAGGATTCCTTGGGTCGGAAGGCAATGAATATGGGGAGTTTGGCTTTCTTAGACTGGTTGGTTAGTCTTAACATTTGAGAGCTGGGAAGGATACTTGCTTCTGTGGAGGCTAGATCTTCTTTGATAAAGCAGATTTGGGCATAGTAATTTAATGATCTGCAGTTGAGGGTAATTTGAGATAAGGTGCTTAGCGGAAATTCTAGAAAGGAGATCGTAGATCCAAAGTATATTCTGAGGATTGAGAGTCGTATCAATATTCCTGGAGTTGGAGATATGGTTAGGTTGATTCTAGAAGAGTCCTATTATTCTAGATATTCTATTAATCCCAGTGCAACGAAGATGTATCATTGCTTGAGGCTTCACTAATAGTGGTGTAGGATGAAAAGAGACATTTCATCTTTTGTGTCTAGGTGCTTGAACTATCAATAGGTGAAGTACGAGCATCAGAGGCCAGGTGGGACTCAACAACTACCTATTCTGGAGTGGAAATGGGAGCGGATAGCTATGGACTTTGTGATAGGCTTTCTACATACTTTTTGAGGGTTTCATTCTATTTGGGTCATCATGGATTAATTGACCAAGTCTGCTCACTTTCTGTCGGTTCATACCTCCTACAGTTCAGATAGGTTAGCTCAGATCAACATCTAGGAGGTTGTTCGTTTGCATGGTATATTGATGTCTATTTTCTCAAATTATGGTTCTCAGTTCACTTCACAAGTCTAGAGATCTATTGAGAGAGAGTTAGGCACTAGGGTTAAGCTTAGCATAGCCTTCTACATTAAATCGACAGTCAGTTTGAGAGGACCATTCAAGCCTTAGAAGACACACTTTGGGTCTATATTATTGATTTTGGAGGGTAGTGGGTTTAGTTCTTGGCATTGGCAGAGTTCGTATATAATAACAACTACCATTCCAGCATTCAAATAGCACCATTTAAGGCACTGTATGGTAGGAGGTCTCATTCTCCTATAGGATGGTTTGATGATTTTGAGGTTAGACCATAGAGCAGCAACTTTTGGTGTGATTTTATTGCTAGTGTCTGTGTGATCCAAGACCGAGTCCAAATTGCTAAGAGTAAGCAGAAAAGCTATGATGATTAGAGGTTGCTTACTATAGAGTTCATGGTTGGTGACTGAGTATTTCTACGGGTATGGCCCATGAAAGGCGTGATGAGATTTGGGAGGAGGGGCAAGATTAACCCCAAGTTCATCGGTCCATTTGAAATTTTGAGGCGGTGGTAGCCTATAAGATAGCATTACCTCTAGCTCATTTGGGTGTTCATCCTTTTTTCCATGTTTCTATGATGAGATGGTATATTCCAGATGAGTCTCATGTACTTTAGTGGGATTCAGTTCAGTTGGATGAGTCCTTAACTTTCAAGGATGAGCCTGTGGCTATTCTAGAAAGGCAGGTTAGGAAGTTGAGGACTAAGGAGATCACGTTAGTAAAGTTCCAGTGGAGACATCTCTGATCGAGGAGGCAATTGGGAGACCGAGCTTGATATGTTTTCCTATTATATTCACCTTTTGGATCTTTCAGGTACCTTCCTTATTTTACTTTTGAGGATCAAAGTCCTTTAGTAGTGGTTGTTGTAATAACCCTCGAGGTCATTTCTATGATTTTGCATGGGTTTCCCAATTTTCCCCTCCCCATAGCTTTTTTGTAGCAATTATGGGGTACTCGGATTGGTGGCATATACCTAAAGGTGATCGGTTGAGTTTTGAGGTACATTGGCCATTTTTTAGACTTAAGGCTTGAAAGAGTTTACTTTAGTCAATATTCAGAGATTTAGATGTCAGATGATAATTTTGTCAGTTCTATTAGCTCCGTAAGGTCCTTTTGGTCTAGGATAAGGGTTGGTTTGGGTTTTGGGGCTTTCGTTTTAAGTTTGTGCGATTAGGCATTTTAGATGTCGTATGATAATTGTGAATGTAAGGGTCCTTTTATCATCACGATAGCGGGGTGACTGTCGTGATCACTAAAGGTAATTTGATCGTAGCTTGCATTTGCAGACCTGGGTCCCACGATCGCAAAGAGCAATTTTGCTATTTCTGGTGAACCTTTTAAGCTCGATCCATCATGCAATTTTTCATTCTGAAAGTTATAAAAACTCTAATTTTGAGAGCATCTCTTGACAAATTTTGGCGATTCTTGTTGGAGGGTGTTGGAAATTCGCGTGGGTATATTCTGGGGCGTTGAATCTTCTATTTCTCTTTGTAAATTCCATTAATCCATCCTTGATTCCAGTTTTTGATCCTTTTTTAATCTCTTAAATTGTGGGATTGATTGGTATGGATTTTTTCTCGAATTGTGCTAGTTTTGGGGGTATAAATTCCTTAAGCTCATTGGGACCTTGTGACGGAATCATTTCCATGATACTTTGTGTGTGTCCCAAGGTCTAATTCTAGATTGTCTTGATTCCAAATTTGTAAATTTCAATATATGTATGGTTGGATTCATTTTGACTTCCTTGTTCCATTCTTGATAGCTTGGTAGCAATCCAAGGCTCTCCGAAAAGGAAATTCAGATGAATAAAGGTTCGAGTGCGGTTTTGGGTTTGAGGTAGGTTATGGATTACCTTTATAGACTTGGCTTAGTTGGTTATGTATATATTTGATTATTTTGATGGTTAGGATGGTGTTTGGACTAGGTTATAGGTATGTTTGATCTTTAGTGAGATTCATGGCCATTTCTAACCATTTAGCTTAGTGTTTTATCTTCTGAACCTTAGTTTAGGATGACTTTTTGGCTTGATTGTCACTTAGATCCTTAGACTGCTCGTAGGTGTTGTGAAACTTAGCTTGTGTTCATTTGGTTTGTTACATTTATGTTTTGTGTCACCTTTGTGTTATGTTAAAGCTTATTTTCCCTTTTTTGATTGAACTATTAGGCGTGAGGCCTTGAGCTTGGGCTGCTAGCTTAGTATCTTTGAGTTGTGTTGGGTGTTTTACCCGGTTATCTGCATGAGTTGGATTGTTTTGAGATATTGATTGGATTTCACGTTGGTGCATAAGCATGTTCGTGGCATATTCGTATCTAATTTGTGTAAATAAAGAGGTTTTTGCGCTATTTTGAGATATACTACACTTTTCTATGTTTTTGATCTCCAAGGGAGCGGGATACTGATTTTTGACTAATCTTACCGATGGAAACTTGGTTTGAGAGAAAATTCTGCAGTTGTCTTGGGGGTCCACGGGACAGTCGGTGAGATAACTCTAGAACGTTTTGTATTCATTCTACATTGGAGTAAGACCCCAGAATTTGAAAAGTCTGAATGTAGAGAAAATCCTCAAATGTTGACTGATCTAAGAGTTTATGAGTCCCATTACAACTCGTAGTCATCTCCATGATTCGAAGAGATGAGTCATAGAGGGAGCTTTTAACATATTTCAAAACAAACCTTAGGACTGACCCTACAACTCAATAGGATGAGTCGTAGGCATTATGATGACTTGTAACCTTCAATCTTAGAGAGAGTTCAGAGCCTAGGAAACCTGCAGTTTTTTAAACTTGCAAGACGATTGAAGTTTATGACTCATAAGGAAGACTACAAGTAGTAGCAATGTACCGTAACCAGACTTCAGAGACTTCCAATTCCTAGATTTAGTACCTGCACTACGACTCAAGTCCACGAGTCATAGACTTAAGGAAGACTCGTAGAAGTTGGCTCGTAGGTTCAAAATTCAGTTTTAATAAAGGGCAATCTTGCCTTTTCCTAAAGTTTGGTTCAATGAACCTATACACTGTTATGGCCAAGTTCAAGCCTATAACTACCCAACCCTTTGAAATTCCCTCTATTTGAATTCATTCACATTAATTCTCCTAAGGCAAGATCACAAATTCTCTCAAGGTAATTCTTTAATTTTCAAGCTAAGGTTACAAAAGCAATCAGGTTCTTCTACAATTTCTTAACAAATTCAGCAAGGTATGTGTGGATTGATCCTGGGCTCCTTTCACCAATGGAGTTCCAAACTTTTTACTCAAAATCTCATTAATTTCAATTGTCAATTAACCCTACTTTTGATGAATTGCATTGGGTTATTTCAATTTATTTTTTAGATGTTATCAATGATCTATATAAACATGTCTCTATATGAATTGTATGATTTTAAGTTGAATTATGAATTCTCATACATAAATCTATTTTCAATCATGATTATGAAGTTCAAATGAGGATTTTTATGAGTTGATTATGAATTTAATGATTTTTTTTAAAAAAAAAGCTTTTACGAATGAAGTTAAGATTCATGAATTAATGATGAAAGTTATGATGATGATAAAATGTGATCCAAGAAATTTATTATGATGTGATAAGTAAAATTCTCACACAAATCATGTTTAGATGGTGATAAGGATAATTCTCACCTAAGCTATAGATTCCTATGAATCACTAAAGTTAATGAGCTACTCTATGATTATTTTTATGATGAAGTTAATGATGATGTTCATATGTTTTTAATGAATTCCCTTGGGATATTGACTAAGCACCGAGAGGAATTGTAGGTAGGGTTCGGTCAAGTAACGTAGTTAGTTACCCAAGGAAATTCTAGTAGCAACCTAAATTATCAAACTACCTTTCCCACGTAGATTGCCTTAATGGACTAACTAGTAGATCCACATATAGCTATTGAGTTGAAGTTCTTTCTCATGGAGTCTGCCTTGGCAAGTAGCCTCTCTCTTCTCGATATTGGAGTTAAATTGGATTCCATGGTATAGTTAACATGGTCTTAAGATGTCAGTTAAAGTTCTTATCCCACATTCAAGTTATATGCAAAGATGAAAAGTTTATTATGAAGTTATTATGCTTGACCATAGTTTATATGATATTTTAAATACTTTAAGACTTAATTAATTCTCAGCATATTGGTCATGCATCTTATGTTATATTGCTCACATTCCTTTACTTTTTCATGTGTAACGTACATACTTAGTACCTTCTAGTACTAATATATATTTTGCCTACATTGTCTAATAACGAGGGAGCGGAGGACCACAATCCTACTCATTGCTAGAGTTGCTTAAGTTATCAAGAGTTGGTAATTCCTCATTCATCGATGACATGACTTTTCTTTCATATTGCTACTTTGACTTTGTCTAATAATTTAGGTGAGCTAGGAGATTGTCCTATGCCTGATCAAGTCTAGAATAGAGGCATGATTAGACATTCCCAATTAATGTAAGTCCATTTTGGACCTTTGGTTGAAGTTACTTTTCTCGACTTCTATGTTGCGTTAATTTTTCCGCGTATGTTGTTATGTTTAAGTGTTGCCTTATGTATGTAATGTTTGCTAAGATGGCTTGGTTGGGATTCCTCAAAATACTGATTGTCATGTCATGTCTAGGTACTAGACTCAGGTCATGACAATTGGCCCCATATGCATTGCACTTGCTACTTATATATACATATATATATATATATATATATGCCTATGGTGATTATTGAGTACTCTATATTTTGGTACTCATACTACATTTCTGCATCTTTTCTGATGCAACTCCCAGTACTAGTCACCCTCCTTGAGCATTGGATCTTCCTTGGCTGTCACCGACTTGGATCGTAGTGAGCTCCTAGCGTTCAGAGACTTGTTGCTTTTCCTCTTTAGTACTGAATTATGTTTTGTATTTTTATTAGTCAGTTCTATTCTATATATAGCCTTTTTGTACTTAGTAGCTCCCATATAGGTGACACTAGGTTCGGGGATTTGAGTCTTGTTCTAGTTTGTCTTTCTGGTTACTTTCAGGATTTTTCTATATATTTTTTATCGAACTACAGCTTTATGATATGGCCCGTTTCTTATATGTTATTCCTGACATCCTTTATTATTATCATTGTATATTTAAATTATTGTCTTCTGCAAATTTGTGTCCTTGGGTTTAGACTTGTCTAGTTAGTGGGTTGTAGTAGGCACCATCATGGCCCAATTTTGGGTCGTGACACCTTGGTCGTGTACTGCTTTTTATTTTAATAATGCAATAGAAAAGAAACGTGACATTCCTAGATTGATTATCAATTATAAACATTTAAATAAATTTTTAAAATGGATTAGGTATCCTATTCCAAATAAAATAAATTTATTATCAAGATTCTATGATGCCAATATATTTTCAAAATATAATTTAAAATCTGGTTATTGGCAAATACAGATTTTCAAAGAGCATACTTATAGTACTGCTTTTAATGTTCCTTTTGGCAATATGAATGGAACGTTGTGCTCTTTGATTTGAAAAATGCCCCTTCTGAATTTTAGAAAATCATGAATGATATTTTTAATCCATAGTTAAATTTTATTATAGTTTATATTAATGATATTTTGGTATATCCAAAAATATTTGATGTTCATATCAAGTATCTTGATATTTTCAAGAAAATTGTTATTCAAAATGGTTTGGGGATTTTCAAACCAAAGTTGAGTTTATTTCAGACAGATGTCTGATTTCTAGGACATAATAATTGTCAGGGGAAGATTACTCTCATTGAAGGATCAATTGATTTGCATCTAAATTTCCTGATATTATCACTAATAGGACTCAACTCCAAAGCTTTTTAGGAAGTCTTAATTTTATATCTCCATTTTATAAGAATCTTTCTCGAGATTTAGCCCCTTTATATGAAAGGTTGAAAAAGAATTATAAATTTCCTTGGACTAATCCCCATGATAAATGTGAATATCTAATTAGATTTCATTCAGGTAAATGGACAGAATCCTAGAGTAAATATGCTATTGTGGCACATGAATTGCTATGCATTTTTAAATGTGTCTTGAAATTTTAGGACGATCATTATAATCAGAAGTTTTTGATAAAAACAGACATGCAATCCGTCAAGTATATGTTTGACAAAGATTTTAAGCATGATGCCTCTAAATTGATATTTGCAAGATGACAAGCTCAATTATTCCATTTTGATTTTGATATTCAATATAAAAAGGGAATTGATAATTCTCTTCTAAACTTCCTATCTAGAAAATATTTGAATAATTAAATTATGAATTATTTTGCAGCATTTTTTTGATAATAGAACCTTAATCACCATTTTGAAGGTGGTTGATTTAAGCCAAGAGATTCAAAATATCATAATTGATAAAATTATTGAGGGAATTATTAGCGAAGAAAAGCCTCCCTTTTATTATCCAGAAATATCTACAGAGGATCTTCTCAATGAAGATTATTATTTCTCATAATAAAATAGTTTGTTATGTTTGTAGAATGGAAGCCAAGGACCCTCCGTGGTCCAATGTGAGAGGCAGAGGAACAGGAAGAGGAAGATCAACCCCAGCCCCTTAGAGATTATATTCTCAGGGATCATCATATGGTTCCTCATCATCAAGATCTCAAGGATCATTATACGGATCCTCATCTAATAATTTTTCAGTTCTCAAATTGGAGAACAAAAGTTTGATAAACTCAAAAATTGGAAAAGCATCTTCTTCGACTCATGTGAAGGATACACCTACTGTAAATCTGAAAGATATTTCAGAAGATAGTCCATTATACGGGGCATTTGAAAGAATATTTGGAATCTAAAAAGTGAAGTGATACTTTTGCTTCAATGATAAAAGACACTGATGATAATTAGTGTTATGAAGAAGTTCCATAAAAAGATATTATATTTCTTTTGGAAAACTCTAATATTCAGAGAAAAATTGAACCTTGCAAGATTTTCCAAAGGTATTTTCTAAAGGAGCTATATTTCCCAGGTGAGTCATATAAGACTTGAAAGTATTATGAAATAATTCTTATTGATATAGGAAGTGCAGAATTTTAGCACTTCACTAATAAAGAGAATGTTTATAACTTCTCGAAAATTATTGTTATTATTAAGCATTATATCTGTTGAAGAATGGGAGATATCCACCGTGAAAGAAAGGAAAATAAGCCTTAACGAAGTCAAAATGAGTTGTACATACTTGGATTATATCCAAGCTTTCAACAAGGTTCTATACTATAACAATGATAGACATAAGCACACGTGATTTATAAAGATTTGTGCAAAAATATTTAATGAATCTATCCCAAATTAGTTTTTGTGATGGTGGACATTTCATCGACCAATGGTAAAGATTTTACCATAACCATTCTTAAAATTATATATAGAATGGACAAAGGTAACTCCCTTCTTAAACAATTTATATTATTCTGATCATATCTGTTCTCTAGAAAGATTAGATCAGATTAATTACTTTATTGAATTTTTGATACCATGTATTCATAAATGGATTATTTTTTTTAATAAAAAATCTAACCCAAGGATCTTATCCCTCGTGGCGGTCAGGAGTTGAGTCGAACACCCCCAAGCCTTAACATAATTTAAACAACAACAAAATACAAGGAAGGGGACATGAACCTAACCTCCATTCTATGGTGGTACATGAATTGAATAACCTACTAAGGTTTGTCAACTCATCCCTATTACAATAAAAAATCCCCTAGATAGCTATGAACCTAGGAGAGGACTCCTCTCAATATAAAGTATCTAGAAATGCGATAAACAAGGGAGACTCTCCCCTTTACAATCCATTAATAACTAAGAATCTATAAAAGCGATAAACGAGGGAGACTCTCTCCTTGCAATTATATTATAAGAAATATCTAGACATATGGACTATTCAATGGAGATTTAACTTAAATAAGACAAAGCTATGTTGAATAAGTAGGGGGAGATAAAATTGAAAATAGATGTTTCTAAATTAAATTACAAGTACAACAAGTCGAGGGGGTTGTTTGATCCTTTTTAGTCTTCTTCTTCTAAATGTTGCCATCCCTATCTTGTCCAACTTGATGTAGCCCTTGGTTTCTTATGGAAGTTGTTGAAGATTGTAGAAGTGTTGAATATTATCTATCCTATGGTTGTACTTAGACAGTGTATCAGCAACAAAATTTGCTTTTTAGAAGACATGTTTGCATTGGAAAAAATCCAAAAGTTAGACCAAAACCTACAGATCTTCAGTGTATCTGTGAATACTCCAGGGTGGTTTGATGTCCATCTTCAGTCACTTGGTTAAAAGTTCAGAATCTACCTCCAAAATGACTCTACCATAGCCATATTGCAAGCACCAAGTGATGCCAAGTATGGCTGCCTAAATTTTAACTTGGTTATTAGTTCCAAGCCCCAAAGAAGTTGCAAATGCATATATTATATCACTTTGTGGTCCCTTAATATGCCCCCTACTCCTATGTTCCCCGGATTATCTAAAGCACTCCCATCTGTGTTGAGTTTAACAATGTTAGTGGGAGGTTTGAACCATCTAACTTGAGTGACCTTCATGTCATGTCGGCAATTTTCAATCCAAGTAACCAGGTCCTTCCAAGAAGTTGGCCAAGTAACATAAGGAAAACCAGCAGTGATCAGCATGTATATGTCTTTGATTATAGTGAACTTCACTCTAATAGTCCTAGACTTCTTCCCTACATACTTACTTGCACACCTATTCTTCCATATATTCCAGCAAATAAGCATAGGGATTGACTACAGCAGAAGTTTATCGATAATATTGTTGGGTTTGTAGGTCCAGGTCCACCAGTTCATCAAAGTACCTCTAATGGAATTGTTATCATGCAGTACCCCCAACCAACTAGAGAAGTATTTCCATATATGTTTAGCAAAGTTTCCAGAAACAAAGATATGTTCAATGTTATCTAGTCCAAGTTTGCAGCAACAAGAGCACACTACAGGTTCTCCCCTAAAGTTAATGAGTTTTTCATTGGTTGGAAGTTTGTGTCTCAGAACTCTCCAAAGCAAGAATGAAGCCTTGAAAGGAATTTTAGTATGCCATGTTAAGGTATCAGTCAAGGTCCTACTCTTTTTCTTCCTCACATGTTCCTAAGATGATTTGAAATTAAAATTTCCTTTTGACTGCATCTTCCAATAATACTGATCAGGAGTATCCTACTGGTACCTGATTTCAGTGCTGAGAGTTTTTTGGATCAAGTGTTGAGGAGCTTGTTGTCTGTCTTTATCTTCATTCCATCTCCCATTCCTCAGAAACATGGAGACAGTAGAATTTTTTAGCCTTGGAATGTATTCATTGTGAGTGGCTAGAGGACCAACACCCAACTAGTCATCCCACCAGAAACTGCAGCTCCAAGAATACAAAGTCTACTGGATATGAGGCTCTATATCACCCTTATTCTTCACCATGTTCTTCCATTTGAGAGATTGACCTGTTTCCCACTTTTTTATGACAAGATGGTCTCTTTGATAGTATTTAGCTTTGAGGAAATCTCCCCATAGAATTCTCTTAGACCTGATATCCACCATTGTTTGTATTGCAGGGCTAAGTAGACATCTTCCAATCTTTTGAATCCAATACCACCTTCCTTATATGGTAAGCTAAGAGTTTACCATGAGTCCCAGTGGTACTTCCTTTTCTCCTTATCCCAAGCCCAGAAAAAATCAGCAACAAGGCATTTGACTTGTTTTAGTATAGTACTAGTAGGAGTTACAATAGATAATAAGTGTATAGGGATTGATTGAAGCACTGCTTTGATCAAAGTGGCTCTACCCTAATAACTCAGCATCTATTTTTTCCACCCTTGGATTTTAGCAATCCCTTTTGCAACCATACTAGTACAATAAATGATCCTTTGCCTACCTATATACAATGGACATCCCAAGTAAGTAATAGGACCATACGTGCATTTGTAGCCAGTGGTGGAAACCACTCTGTCAATTATATCAGTATGAGTGTGAGAAAGGATCAAGAATTGACTCTTTTTCTTATTAATAAGTTGCCCAGAGGTATCCTCATACACCTACAGGTTCTTCATGATCAACTTAAGGGAGAACTTGGAAGTTTAAGTGAAAATAATAATGTCATCTGCAAAATTCAAGTGGTTGATTTGAGGGCCTCTTTTCTCCATTTGGAATCCAGTGTAAAGGTAGTGTAAAGGTAGTGCTGATGAAGGTTGTTTAGCTTTCAGGAAAACACTTCAGCACCAAGAATAAAAAGAGCCAGGGAAAGGGGGTCTCCTTATTTGAGGTCCCTTGTTGAGCGGAAAAAACCATGCCTACTATCATTGATGATAGTTGAATACCAGTTGTTGGACATTATTCTCCATACCATGTCAATAAAAATTTCTCCAAAACCCATCTTTCTCATGACAAGACAAAAAAAGGATTAGGAGACCCTATCATAGGCCTTAGCCATGTCAAGCTTAATGACCACATTATCACCAATGTTGGGTTTCTTTATGTTATGAATAATTTCTTGAGCTAACATGATATTCTCAGATATGCTTCATCCTTTCACACATCCGAATTGATTATTAGAGATAAGGTAAGGGAGGATAGGTGCCAATCTGATACTAAGAAGTTTGGAGAGTATTTTGCTGGTGAAGTTGCTAAGGGAAATGTTATACCCCACATCTTTGAACTCGAAAGGTTCCTTAAGTTACTTAGAAGTTAGTATGTGAGGTACTTAAGTTACGACCCTATTGAACAACTCTAAGAAGGGAAAATGTGACACCCCATGGTAGGGAAGGTTGGAAATAGGGTCAAGAGAAGACGGCAGGAGTTGGAGGACAACTAACGAGTCGTAGGACTCGACTTACCTACGTAAACTACTAAGTTAGAAGTCTCACGTACGTGAGTTACTTGATTACATACCAAGCCTACGTAGCAAGGGTTTCATAGGCTCTTAAAGTGACACGAGATTAAGAAAGAGATTACGAACCCACGAGGAAGAAAAAAAAAATTGCGGGGTAGCCAATGGGAGGGTGACACGTGGCATCCCCTAAGAAAGCAGGTGACCCACCTGCTTGGGGTCAAGTAGGTGACCCACCTGCTTGGGGGGGCCACTGCCACGTGGCAGCCCCACATGGAGTGCATGGACACGGTGGCCCAACACGTGTCCCTCTTAGGGGTTGACATGTGTCACCCCTTGGGACCACCCATAAAAATGATATATATCTCAAACTTCAGCTTTTTCATCAAAATTTCCAGCAGCAACGTGAACAAAAAAAAAACCTAAAGCTAAGGAGAGAAAATTGCGATGGCTTTGGGAGAAAAATAGGTAAGTCCCATTTTTGTTCCGTAAATTAATTAATTAGCATATACTATGATGATATGGAAGTATTAGTAGTATAATATTAGAGTTCTTTGCAGCCAGAAAACGGACAGCAAGCTGCCACGATGGTTCAGCACGTTTAAAAAAGTTCTGAGGCGCAAATTTAGCTAGTTTTAGCCAATTTCAGGAAAGGTAAGTTCTTCCCCTCTAATTTGAAGTTTATGATGTTACATTAGGGTGTATTACACACCTTAGGGTATTCTGGAAGTTGGGGAAAAGGTTTGAAAAGTTCGGCATTCGAAATAAATGAATTTGGAATCGCTATAGTTAAGTTGTTGTCGAAATAAGGTGTTGTGCGCGTGGGGGCTGCTGCTGGTTGTGTTGTGGCGTGTTGCAGGGTCTAAAAGTTCTCTAAATGAGGTGTGGGAGCTTCTGGTTGCAGACACATGACCCTCCTCTTTGCAATTAAAGAATTCGCGAAAGAAAGATTAAAGACTCTAGTTTTGGTATCTTAGTTTCGAGTGAATTGTTGGGGGTTTATATGGTGTAATTTTGGTCGTAATATGTATATGTATGGGCTTCTGGTTCTATTGTTGATTGGATACAGGTTCTAAGGACATGGTTGGGATTTAGGATAGGGCACATTATAGGGGAGGTGCTGTCCGATTTTTGCTAACGCCTTAACTAGTTAAGGAACTAGTCGAGAAGGCGAGCGAAGGGATGAATGTTATGAATACTCGTGGGTAGTCTAAGTTGCTGAAAAGTCCAAGGTTGTTAATACTTGTATTACTTCCATGTTAAATAGGTTTTGAGGACAACGACGTGGACGTGATTAAGAGAAGTCCATACAAGGTATGTAAAGCTATTCCTTCTTTTGGCATATTTTGGTATAAGTATGTAAAGCCTATCTGTTCTTTCTTTTGGGCATGTCTTAGATCTAAGTGACAAGTGATATATGTATGAAGCTTGGAGTATATCTATTCATGAGCTCTGAACATGATTCATGATTCATAATTCATGTTCACTGTTGAATGTTAAGACTCTTAAAGTAGTTAAGCTTCCATTCCTCAAGTTTTCTATATGCTGAGAGCTAGTGTATGTAAAGTTATTCTTCCTCTCTGATGGAATGACTGAGATGTAAGTATTGTGTATATGAAGTTTGAAGTTATTCCACTCTTAAAACTCTGAGGGTGAGTTAAGACTCTTGTTCACTTCCTACTGATTACAACTCCTGTAACAAGTTGATTCATTACTTTTTCAAAGTCTTCTAGGTGATAGGAAATGGTACATGTAAAGCTTGTCTTTTCCTGCTTCGAGAAAGACTAGACTAAAGGTTCTATAGGACATGTATTTGGATATAGCCGCAGTTATAGATTCTGGATGTAACTCATAACTTGTACCCACTTCTGAATGATAAGGGCCTTGAAGTAGTTGAACTACGACCCTTAAGCCTTCTATAGGTTGAATAATATTGGGATGTGTAAGCTCGTATATCCAGGGGCTCTTAAACATGCTTTAGGATGATATATGTGGGATGTTTGATATTTTACAGAGTTTTACGTACACGTATATGCATTATGATATATATGGATTGGGCCAAATGTACCTCGGCACATTTTGCTATGTAAGGATCGGGTCGTACATTCCATGATAGGTTATGCATTATACGGATCGGGCCGTTGCACCTCGGCATTATTATGCATTATACGGATCGGGCCGTCATACCTCGGCATTGTTATATAATATACGGATCGGGCCATCATTCCTCTACATTATTATATGATACATGGATCGGGCCGTCGTTCCTCGGCATGTACTTTCTATATACAAGGATTGGACTGTACGTCCCATAGTATTAATGGTATATATATACCTATCATGATAGATGATGTGTTTGTAATACTGGGTCCCCGAGTGGACTAGATATGGTATGTGATAATGGTATATATGACTTTATTTTATGAGATGCAGGTACGGTACCCTATTAAATGCTATACTTGGTTTCCTGCATCCCTGTTTCAGTTGTTATCTCAGTTATGTTATGCTTATATACTCAGTACATGTATCGTACTGACCCCCTTTCTTTGGGGGGCTGCGTTTTATGCCCGCAGGTACCATACAGATTTTGGGAGTCCACCAGCTCAGGATTCCACTTAGCAAGTTTAGAAGGAGCTCCATTGATTCGGAGCTAAGTTTTGGCACCAAACCACTGATGTATATATTTGGTTACACAGGGGTATGGCGGGGGCCTTGTCCCGCTATATGTTGTCGTTCCTATTCTTAGAGGTCTATAGACATGTATATGTGGGTTGTTCATGAGTTTATTTCGGCTATGCCTATACGGCACGTTGTAAATGTTTTTACGTTATGGCAGTCTTGTCGACTTACATTCTCTTTCATGATACGATTTGAATGAAAGAGGCCACACGTACACAAAAAAGTTTTAACTCATTGGGGTTTTTGTGAGTAGTATCGCTTGCTCATAGTTTAATTTGACTACAGTTGACAAATATATATACGGGGGTCTAGGTCGGACCCCAGTCGCTGCCCACGGGGTTGGGTCGTGACAGGAAATAGGTCTAAAATCAATTCGTTTGTTAGGATGGTCTACTATTGGGAGTAGAACCAAACATGCATGGGTGATGTATTTAGGGATGTGATATCCATTAAAAAGTACTAAATCATCTCCAATAGGTCCTCATTGATAATGTCCCAGCAAACATGGAAGAACTTACCACTCATCCCATTAGGACCTGCTGTAGAGATAGCGCTCATGGAGAAAACCACTTGTTTCAACTCCTCATTTGTAGGTAAATCTTGCAAAAACTGGTTTTCTTCGTCATTGACCATTCTAGGAATGTAGTTAACAACATCTTTATTGGTATTTTTGTTATCCCCAATAAATATCTTTTCAAAATGATCATAGGCAGCCTTAGAAATCTCTTCAACTCCTTGAATACTATTACCCTGGTCATCATCAATTTTGTGAATATATAATCTTCTCCTTCTTCCTCTGATGATACAGTGAAAGTAACTGGAGTTGGCATCCCCTTCCTTAAACTATTGAAGCTAAGTTTTTTGTTTAAGGATGGACTGCTCTACCTTTAGAAACCTGATATATTGGGCATTAATCTGGTTCAGCTTGGTTCTATTATCTTCTGAGTTGTCTCTTATTATTTCATCCTCAGCATCTCTTACTTTTGCCTCAAAGTCAGTGATAGAAGAAAATATATCCCTATACTCTTGTCTTGACCAATTACTTAGAGTGTTTCTCACTCTTTTCATTTTTTTCCTAAAATCTTCTTATAGGATTTCCTACAACAGGTCTCCCCCAACATGTTCTAATAGTATCAAGGAAACTATCATTGCCAACCCAGTAGTGTAGGAACTTAAAATACTTGATGACATTATTCTATCTCTCTGCATAGTCTATGAGCAATGGGCAGTGGTCTGATCTAGTAGAGGCAAGATGAGTTATAGTTGTCATAGGCATCATTTCTAGCCACCTATCATTAACTATAGCTCTATCAAGTCTCTTACAGATCCTGTCATCTTTATCCTTGTTTTAACACCATGTATACTTTGCACCAAGAAAACCTAAGTCTATGAGTCCATAAGTTTCAATGATACTTATGAATTCAAAGCTTTTATTCATGTTATAAGGTTGGCCCCCCAGCTTTTCATCAAAGCCAGTGATCATATTAAAATCCCCTATGGTGAACCATTGTTTGTCTATGTTGGACTACTGCAGTAGTTTCTACCAAAGAAGACTTCTCAAATGGTCCTTACATTTGGCATACATAAAGGTTATGAGGTAGACAATAGGACATGCAACATTCTTGATCTCACAAGCAATTTACTGTTCATCATGATCTAGAATGGAGCAATCCACATCTTGATTCCAAAAAAGCCAAATTTTATTATTAGTATAGTGAGTGGCCCTGTCCATTCTAAGTTGAATTCTGTAGAAGTTGAGATGAGATTGGTTTGAAAATGGCTCAATAATTGCCAACATGTATATATTGTGATAGTCCTTGAGTTTTTGGAGACTATCCAATGCACCCTAAGTGTCAATACTCCTTGCATTCCAGCAAATTGTACTAATCATCTAGATTTATGGGATTTGGACCTTGTTTTGATGCTACTTTTACTAATAGCATTATCAGAGTTTGTGATACCTTCCTATTTCTTCTTTTTCTTTTTTTCCTGTTGAGCTCTGGGTGACAGACCATTCTTCTTTGAGATTTGTTGTATTTCCTCCTGTATGTTTGTATCTATGATAGGACCAAATACCTTCAGAAGGTGGGCACTGGTTTTCTCTTCCTCATCATGATTTTGTTCCCTCTGATCAGGATCCTCTTCATTCTCAGAATTAGCAACTCTGTAGTTATCCTCCAGATCTCCTGATATAACCCTCTTATTAAGTGATCACACCTCTATAGGATTTGATTAAATCTGCAAAAGGGGCACACAAAGCCTTGCTTATTCTTCAACCAAGCCATAGTTCTCTCTTTATTGTGAGTTGTCCGACTGATATTTGGATTCCATAGCTTGCTTTTTCTTTAATGCATCTCTCTTCTTCTTACTCAATGCTACAGTAGCTTTGTTATTCAAAATCTAAGTACTTACACCCTGATACTTGTTCCTAGAACCACTACTTTCAATAGTACCCTTTTCCTGCTGTTCAGATTATTGTACCTGTATATTGGACTTGTTTGACTCAGGTACAGTGGTAGAAGGGGATTTATAGTCTCTCCTATTGTCATCTAATAAAACTTCCCTCCTCCTGGTATCCCCTTCCTACAAGTTAGTGGTTATCTCCTGTATTCCCTCATCCACTCCTCTAGCAACTACTTCAACCACAACATTCAATACATTAAAGTTTTTGGGGGAGCCATGGGGGTGTGGGAGCATTGAGTCAATACCTGAGCTTTTTCCTTTTTTATTATTGCATTCCATAGCATCCAAAGTAGAATTTTGATCAAGTCTGACATCAATATTATGACCTTGCTATTTGGATGCAGGTCTGGTAGTCTCATTTATATATAAAACCTAATGCATGGGATTATGGGGACTAGGATCTAAATTCTTAAGGAAAAGAGGTGGTTAACTCTGGACTACAAAGTCAACAATATATGTTTGGACATTACAATCATTAGAGTTATAATTAAGATTCATACTTGTCTACTGCTGGCTTCTTCCTTATTGATTGATGCTAGTAGTATGTTGTGAATGTTCAGAGCTTTCTCCATGTGAAATAGAGCCCTGTGTTTTATGTTATTGTGTTTGTTGCTGGTAAGGCTGGTTATTCTTCTTACCTTTTCTCTTCTAAATTTTTCACCCTTCTTATTCTTGATCTTTTTATTCATCTTCAGCCCTATTTTTGTTTTGTGGTTCCTTAGTATGTTTGTCCACTTGGGATTATAGATCCTTGTTCTTATCAGTACCTGATTTGTTTTTGTTATTTTCAGCTTCTTCTTGTGCTTTCCTATTCTTTTTTTCCTCTTCTCTTTTTTGCACTATGCATACATTGATGGTATGTGCCCTGATGTTTGTATTATTAACAGTACTCAGGTACACCTTCATACTATACCCTCACCATTCTCATCCTCGTCAAATCCTATCCACACATGTTGAGGCATTTGCCTGGTAAGATTAATTTGGACCTTCACTTTGGCTATACGACTCCATGCCTTTTTGTAAGTGGCCAAGTCCAAAATTAGAACCTTACCAATAAGAGATAATAGAGGGGTTAACATTTCCATGCAGTAATAGTGCTAAGGAAGCTCAGGCAAGATAGCCCATATAGGAACCAAAGAGGTTTCCACTTCTGCTTTAAAAGTGGGAGTCCAGACATGGAGCCTCATTAGTTAACCTTGTATATACATCTTCCCTTTCGACCATATTGTTGAGTGATCATACTAATTATCAAGATCAATATACAGATGTCTAGAATTGAAATTAGTGAGTTTGCCCCATTCTTTAAGTTGAGTTTTGAGGATGAACTCCTTCCTGATAACTTCCATCTTTGGCATAGTGTTGGTGAACTTCCCAATAAGAGTGTATTTTCACCTATCAGCCAATTTAATCATGAAGTCCTCTCTTTTTAACACCATAGTAGGTATTCCTTGTTTAGTAGTGATCTTGGGGGGACTTATACCTAGGGGCATTTTCTGTTGCCTCTTGAGCTCTCTGTTTGGTCACCAAGGAATGAGGCATCAAAGGATTTGGAGGAGTAGGAATATTTGGAGTTAGGATTCTAATTTGGTTAGGATTTGTGTGACCAGACTTATTTCTAATATTTACAGAAGTAGTTGGATTATTGGAATTGAACCCCTCAAAATTTTTAGACACTCTCATAGGGTTGCTATTAGGAATATAAGGTCTTTGGAAAGCTTGAAGGTTCATATTGAGGCCCTTATACAATTGTGCAGATTCTTGGTTTCCCATGTTGTTTGTTTTCTCATTTCCAAGGGATGTGTTCCCCTGCTCATTATGTTTAGCTATAATATCTACATGATGAACTGGAGTATGCATTTTCTTATTATTCTTGAACACAGCTAAGTGCATATCACTAGTGCTAACAGTAGGAGCCTTAGCAACATTATCTTTATGAAGACCATGAGTGTTTAAATTGACATCATTTTGTTCAAAATTCGTAACATGCATTTGACCAACATTGTGATCATGATTAACACCTTCTAATATAGATTGTTTAGTAAAATGAGAGGAATTACCTGGTGGTTCCTCTAAAGGATTACTTTTGTATTGTTGATTAGTGAAAAGCGCAATCGAATTTTCTTTTGGTCAAGGATCTTACTCCTCAATACAATCCAATACTTGATCCTGGAAATACACAACTTCTAAAAAATGATTCTTCAGAATAGACTGTTCCACAGTTTTACAACTTGCAGAGTTAAATTTGATATTCGAACAGTATAGAGATAATTCAAACTGGTGCCTTGTGCTTGAGGGATGCGCATCATCCTGAGTGTTACACCTCATACTTTTGTACCTTGGAACGCGTTCTTAAGTCTCTTGAAAGGCTCTTAAGTTTCATGGAAGGATCATAAGCCTTTTAAGTTTCTTAAGGTTTTCTAAAGTTTCTTAAAGCTTCTTAAGACTTCTTAAGAACTCTTAAGATTCCATGTGAGCTGGATAATCTATAACGCTATCAAACAATTCTAAGGAAAGGAGAATGTGATACCCTATAGTAGAGAAGATTGGAAATAGAGTTATAAGAATTCGAAAGAAGTTCGAGACCGAATGATGAGTCGTAGGACACGACTTATTTATGTAAGCTACCAAATTGAAAATCTTACATACTTAAAGCTACTGGAGTAAATACCAAGCTTATGTAGCAAGGATTACATAGGTTCATAAGGTAAGACGAGATTACGAACCCACGAGGGGAAAAAGAGAGTGCCACATGGTAGTATGAGAGAGTGACACATGGAAGCAGGAGAGAGTACCACGCAGCAGAATTTGGAGCAAATATGGTGGACCCCCCCATGCCATGTGGCAGCCTGTGATTGGAGAAAAAGGGTGTTTTGGCCCAATGAGGGCTTGACACAAGTCACCACTTAGGGCTTGACATGTGTCACCACTTAGGGGTTGACATGTGTAACCTCTTAGGTGGACTATATATATATGTCTTATGACTTATTAAAGTTCCATACTTATCTAGAAAATTCAAGAACAAGAATGAAGAGAAGAGAAGAAACTAGAGAGGGAGAGAGCCACGATTTTGGAAGGAAAGAAAAAGCTGAATTCTTCGATTTCGCTCCATGAATTAATTATCTAGGGTATACCATGATGTTATGAAGGTGTTAGTAATGAAAATTTATAGTTTGGAGCATCCTAAAATGTTAGCAAACAGCCACGAAATTTTAGGTGCGCTAAAGTAACTTCCGAGGAAAGTTTCGACGAGTTTGACGAATTTTGGGTAAGGTAAGGGATTCCCTTTAAAATTGGTGTTTATGCTGTTTTTATGAGTTATATTACATGTCTTAAATAAGGTTGTAAGTGAAAAAATTGCATAAGGATACTTGACATTAGAAATAAACTAAATTAAAGTGGTTATAGCTAAATCGAAGTCGAGTAGTGGTTGTCGTTGTGGTATTGTGGGTGCAGCTGGTTGGGTTGTGTGTTGCAGGGATTTAAAGTATTTTAAAAAGGGTGTGTGTGCTTCTGGTTGTAGACACACGACCCTCTATTTAGTATGGTTAAATATTTTGTGAAATAAAGATTACAAACTCTATTTTCATATCGTCGTTTTGAGCTAGTTGTTTGGAGTTGTATTGTGTAATATTAAGGTGGTTTACTTGTATATATGCTGCTATTTTTTTTTGTTGTTGGTATTTTTTTGGACACTATGTCCGAGTTGAAACCTCGGAAATGTTGAAGTTACAGGGGAAATGCTGTCCGATTTTTGGTAGAATCGTAACTAGTAACAAACTAGTCGAGGGTAATGGATAAGGAAATGACTCCTATTAGTACTGGTTGTAGAGTGGGATATGGTAGTATTACTATCATGTCAAATAGGTTAAGTAGGTATCAAGGCAAGCCGGATTTTAATTAATCTCGAAAAAGGTATGTAAAGCTTACCCTTTCTTTCTTTTGGCCTATCTTAGCCTTAAGTGATTGATATACGAATGTGGGGATAATTGGATTCATAGAACCCCAAGTATGAATCATAAGTCTTATTCACTTCTCGATAGTAGAATTCCTATACTAGTTGATTTATTGCCTCTCAAGGCTTCTATATGATGGAGAATAGTAAGTATGTGAAGTTATCTCCTTTCTCTTGTCATGTTTTGGCATAAGTACGTAGAGCTACCCTTTTTTCCTCTTGATATGTCTTTTACATAAGTGTGGTACTATTATGGTAAGGTAATGCAATAATAAATTTATGATACCGAGCCCATGACGAGTCGGGTACGATATATGTAATGATGACTCCTTGTGGAAAAGTAGAGAGTAGGTAAAGCTTATTCTTTCTCTTCCTTTGGCATGTCCTAATTGTAAGTAAAATGTGATACGAGCTCTGGGGTAACTCCACTTTTAAGTCCTAAATGTAATTCGTATCTCTTATTCACTTCTGAATGTCAAACTCTTGTAGTAAGTTGAACTACTTTCCTTGAACTCCATAGGTTGAGAAGTACTGGATACATAAGCTCCTAGTCCTAAGAACTATGTGATGATGGGTATCCCTGATTCTATGAACTATTAGTATTACTTTAGTACATGTCAAGGTTCCTCGAGATCCTAAGTGATATAGGCCTCAATGGCATTTAAAAGGCACTCGAGATGGCTACACTACTATTCTGGTTCTCCTACGATAGCTTAATCTTCTTACATTGTAGAGTCTCTGATAATGATTTAGATTGTATATGGTTACTCATTACTTGATTCGTGTATACTGTAATATATCTTTCACCAAGTTCCAAGTCGGCTATAATATAATCATTACTATATGATACATGGATCGGACCAAGCATTTGTCACGACCCAACCCCGTAGGCCTCGACTGGGGTCCGACCTGGACCCCCTTATACATATCTATCAGCTATACTCAAGTTGAACCATGTGTTATATGGTACTATCCACAAAGTCCCAATGGGTCAAAAACTTTTTCATATATCTGTCGCCTCTTTCCCCTGTATCACGACATGAAAGGGAACGGAAGCTAACAAGGATGCCATAACACAATAACATTTATAACATGATATACTCTCAAATAACCTACATACACATGTCTATAGACCTCTAAAAGAATTAACTGTATCATATGGCGGGACAGGGCCCCGACTGTACCCCTGAATAAACCAATATATGCATCAAATGACTAGCATCAAAAGTTATGCTCTGAAATAGTGGATCACTTCCAACATCACTAAGTGGAAACCCAAAGCTGGCGGATCTCCAAAATAAATATCTGTACCTGCGGGCATGAAATGCATCCCCCCGGGGACCGGAGTGTTAGTACGATATGTGTACTGAGTATATAGAGCATAACATATCATAACTGAAATAATAACTGAAACGGGGATGCAGGTAACATGTATAACAGTTAACAGATTATTGTACATGTAACTTAGGACATGCAGTCATGTACCTTATCATACCCTTTACCCGGCCCTCTAGTGAACTCGGTATCATAATCGTTTCATCCTAATCACATGTCATCATATCATCATGTATATTATTTTATCATGTCATCGTATATGGCATCATATCATCGTATACGGCATAATCTCATATGTCGTCATGGTATATCTAGTCTACTCTAGGGCTCGGGGTCACAAATGTATCCCTATATTTTCATATGCATATCTACATAAAGTATCCAACCCTTTAGTTAGGGACTCGGTGAAAGAGTGTTGTACATGTCGTACCGCACCTGACCCACTATGAGACTCGGTGCCATTATCATATAGTAAAATATACCGAGGAACGTTAGGCTCGATCCATACTTTCAAATAGTGCCGAGAAATGTACGGCCCAATCCATATTTTAAAACAATGTTGAGAAACGTACGGCCTGATCCATATTTTAAAACAATGCCGAGGAACGTACGGCTCAATCTATATTTTAAAATAATGCTGAGGAACGTACGACCCAATCCACACTTTCCATCATATTATCATATACATGCTCGGCTTGGGATGCGGTGATGAGCATCATCACATACGGCGTCATCATATGCTTCACTTTATCGTATACGGAATTTCATCATCGTATACTTCTACATATATATATAACCAGCTCGGGACTTTGTGAGCAAAGAGTAAAGCTAGGCACGACCGCATTCCCAGCCCCCTTATGGGACTTGGAGGAAGATGGGTTACAGTATGCCTGAGTAGAGTAGTGAGAAACCATATGCAATTTACATCATCATCATAGACTCGATGAAACAGTCAAGTGAACCGTCACCTGAAGACCAGAGTAGTAATCATCTGAAGTACCTACTAAACACTGTTCGAGATCATATTAGCTGGAGTTTCAGGGATCGTAGACGTGTATCGGGATAGGGTTAACCAGCTTATGGAAGTAGAGACGTTTGTCATCATAGAGACCTTAGTACTAGGAGCTGATGTATTCAATTATTATTCATCAGATAGGAGACTTGAGGGTAGTAGTTCAACTACTTAAAGCATTCTAATATCAAGTAATGAATAAAAGTCACAAGTTATACCCGGAGCTTAGAACTGGAACTTCCCCCACCTCATATCATATTCCATTGCATTTATACTTAAGATATTTCAAAAGGAAGAAGAGACAGGCCTTACATATACTATTGTTCATGATCTAGCAGCCTTAAAAGGCACTCAATTATTACAGGAGTCTTAACATCACAAAGTGAGTAAAGTCTATGAACTACATTTAGAGTTTCATGAGTCTAATTATCCCCACATTTCACATACAAACCATTCATAACTTATACCTAAGACATGCCAAAAGAAAAGAAGAGTAGCTCTATATACCTGTTACGGGTTAATCGCATCCAGACTCGCTTTAATACTCCTTTGACCTATTTAACATGAAAGCAATATGAAGATCAACAACCCTTGAATTTTTAGCATCTTAAGGTGCACCCAAGTATTCATAGACATCATTTTCTCACTTATCTTCTCGACAAGTTCTTTAGTTAGTTAAGGAGTTAACGGAAATTGGGCAGCACCTCCCCTATACCATGCCCTATTTGAATTTCCAATTACACCCCTATTAACTAAATCCAACAAAAAACAACACCCTGAAGCATATATACAAGCAATTCATATCAACATTACATAATACAAACTTCCAATGACTCGCCCAAAATTATGATATTCAAAATAGGGTTTCTAGTCTCTATGTTGTAACACCTTTAATCATACGTAGCAGAGGGTCATGTGGCTGCAACCAGAAGCTCCCACACATCTTGTAGGATAATTTTAATCCCTGCAACATATCACCACACCACCTACAGTTGCAGTACCAAAGCACAATACCCAACTCGACTTCAATTTAACCATAACGACTTCAATTTAGTTGTTTCTAACGTCGAGAATTTGTACGATATTATTACACTTACAGAAGCATAAAATGTGTATAATACACCCTATAACAACATAATAAAATTCAAATTGGAAGGAAATACCTTACCTTATCCGAAATTGGCCAAAGCTTGCCAAAATTTACCTCAGAAGTTCTCTAGTTGCCGCTGAAATATCGTGGCTGTTTGCTATCCATTTGGTGAATATCCAAACCATAAATTTAATTCATTAATACCCTCATAAAATATACAAACCCTTAACAAAAAGTGGGAGAAGAGAACCAAGCCATACCTCGCTAGAACTTGCTAAAACTTATCTCGGAAGTTCCCTTAACATGCTGAAAATTAGCGGACTATTTATATCTCTTCCTTGCTGCCCCAAAATGAAATTTTACATTATTAAAAGACACTATATCACCGTAGGATACCTTAAATAATTAATTTATGGCATGAAATTGGGCCTTACCTTGGTAGCTCCTCAAACCCGTAGGTCTCTCTCGCGAATCTCTAAGTCCCCTTTTCTTTCTTTTGTTCTTGTTTTAGCTGAAGAATTACTCTAAGAGTCACATAACATATATATATATATATATATATATATATATGTTTCCTTAGGAGGTGACACGTATCATCCCCTAAGGGTGACACATGTCATCCCCTTATTAGGTGACCTCAATCATGCAATCAATTAAGGACTGCCTCGTGTCCTTAGTGAGACCCACCCTAAGTAGGTGGGTCACTTACTTGACCCCAATAAGGTGGGTCACGTGATGCCACGTAGCACTTTCCTATAGTGCCATGTGGCGCATCCTCTTGCTGCCACGTATTCTTCTCTCTTTCTCTTCGTGGGTTCGTAATCTCATCTTAATTTAAGAACCCGTGTATTCCTTGCTACGTAAGCTTGGTATGAACTCAATTAGATTAAGAAGGTAAGATTTTTAAGTTGGTAGCTTTCATACGTAAGTCGAGTTCTATGACTCATCACTTGGCCTCCAACGCCTTTCGACTTCTCATGACCCTATTTCCAACCTCCCCTACTATGGGGTATCATATTCTCTCTTCCTTAGAGTTGTTTGATAGTGTCGTAGATTATCCGGCTCACATGATAATTTCTAAGAAGCTTAAGAGACATTCTGAGTTCAAGAGTATGGGGTGTAATATCCTTCCCCCTTTTAGAAAATTCTTTCTCGAATGTTAATTAGTCTTACAAGGTCTTACCAGGATTTTGAGAATTCTCTATACCCGTTGTCATCCATAGGCCTCCTACTCATCAACACCATTGATTCAGGAGTTTAAACTACCTGTAGACGTAGGGAACCCATACGGATATTTCTTCTCTATCTTTGTCTCATCACCTGCTTTGATGAGAGCCACATCCTTAGTTTGCAACCTTCTAATTTGCCGACCTAAGATTGGGATAGGTCGCTCCTCGTAGGGTAACTTCTCTGTTATATGGACCTCATCCATAGAGAATATTCTGGGAGGGTTGCTTATATATTTGCGGAGTATTGATCCATAAAAACTAAATGTAGTGCTTCCAATCAGATGGTAGGTCCAACTCATAGGCAACTTTTCCTATTCTATGAATAATCCGATAAGGACCAATGTATCCCCTTCTTGCCAAATTTTATTAAACCTTCCCTTGGTGACGCCTTCACAAATACTCATTCATCTACTTCAAATTGAAAGGTTGACGTCGACTATCTGTGTATGACTTTTGTTAACTCTGGGCTGTTAATAGTTTTTCCTAGATAAGATTTACTTCATCCACAACTTGCTGGATCACCTCTGGGCTTAACCATTAATCGAAGGGCTAAATGTTATACTAAGATTCCTCTGTGTTTCCAATCCTTTCTCGAGTGATCTCCAGTGGTTAGCTGTAAATTAAACTTCCCTGTCAGAGATAATAGGTGTGGGAACTCCGTGTAATCTCATTTTCCCCTTGCTATGTCATCTCGCATAACTCTCAGTTGAATAGGCCTTCCTAACTGGAAGAAAATGGGTTGACTCTGTCAGCCTATCTACCATAACTCGTATGAAGTTATGCTTCCTTAGAATGCGAGGTTAGCCTATACCATAATCCATATTAACTGTTTTCCATTTCCGGGTCGCGGTTTCCATCTCCTATAATAGGCTATCAAGCTTCTGACGCTCAATTTTGTTTAACACTTTAGGCATGCTATCCTGCACTTTTACCCAGATCTACTCTCCAGTTCTCTTACCACACATCATATTGTAATCATTGCACAAATATGTGTAGGTACCTAGAGCAGTCTATAAAAATGCCTTAGCATCGCTATACTAGTGTCTTACCTCCTTCAGTCAAGGTCAGGGCTCCACTATGGCTTTTGTCCTTAATATTGATTATATCTTAATAGTTCTGCCTCAAACCACGTTACAGTTTTCGTTAATAGATTCAAAATATGGCAATCACATTGCTATTACCGACTTCTTTTTATCGAGTAACCACTTGATCTTACTCTTAGTATAATATTTCTTGCTCTTGTCTTACTCTGCTCTACATGTATCATTGTACTAACACCCACTTACAGTCTCTTTTTCCATACTTGTTTTGCTTCCTTCACTTACTCTTAAGTTTGCTAATATTCCAATATAGGAGAGACTTCTTATCCTTTCTCTTTTGCTACCTGTATATCACAATGCCAGTAGCCAGTAACTCTGTTACCAACATCATAACCTTTAGTCAAGTGTAGCCTGGCTATCCCTTATAATATCTTTAAGTTCTCATTATGATTCTCTTGTCGTGTTAATCCCCTTTTTATGCACCCATCCTTTGATGTCACACTATTCAAGGTCCTTCCCAATAATCCTCCGCACTATCTCAGATATCATCTTGGCTTTTATCCGTTCATTTTTGGATTTTAGATGTTGTTAACTCTGCCAGTATGGGATCTCACTTGAATCCACTTCCCCCCCTTTAGGGTGTACCCATGTCACTATCTGTTTGTGTTCTACCTTACACCCTTATTTCAAATTTTCAAATGCGTATGATTCTTTTACAACACACCCGTTCTCCGGAGGGCTGCGTTTTATGCCCGCAGGTACAGATGTTCATATTGGGGATCCGCCAGCTTAGGGTTTCTACTAAGAGATATTGGGAGCGCTTCACTATTCTGGAGCCTAACTTTTGATACTAGTCATGTAATATGTATATATTTATTTGTCTAGGGGTACGGCGGGGGCATTATCCTGCCATATATTGATGTTACTATTCTTAGAGGTCTGTAGACATATGGATGTGGGTTGTTTATGAGTTTGTTTCGACTGTGCCTATATGGTATATTGAAAATATTTTTATGTTATGGTAGCCTCGTCGGCTCGCGTGCCCTTTCATGATATAATATGAATGAAAGAGGCTACATATATAGGAACAAGTTTTGAACTATTGAGGCTTTTGTGCATAGTATCACATTAAACACGGTTCAAATTAAGTGTAGCTGATAGATACAAATAAGGGGGTCCAGGTCAGACCCCAGTCACGGCCTACGGGGTTGGATTATGATAAAAGTGGTATCAAAGCAGTTCGTCCTTGGAATGTCTACACACCGTGTCTAGTAGTTTCTTGTTTATCGGTGTGTTGTGCACCACATCTATAGACAAGAGGCTACAGGACATTTAGGATGTTACCTTTCTTTTATATCTAAGATCATGCGATAGAGCCGAGTCATAGGGAATGAAATTCCTCATACTAACTTGTGATTTCAGCAGAAGGACAATATCGATAGAACAAAGTAACTGACGATACTAGAAGTTACAAAGCACGCAGGTAAGAAAAGGCACGAAAGACAAATGTCAGGTAAGGTATTGAAATGCGATTGAAATATAAAGTTAAAGAATGAAAGGAAAGGTAAAAAAGAAAGTGTAACATGTGCAGTTTGAGTGGACATACGAGGTAAGTCCCTTTCTATACTATTAATTATGGGCACCCTGTGTGGCTGCGATATGATACGATACGAATATATATATGTGCCCTGTGAGGCATTGTTGGTATTTTCTGCATGCAAGTGTTGAGATAGTAAGAAATACAGAGGAAACTCTGCCCAAATTTTCTTAGGAATAAGAAGAGAATGAGATACAGGGTTGTAGTATGTCTTGAAAGGTTGTGCTCACAACAATGATGAGATTTGACTAAAAGAGTATGGATGACCTCGAGAAATGAGTTAATTGTTGAATTAAGGGCAATAGAAACTAGAAGGTCGATACTGGTATAGTAGAACAAAGTTGGAAAGGACTTATAAGCCAAAGAAGATGACCTAGAGAAGACTGATAGATCAGGATAAAACGATATAGTGAGGCATCGCCTGAATTGATACATAGGGATAAATTATGACAAGTTATAGTTGAAAGAAGTAACAGTATGATTACGACAAGAGTGCAAGGGGAAAAAGGATTATGATGGAAGTGAAGTGTTAATAGGACAGCTTGTGAAACATTAAGGATAAGACTAACTAACAAGGGTAAGTAGCCCATAGTAAGAATCGTGAAGAAGGTTAAGCAGTGTTATACTATGGGACTAAATGCGAACAGGGTACCAGGTGAATATAACAAAAACCGTTATAAGAATAAGTAAAAGTTAGTAAGGAAATAACTAAAAGGTATGACGTGGTCCATGTGAATAGAATGTAAATATAGGTATGAAACGAAAAAGCAAGCTATGGAACAAATAAGGAAGATTTATCAAGTTCTGTAAGGAAGGTTTCGAATAAAGGTTATATGACGACGAAAAGGATAGCTAGTGCAAGAAAATAAAGAGTAGTATGGAATTCCTTGCACACAACCAAAAATGGATATGGGCTGGAGGAATAATAGAGAAGTTCTAATAAAGGCACTCAAGATAGATGTGATTAATTAAGTATGAGTATCAAACAAAAAGGGAAATAGACAGTTATGAACTGAAGGTATAGTACGATGAAAAGGTGATAAGACAAGGACACTACTACAATGAAGTTGATATAGTTTTACAAAGGATTAGAAGTTAACCTTAAGCACAGCACAAAGAGGAAAGTTCAGAAGGCATAAAGAAGTATTATGTATACGTGACTCCACCTTGATGATTAGTGAGCTCCTACAAGGAGAGGGAATGTCGATTTGCAGAACAACTGCTGCATTACGAGGTTATTAGAAGAATAAGTGGTATCCACTGGAATAAGGATAGTATAATAATGGAGCTTGAAACACGAATCATCAAATTTTAAGTACTCCCGAGTGGAGAATTTGAACCAATTATGAGCACGAGCTAATTATAGATTGGGACGAATAGAATGTGGCTTTAAATGCACTGCTACATTACAGACATTTACTCGAGTATCAACCATTAGATGAGATTTTATATGATATATTGCGAATACTAAAGCACCCTATGGTTGTGCTAGGGTTTCCTATAAAGGCAACCTAACGTATGGATAATTTAATAGAAAATGTAGATATGGTGCAGCACGTTAAATATGTTGGAGTAGAATCATTCACGTGTAAATAGCTGGAAAAAAATGGAGGATGACATGGGTACACCCTAAAAGGGGGGAAGTGGACAAGAGAAGTATAAGCATAAGAGAAAATCAACTGATGCTATCGTATGTAAATGGGAATGCTTAAACTTCAAATGAGACCCCATAAGGGATGGATGCGATCATACCCACACTAATGCACCGGATTCCATCAAAACTTCGAAGTTAAGCGTGCTTGGGTTAGAGTATCACTGGGATGGGTGACCCCCTAGAAAGTGAAAAAAGGAACGAAACAAGTATGACAAAAAGAGATTATAAAGGCGTGTTAGTACAATGACACATATAGAACAGAGTAAGCCAAGAGCAGAAAAGATTATGACTAAATTGGAACGCACCTCATGCAAATGGCACAAAAATAATTATGCAGTCTACGAGCATTGGCATACTAAGAGTAAGAGCAAGTGATTACTCAATAAAAAGAAATCAGTAATAGTAATGTGATTTCCATAGTTAGAATCTATTAAAGAAAAGTGTAAGATGGTTCGAGGCAGAACTATTAAGATATAATCGGTATTAAGGACAAACGCCATAGCGGAGCCCTGACCTCGACCAAAGGAGGTAAGCCTCTAGTATAGTGATGCTAAGGCATTTTCTGAATTACTCTAAGTACCTACACACGTTCGTGTAAGAGTTACAATATAATGTATGGTAATAAAACTGGAAAGAAGATCTGAGTAAAAGCACAGGATAGCATACCTAAAGTGTTAGGATTAAGAGAAATTGTATAATAGCTTAAACAAAGTGGAGCATCAGAGGCTTGATAGCCTATTACGAGTATGGGAATCCTGACTCAAAAATGGAAAGAAATTAATGTAGGTTATAGTACAGGCTGACCTCACACTCTACGGAAGTATAAGTTCATATGGGTTTTGATAGATAAACTGATAGAATTAACCCATTATCTTCCAGTTAGGAAGGTATATTCAGTGAAGGGCTATGCGAGATGACATAGGAAGGAAACAATAAGATTCCACGGGGTTCCCATATCTATTATCTTAGACAGGGAAGTTTCAATTTACATCTACTGCTGGAGATCATTCCGGTAGGGATTGGGAACACAGGTGAATCTTGGTATGACATTTCTCCTTTCGATTAATGAATAGGCCTAGAGGGGATCTAACAAATTATTAGTGAAGTAAAGCTTATTCAGGGACAAGCTATCGATTAGCAGCCTAGAGTCGGCAAGAAGGGGATACATTGGTCCTTCTCAGGTCATTCATAGAATAGATAAAGTTTCCTATGAGCTAGACCTACCGTCCAATTTGAAACAATACATTCAGTTTTCATAGATCAATGCTCCGCGAATATATAAACGACCCTCCCAAAATATTCTTCGTGGGTGAAGTCTACATGAAAGGAAAGTTATCCTACGAGGGGAAACCTATTGCCATCTTAGATCGACAGATTAAAAGGTTGTGAACTAAGGACGTACCTTCTGTCAAGATGTTGTGGCGTAATAAAAATCATTAAGAAATGACCTGGGAAGCTGAAGAGGATATGAAACACAAGTATCCATACCTATTCCCAATGTCTACAAGTAACCCCCACTCCTGGAACTCATATATTAATTACTTGGATGAAAATGTATATTATCGCAATAGAAAGGAATCTCCCTAAAGTTTGTATAAAGTCTTAAGGGAAGTTTCATTCAACATTCGGGGACGAATTATCTAAAGGGGGGAAGCATGTTACACCCCACCCTATCGAGCTCGGAATGTCTCTTAAGTTCCTTAGACATTATCATCTGAGCCTGATAAGATATGAAACTATCAAACGACTCTAAGGAAAGGAGAATGTGATACCTCATAGTAGAGAAGGTTGGAAATAGAGTCATAAGAAGCCGAAAGGAATTAGAGGCCAAGTAATAAGTCGTAGGACTCGATTTACCCAATTAAGCTACTAACTTAGAAGTCTTACATACTCAAGCTATTTTAGTATATACCAAGCTTATGTAGCATGGATTATATAGGCTCTTAAAATAGGACGAGATAACGAACCCACGAGGAAGAGGAGAAGACGACAAGTGGCATCCAATAGAGGAGAGACACGTGGCATCACCTCAAGCAAGAAGGTGACCCACCTACTTAGGGTCAAGTAGGTGATCCACCTACTTGGGTTTGGGGCCCACAAAGGACACGTGACAGCCCCTCCTTGATGGCATGGATCCGTGGCCCAATAGGGGATAGACATGTGTCACCCTATAGGGATGACACGTGTCACCTCCTAATTCCACTTATATATGTATATAGGGACTTATACACTTCAGTTCTTATCCTTAAATTTCAGCAAAATAAAGAAACAAAAACCCTAGTTTAAGAGAGAAAAAGAGGACGGCCAAAGGGAGAAAATAAGGTAAGTCCCAATTTTGCTCTGTAAATTAATTATCTAGAATATACCACGATGATATGAAGGTATTATAAGTATAAAATCATTTCTTGGTGCAGCCAAAATGGATAACAAACAGTCCACACAGTTTTAGTGTGACTAAAGGTTTCTGAGGTGCAATTTTGGCTAATTTTGGCCAATTTCGGGTAAGGTAAGGTTTCTCCTTTAAATTTGGACTTTAAGGGGTTGTTATGTAGTGTATTATATACCTTGTGTACTGATTTAAGTATAAATAAAGTCGTGGGAATGCTCGACGATAGAAACAATCAAAACTGAAGTCGTCGTAGTTTAATTGTAGTCGAAATGAGGCATTGTATGTGTGGAGGCTGCTGCTGGTTGTATGGTGTGTGTTGCAGGGACTAAATGTTTCCTAAAATAGGTGGGTGAGCTTATGTTTGTATCCATATGACCCCTCCCCCCCCACACTTTGTACAGTTAAGGTTTCGCAAAATAGAAACTAGAAACCCTATTTTGGATATCGTAATTTCGAGCGAGTCGTTCGAAAGTTGTAATATATAATGTTTCCATGTTTTGTATATATATGAGCTTCTGGTTATGTTGTTGGTTGTCTTTAGGTATTAGGGATGTAATTGGGAATTCGGATAGGGCACATTATAGGAGAGGTGTTGTCCGATTTTCGTTAATGCCTTAACTAGTTAAAGAACTAGTCAAGAAGGCGAGCAAGGAAATGGGTTTTATAAATACTTGTAAGTAATATGAGATGCTGAAAGATCTAAGGATGTTGATACTCATATTTCTTTCATGTTACCTAGGTTCACGGGATAACGAGGCGACCAGGATAAAGAATAACTCGTAAGAGGTATGTAGAGCTACTCTTCTTTTCTTTTTGGCATGTCTTAGGTATAGGTTATGAATGGTTTGTAATTCATAAACCGTATTCACTTTGTGATGTTAAGAATTCTGTAATAGTTGAGTTATTGTCTTTCCAGGCTGCTAGATCATGAACAGTGGTATATGTAAAGTCTGTTTGTTCTTCCTTTTGGAATGTCTTAAGTATAAATGTAATAGCATATGATATGAGTTGGAGGTAGTGCTAGTTATAAGATCCGGGTATAACTTATGACTTCTATTCATTACTTGATATTAGAATGCTTAAGTAGTTGAACTACTACCCTCGAGTCTCCTATCTGATGAATGATAATTGAATGTATCAGCTCCTATTCCTAAGGTCTCTGGGATGCTAAACATTTCTATCTCCATAAACTATTTAACCTTGTCTCGATACACATCTATGATTCCTGAAACTCTAGCTAATATGATCTCGAATGGTGTTTAGAAGGTATTTAAGATGACTATTACTCTGGTCTTCAAGTGACGGTTCACTTGACTGTTTCATTGAGTCTTAGAGGGTGGCTTAGTTTCATATAGTTTCTCACTACTCTACTCGTGCATGCTATAACCCTTCTTTCTTCGCATGCCACGATGGGCCCGATATTATGATAGGCGCAGCTTTACTACTTCTTTCACCGCATCCCGGGCTGGATGTGTATAGTTCCATGCACAAGGAGATGATTCCATACGTGAGGTGTGATATATGTTATATGTTATGACGATATGATTATTCACTGAGTCCCGGGATGGCTATAATATGATAGTATATGTGGCAAAATAAGGAAAGAACAATGAGCCCCTCCTTAGAAGGCTGGGTACGATATGTATATTATGATGGTACGCTATAGATATACCCTACTCCATTCACCGAGTCCCTCACTAAAGGGTCGGATACTTTATGTAAGCATGCATATGAAAATAGAGTGATACATTTATGAACCTGAGCCCCATAATGAACCAGATATAATACGATGGCATACACGACAAGATTATACCGTGTACGATGATATAATGCCATATACGATGATATGATGAAGTAAAATACATGATGATATGATGACATGTAAATATGATGAAATGATTATGACACCGAGTTCACTAGAGGGCCGGGAATAGTATATAATGATTACGTGTCCTAAGGTGCAGGTACAGTAACTTGTTAATTGTTATACTTGTTCCCTGCATCCCTATTTCAGTTATGGTCTTAGTTATGTATTTTTATGCTTTATACTCAGTACATATATCGTACTGACCCCCCATTCTCTGAGGGGCTACGGTTCATGCTCATAGGTACAGATATTCATATTAGGGATTCGCTAGCTTAGGGTTTCTACTCAGCGATGTTGGGAGCGCTCCATTGTTTCGGAGCCTAACTTTTGATACTAGTCATATAATATATATATATATTTATTTGTTAGGGGTACGACGGGGGCATTGTCCTGCCATATATTATTGTTACTATTCTTAGAGGTCTGTAGATTTATGGATATGGGTTATTTATGAGTTTGTTTTGATTGTGCCTATATGACATGTTTTAAATGTTTTTATGGTATGGCAGCCTCGTCGGCTCGCTTGCCCTTTCATGATATGATATGAATGAAAGAGGCTACATGTACAGGAATAAGTTTTAAACTATTGAGGTTTTTGTGTATAGTATCACATCACACATAGTTCAACTTAAGTGTAGCTGATAGATACGCATAAGGGGGTACAAGGCGGACTCCAGTCGCGGCCTACGCGGTTGGGTTGTGATAGACTATTTAGTGGAAAAGCTAATGATGATATCAACAACACTTGATGAACTTTATTGCCACTTTCAAGTCATCTGAAATTCTTGGGGTTAGCCAATCAGTCGTGTGATTGTGCTTATTTCCATTGTCTCTGTATGGGGAGGCAATGAAATGGCTGAATGAACTTCCACATGACTCTATCACAACTTGGAGGGAGTTGAGAGAGGCATTTCTAGAAGGGTTCTTCCCACCATCTAAGAAGCTGCAAATCAAGGATAAGATTAATGCTCATAAACAGCAAGTTAATGAAGTAATGCATGAGACTTAGGAAAGATTCATGCAGAAGTTAAAGCAATGTCCAAATCACAATTTTATTGAAGAGCACTTGAAAGAGATATTCTATAGGTCTTGTAACTTTGTGAGCAAGTCAGTGATAGATGCGGCTTGTGGGGGTTTCTTTATGACTAGGACATTTCACGAAGACACAATATTTCTAGATCAGCTCAGAAAGAACAATGGGGCTTGGTATACCAGAGATGCAGATTGTTCAAGATTCACGTTTGAGATGTCAGCAAAGCAAAAGCAAAAAGAGGAGGAGCGTGATCAAGACATGGCTCACATAAGAACGTAGATGGACTTATTGACCAAATGCCTGTTACCTGGAGGACTAGATAAGGTCAAAGTTATGGATACTGGAAGTCAATATAATGAGACAGACTTTAATTATGAGGAGGAAGCCAAGTTTCTAAATAGCTAGGGGGTTTTCGGACATACAACTCTAGGAACCAAGGTCGGAACTTTCAAAAAGAAAACTATTATGATCGAACTGAAATTGTGATCAAGGAGGGTGGCAAAGCAAACACAACTTCAAGAATGATAGAAAGGGGATGTATGTGACACCTATAAACTAAGAGCGGGCTAGTAACAATAATGGTGGTTCTAAGCTAGAAGAGATGATGGAAAAGGTCCTACAAAAAGTTAAGGCAACTGAGTTTGGAGTCAAAGATATGCAAGGCGACATATCTAATATCAACCAGTTGGTGGATTCATACTCTACCTCTATCAAGTAATTGAAGCATGAGATGGGGTAGTTGTCAGCAGTATTTAATCAGAAGAAGACTAGTACTTTACCTAGTGACACGATGTAAAATCGTAAGAAAGATAGGCAATGCATGGTAGTGACAACAAAGAGTGGTAAGGTACTTTCTAACACTATTATTGCAGGCACTGAGTAGACTAAGGATGCAGCTTCTGAGACTGATAGATAGGCTAGACATCAGGCAGATAAGGCAGTTTTGTTCGATGATGATGATGAGATACTATTGGATCAGAAGAAGACCAAAGAGAACAGTGGTACGCAACAAACAGAAGCAGAGAGACCTCACCCTTTGCCACCTGTTCGCAAGACACCACCTCCATTCCCACAGAGATTGAAGAAAAAGGCCGAGGATGGTAAGTTTCTTAAAATTTATTTCAATACTTAAGAAAATATAAGTCAACATCCCATTGGTAGAAGCACTAGAGAAAATGCCCGGTTATGCCAAATTTATGAAGGATTTGATTACAAAAAAGGATAGTTTTTTTAGCCAGCCAACAACTTACATCAATGTAGAGACATTGCTACAAGGTCATTGGTGGAAAACAAGGAAGATCCGGGCACATTCACTATACCTTGTACCATTGGTAATTTTGATTTCACTAGGGCTCTATGAGACTTGGGCGCTAGCATAAATTTAATATCGCTAGCCATCTACAGACAGTTAGGCTTGAAAACCCCCAATTGATCTTCAGCTCAATGAATTGCCAGTCTATTTGAAGTACGTATTTCTTGGTGAGCATAACACTTTGCAGTTATTATTGATGTAGCTTCGAGTGAAGAATAGGTCACAACACTAGTGGAGGTATTGCTGAGGTATAAGAAAGCCATTGGGTGGACTATTGCTGATATCATAGGTATTTCTCCTGGCATTTTCACTCATAAAATTCAATTGGAGGAGTATTGCATTCCCAGTATTAAACACCAGAGGAGATTAAGCTCACTTATACAAAAGGTAGTAACGAATGAAATCATTAAGTGGTTAGATACAGGTGTGGTCTATCCCATATCCGACAGCAACTGTCCTATTCAATATGTCCCTAAGAAGGGAGGTATGGCAGTTGTCGTGAATGATAAAAATGAGTTGGTCCCACTTAGGCCAGTCATTGGATGGAGAGTCTGCATTGACTATAGAAAGATTAACAAATAGACTTTGAATGATCATTTTCTAATGCCCTTCATGGATCAAATATTAGATAGGTTGGCAGGCAGAGGTTGGTACTATTTTCTTAATTGGTACTCTGGCTATAACTAGATCTCCACAGCACCAGAGAACCAGGAGAAGAACACCTTCACATGTCCTTATGGAACCTTTGCATCCAAGTTTATGCCATTTGGACTATGTAATGCTCCTGCCACATTCTAGTACTGCATGATATCTATATGCTCTGACATGGTGTAGGACACTATTGAGGTATTTATGGATAATTGTTTAGTGGTAGGTGATACTTTCAATGACTATTTTTTAAATCTAAGCAGGGCTTTGCAGAGATGTGAGAGGCTAACCTAGTTTTGAACTAGGAAAAATATCACATCATGGTCAAAGAGGGTATTGTGCTAGGTCACAAGATTTCTAAAAAGGGGTTGGAGGCCGATAAGGCAAAGATAGATGTGATTGAGAAATTGCCTCCTCCTATCTCTGTAAAGGGTGTCCGCAGCTTCCTGGGCTAGGTAGGTTTTTGTAGGTGTTTTATCAAGGATTTCTCTAAAATTGCACACTTGTTGTTCAAGTTATTAGAGAAGGAGATAAATTTTTACTTCGATGAGGCATACATGAAAGCATTTGAGTACTTGAAGGACAAGTTGATATCAGCCCCAGTGATTGTTGCTCCTGATTGGTCTGCCCCATTTGAGATCATGTTTGATACTACCGGTGTTGCCTTGGGGGTTGTGCTAGGGAAGATTCACAAAAAGATTTTTTATCCCATATACTATGCTAGCAAAGCGCTAAATGCAGTCTGAAAGAATTACACTATCACCGAGCAGGAATTGTTGGCAGTAGTGTATGCATTTGAAAAATTCAGAGCATACCTTTTGGGTACCAAAGTGATTGTGAACACTGACCATGCAGCCTTTTGATATTTGATGACAAAGAAGGTTGTTAAGCCAAAGTTGATCAGATGGGTCTTATTGCTCTAAGAATTTGATTTTGAGGTGAAAGACCATAAAAGGAGTGAAAATTAGGTAGCTGACCACTTTTACATGATGGAAGATGAAAATAGAGTTAAGGTTGAACTTGACATTGATGATTCCTTCCGAAATGAATAGGTTTTAGTTGCCACTCTTGATATCAATCATTGGTTTGCTGATTATGTTAACTATTTTGTTAGTGATCTTATGCTTGAAGATATTACCTTCCCCCAGTGAAAGAAGTTTTTGCATGATATTCACAGGTTCTTTTGGGATGATTCATACCTATTCAGCATATGTTCTGACAATGTCATCAAGAGGTGCATCCCAAAAGAAGAGATGTTAAGCATTTTGGAGGCTTGTCACTCATCACAGGTAGGTGGACACCACAATAGGAGTCGTACAGCGCAAAAGATACTGTAATGTGGATACTAATGGCCTACTATTTATTAAGATACACATGACATGGTGAAGATTTGTGAACGGTGTCAAAAGAAGGGGAATATATCTAGGCGTCAAGAACTACCTATGACACCAATCCTGGAGGTAGAGTTGTTTAATGTATGGGGCATCAATTTCATTGGGCCATTTGTGAACTCATATGGAATGAAGTACATTCTTGTAGCAGTTGAATATGTCTCCAAATGGGTGGAAGTTGTTGCCTTACTAGACAATGAGAGAAAGAGTATTGCTGGTTTTATGGGAAGAAACATTGTTTTTAGGTTTGGAACTCCCAAGGCTATCATCAGTGATAGGGGCTCATATTTCTGCAATAAGATATTTCAGACTCTACTGGCAAAATATGGTGTGAGATAACACAAGTTAGCTACTCCATATCATCCCAGTCTAGTGGGCAGGTTGAGGTATCGAATCAAGAAATCAAGGAGATTCTAGCAAAGTCTATAAATGCCAATAGAAAAAATTAGGAAAAGAAGCTTGATGACACTCTATGGGCATATCAGACAGCTTTTAAAACACCCATTGGTATGTCGCCATACCAGTTAGTGTTTGGAAAGGCTTATCATTAGCCTGTAGAGCTGGAACATAAGGCGTTGTGGGCCTTGAAAAGTTGAACTTAAATTGGAGTGAAGCTGCGCATATAGGGCTAGATCAAATCAATGAAATTGCTGAGTTTTGTTTGCGTACGTATAAGAGTGATACTCTTTACAAAGAGAGGATGAAACTATACCATGATAGGCATATTGAGTAACGCCAATTCAGCAGTGGGAAAAAAGTGTTATTGCTTAATTCAAGGCTAAAGTTATTCCCAGGCAAGATGAGGTCAAAGTGGTCTGGACATTTCACCATCACACAAGTATTTTCTCATGGAGAAGTGGAACTTGAAGCTCAAGATGGTCATAGGTTCAAAGTGAATGGACAGCAAGTGAAGCGGTACTTGGGATCTCCAGAAGAAGTGAAAGTGGTTAAAGAACTCCAACTTGATGAAGTCTGAGTAGTCAAGGGAACTGCGTTGTACAACGACGTAAAATCAAACGTTGCTTAGGAGGCAACCCAAGGATTGTACTATCATTAGATAGGTTAAATTTTGTTATTTGAGGTTTTAGTATCATGGTGTGTTCAATGAGTGCAGGGTCTCAGAGGAGGAGAAAACCATAAAAAATAGCATAAGCTACCCACTACGGGCACCTATACGGATCGTATAGGGCACCACGCCTCATGGTAGAGTGGCGTGATGAGCATAGTCTCTAGGACCTTCAGGAATACATGAGGGATTACAACCCGTGAAGGACTTCATGGACCATTTTTCCTTTTGTGAATCCTAGGTAAGGTCCCTCACTTGTTATCAAAGTCCATCAATTTGGTAGGCATTATGTCCCATGAAGAACTTCATGGACCATTTTTCCCTCCATGCAACCCAGGTAAAACCACCTCTATTTTTGTTCAACTCCCGTGTCATGAAAGGGGATTATGTTCTATGATCCTCTTCACGAGTACTCACCATGCGTCATGAAGCCTAGTTGGCTAAATTATATTTAGTCGACCTAGTTTTGACCTAGGTTCAAATTAATTAGGAATTTTGTTTTATTACCCATTTCCTCCATAAATCCAAGTCATTCTTCATCTCTCAATATGAATTAACACAAGGAAAACTATAGACGGTCTTCTTTCTCTTCCAAATTCCTTGTTATGAAAACCCTTCCTCCTTCCAAAGATTCAAAGTTCCAACAGTTTTTGTAGGTGTAGTTGCTTGCCCTAGTACTTGGAATGGTGTAGTCAACTTGGAACAAATCAAGTGAAGTCTACCAACACGTAGGTCATTACAGATGGTATTCATCACCACTGGCCATAAGGATTACCTGTGAAGAAGTGAAGAGCTACACAGTATTGAAGCCCAAGTTAAAAACTATGAGAGAAGGACCACATACTGTTAACTCCAGTATGGTCCGTAGTAGTCGATCATGAAATGCGCCAACTTCATTTTTCCTAGTTGGTTTAGGATTTGGTTTTGCATTTCTGTAAATACCCAAATTTATTTTATTTTTAGGGTTCAACATTTTTCTAGTTTTTGAGTACTTTGTGAACATTGTGAAGAAACACTTAGTTACTTTTGGAGACTGATTCTTGAAATATCATTTTTGTTTTCATCTTTGATTTGTGATTCGTGTGATTGATTCAAGATTGATTTCTTTATCTGCATAGGTATTAATTCAAGAATTCTTCATAAATTCTTGTTCTTTTACTTACAAGTATGACTAGCTAAACCCACAACTTGGGTTATGGGAATCATGATGACTTAACTAGAATAGGAAAAAGTAGGATTGATATTCGTGATTTTTTTTGCATGTGTTATGATTTCTTCATTTAAAAGTCTTTCTTAGTGAATGCACGCATTAAGAACTTGCTCGTATTTATTTCTTGCTCGGGAGAAAAGTATTGATTAGGAAAAGACTTCACAACAGAAATTCAAAGAGTCTGGGTTCGAAAGAAGAGATAAATTTTGTCTAAGTTACTTGAGACCGGAAGGAGATAGTACTCTGGGATCCAGGGTGAGGGTTAGTGAAGTAAACATTCTGAGACCGGGAGGAGATAAATAAAATACATCTAAGAACGATCGGGAGGTGTATTATATGTTACCCAACTCGCTAGATTTTGCATGCAATACGTTGAACAATATCATGAATACGATTATCCTATTAATTTACAAGTTCTGGGGAACACAATCCTAGTCTACTCTTCATATTGTTTACAACCTAAATCTTGTTTACTTGTTATTACTCTATCGTTTGTTCTTAAATCATAAACAAAAACCCCCACTTTTACTTTATGCAAGTTTATTTTAGGGTAGTAGCAATTACAAATAAATAGTGATACCTAATTAAACATTTTTCAACCTATTCCCTGTGGGTTCGACCCCGACTCTTAGTTGGGTAAAATATACTGCAAACGATCATCTATATCTCTTTCGAGAGGTGTAATTGGGTGTTATCAACCATAGCCTACCTCAAAGCCAAACACGCACGCTCCAAGTCCACTTCTCAATAGTTTTTCACTCCAAAATGACTCCACATGCCTCCACACTATCATAATATCGACCATCTCGTCAATATGAATATTTTGATACTAAAATCATACTTTTCGAAGACAAACCCAAAATTGGGTCTAAAACGGTATTATGGGACCCGTAATGGGAATTCCAAAAATGACTCTGTGAAAATTTTCTAAACGTATTATTAATTTTGTACTCCAAAATGGGACACAAATCAATGCTCAAAACGGCCTAAATCAACCTAACAATAATTTTCACCAATAAAGCTTTAACTAAGCTTTGACAACCCCTTTGGTCAACAAAATTACCTCAAACTGATGCATGAACACTACCCCGAATCTACCAACACGTAGCCACGATTTCCACGAACTCAATGCACTTGGAATCTCCCAATTTGGTGTTCCCTAGCTCCCAAAATCATGTTTTGAAGTTTGAGGAACAAGGCTAAAACGGGTCTTAGAATGACCCTCTGATGTCGCAAAAGCGAACCCGAAGGTCGCTTAAACAAGCCTTACCAAAAGGTGGGCTTAGCTAAAGTGAGCCTATCTCAGTAAAGAAATAGGTCACTTTCGCGAAGCCCGTGCCGCTTAAGCAACAATCGCTTATGGCCGGCCATCGCTATAGGGATGCCCTAGTTGCTTTAGCTACCAAAGGCCGCTTTAGCGACAAGATCAGACTCAGCCATACTAGCTGAGTTCTGGAAAACGCCAAGCCTCCGACAGGGTTCTCGAGATTCGTTCAGAACCTCGTGCATGAAAGTAAACTATGCTACCCCACCAAATTCAATGTTTCGTACTCAATGACGCAGTCAAATTTTCCATTTAAGGTCGTCTCAACAAAATATGGGTCTCAAACCTAAGCATATTTTTTGCCATTTCCACAAGGAGGCTCGAAATGAGACTAGAAGCCTCGAGACACAAACAAAGGGTCATTTTAGACCAAACTCGATATTTTGAAGCTAATTGCACATACAAAATTGCAATCCAAGCATGTTTTCCTAGAATATTGACCAAAGTCAACCTTAGGCCAAATTTCAAAGGCTAAAGAGCTAAATGGCCCCAAACTCACACCAATTTCCTCGATACTTATGTCGACCATGATACTAGCCTAATTTGCCTATTTCTGAGCTGATGAAATCATTAAAATTCCATTCTGAGGTTGCTTTCCTAGAGTTTTAAATAAAGTCAACCATTCAAACTTCAGGCGACCAAACTATCATTACCAGCAAGTCATAAATGGCTTAGGGTCGCTACCGAAAGGCTCTAAATGCTGAAAAGATCAAAAAGAATGAAAATAACCTAGAGGGTCAATACAACATCCACTACTAAAAGTACTTTCATAATCGAAAGTCAAAGGGATAGGAAATAACCCAAGGGCACAAAAAGATTAGAAGTTAGGACCACAACCTCCACCAGGCCTAGAGGTACCTTTTCAGGTCAAACAACGCCAACCAAAAACTCAGTCTAAGAGAAAACTCTCAAATTTTCACTTTTCTTCTTCATATCTCAACCCAATATCCAATTTCTCTATTTCGATACTAACTTCAAATCAACAAGAACAAACTCAATCGAATGCAACAGACTCATCCGAGATAAACTATAACCACACAGATTTCTCAGAATTTGGTAACACACAGTTAAGAGAAATTGTTAAATATCTTCTAAGTCTAATTCTTTTCTTTATACTCTAAACTCAAGACTTTTAGTCATCATGGGTGTCCTACCTATCCTATACCACAATAACAGCTCCTAACACCATCTGAACATTTCCCCAATAACTACAAAGGATATGCAAGCACCACCTTAACATCAAAGAGCGGCAAGAACTCAACATAAGCAACTTATCTCGGGGCACAAGCCTAAAATTCTATCCCAATAACTCCTAAAACCAATATCTTGAGTCTGAAACCTATCTTATAACTCCTAAAACCAATATCTTGAGTCTGAAACCTATCTTTCAAAGATTAAATGGTTGCTTAAAAGGGCAACCAAATCCACAGGAGGAAAAATCGCACTGAGACCAACTCTAATGTCACTCTGTTACCAATAGGACTTCTAAAAACCAAAACAATATAAGAGCCTGACCCCAAAAGTAGCCAACACTAAGGCCATGAGTCCATACCACAAGGAACATTACTAGCTAACCACAATGACACAAGCGAACCTCGCACCCTTAATAAGAAATCAAGAGATTATCCCACGAGTACTTTGACTCCATCTTAAGGCTAAGCTTTCTAAGAGAAATTTCATTCGCCCATGGAAATGAAAGTCTAACATAGTCAAAGTATACCACAACAGAAAACCCAAATCAACAATCTAATTATTGATCCATCGACACACCCGTTATATTTATCGGCAGAACTAAGGCACAACATGGAATCATCGAGATTGAAGATAGTCCAGGTTGTAAGGTAAAGCAAGCCTATGACTAAAATTTCTTATACGTATTGACTAACCACCTTAAAGTCCATAAGTCACAAGAGCACACTAAGGTAATTTTGATCAATAAAGACTCATCAATATGAACGCTCTCACTCCACAATTATCCCTTTCCGCTAATTTTTGGTCGGTCACAAGCATAAGAAGACCACCATTTCCATGAACCCAATAAAATCTTCTTTACAGAATGCTTCAAGCTAAAACATCACCATACTTAGAATGAATAAGGAAAAATTTATTTCCAGCCTTCCCAACTCAGCATAACCATTTGACACCATATCACACAACCAGATGAGCCGATCACTTAACCATCAAACTTACTATGAAAAGACAACCCAGCAAATCCGAAGGGCAAACCTTAACCTTGGGAACTAAGAACATGAAATTGAGAGAAGAAAGAATCAATGAACAAGATCTACAATTGACCACAAGGGCCACACCAATAGACACACCCTTCTCAAGGCCGCAACCTCACACTAGCTAAGCATGCTAAGAAGGGGGTAAGCTACAGAGTGGAAAGGATCAACCCAAGAAAACTCTAGTGACTAAACATAACTCTATTAGGGAAAACAACTAAGTTTAACATCCCCAAGGTATAGCTCTACCACTACTACCACATCACAGTAAAATCAACATGATCTAATACTAAAAGAAATAACCTAGGAAAGATAAACACATACACATAGTTTCAAATAAAACTTTCATAGCAACAATAGGCAAGTAACCAGGCTAAATAAGCACGCTCACATAATTACATGTAAAGTAGTTACTAGAGTCACAAGATGAATCTAACAATCCAAGTAATCACTGGTGGCTAGGAAGACCCCAACACCCAAGCACTACAAGCAGGGAAGGTCCTAGAAATAATTTCACACAAATACGATTGATACCTAGAGCCTCATCCTCTATCTGACCTGTAGAAGCATGGGATGGAATGCGTCTGTCCTCGAACTGAACATCTAAACTAACTGTAATACTTGGGGTACCACCTCTAACTGACTATCCCTGAGCCCTATGAATTCGATCCTGCCGGGCCTATCGCCGGCGATGTGTGACTGTAGGACACTCCCTAGCCAGATGCCCAAGATCACCGCACATATAACATTTTCACCAAATGTAGCCCACTGAGATAAAACAGTTGAATTAGTATGATCCCCAAAACCTAAATGCTCAGATAGCAAACCTTGAGATATCTGTCATGAACTCTGTCCATCATGGGTAACATAACCTATCACAGGACCGCCTACAACCTGAGGTGCTTCTACCATGGGTGTGGTAGTTCTAGAGTAGAGCTGATCCTCACTAAGATGATTCCTACCTTGAAGCAGGGTGTTAATATACTGCGCTAATGGCGAGATCTCCTATATCTACCTCTATAAGTCTCCATATATGTGTGCTCCATAGACCTCACATAACTGACCACTTGAGAAAACTAGACCCAATAGCTATCAAGTCTTGTGATGCTAGATGGAGAGGCAGAATCAATCCCTCAATAAACCTTTGAATCAACTCTCACTCGGTAGGAAACAAGTGAAAGCCTGTCTGTCCCACTCCATAAACTCAATCATATATTCAAAAATGGGCAAAGAACCTTGCTGAGGACCAACAGATCCAACTCTAGGATGAGAACCGCTCGATGCACCCAAAAGTACTCCTACCTTTGGTGTATGCTCATCGAGATACTGAATCTTCAACACTGGATCCAAAAAAGCTGATGTGGTCATAGATACTGTCAAAGCCTATGTAGTATGTGTTGAAGCTCCAGCCATGTCTATCGGAAAGCTCTACAATCCATCTAAGAAGGAATGAATTCCAAAAAAGTATTTAGAGGATGATCAAAGAAATTCACACGATATGGAATCTAGAATAAAGCTTTCCTAAAATGCTCTATAGCCTCCCAAAGGTTGGATATGGACATCTTCTCATCGATCTGTAGGACTCTATTAGGCACTTGCTCTTATATCGATGATACCGATAAACCTAAGCTCTGATACCAATCTGGCACGATCCAATTTCTCAAGTAATAATGGATCCTACTATTAACCCACTAGTAGGTAAGCCTAACCCCACAGTCCGGAATCATAGGCAATAAATCATTACAAGCGGAAAGAAAGAAATGAATAATAATAATAATAATAATAATAATAATAAGATAAATACAACAATATAACCTTCCAAGACCTGGTATCAGTCGGCAGTCGAGCCACTAGATCAAATAAGGAAGTATAAAGCTTATATGAATACAATAATAGTGATAATAATACAGACTATCTCCAAATACCAAATAAAGACTAGTCCAAGCCAAAATACAAGGAGATAGGTAACTCTGACCGCCAAAAGCTCACCCAAGTCTACAAATATCCATGAGCTGCTCCGCACGATATCCAAATCAGTAGTGAAAACTCATACTATGATCTGCAGGTGCAAAAGTAAAGTATGAGTACCAGCAAGTAGACTCACTAGGCATCGACCAACCGAGATCCAAAGATAAAGCAAGTATAAAGAGCATGTAAGCAAGGAGTATACATCATAAGTAACTAATATGAATAATACGGAAGCCTACAATAAGAAACATCTTATATAAGAAAGAGAGAGTAGGTAAGAAACAACCAAGAAAACTAATGACGTACCTGGTGGCGCCAGCCTAAGACCTAAACACGATGACACACTACGGAGGAGGACAACTAAGTGACAACCTACTAATAGAACTAATCACAGATATCACATAAAGTCCTTAAAGGACCGTATCAACTAAATCCCTACACAAAATGTTAGATCAATAAGAACAAGGGCAGTAACTATTTTCAAACAAGAGACCACCCTTTATACTGCCACAAGTTTGAAAATAGTAAGATAATACTTCTCGAGCCCCTGTGTGACCAGGAAGTTCACTCACAAATAGGTAAACTCATGATGGCATCCCATACTACCAACAGTTACAAACATCTATGTTGGTGATAGACAATGCATATATGCATGAAAGTAATACAACTAGGAGTACCGTCTATGCCAAGCACCTCATACCAAGATATATACACCTACTTCTAGTCCCAGCCAAGAAGTAGGACCCATGCGCCTCTATAGGATTGTCATAGGGGGTTTAGGAATGCCCCTATATACTGCCTGGTCCCAATCCAGGTCTTATATAAATCTATAACATGAGCTCATTCTCAATGCCTCGAATCAATATTATAAATGAGCGCATCCTCGATACCTTGAATTGGTATAATAAAATAAATACATCCTCAATTCCTCGAACCAATATAATAAAATTAGCACATCCTTGATGCCTTGAATCAGTATAATAAAATGAGCGCACCCTCGATGCCTCTAGTTCACTAAAATAGTAGTAATAAAGGTAGTACGACCTCTATTCAAAAATCAGTATAAAATAGTTTGTGTACTTTCTCAAATTAATACTAGAACCAATGCATGCACTGGGTCAACTATATCCATGAGAAAACAATGATCTAATGCAATGCATATCGTCACCAGCATCCAAACAACATGCACAATCACATACAATAATGACTCTACAAGCACCTTACCCTCTAGAGCATAAAAACAAGGCTCACAAATACCACCGACCTCTAGTCAAGGCCTAAATCTCAAATCTACTCCTCTAACTCAACCACAAGGCCTAGAAGGGAACTCAACCCTAATTAGGTAACAAAAAAGAGGAAAATGATGAAATGGGTGCTCAACTAGTCAATCAATACCATAGATAGCCCCGCCAAACAGCAACAAGAAAGCATAAGTGATTCTAACTCTAAATCCAGAAATGGAATCCAATCACTATTCACAAGCCTAACCGGATGAGGACCACTACACCAAGGCTTCAAAATAGGTACTACCCATAGAAGAGGACACTAGGTCTCAGAAACTCCTGCCAACAACTATATCAACTAAGGTTCATCCCAAAATCAATTCTAAGGCGCTAATCCACCATCCACCATAAACATCAATTATTTTACCTAAAATAGTCTAATCAAGGCCACACTAAGGTATAATAAATAATCTTACCAACTAGATGGAAAATCTAATAACGGAAAACTAGCCTAAGGCTCATATTAGGACAAAGAAGCAAGAAACTAGGAATTAAGCCTAGCCCATCATATACAATCCAAAATACAAGTTATTTATTCTAAACAATACCTTATGAAGCTAAATCAAAAAAAAAGAGATTCTAGCCTACCTCAAAGCCGAACACGCGCACTCTAAGTCCACTTTTCAATAGCTTTTCTCTCCAAAAAAGAATTCAAAGGGCTCCACCCTATCATAATGTCAATCACCTCATCAATAGGAATGTTTTGACACTAAAGTCATTTTTTGAATACGGACCAAAAATTAGATCTAAAATGGAATTGTGGGACCCGCAATGGGAATAAGAAAAACAACTCTTTGAAAATGTTATTAATGAATTATTAATCTTGTACCCCAAAATAGGGCATAAATTGATGCTCAAAATGGCCTAAATCAGCCCAACAATACTTTTTACCATTAAAGCCCTAACTAAGCTTTGACAGCCCTTTTAGGTATGAAATTACCTCAAACTGGTGCCTCGAACTCTTCCCTGAATCTACTAACACGAGCCATGACTCTGACCAACTCAATGCACTTGGAATCACCCAAATCAGAGTTCCCTAGCTCCTAAAATTGTGTTTTGAAGTTTGAGGAACAAGGCTAAAAATGGGTCTTAAAATGACCATCTGATGTCACAAAATCGAACCCAAAGGTCGCTTAAGCTAGCCTCACCAAAAGCTGAGATTCGCTAAAGTGAGACCCTGTTGCCTTAGAGAAGTCCATGTTGCTTAAGGGACAACCGCCTATGGCTAGCCATCACTTTGGCGATGCCCTAGTCGCTTTAGCGACCAAAGGACGCTTTAGCAATGAGATCAGACTCAGCCATACCAACTGAGTTTTGGAAAAGGCAAAGCCTCCGACGGGGTGCTCGGAGTTTATTTGGAATATCGTGCATGCAAAAAAACTATGCTACCCTACCAAATTCAATGTTTTGTACTCAATGACGCAGTAAAAATTGCCATATGAGGTCGTCTCAGCAAAATATGGATCCCAAACCAAGCATGATTTTTGCCATTTTCACAAGAAGGCTCGAAATAAAATCAAAATCCTTGGGATACGAACAAAAGATTATTCTAGACCAAATTCGATATTTTGATACTAACTGCACTGATGGAATTTCAATTCAAGCACGTTTTCCAAGAATATTGACCAAAGTCAACTTTAGGCCAAATTTCAAAGGTTAAAGCGCTAGATGGCCTCAAACTCATACGGATTGCCTCGATACTCGTGATAACCATGCTACTAGCCTAATTTTCCCATTTTAGACCTGATAAAATTGTCAGAATTCCATTCTGAGGTTATTTTCTTACAGTTTTGACCAAAGTCAACCATTTAAACACCAAAAGCTCCAATACAGAGAATCGAGCATAAAACTCAAATGAACGAATAGGCGATCTAACTGTTAGTGCCAACAAGTCATAAATGGCTTGGGATCTCTAAAGGAAGGCTCTAAATGCTGAAAACATCAAAAAGGACTAAAATGATCTCGAGGGTCATTACATTCTCCCAAAGTTCCACTCCAATCTTCAAGCTAGGGTTTCAAATGTAATCAGATTCTTTTTCAATTTCTGAGTAAATTCACCAAGGTAGGTGGGGATTGATTCATGGGTTCCTTTCACCCATGGAGTCCCAAGGTTTTCTCAAAACCTTTATTTAATTTCAATTGTTATTTAACCCTAATTTTGATAAATTGCATTGGCCTATTTCAATTTCATTTTTAGATGTTATCTATGATCATTATAAGCATGATTTTATATGAATTTTATGATTTCAAGTGGAATTATTAATGTCCATGCATAAAACTATTTTCAATTATGATTATGAAGTTCAGAGATGATTTTTCAAGAGTTGTTTATGAATTCAATGATTTTCAAAAGAAAGCTTTTACAAATGAAGTTAAGATGCATGAATTTACGATGAAAGGTATGATGATGATCACTTATGATCCAAAGAAAGTTATTATAGTATGATAAGGACAATTCTCACACAATCATGTTTAAAATGGTGAGAAGGACAACTCTCTCTGATTTTATAGATTCTTATAAACCACTAAAGTTAATGAGCTACTGTTATTATGTTGCGTAAAGATGAATTGGTAGGTAGTTACTATCTTTTTCTATAATATTTATGATCATATTTTAATAAATTCCATTGGAATATTAACTAAGCACCGAGAGAACTTTTAGTTGGGTTTTGGTCCGATAGCATAGTTAGTTACTCAAGAGAACCCTAGTAGCAACCTGAAGTCCCAAACTACATTGCCCACGTAGCTTGCCTTTATGGCGTAGCTAGTGTATCCACATATAGCTATTGAGTTGAAGTTGTTTCTCATGGAGTCTACCTTGGCAAGTAGCCTCTCTCTTCTCGATGTGGGAGTTACATCAGATTCCATGTCATAGCTCGTATGGTCGTAAGATGTCAGTTAAAGTTCTAATCCCACATTTAAGTTATATGCAAAGATGAAACATTTACTATGAACTTTATGAAGCATTGACCATAAGTTTTCATGATATTCAAATCCTTTTAAGTTGTTTCATGTTCATTATGATTGGTCATGCATCCTATGCCATATTTTTCATGTCCTATTACTTGTTCATTCATAACTCACATACTTAGTACCTTTTATGTACTAACGCATATTTTGTCTACATTGTCTCATAATGTAGGAGCAGAGGATGACCATCCTACTCATGGCTAAAGTTGTTTAAGTTATCAAAGGTTGGTGAGTCCTTACTCTTTGGGGACATAGCTTTGCTTTCATATTGCTACTTGACCTTCTCTTATGTTTCAAATGAGATAGGATCTTTTCCTAAGCCCCCATCAAAGGATAGCATAGAGGCATGTTAGATTTTGAATTGATGGAAGTCCATTTTGGACTTTTGGATATTTCTATTCCTTAGACTTGTACTTTTGAATTTATTCTTCTACTTATGTTGTTATGTTCTTTACCTTGTGTATGCAATGTATGCTAATATGGCTTGGTTTGGATCCCTCGTAATCCCAATTGTCATGTCACGTCTAGGACCTAGGCTTGGATCATGATAAACTTGTTATCAGAGCACAAGATTTAAAGAATCCTAAGGGGTCTAACATCACGGTTTAAGTAGAGACTTGTTCATTGGTGTGAAGTTCCATATCCATGAATAGGAGGCTATGAAACATCTTAGGAAAATCTCATTTGTTCATGATATATGTCGTGCGACAGAGTGGTACTCTAAGGCTTTCCCTTCCAACGATTGTTCTTTGTTATTTTCATAAAATACCTCCATAAAGATACCCCGCTCGAGGGAATATGTTTGATGAAGGGAAACAAGCTCCGAATGAGCCCTTGGATGACCAAGTAACTATTATTGAGTTTCGAGCATCCTTCCAAATGCTTGCTCAAGCCATGATGGCATGAGTCAATCATAAGGTGGTTTATCCCATGAAACCTAGTGTGGGTATGGTGGCAACAAGAGTTCATGACATCATTAGGATGAATCCTTTGGAGTTTTAGGGTTCCAAAGTGGAAGAAGATCCACAATATTTTATAGATAGTATTAACAAGATTGTAGAGATTATGGGGATTAGCCTGGTTCAGAGGGCGAAGATGGCTACGTATCAATTGAAGGGTGTTTCCCAAATTTGGTTTGATTAATAGATGATCGAGAGGCCTAGAGAGGCAGATTATGTGGCTTGAGATGAGTTCAAAGGAGTGTTTCTTGATCATTTTTTCCCCATTAAAGTTGAAGAAGGCCAAGTTACAAGAATTCATCAATCTTAAGCAAGGTGGTGTGAGTCTGAGGGAGTATTCCCTCAAGTTTAATTAATTTTCAAAATATGCCCCATTCATGGTTACCGACCCAAGAGATTGTATGAGCAAGTTTGTGTCGGGTGTGGCAGATGTGGTTTCCAAAGAGTGTAAGAAAGTTATGTTGATTCCGTAGATGGACATCTCTAGACTTATGACCTATGTGGAGAAAATAAAAAGCGAAAAGCTTAAGGATAAAAGTGCTATGGAGTCTAAGAGGGAAAGGACCGGTGGTGGTGATTCCTCTTATGTTAGGTCTAGAAGTGGTGTACGCCCTCATTTTCGCCAAAATTATTTCGGACAAGGATCTTCAAATTCCACTACTCCAAGGTTTGACAAGGATAGGGTGTACAACCCTAAGCCTCAAGGAGGTACTTCTATTGGACAAGTGTCACGAACCGACCTAGGGCCTAGTTGTAATATGGAGATCAAAACCCTAAAGAGCTCCAACCAAGCCTCTTATATATATCATAAGCATACATAAGGTAAAATTTTAAAAGCGGAAACATCATAAGAGATTCTAAACCATGAATAGAAATCTGAAAATATTTTATGACAACATAGACTCAAACATATGTCCAACTAGATGCCTCTAAACATGAGTATGGGCGGGGGCTAATACATGTCCCTAGCTTACCCCTAAGTTTACGACGTAAATAAAAGTCTTTAAAAAAGAAAATAGTAACCAACTTGAAACTAGTCCCCGGTCAATGAGGACTCACCACAACACCTTCGGATAGGAATGCCTACTAGTTATGTGGACGATAAGGATCTTTAATCTCAACCCCTACATTATGAGACAATGTAGGCAAAAAGTATGCATTAGTACATTGGAATGTACTAAGTATGAGGGTGTGACATGCAACGTAAATCATGGAATGCAAAGGTCAAGTAAAACACATGTTAAGTTGGAATACGTAAAGTTATGAGAAAATTATATTGACCGAAGCATTTAAAAGCATAAGTTCAAAATCATAACATACTTAAGAAATCATACATATGTGGTATAGGAACCATAACCGATAATAAGACTATGCGAGCTATAACATGGAATCGATGATACCCACACCGAGAAAGAGGAGGCTATTTTGCCAAGGTAGACTCCTAATCATGAACATGTGCTATTTGTGGATCCACTAGCTAGGCCATAAAGGCAATCCTATGGTGGCACGTAGTTATGAGATAAGAGACTTTATATAAGGACCCCTTGCTTCGAGCCCCCACATCAAGTCCACATTCGGTGCTAAGTCAAATCCCACGGAATACATACATAACATAAGATCATAAATTTCATATATCATAGTCATGATCATAGGCTTAAAAATTATAGGGTAGATCATTTTCATAACATAAGTAAAATGCGGGTATTGTCCTTCCACATTAAAAAATCATACGTACATAGACATAATTCATACTTGGAAATTAGGGCAAAACTTGGATGCATAATCAATTTGAATGAGATTCATAATAATATCTTTGAAATTATTAAATAAAACTTTTCATGGAATATAACTTGAAAATTCATAATCATAGCTTATACTTGAAATTAGGGTATGACATGAATGCATGATCAATTTACTTAAAAATCATGAAATTTACTTGAAAACATGCATGATCATAAACTTTATATTAGCCCATACATAGTTCATATAGATAATATCATTTGGAAGTATAATTGAAAATACTCATATTTTACATCATGAACCCTTGGAATTAAAATAAAAGAATTCATGAAAAAACTCTTCAATTTAATTCAATAGCCATCAATTTATATCAAAATAGACTCATGATCATACTTTAAAACAAAATTCATGCAATTAGAATAGAGATCACAAAACCCATAAAATATCATACTTTAATTTGATAGAAAACTTGAGAAATATATTGGGCTTCATGGAAGAAAGGATCCATGAATCAATACCCACATACCTTGAGTGAGAACACAAATTAATTTGGAAGAACTTGAGAATTTTGATGGAGAAATTGAGTGAATTTGCTTGAAGTCGTCAATGAAAATCCTTAAGAGCCTTTTTTGTAGAGAGAGAAATATTTGATAGATGAATTGTAAAGAATGAATTGAATTATAGGTTTAGGTTAATTTATAGAGTTGAATTACGTCCTAAAAATTTCTAGATTCATTAACTAATAATTTGGGAAAAGTCTAAAATGCCCTAAAATAAAACTAAATTCGGCCAGGACACTTTCCCAGGTCCGCCACGCGTACTTGTTGCAACCAACTCGGCCAAAAGAGTGTCCCCAAGTCCGCGACATGGCCCTGTCGCGGACTACTCTTTCTTGTGCGACTTTCCAGGTCCTCGATGCGGTTCTATCATGGACCACACTATTTTGTGGTTTCTTCAAAAATCTTTCTTCCATTCTACGGGTCCTAAAAATCCACCGAGACTATTTTCTCATAGGTTTTGACCCCCTGATCGATATTCCAAATTCGAATTTTCAAAAAAAATTAAGAATAATATGTTACATGAGTGGCCTATTTCCAAGGCATTCTTAAGGTATATTTTTATTTTTTTGAGGGATGTTACAAAGTTACTCCCGCATGCAAGAAATGTGGAAAGAATCACAAGAGAGAGTGTCTAGCAGGATTAAATGTGTGATATCAATGTGGTAAGCCGGGTTATCATGCTAAGGAGTGTGAGGTTAAAGTTGGTCGTCCTCAAGGCCAAGTTGCTCATGGAGTCCAAGTATAACAAGGTGTCCAATCTCAACCAAATGGTGGTCAACGCAACAACCAATTCTATGCTCTTCATGGTAGGCAAGAGGTGGAGGAGACTCTCGATGTTGTTATTGGTATGTTATGGGTCTTTCACTATGTTGCTTATGCCTTACTAGATCCGGGTGAAAATCTTTCTTTTGTTAATATTTATGTGGCCATGAGATTTGATGTTAGTCCCAAAATATTGTTATAGCCTTTTTCTATTTATATTCCCATAGGTGAGTCGGTTATGGCTAAAAGAGTACAGAAATTGTCTGATCTCGATTTTTCACAAAGTTACCCCATGTGATCTAGTTGAACTTGAGATGACCGATTTTGATGTTGTCCTTGATATGGATTGTCTATATGCATATTATTCTTCTATTGAATGTAGAACCCGAGTGGTTAAGTTTTAATTCCCAACTGAGCCGGTCCTAGAATGGAAGGGTAGTATTTATGTGTTCAAATGTCAATTCATTTTATGCCTTAAAGCTCAAAAAATAATTTTCAAAGGTTGAATTTATCATCATGTGAGGGTTAGGGATACTAATTTCGAAGCCCCTACTCTAGATTTGGTCCCTATTGCTAATGAGTTCCCGAATATGTTTCCTGATGATCTACCCGATTTTCTTCTTAAAAGGAAATTGACTTTGGCATAGATCTTCTTCTCAATACTTAACCTATTTCTATTCCTCCTTACCAAATGGCTCCTACAAAACTAAAAAATTTAAACGATCAATTGAAAGACTTGTTAGACAAAAGTTTCGTATGTGTATTGATTATCGGCAATTGAACAAAGTAACCATCAAGAATAAATACCCAATCCTGATGATAGATGACTTGTTTGACCAATTGCAAGGGAAAATTTACTTCTCCAAGATTGATCTCCATTTTGGTATCACCAACTAAGGGTGAGGGAAAGTGATATTCCCAAGACGACATTTCAAACAAGGTATGGCCATTATGAGTTCTTGGTTATGTCGTTTGGTTTGACCAATGCCCCTATGACATTCATGGACTTGATGAATAAGGTGTTCAAATAATATTTGTACATGTTTGTAATTGTGTTTACTGCTGACATTTTAGTTTACTCTCGGAATGAGGAGTAGCATGCTAATCACTTGAGGATTGTATTGCAAACTCTTAGGACGAGTTTATTTTCCATGCTCGATAAGTGTGAGTTTTGGCTAAGACAGGTTGCTTTTCTTGGTCATGTTGTGTCTGGTGAAGGGATTATGGTTGATCCTAAAAAAATTATGGCAGTTAAGAATTAGCCTAGACCATTGTCCCCTTTGAATATTAGAAGCTTTTTGGGCCTAGGCGGATATTATAGAAGGTTTGTACAAGGATTTTCATCAATCTCCTCACCTTTGACTAAGTAACTCAAAAGAAGGTGAAGTTTCAATGGTCAGAAGCTTATGAGAAGAGTTTCCAAGAGTTGAAGGATCATCTTATAACCGCTTCTATTTTGACCTTACTGGAAGGGTCCGATGTCTTTGTTATGTATTATGATGCTTCATGTGTTGGTCTTGGTTGGATTTTGATGCAACACGGTAAGGTGATAGCCTATGCTTCTAGGCAACTTAAGTTGCATAAAAATAATTATCCGACTCATGGCTTGGAACTAGCGGCGGTGGTATTTGCTTTAAAGATTTGGAGACACTATCTTTATGGTGTCCATGTAGATGTGTTCACCGACCACAAGAGTCTATAATATGTGTTCAAGCAAATAGACTTGAACTTTCAGCAAAGGAGATGGCTTGAATTGTAGAAGGACTATGACATGAGTGTATTGTGCCATTCGGGTAAGGATAATGTGGTTGTCGATGCACTAAATATATTGTCCATGAGTAGTGTAGCACATGTTGAAGAAGGTAAGAAGGAGTTGGTAAAACATTTCCATAAATTGGAACATTTAGGTGTCCGGTTGGTTGATTCCAATGATGGAGGTATTCTTATTCAAAATAGTTCAGAATTATCTCTTGTAGCGGATGTCAAAGATAAGCAAGACAATGATCCGAAGTTAGTTGAATAGAAGAAGTCTGTAACACCCCGTGTTATCCTAACCTAAACTAGGCTCGATGACAATGAGAAAAATAGAGGAAAAAGACTAACCCTGAGGACTACGGGTGTCCTCTATAAGTCGTAGAAGTTTCTACGAGTCATAGGAATGACTCGTAGACCCTGACCACACTTAGTGAAATTTCAATTTGGAGAAACCCTTCTTATACGTGACCTTACAAGTCATAAAGGTTCCTACAATTCATATGAACGACTCATAGAAATACCTGACACTTAACCCATTTCCATACCTTGAATATTACTTCAATGAGTTAAGTTGACGACCCGTCAAAGAGTGTATGAGTCATAGAAATGACTCATATGAAAAGTTCAGAGACAATTTCTCACAAAATTCAGAAACCTGCAGGACGAGTTGAGTCTACAGCTTGTCGAGTCTTTGATGACTTGTAGACATGATTCGTAGACCCCAACATTTTTTAGCTAGTCAATGACTGAAGGTCACGACCCATAGACATTTTTACGAGTCATAATGATGACCCATAGGTGAAAATTTTCAAGATTTTAAGAAGGGTAAATTGGTCTTTTCCCACCCCTCTTCGACTAAAACCATGACATTTTATGACTAAATTAAGTCTATATCATTACTTTGTATGCATAATACTCTCATTAACACTTTTATTTGAGAGTGAGGATTTAAGAAGATGAGAAAAGCTAGGGTTCAACTTCTTTAAGCGAGGTCTTCGAACTCTTGATCGTTCATCGAGTCTAGGTATGTAAGGCTGAACTAGAATATGGATTTTGTTCCTCCATATGCCCATGATTGTGATAGATTGATTTTGAACAGATTGAATCTCCATGATTGTATTTCTTGAGAAATTCTTGTCCTTAAAATATACAAGTTTTACTGATTATTGATGAAATATTGATTTTCTATAAATAAATTCCTTGAACACATGATTTGAACTACTTGTTACTTAAACCTTAGTAGCATGTTGATTGATATTGAGTTGTATGCATATTAAGATTGAGTTTGGAGCCTTAAATTTTGAATGTATGATTGTGATAGGAATGTGAGTGTGATGGTAGTATTGATCGTGTTGACGAATTGATAGTCCTGAATGTTGTCATAAATGATTGTCTAAACAAATCTCTCTTAACTAAATGATTGAGAATGAATGGGAAATTGATTGGTTGAAATGATTGATTTCATAGAATGAATGAGTTGAAAAGAGTCCAAAAGAGACTTACTGATTTGGTTTGATTTGGATTGATTGTCTTATGAGCTTGAGTCTTGGAAGGAGTATCGAGCAACAAATTAGGTAAGAGTAAGTAATAACTTGAACCCAATAACTATGTCACCAAAAGTAGGAGAGGATTAAACCGTTAAAGTTGGATGTTTCCCAAATTATTATCCTGACATGATATGACTTGATTGGTTTTGGATCCATAATTGTTGATTTGTTCTTACCCTAGCAAGGTATGAACGGACGTGGCAACAACTTCAGCTTATTGTACTATTACTGCCTCATAAGTAATGGTTGTCGGATAAATGATACTCTCATATATGTATTTATAGTACTCTGATTTGGATTAGAATGGATTGAATTAGATTGTATTTGATTTGTCTTTGTGTAATTCTTATTCTTGTTTAGACTTAGAACATCTAGATTGAGTTGTTCACCTTCCCAATTTGAGATCTCTTAGTTAATTTGATTCTACCTTGATCATGTTTTATTCTACTATTTTACATACTCATACATTCCATGTACTGACGTCCATTTGGGTCTGCATTATTTCATGATGTAGAGATAGGTACTAGAGATCATTAACAGACGCATCATTGAGTACCTATTCGCTTATAGCTAGTTGGTGAGTCCTCCCTTTTTCCAAAGGATACCATAGTTATCCTTTCAGATTTGAGTTAGCTTTCCTTTATTTGATTTTTGGTAGTTATGAACCTATCATTAGCATCTCTTAGATTATTAATAGAGGCTTCATAGATAAAAATGTTGATGATGTTGATTCGTTTGTTTTGACTAGTTTCATTCATTTTAGTTGTCGATTGGTAGATGGGTGGACTTTGGCCTTATTTATGAATGGTAATCTTAATGAATTGAGTCTTCCCCTGATTGAGTGTGATTCAATAAATGTGTGATTGGACTAAGTGGTTCACTTGAGAGCCTACAATGGTCTTCGAGTGTCGGCCATGTCTAGGATACCCTCCCGAGGCGTGACAAACTTGATATCAGAGCACAGAGTTCAAGAGTCCTAGAGAGTCTATGAAGCCATGTCTAGTAGAGTCTTGCTTATAGTTGTGTTATGCACCATACTTATAATCAGGAGGCTATATAACATTAGAAATTATTTCACTTCTTTCATATCCTGAGTTCATGCGAAAGAGTTTAACTTTAAAAGTTCTTTCCTAATTCGTGCATTACAGACTCGTAGATAATGCCTCCTAAATGCACCGCCAGTCAGAGGAACGCAGGTTCCACAATCTAAGATGCCCCCACCATCTAGATTGAGGACTAAAGACCAACCTACATGTTATATCCCATACTTTTATACATTGGAATGTTTTTAAGCTCCTCTAAAGTTGTCATGTAATCTATGTTATCCATAACGTTATCAAAATATTCCTAAGGAGGGGAGGATGTAATGCCTCATATTTTGCATAGACTAGTTCTATGTGGGTAGTGATGGTTTGAAATAGGTTTGGAAGGATTTAAAAAGGGTTCGAGGCCAAATAATTTATCATAGTAATCCACCTACTTGCTTCGGCTATAGGTTTGGATATCTTATATAATTAAGCTAATTGATTACACATCTAGCTTAAGTATCAAGGATCACACAGGTTCTTAAGGTAAGACTAATTTCTAACCTACGAAAAGAACAAGTAGGTGATGCACCTACTTGGAATATGTGGGCTGCATTTTAAATAAAAATGGCAAGTAGGTGATGCAACTACTTAAAATGTTGTGGCAGAAATTAAGTGGGGATTAGTGATTAATTATGATTAATTAACTTAATTAGACCACAAAGTGGGCCCCCACCAAGACATGTGGCAGAATTTGATTGGTGGGTGGATGATAATGGGACACATGTCAATAATAGACACATTTCATAAGGGTGGACACGTGTCCAAACCTTAGGCAGACTATATATACCCAATTTGATGACTAAGAAGCTCATTGCTTTCATCTTCAACTATTGGAAATATAGAGGAAAAGAAGGTGAGTCCAAGCCATGGAAACTCACGGCCATGGCTGAGCAAATCAAGCTCCCAAATTTCGATCCCCACATAAATTTTCTAAGATAGTTTTCGATAAATTGAAGGTGATTAACAACGTGAACTAATCATTGGAGAAGCAAGAAGGCCTAACTATAATCCATAAGTTTCAGCCAACTTAAGAATCCAACTTAGTAAGAGTTAATCATTTTCTATATATTTTAGGATGAATTTAGACGTGTTGTGAACGTGTAAAAGTGAATTGGATATATGAAATTATGTATGTGGGCATTGGAATGTTGTTGAAGTCGTAGGGGCTGTTTTAATTGAAGTTGGTGAGTTGAATTAGATTAATATTTTGGTTGTTATTATCATGGGTTATATGATGAGAATGAAGGAATTAAATAGTTAAAATGGAAATTGTAATTGTTGTGTGGGTTGTTGTAGAAGTTTATATGATGTTAATATAATTTTCTTGCATATAAGAAGGTGATGTTGTTAACGTGTGGTTGTTGGTGTAGTTCATGAACTTAAACAAAAAGAATGTATAAGTAATGTATAATGAACGTAGATGGTCTATTTGGCATGTTCATAGGTGTTCGTGAGAGTATCGGGCATCTCTTTATGTTGTTAGTTAGGGGCTATTTTAGGTGTGTTGTTGAATTGTGGGACTAAATTCTTGTTGAATTAAAGGACTAAAAGTAGTTAAGGCTATAGTGTTGTTGTAATTATTGAACTATTATAAGGTCATTCGATTAAGTGTTGTGGATACAGATTATTAAGAGTACCTTAATTACTTCGTGGCCGTTATGTTAAAAATCATGAAACGTCATATTGTGCGGACTGTTTCAGAACATTCTTGAATCTTGCCTTAGCTAACTTTGATATATCACTTGAACATGTGGTTGTTGATGTTGACTTGGTTGTTATGTAGTTGGTTTGAATATAAGGGAAATGTCGCCTAATTTTCTAGAAATGAGCTGCTAACGTTGGAGTACATTTTGAAATCTTTCCTAGCTTAACCACAGTTCTTAACGTCTAAATATAGGATGAGACACTGCGGGCAGCATATACGTATTGTGTTACGGATAATCATTGAAGGTATGTAAAGCTATCCCTTCTTTCTTTTGGCATATCTTAAATATAAGTGATATATGATATGAGCTTTGGGGTAATTTCATTCATCGGTTCTGAGTATGATTCATGATTCTTATTCACTTCTTGACATTAAAACTCTTAAAGTAGTTGAGCTACTGCCCTTGAGTCTTCTATACGTTGGACAGTAGTTGGTATATGAATGTCTCTAATCTTAAGGACCCTATAATTATTAATGCTCTTAACTTTCATAAGATGTCTCGTGTTATCTTGATACGTGTCTATGATCCCTGAGGATTTATCTAATATGGTTCATAATGACCTTCAAAGGGTACTGATCATGACTATCGCCCTGATACTCAAGTATTGAATAGTCTACTTATCTATTGAGTATCAAATAATGATCTAAATACATATAGTTACTCACTACTCTGCTCGTGCATACTATTATTACATCTTTCACCGAGTCCCGAGCCAAATATGTTATCACACATATTTTACTACATTATACATCGAGTCCCTCACTAGGGGGCAATTATACTATATAATGATATAATGATGCATGATATGGTTATGGCGTCGACTCCCACAATGGGCCGGCTATGGTATACGTGCGCACGACTTTGTTCACCGAGTCCCTTAGTAGAGGGCCGGGTATGGTATATATATGATGATATAATAATATAATGATACGATTATAGCACCGAGTCCCATAATGGGCCGGTACGATATGTGATAATGAGATGCATGATTTGTTTCGTAAGGCACGGGTATAGTGAGTTTTTGATTATCATACTTGTCTCCTGGACTCTCTACTTCCGTTATGATCTTTCTTATTGTATTTCATGCTTTACATACACAATACATATCTCGTACTGACCACCCCTTCTTCAGGGGGCTGCATTTCATGCCCACAGGTATAAATGCTAGCTTCGGTGATCCACCAGCTTAGGACTTCTATTCAGTTGTCTTGGAGTACTCCTTTGTCTCGGAGCTTAGACTTTTTGTATAGACCCTTTTTGATGTATATATATATATATATATATATATATATATTTATTTATTCAGGGGTACGGCAGGGCCTAGTCTCACCATATAATACTGATGATACTCTTAGAGGTCTATAGACATATATGTGGGTCATGTGTATATGTATTTGATTGTGCCTATATGACTTGTATGTTGAGACGTTCCCATTTGTAGTGACAGCCTTATCGGCTCATGTATTATAATATTTTAATTTGATTATGATTCCCCAGGAGACAAGTTACCCTAATGCATGTATGTAACATTTGAGATAATGTCCTATTTTCACAAAGCCTTCATACTGTGTTTAGTTTTAGTTTAACGATGTCTAATAGATATGTATACGAGTTCCCAACTCGGGAACTAGTCACGACCTACGGGGTTGGTTTATGACACTGCACGGTCAGCTGAAGCACCCTAAGAGCCTACTACTTAACCAGCTCCTACTTTATTAGCTGAGTTCAGATGTGCCATCACTATGCTCACCCAACTGATAGTTGGCCAAACGGGTAACCAGAGTTCACTATCTCCTAGCTCTAGCTCCCAAGAGTTGTCAGCTTCAGTGAGGATCCGATACTTCTTGAGGATGAACCCACCAGTCTTCACAAGTTCTAAGGTTGAGGAAGACCCCCAGAACTTCATTGATGAGATATGAAAAATCCTAAAAGCAACGCATGCTATGGAGGTTAAGGGGGGTAGTGTTGGTGTCTTATCATCTCAAAGATGTGGAGAACGTGTTGTACAACCAATGGGAGGAAGGTGGAGGTAAGGATGTTGATCCTGCTATTTGGAATGAGTTCGAAAGAGCCTTCCTTGATCACTTCTTTTTCAGAGAATTGAGTGAGGCAAAAGTGGAAGAGTTTGTGAATTTTAAACAAGAGGGTCTGACAGTGAAGGAGTATAGTCTGAAGTTCATCCAACTATCTAGGTATGCTCCGAAGATGTTCCCAGATATGCGGTCTAACATGAGAAAGTTTGTCTCTAGATTAGGAAGACATATGAAGAAGTAGGGCAATGCATCACTCCTGATTTCTGACATGGACATTTCTAGATTGGTGGTGTATGCTCAGCAGGTAGTGTATCATAAGAGGAAATAAAAGTAAGATCACTTGAGCAAGAAAGAAAAATCAGCTAAGCATGAGAATGAACAGAGGCAGAGTAAGAGCAACAGGTCTTTCTTCTAGATGAGATCTTCCAACTTTGCTCCATTAGCGGCAAGTACACCTGCACCACATAACAGGTATGATAAGCAGGGACAGAGTCACCAGAATTCTAGAGCCCAGAGTTCTCAATCCCATGCCAGTGTGACTCAAGGTTCGAAGGGAAAACCACCTTATGACAAGTACGATAAGCTCTACTTGGAAGAGTGCAAAGAGGGGAAGAATGCTTGTTATAAATGTGGCCAAGTGGGCCATTTTTAGATGGAGTATCCGACATGGAGAAACCGAGCCCAGTCTTCTACCATAGCACCCCTAGCTAGAGGTAATTAGAGAGTCACTACTTTAGGAACGGGCGGAGGTACAAACCGTCTATATGCCATAGGTAGTTGCTAGGATCAGGAGAACTCCCCAAACATTGTGACGGGTATGATTTGAGTCTTCATTCTTGATTTTTATGTTTTGATGGATCCGGGTGCCAGTTTATATGGCTAGTAGATTTGATAGAATTTTTTAGTGTCTTCTTGAACTTTTCAGTGTATCTACTCTTATTGGTGAGTCTATTTTAGATGAGAAGGTCTATAGTGATTATGAGGTGTCTATCTATCACAAGGATACCATGGATGGCTTATTTGAATTGGAAATGGTTGATTTTGATATGATTCTTGGCATGGACTTGCTATATGCTTGTTATGCCTCTGTTGATTGTAGAACTTGAATTTTTAAGTTTAGCTTCCCAAATGATCCTATCTTAGAATTGGAGGAAAGTCTTATTGTTCCTAAGGGTAAATTTATCTCCTACCTTAGGGCTAGAAAATTGATCTCTAAAGGGTGTATTTATCACATCGTTAGAGTTAAAGATGTGATGAATTCCCTACTCTTGAGTCAGTCCCGATTGTAAATGAGTTTTTTGAAGTGTTTCCTAAGGATCTACCCAAAGTCCCTCTTAATAAAGAGATTGACTTTGGGATTGATGTTCTTCCCGACACGTAGCCTATAATTATTTTGCTATATAGAATGGCTCCTGCCGAGTTGAAAGAGTTAAAAAAGAGGCTATAAGATATCCTAGATAAGTTGTTTATTAGGACGAGTATCTCACCATGGGGTGATCCTATACTATTCGTGCAAAAGAAAGATAGGTCATTGAGAATGTGCATTTACTATCATCAACTGAACAAGGTTACCATAAAGAACAAGTATCTCCTTCCCAGGATAGATGATCTTTTTGACCAGCTTCAGGGTGTCACTTATTTTGAAAAGATAGAGCTCACATCAGGCTACCACCAATTGAAACTGAGAGAACGTGACATACCAAAGACTGCTTTTCAAATCAGGTATGGTCACTTTGAGTTTCTGGTTATGTCCTTTGGTTTGAACAATGCTCCAGTAGCATTTATGGACTTGATGAATAGAGTGTTCAAACAGTATTTGGAAATGTTTGTGATTATATTTATATATGATATACTTATTTATTCAAGGAGTGGGGAAGAGCAAGCTAATCATCTCAAAATTGTCCTTCAAACTCTCAAGGATAGGTAGCTATATGCCAAGTTTTCAAAGTGTTGATTTTGGTTTGCTTCTGTGGCATTCTTAGGACATATTATATCTGGAGAGGCTATACGAGTTGATACACAAAAGATTAAAGTGGTTAAGAAATTGTTGAGGCCCACATCCCTAACTGACATAAGAAGTTTCAGGGGTTTGGCCGGCTACTACGGTAGATTTTTTAAAGAATTCTCACCTATATCTTTACTATTAACTAAGTTATCTTAGAAGAAGGCTAAGTTTCAATGGTCAGATACTTGTGAGAAGAGTTTTCAAGAGTTGAAAACAAGACTAACTACTCTCCAATGCTATCCCTACTAATGGAATAGATGGTTTTGTCATTTATTATGATGCATCTAGAGTTGGTTTGGGATATGTGTTGATGCAGAAGAGAAAAGTGATAGCATATGCTTCCAGAAAGCTTAAGATTCGTGAGAGGAACTACCTGACTCACGACCTTGTGTTGGCAGCTGTAGTATTTGCCCTCAAGATTTGGCGTCACTATCTTTATGGTGCATATGTCAATATGTTCACAGATCACAAGAGCCTACAATAAGTGTTTACTCAAAAATTTGAACTTGAGATAAAGGAGATGGCTTGAGTTGTTCAAAGACTATGATATAAGCATTCTCGACCACTCAGGTAAAGCTAATGTTGTTGCTGATGCCTTTAGCAGGTTATCTATGGAGAGCATTGCTCATGTAGAAGAGGGAAAGAAAGAATTGGAAAAAGAGGTATATAGGCTTGCACATTTGGGATTTCAACTTATATACTCAAGTGATGGTGGTGCAATCATTCAGAATGGGGCTGAATCATCTCTAGTTGCAAAGGTGAAAGAAAATCAAGATCAAGACCCCATTCTTCTTCAACTGAAAGATGAGGTTCACAAGCAAAAGGTAATGGATTTTTCCAAAGGGGGAGATGGAGTGTTAAGGTATCAAGAGAGATTATGTGTTCCAAGCATTGATGGTATTCGAGAAAGGATCATGGCAGAGGCCCATAATTCCAAGTAGTCCATCCATCCTAGTTCTACAAAGATGTACCATTACTTGAGAGAGGTATATTGGTGGAGTGGAATGAAGAGGGATATAGCAGAGTTTGTGTCTAAGTGCTCGGCGGTCCCGTAGACAGCATGACTCTATTTGGGTGATTATGGATAGAATGACCAAATCGGCCTATTTTTTGCTGGTTAAGACTACGGACACCGCAGAGGATTATGCCACACTATATCTTTGAGAAATTTTTAGACTGCATAGAGTTCCTTTGTCTATCATCTCAGATAGGAGAGTGCAGTTCACTACTCAATTTTAGAAGTCATTCCAAAAAGGTTTGGGTTCGAGAGTGAACCTTAGTACTGCTTTTCATCCATAGACAGACGGCCAGGCAGAGCGCACGATTTAGACAATGGAGGATATATTGAGATCATGTGTCATCGATGTTAATGGTAATTGGGATGATCATTTACCTCTTATTGATTTTTCATATAATAATAGCTTTTATTCGAGCACTTAGATAGCTCCTTATAAAGCTCTATATGGGAGAAGATGTAGATCGCCGATTGGTTGGTTCAAGGTTGATGAGGCTGAGTTGATTGGACTAAACTTAGTTCATCAAGCTTGGAAAAAGTAAATATCATCCAGGACAGGTTGGAAACTGTGCAGAGTCGCAAAAATCCTACACTGAATTAAGAGGAGAGATTTGAAGTTCGAAGTGCATGACTGGGTATACTTGAAAGTTTCACCCATAAAGGGGTGATGAAATTTTGGAAAGAAAAGGAAGCTTAGTCCCTGATACATTGGTCCTTATCAGATCATGAAGAGGGTTGGTAACGTAGCCTATGAATTGGAGTTGCCCCAAGAGTTAGCAGTTATTCATCCCGTGTTTCACATCTCTCTGCTTAATAAATGTTTGGGAGATCCTTTGCTTGTTGTCTCGAATAAGAGCATTGGGGTGAAAGAGAGTTTGAGTTATGAAGAGATCTCAGTTCATATTCTTTATTGTCAGATTCGCAAATTGAGAACCAAGGAGGTAGCATCCGTCAAAGTTCTATAGCGGAATTAATTTGTTGAAAAGGCTACATGGGAAGCTGAAGAGAATATAAAGGATAAATACCCCCCATCTATTCATGCTTCATAATGATGATGTCGATGGTAACGTTCCCTTTTTCAATCTTTGATTATAGGTTCATTCCGAGTTAGAGTATTTGATATGTGTTCCTGAGTTTGAGTAGTTAATTGTAAGAATGTTTGATTGTTGAGCTCTTGATTGTATTCATGCCTTGAGTAAACCCTTAGCTTGGTCTTCATTCGAGGATGAATGATCCCAAAGGGGAGATATTGTAACACACCATGTTATCTTAACCTAAACTAGGATCGATGAAGATGAGAAAAAGGGAGGAAAAATACTGACCCTGAGGACTAAAGGTGTCCTCTACAACTCGTAGAAGCCTCTACGAGTTGTAGGGATAATTTTTAGGCCCTGACCATACTTAGTGAAATTTCAATTTGGAGAAACCCTTTTTATGAGTGACCTTATGAGTCGTAAAGGTTCCTACGAGTCGTATAAATGACTCATAGAAACACCTGACACTTAGCCCAATTCCAGACCCTGAATGTCACTTATACGAGTCAAGTTGATGATCCATCAAAGAGTCTACAAGTCATAGAAATGACTCGTATGAAAAGTTTAGAGACTCAGCTTCTTAGGAAATTCAGAAACCTGCTGGACGAGTTGAGTCTACGACTCATCAAGTCTTTGACAACTCGTAGACTCGGGGTTGTAGACCCCAATATTTTTTAACCTAGTTTCACCCATAGATGTTTCTATGAGTCATAATGACGACCCATAGGCGAAAATTTTTAGGGTTTTAAAAAGGGTAAATTGGTCTTTTCCCACCCTTCTTGGACTAAAACCATGACGTTTTAAGACTAAATTAAGTCCCTTATCAGTACTTTCTATGTATAATAGTCTCATTAACAATTATATTATTTGAGAGCAAAGATTTGAGAAGAAGAGAAAGTCTAAGGTTCAAGTTTTTCAAGTGAGGTCTTCGAACTCTTGATCATTCTATGAGTCCAGGTATGTAAGGCTGAACTAAAATATGGATTTTGTTCCTCCATGTGCCAACGATTGTGATTGATTGATTGTGAATGGATTGAGTCTCCAGATTGCATTTCTTGAGAAATTCTTGTCTTTAAAATATACAAGTTTTACTGATTATTGATGAAATATTAATTTCCTACAAATAAATTCCTTGAACAAATGATTTAAACTCCTTGTTACTTAAACCCTAGAAGCATGTTGATTGATATTGAGTTGTATACATCTTAATATTGAGTCTAGATCCTTAAATTGTGAATGTACGATTGTGATTGAAATGTGAGTGTGATGGTATTATTGATAGTGTTGACGAATTGATTGTCCTGAATGTTGTCATAAATGATTGTCTAAAGAAACCTCTCTTAACTAAATGATTGAGATGAATGAGAAATTGATTGGTTGAATGATTTATTTGATAGAACGAATGAGTTAAAAATAGTTCAAAAGAGCTTACTGATTTGGTTTAATTTTGATTGATTGTCTTATGAGGTTGAGTCTTGGGAGGAGTATCGAGCACCGAATTGGGTAAGAGTAAGTAATAACTTAAACCCAATAACTACATCGTCAAACGTAAAAGAGGATTGAACCATTAAAGTTGGATGTTTCCCAAATTATTGTCATGATATGATAGGACTTGATTGGTTATGAATCTATGATTTTTAATTCTTTCTTATCCTAGCAAGGTATGGTCGGACATGGAAACAATGTCGGTTTGTTGTACTATCTCTGACTCATAAGTTATGGTTGTCAGATAAGAAAAACTCACATATAGGTCTTGATAGTACTCTGACTTGGATTGGATTGGATTGTATTTGATTGGTCTTTGTCTAAATCTTATTCTTTTTTAGACTTAGGACATCTAGATTTAGTTGTTCACCTTCTCGATTTGATATCTCTTAGTTGATTTGATTCTAACTTGATGCATGTTTCATTTTGCTATTTTATATACTCTTACATTCCATGTACTAATGTCCATTTGGGCCTGCATTATTTTATGATGCAGAGATAGGTACTAGAGATCATCAACAGGCGCATTATTAAGGATTTATTCACTTCTAGCTAATTGGTGAGTCCTTCCTTTTTTTCGAAGGATACCGTAGTTATCCTTTTATCTTTGAGTTAGCTTTCCTTTATTTAATTTGTGGTAGTCATGAACCTGTCATTGACACCTTTTAGATTGTTGATGGAGGCTTCATAGACTAGAGTGTTGATGATGTTGATTCATTTGTTTTGACTAGTTTCATTCTTTCTAGTTGTTGATTGGATAGATGGGTGGCCTTTGGCCTTATTTATGAATAGTAATATTAATGAATTGAGTCTTCTACTGATTGAGTGTGATTAAATGAATGTGTGGTTGGACTAAGTGGTTCTCTTGAGGACCAGCAATGGTCTTCGAGTGCCGACCACGTCTAGAGTACCCTCCCGAGGCGTAACAAACTCGGTTGCCAAATATTCCATTAAGGCTTTCTCCCAAGGGAGAGATGTTGTACTTCTCCGCCAAGGTCATTTGTGTGTGCCTAATGTTGATGGGTTAAGAGAATTGATATTGAATGAAGCCCATAGTTCTCGGTATTTGATTCATCCGGGATCCACCAAGATGTATCATAATTTAAGGGAAGTGTATTAGTGGAATGGCATGAAGAAAGATATCGCGGAGTTCGTGGCTAAGTGTCAAAAATTGTCAACAAGTTTAAGTTGAGCATAAAAGACCGGAGTCTTAGCCCAAGACATAGAGATTCCTATGTGGAAGTGGGAAGATGTGAATATGGACTTTGTAATGAGTTTGCCTCGTACTAAGAAACAATATGAATCTATTTGGGTTTTTGTAGATCGAATGACTAAGTTATCTCATTTTCTACTAGTTAAGACTTCTTATGGTGCCGAATATTATTCTAAGTTGTATGTACGTGAGTTGGTAAGACTACATGTTGTTCTCTTGTCCATTATATCGGATTGAGGTACTCAATTTACTTCGCACTTTTGGAAGTCGTTTCAAAAGGGTCTTGGTACAAAGGATAAGCTAAGTATCGCTTTCCATCCTCAAACCGATGGTCAAGTCAAAAGAATGATACAAAACTTAGAGGTTATGTAAAGGGTACACGTGATTGATTTTAAAGAAAGTTGGGATGAGCATCTACCGTTGATTGAGTTTGATTACAATAATATTTATCATACTAGCATCCAAATGGCTCCTTTCAAAGTATTGTATGGGAGAAGATATAGGTCCCTGATGGAATGGTTTGAAGTAGGTGAGATGGCTTTAATTAGTCCAGATTTGGTAATACATTCTATAGAGAAGATGAGACTCATAAGGGAGAGGTTGAAGATGGCTCAAAGTCGTCAAAAATCATATTCGGATGTTAGGAAAAGAGAGCTTGAATTTGAGATAAATGATTGGGTCTACTTAAAGGTCTCACCCATAAAGGGTGTAATGCATTTTGGTAAGAAAATAAAATTGAGTCCTAGATATGCTGGACCTTATAAAATATTGAGGCGTATTGGCAAGGTGTCTTATGAGTAAGATTTGCCATTTGAGTTAGCTATGGTTCACCCAGTATTTCATGTATATATATGGAGGAAGTTTTGGGGTGATCCAAATTCCATTGTACCATTGGAAGATGTGAGTGTTGAAGAGAATTTGACTTACGAAGAGGTTTTGGTGGAAATCTTAGACCGGCAAGTGAAGAAGATAAGAAACAAAGAGGTTGTGTCCGTCAAAGTATTGTGGAGTAACCAACAAGTAGAGAGTGCTACTTGAGAAGCAGAGGCAGATATGATGAAACGATACCCGTACCTTTTTCCCTCTACTCAAGCCTAATGTAGTAAGTATTCCTATTCAAGTTAATTGAACTATTATGCATTCGGTTCCTCTTGTGTCATTCATATGCATGAATGTTCATGAAATTTTATTTAAAGCCATGTATTATGTTAAGTTGAAATTTTCATATCCCATGCATTTAAAGTGTCATAATGTTCATGTTGGGTTATTAGTTCTCTTTCCAAGTCTATCCTATGCTAGTTGAACCTCATTCGAGGATGAATGTTCCCAAAGGAAATATATTGTAAGACTTCGGAAGTCAGAATGTGGGAACCAAGAAGAAACCCTCAAGATGCTGAATGAAATCAGGACCACGAGTCACTCGACAAATCATAGAGATTCTTATGACTCATGAAGATGAGTCGTAGAGTGACTCTTAAGGTTTTGTTCAGGACCAAACTAAAGAAAAGATCTATGACTCACATTACGACTCGTAGTCCATTCGACGAGTCATAATATGGAGTCGTGCAAAAAGTTTAGAGGCCCTTGTTTCAGAATTTCTCAAGGTCGAGTCTACAACTCGACAAGACGAATCGTAGAAGCTCTGACAACTCGTAGAGATAAGTCGTAACAAAACTTCAGAGGCTTGAATTTCAGGGTGTTTCCAAAACATGCAAGATGAGTCGTCTTAACGGCTCATCATTTTTCCTAGGACTCGTAGAGTCACTTCATTGGTTCAATTTCGAGTTTTAATGAAGGGCAATTGTGTCTTTTCCCAAAGTTTGGTACAATGAACCTAGACACTTTTACGGTCAAATTCAAAGTCAATATATACCTAATCCTTCAAAATTCCCTCTAGTTCCAAATCATTCTTCAAATTTCACCTAGGGCAAGAACACAAAAATTCTCCAAAAATTCCTCTCCAATCTTCAAGCTAGGGTTTCAAAAGTAATTAGATTCTTCTTCAATTTCTAAGTAAATTCATCAAGGTATGTGGGGATTGATTCATGGGTTCCTTTCACCCATGGAGTCCCAAGGTTTTCTCAAAACTTTTTTTCAATTTCAATTGTTATTTAACCCTAGTTTTGATGAATTGCATTGGACTGTTTCAATTTCATTTTTAGATGTTATCTATGATTATTATAAGCATGATTCTATATGAATTTCATGATTTCAAGTTGAATTATGAATTCCCATGCATAAAGTTATTTTCAATTATGATTATGAAATTCAAAGATTATTTTTCATGAGTTGTTTATGAATTCAATGATTTTCAAAAGAAAGCTTTTACGAATAAAGTTAAGATGCATGAATTTACGATGAAAGGTATGATGATGATCACTTATGATCTAAAGAAAGTTATTATGGTTTAATAAGAAAAATTCTCACACAATCATGTTTAAGATGGTGATAAGAATAATTTTCACCGAGTTTATGGATTCTTATGAATCACTAAAGTTAATGAGCTACTCATATTATGTTTTGTAAAGGTGGATTGATAGGTAGTTACTATCTTTTCCTATAATATTTATGATCATATTTTAATGAATTTCATTGGGATATTGGCTAAGCACCAGAGGACTTCTAGGTGGGTTTGATTCGGTAACGTAGTTAGTTACCCAAGGAAATTCTAGTAGCAACCTAAAGTCTGAAACTATGTTGCCCACATAGGTTGTCTTTATGGCCTAGCTATTGGATCCACATATAGCTATTGAGTTGAAGTTGTTTATAATGGAGTCTACCTTGGCAAGTAGCCTCTCTCTTCTCGATGTGGGAGTTACATCAGATTCCATGTCATAGCTCGCATGGTCGTAAGATATCAGTTAAAGGTCTAATCCCACATTCAAGTTATATGCAAAGATGAAAAGTTTACTATGAACTTTATGAAGCATTGACCATAAGTTTTCATGATATTCAAATCCTTTTAAGTTGTTTCATGTTCATTATGATTGGTCATGCATCCTATGCCATATTTTTCATGTCCTATTACTTGTTCATGCATAACTCACATACTTAGTACCTTTTATGTACTAACGCATATTTTGCCTACATTGTCTCATAAAATAGGAGCGGATGACGATCATCCTACTCATGGCTAGAGTTGTTTAAGTTTTTAAAAGTTGGTGAGTCCTCATTCTTCGGGGACATAGTTTTTATTTCATATTGCTACTTGACTTTCTCTTATGTTTCGAGTGAACTAGGAGCTTGTCCTAGGCCCCCATCAAAGGATAACATAGAGGCATGTTTAGACGTTGAATTGATGTAAGTCCATTTTGGACATTTGGATATTTCTATTCCTCATACTTGTGCTTTGAGTTGATTCTTCTGCTTATGTTATTACGTTCTTTACCTTATGTATGCAATATATGCTAAGATGACTTGGTTGGGATCCCTCGTAATCCCGATCGTCATGTCACGTCTAAACCCTAGACTCGAATCGTGACAAGTGTCTACTTGGATAATAATATATGAGAATTAAGATATCCTTTAATATGTATGGGTGTAGAAGACCTACCTTTTGCTTGAGAACAAGAAGTCTTCTTAAGAATTCTATATTTAAGTAACTATAAATTTGATATATGAATTGTTTCTGCAGGATGACTTTGAGTTACATTCACACGTAAGGATGGAGACGGAGCCATTGATCCAAGATACGTGTTCGATCAAACTTGATAAGTTTAGTTTGAACTTTATATTAGATATTTCATTTTCATCTAAATAATTATTAACCATAACTACACGTTAATTAGGATATCTATTGTGGACTCTAAAATCTACAAAATAATATTAATGTTTTAACAAAAAATGATGAGAAGTTATATGAAATTTAAACTAGTATTGTTCTTAATTTATTTAAAAGCCCTAAATATTAATTCATCCATAATTTTTAAAAAAAATAAAAGTTACATTGTCTCTTTATTAAGATAGCTAAATAGAATTAACATTGACCATTTTCAGAAACTTAAACTTCTTCGTATCTATTTTCTACCTCAAATATATTGCTTAATAATATTTATGTGATTTTTCAAAAATGTGTAACCAATGAAATTTTTTGTTTAGTTTATATAATTTTTTATTAGTTGACGTGTTACACACGTGCAAAGCACGTACACTAAACTAGTGGTTTGAAAAAGGGAAAAGGGTCAAAATACTCCTCAACTTTCATTTATTAGTTGACTTTATCTTTACCATTAAAGTAAAGTTGTTCTTACCCTTGCCTTCTACAAACTTGTCGCTCGCACCCCTCAATTGGATGGAAAGCCCCAAATCAACTAAAATTACCCAATTTTCTCTTATAATCCAAACCCGATCCAAAAAAATTGACATTTTCATATCTTATATATATTAAAATATATTATTTTTTTATAAAAAAAACAAAATTAATCTTTTTGTAAATGACTAAAAAATCATTTCTCCTTAATAGTACTAGTACACAAGTGAACAACGGTCGAAAATGTAGTAGCATGTAACACTGCGAGGATATATTTTCAACGGAATTTTTCTTCAAAAATTAGTTAAATAAATGAATTAATTGTGAAAACCATTATTCCAAAAAAAAAATGTGAAAGTGTAATAAATTGATTCATTAGAAAATAGTTACTCCACCCATTCATAATGTTCATATGTTTAGTCTTAAATTTAATAAAATAATTTGGTGAATAATTAATTATCGAATATTAATAGTGAAATAGAAAAATAATAATTATTTTTTGTTAATATGATAAAAGTGATAAATAGAGTGAAAATTAGTTTTATATTTTTTATAAAAAAATAATAATAATATATTTTAATATATAAGATCTGAAAATATTTTTTGGGTCGGGTTTGAATTAAAAAAAGAAAATTGGGTAATTTTAGTTGATTTAGGGTTTTCCATCCAATTGAGGGATACGATTGACTAGTGTTTAGACAGCAAAGATAAGAACGACTTTAAATTAATGGTAAAATAAAATCAACTAATAAATTAAAGTTGAAGAATATTTTTTGATCATTTGCTGAAGATGGGTTCCACCAATTAGGAAGGATACAACAAAGACATAGAACCCTTTTTGTCCATTAAAAAAAGTACACGGAATATGACATTGAGTTTAACCAATTGAAGCATTTAATAATACATGAAAAAGTCTTAAATGACAAAATTAAGCTTTAATTCAAATTTAATGCAAAGCAGCACACATATTGTCCAACACATGTGCGCCTCTAAATCATGGTTCGTATTCTACGTGGAAAAGAATACGCAAACTATTTGAAATATTGTTATACCTACAAAAATAAAGACAGATATTTCTAAATCTACATGAGGCACCTTCTATATTTATTAATTTTTAAAATTAAAAAATAAAAAATAAAATCTGCTCCTTTCAAATGTTCAAACCACCACCAACAAAGTAGTCCAGTAGATGAAGCTGCTTCCTAGGTCTAAAATTCGAGTTATGGATCTAGAAAAATCTTTGGTAATGAGTGTCATTTTCAAATAGAGTCCTATCCGGTGTGAATCCTGATTATTCGGACTCCAATGCGGGTACCAAACACCGAATGGGAAAAAAAGAACAAATTCAAACCTAGTACAATTCTATGATATCAAACAAAAGCTACAAGGCTTCAAGACTACAAGCTAAGGAAGGCTTTTGTGGAGATTGATGTAGCAAAACAAACATGCATTTTAGCCTCTCAGTTGGGTTCGGTAGAACGTGGGTGTCTGCAAATCCCTAAGTCATATTGAAGAATCGTTATTGATCATTCAGTCAGGATCTCATTCTTTCAACTTTTTGAATGGAATACTTGAGTTCTTTCTGAATATTCAACCTAGAAGGTGACATAACAATGTCTTTCCAAACTGAGCCAGATTGATAAGCTGGATGAGGGTTCTTGTAAAGTTCATAAATTGAATCAGTTCCTTCATTCAACCTCCCTACCATTTTCAGTACATTTATCTCATCAGGGTCCACCAACAATGTCTTGTCTCTATCCTTCCATGCTATCAACTTTCGAAACACAGTGTACTTCTTGTTAGATGAAAAAAAATTAGGCAATAGGAATGTAAGAAAACTTATTTGTTTTGTATGTACCTTAGGGGGGCCTTCTAAAGTATTAGTGGAATATAACCTTGCATTATCCACTAGCTGACAGTATGTGTTAAATGCATTAGCAAATCTCTTGTGTGATTTCAGTTGTGAGTTCACCCGAACAGCTCTTCTACACATGATAGCCCTCCTGTAAAGAAATGGAAACAAACTAAATCACGCTCTAAGAAAAGAACAAATTATATATAGTAATGCTTTGACAATTAATAGTTAGAACATTTACCTTATCCCTCTAATGACAGCTAAATAAGCATCGCAAACAACTCCAACCAATTCTATTCTATAAGCTCTTCTTTTTCTAGTCCCATCAGTTTCCTGTTCTTCTTCATCAATCTGTTCCCAGTAGTTTTCAATTACTCTTCCATCTTCCTCTACTTTGTAACCAGCACCCATACGGTAACGTCGCCGGTGAACATTTCTGGCCATGGTTATGGTCTGCACCACAAAGGGTATCCATGAGAGTGTCCCATCCATGATCACATCCCTTCCTTCATTCAGTGCTGTCACAAGCAAGGATGATGCTGCATCTGTTGATGACTGATGTACCTGCATCAAACTTTTTCTATTCAATCACTACGAAATTAGATTTTAAAAGGCTAAGGCGCCAAAGCATTGAAACTATATCTTTTGTTTAGACTTGGTTGACATAAGAGAATCTCTTCGAATCGACTAGTAGAATGCTTTATTAGCTGATTATTAGTGACGCTCATGATGGAAGGGAGGTGGGTCAAGAAGGACTAACAAGCTTCTAGATTGGAAAACGTTTAAAGAAAGGGTAAATAAGATATCCTAGGTGAATCCCACATAAGAAAGGGGAAGGAAAGTGAAGTTCTAGATAACACAAGTTTGCATGGTACAAATACTTCCAACTATATGTGGTGTAACCTGAGAAACGTTTTGTGATTTCTGTTAGACCAAAACGAATAATATGTACCACGAGCTTGGGTTGTTTTATGATTTGAGTGCAAATGAATGGGTTTAAAAAGATTATCTATCACTACGCCACAGTCAATAGGGAACAGATATGCAACTCTTTATTTGTAACATTTTCAAGGGATTTGAGGTGAGGGATTGAGAAGCATATAATAACCAGTTCAGCAGTTTGAAGCATGTCATGGTGTCCCCTAGAGCTAAGAGCTTTGTAAATGACATCTGATTCTTTGAAGGCATCTGCTTCAATCACAACAACATTAGCTGCAGCTCCAATCCAAAATGGCCTGCGGGAAAATTTAGGTAGTCACTGCATTATAAGTATGTACACGCACTGCATTGAAACCTCTACACCCACAAATAACGACGTTCTTACTCTTTGAGAATTTCCTTGAGCACGGTGCTTTTCCCAGCCCCCATGCCACCACCCATAAACAGGAGGACAGGGCTTCTATCTTTATGAGCCATTGGAACCATCACATCCGTGCACTGTGAATCATCTGAAGAAACGAGTCCTATTGCTTTCATCTCCTCAACTAAGGTAGTAAGAACTCTTGCAACCTTCAGATTCTTCGTCACCCTTTCAAATCTTTGTTCCCTTTATTACACAAAAACCAAGAATCAATAATACCAGTTCAACAAAAGTAAAGAGAACACCTTGATTAAATGGAATCCATGTTCTGCTAATCTAGCGATTTGAAATACTTTCAGACTAGCTAGGGATTAACAAAATTACACAAAAGCTTAGGTAAGGAATTTATAAATACCAAAATCTGGAATATTATCCAAAAGCTGAACCAAACAGCATACTTTACCGTATCATTAATCACAAAGACCGTAATCTGAATAATAACAATAAAGTTGGTGCCATGGACGAAGCACAAAATGCATCTGAAGTTGTCTTAACAAATCGTCTAGGAAGTGACAATAAATCGTAGGGGATCAGCAATTAGCAATAAAATTAATTTTCCCATATATTAATTATGTGGAGGTGAATTCCCCCATATTACAGCCCCACAAAGTTTGCTTAAAATACTGATCCAAGTGCTAATCATGTTGTAACCATCAAAATATCAACATATTTTTAATATCAAGTGACTTAACTTAGAATGTTTGGAGTTCTATTGCATTATTGCATGTATCATGTAATAATAAGATTTGTCAATCAGATAGAAGTTACTCAATTGTTCGTGATACAACCTAAAAGTTCTAATTGATAACTAATATGTCGGGAAATGTGAAAGGCTTGATGTAAGCATGCACAGGAAAATGAAAAACCTGTCTGGACAAAAGTTTGCGAGAGCATTGTCATTTTTAAGAATTCATAACTCACTTATGTCATTTACAGATCAAAACAATACTCTATACTAAAAAGAAAAGGAGGAGGATGGAGATAATCAAAGCCACTATGGTAACATGGAGACCATTACCCAAATTTGTGATGGACAGTATTGGAAAACAACCAGAATGGACAGAGGAAGAGTGCCAAAGGAAGCAAATTAAGTATAAAAGCTACCCCTAGCCCTACCTTGGGAAGATAGAATGTACGCAGACCATACTTCTATCTTGGGAAGGTAGAGAGGTTGGTTTGGACAGACCATCAGCTCAAAGAATGATCTACTAAAAAAAAAAGAGAGAGAAAGAGACAGTAGCAACAAGCAGAAACAACAAGAAGATAATAAGATAACAGATGCTAAAGGAACAAGAGAGAGAAAGGAAAAGAAATACGCCCAACTACCTACCAATTCTCCACCCTAATTCTCAACTTCCACACCCTCCTATCGAGGGTTATGTCCTCAGTAAGCTGAAGTTGCATCATATCATGTCTAATCACATCACCAAGGGATATATTGTTAAAAGTTAAAGTACTTTTAAACCATATGATCCTACTAGTATAATTGTTTGAATTTTCTCCTAATTGGATAAGTCCTAAACATGAATATCTTTATGATGTCTAGCAAGCTGACTCGTGAATGAAATGGCAAATCAGATGTTAGGATATACAGTTATACCTCGTAGCAGCCATGACAATGTTTTGGAGTTTCTTCTTGGGCTCAAAATGATCAGCACTCAGTACCTGAAAGGATATAAAAATGGAAAAGAATAAAATTGCAAGCTGGTCTTTAACAATACAAACTTATAATTTATTAAGTATGGATCTATTTGTTCTTAAAAGCTATATTTACCTGGCTCATCATATAAGGAACATGACTCCAATGGAACGCGAAGTAACTAAGGATGGATCTCTCAAACTCCTCAACAAGCTTTATAAAAAGGGAATCAGCATCTGGTTCATTAGAAAAGTAGTTGTACATAGCTTCTTCACACCCTTCTGATTTTATTATGTACTCAGTAGCTAGCTTGCACAGATGTGGACATTGTCTCCTATCTTCAAATCCCATTTGTCTAGCTGCATTCATATATATAAGTTTTGTTATATAACCATCTCATCTGCAAACTTACAACCACACTTTTACGTACTCTGGACGTTTCATTTTTTGTGAAAAGTATTAGACTACGCAAGGAGGTCCAAAATTACATTTAGAACTTACGGGTCGTTTGGTTGAGAACAATTAATTTTAGGAATTAAATATCCCAAGATAAGTTATTCCACAATGTAAATGGGATAACTTATCCCATTACTATGGCCAATATGGTGGGATAAATAATCCAAGGACTATCTAATACCTCCAACCAAACATGGGATAAAATAATCTTACATTTACCTTGAGATTATTATACCTTATACGTCACACCAAACGACTTCTTCTAGTTTTAGAGATGCCATGATATTTCTATTGGTATAAAAGCATATCATTATTGATAAAATGAAAGGTGTAAAGTGAAAAGAGTTTTTCAAATATAGAACGATGTCATTCTTTTTATACAAATTAAGAAAAGGAGTGGCTTATATTGAAGAATCGCTGAAATATGTTTCAAAATCATTTTCTTGGACTAACAACAACAACAACATGCCTAGTCAAATCCCACAAATAGGGTCTGGGGAAGGTAGAGAGTGTGTAGATCTTACCTCTACCTCGTGGAGGTAGACACGATATTCCAAAAGGCTCTCGGCTCTAGTGCAGCAAATCCAAGTACAAAAACAAAACAGTGTAGAAGATGCAACCAACACGGTAAACTAACAAAATAGTGCAATAATCGATAAACAGTAAACATCTGACCATGCGACATATCAAAGGTAAGAACTACAATAATACACGATAAATATTTTGATAAAGGGTAGCACTGAAACTTGAACTATTTAGACCTGCCCCAAATACAAAATTGAGTTATGTGAGTACTGTATAAAAGCTTAAACTATCACTAAAAGAGACAGATAATTACTTAATTATATGTACAGCAATATATGGGATCCTAACAATAACCATAAAGGAAAAAAATAAAACAAAATGGAAGAGTACTTTACTTGAATAATTACCTACATAATGGGAAAACTTTTCAAACTTGAGGACCTGTCCGGTACGAGAAAGTTCAATTCGAGGAATGATTTTCTGGTTTCGAAATTTCTTGAGGCGATAATAGATAGCGGCTGAAAGGATTAAACAAATCCAAGATGCTAAAAAGATCTGTGTATAAATAGGCTTTATATTCACACAGTAATACGGAGGAGGATAGAATTCAGAATGACTTTTCAAGTGCCATGATGAAGGAGGAAATGACGATGATGAAGAAGCAGACATATTAATTCCCATGCAAAGAAAGGGGTCAATTTACAATGCAGAAATGGCTTGACATCTAAAGAATTAAAGATAATAGCAAATGAGATTCTTCATCTGAACGTTGAGGGACTTCTTCATCTTTTAATTTTTGTAATCTGAATACGTGCTAAAATGATCTGATGTAGAGAATAATCAGCTTGAGTTCTTTTTATTTATGTATTTTTACTTTATCAAAATGGAAAAGGAGAATTAGGGAATATTTCACTTTCTGGGAAAAAAGTTCAATAAATAAATTAGGGACATTCGGGCCGGGTTTTTTTTATTATATATAATTTAAAAAAAAAAGGGAGGGGATAGTTACTCATATATACCATTCAGCCATCTAATTTATCAAATATGACTAAAGTATACAATATATATATATACACTCCGTTGTATATATTATGTATAGGTTGTGTATACAGATTATATTATATATATGTTTATAAAATATATAGGGAAACTTACATAAATATACAATATTAAGAAAATATTTACCATTTATAGCAATAAAAAAATAATTTCACCGAACAATTATAATACATTTATAATACAGTTTTAATACATATTACAGAGAACTATTTATAAAACATATATAATACAAGTTTTATAAATGGATAATACATTTATCACATATTTTAATAGACTTATAATATATTATGTTAGTTTTTTACTACACAAACATAATATATATTTTAAAACACTTATAATACATTTATATTGTATGCATAATTCACTTTTAATATAAGTGTAGATTTATCATAATATTGCTATATATTTCTATAAATGGTAATAAATAAAAAAATATCGCTAAAATCACTAATTAATTTTTAAAAAGCACTCAATCAAATATATTTTTCAAATATATATTACATATACATTGGGTTCATACTGTGTAAACAAGATGACACAAAGATATTGGGATATTTCAGCGAAACAAACATATACATGGCCTAGCCCAAAACCAAACCATGCCAAAAATGAAACAACCTAACCTACTCAATTAGGGATCGTTTAGTAGCTGGTTAGATTTATTCAGGTATTAATTATACAGCGATTTGTTATATAGGATTTAGTTATGCAAGTATTAGCTATGTAGGGAATAGTTATGCAAGGTTTAGTTATGTAGGTATGAGTTATATAGAGATTACAATACACTAGTGATCTAATTATTATTTCTTAATTCCCAAAAGGTTTAGTGAGCTAATATTTATTTTATCTATTAAAATATAAACAACTATCTAGAAAACACATTAAAAGTAAATAAATACCAATAGCTAAAAATAATAAAGTAAATGACAAATAACTAACAATTAAGTAATTTGTATTGAATAGATTAAGCAATTAAGTAATTCACATTAAAGTAAATAGTAAATAACTAAAAATAAATGAATACATGTATTGATAGTGCGTTCAGAGAAACTAAGTAAAGAAATTACTTAAATTAACAAGAAACCAATTAACAGTCACTGCCTTGCTGCCAAAGAAAATAATTAACAAGAAATTAAGCAAAGAAACTAGTAATTAATCAATTAACAAGACCCCCCCCCCCCCAAACAAAAACCAAAAAATTGATAGTGTTTTTTTTACATGTACTAATTATTTGATCTATTGTAAGTTAATATATATTTAAAAGTAAAATGATAGAGGTAAATGTGTAAGTTGCTATTTTTAAATACATATAACTAATATTCACATAACTTATTCCACCTTCTATCTACATAAATTATAATAGATTTCCGCATAAGTTATATTAATATTAATTATGTAGGATTACAAAAAATGCAATCAAACACCATATAAAATTAATACATGAATAATTAATTTTATATAATATTTAAAAACCTATCAATCAAAAATTGTATAAAATTAATACATCAATAACTTATATCCTATTTTAAATTAAATATAATATAATATTAGTACATGAATAATAAGTTATTCATATATTACATGTAGCATAAACCAGCTACAAAACAGCCCCTTAGGAAATAAACGCTCCAAACAAAATATCTCACTACAAAACAGCAATCAAATTGCGGGGATTAAAATTAGAAATTGCGGAGCTATTAACTCACGCAATATGTTGTTTCGGACTTTTGGTGGTCTTTAAGATCCATGCAATAATGTGTACCGCAAATTGATTGCGGTTTTCTTTGAGAGAACCATTGTAAGCAATTTGTGACGGTCATTTTGAGGGGGGTTTAACCTCCGTTAATTCATTCCGACAATTTTCATACTTCATTTTGTTGGTTTTAACCTCTACAATATTTTTGGCCATATTTTAAATACGACAGTTTGCTGGGGTTAGAACCTTTGCAAGCTTTTGATGAGATTTTAATATAATTAATATAAATTACAGCTAATATAGATATTCATATAACTAATAACTAAACTTATACATGCACAATAATAATAATTAAACATTTAAACTTATAAAAATATCTTTATAAATAAAATAACAATACTTTGTAAAATTATAAAGATTTAACATACAACAATATCTCAAGTCATCAAACTACAGATGTACTTTCTTTGCACCGTAAGAATATAAGAGAACTATGATACATCTAATATAGACAGCAAGATTGAACATGTGATCAACTTCTAGGATCCCTAATATAGACAACAAGCTTAAATTCAACTTCCAAAGGTGCAAAATGACTTTACTAGGGGGCACATCTTCGTACTATAAAAATATTGTCTCATTGTCCTACATATATAAGCAATTGATAGTTCTCTGTTTTTTCAAGCCATTCTTACTTGTCAATTGTTCTTCACTTCATTATATGTTCTCCCCGGAAATAGCCTTGCTATCACTGCCCATTTGTTATCTTACAATTTATGAGCAACTAATAATCTTTCGTCTTCCCCTTCACTAAATGATCATCTATTGATGCCCTTCTATTGATTCTTGGTACAATTTTTCACCTTCAAACCGATGGTCAAGTCGAGCGTACTATTCAAACTTTGAAGGAAATGTTGAGAGCTTGTATGATTGACCTGAAAGGGAATTGGGATGACCATTTTCCCCTTAATCGAGTTTGTCTATAATAATAGCTATCATTAGACTATTCAAATGGCTTCGTTTGAAGCCCTCTCTGCTAGGAGGTGTAGATCTCCTATTGGGTGGTTTGAGGTTGGTGAGGTCGCTTTGATATGGCCCGAGTCTGTTCATAAATCTATTGAGTAGAGAGAGGTTGAAGACTTCCCAAAGCCGACAAAAATCCTACGCCGATGTGAGAAGAAGAGAGCTTGAGTTTGAAGTTAATGATTGGGTTTACTTGAAAATCCCAATTATGAAGGGGGTGATACGTTTTGGTAAGAAAGGAAAGCTTAGTCCCTGTTATGTAGGGCCCTATCGGATTTTGAGGTGTTTTGATAAGGTTGCTTATGAGTTGCATTTTTTTTGGATTTGACATTGGTGCATCCGGTGTTTCATGTTTCTTTGTTGAAAAAGTGTATTGGTGATCCTACATCGATTGTTCCATTGGAGAGTGTTGGTATGAAAGAAAGTATTTCCTATGAAGAAGTTCTGGTTGAAATTCATGATCATCAATTCCGAAAGTTGAGAAATAAAGAGGTTGCTTACGTTAAAGTTCTTTGGAAGAATTAATTAGTTGAGGGTGCTATATACTTGTGAGACCGAAGCCGATGTGATGTCCCTTTATCCTCATCTTTTTCCCTCCATTTTAGTTTCAGCTTAAGGTATTAGTTTCTCATGTTCACTCTTTCAGATTCATGCGCCTCAGACATTCTCATGTTTCCATATACATGCATGTTCATGAAATCAGTTTTAAGTTCATGTTTTAGCTTGGGGTTGATTACTCCTTAGTTTTATACATTTTGATGCGTTTTGCATTCATGTTGGGGTCTTTGATCTCTTTTTCGACTCTATTCATGCTAGCTTGAGTACTATTCGAGGACAAATGTTTCCAAGAGGGAGATATTGTAACACCTCAGAAGTTTGAATTCGGAGATTAAGTGATCTCTTGGCGTTCATAATTGCCGATTTTGATCTACTTTGGGCTAGGACTAATCGTCACTTTGCTTTCGAAGATAATATGTACTTATATTTGTATTTGTAAAAGTCTTGTATTCTTATTTTGATTAAATGCTCGATTACTAAGTGATGTCAGGTCTTGGGGATGGGTATATATTCATTTATTCCTCTTTATTCTCATTTTTATTGTTTTTTGCTTCATTTGTTTATCTTCTGCTTGATAGCTCATTGCTTCTGGTTTCGGGTTATGATTAGGCTTACCTATTGGTGGATTGTAGTAGGTGTCATCATACCCTAAGAAATCGGATTGTGAGACTTCAACTTCTAAATGAGTTATATCATCAAGGCCATTTAAAAAGATCATCTTTCAGGCCAAATTTGCTTCAATATTGTCATCATATATTTTGTGAAGTCCTGTTTTAGCATCATTTTTATAAGTCAAGTGTGACTCCACCCAAGCATTAGAAGAAGAGACCATTTTTATTTCCTTTTCTTTTAAAGGAATTTTGATAAAGCTTAACAAAATGCTCAGGCGCTCGACATTCATTCTTCCAATGGTCTTTCATGCTACAACGATGACAATTACCTTTTGAAGGATTGCTTTGATAATTCATATTGTTTTCCCTTTTGTGGTGACCACCACCACAAAGATTATCATATCGTCCTCTGTCATTTCCATGTCCACGTACATTATGTCTCCAATTTTCATTTTGTATTCTTATAGACTCACAGTGTGCTTCTACCTCATTTGCTTTCGGTGATGGAGTAGTTTCCGTGTGACTTGCTTCATGATTTTTCAACAAAAGATTATTATGTTTCTCATCCACAAGAAGACATGAGATCAACTTAGAATACTTTTTAAATCCCCTCTCAGGTATTGCTGATGTAATATCAAATTTTAGGTATGAAAAGTTGTAAGCTTTCCCACCATGTCCTCATCTTTTATATGTTTCCCACATAATTTTAATTGAAAAATAATTTTGTAAACAACAAAGTTATATTCACATATATCTTTAAAATCTTATAACTGTAAGTGAATCCACTTGTAATGGATCCTTGACAATACTATTTTCTTAAGATGGTCATACCTTTTCTTCAAATCAGTCCATAATTTAAGTGGATCTTTCACTGTTAGGTATTCAACATTCAATCCTTCATCCAGATGATGACGAAGGAAAATCATGTCCTTTACTTTGTCCATACTCGATGTTGTATTATATTCGATAATGATTTCACCAAAATCTTTAGCATCTAGGTGAATTTTAGTATCGAGAACCCATGACATGCAATTCTTTCCTGAAATATCAATTGTCACAAACACAACTTTTGATAAATTCAATATGATAAAACCATCATAAAAAATAATTAAATTAGACTAAAATTGACAGTGAGTAAATAAACAGTTTATTCATTTTCTGAAAGTAAATTCTTCTATATTTTATAAGTAGAAAAGTTTGTATGTAGCAATCAGTACTAACAAACAGTGGATTTACCACTTTTATTAAAATTGTCTGATAGATTTTTTTTCATTAAAAATTAATCAACAATATAAATAATTTACTTTTTCCAATGAAAACATAAAACACTAGGAATTGTAGTCCCTCTTTTTCATAAAATAGTGACCTGTTATCTTCGGAAAACCGACGAAAAAATCATCACTTTATAAAGCCAATTTTGTTAGACTTTTTTCATTCAAACTATTAACAAATTAAATAAAATGTAAAGTAGAAAAAGTGTAGTCACAATTTAATAATTTTAATATTAGATTATAAAGGGATACCTCAAAAAAATGTTCAATCTTGAGACTTCGTGTTGTAAAGTCAAGAATAAAAGAACAACGTAAAGAAGAAGACAATAGGAAAAATATAAGACAAGAGAAACACTAATATAAGATAACTTTCTTTTTTTCAAGTGTATTCAACATCATTCTGACAATTATCATCGGTCACCATTATATTAGTATTTATTATCATTTATTGTAATTATTAACCACTATCATCACCACTAGTTGCTATTCACACCAACACCATTAGTTAACACCATCACTAATTTGTACCCACAAACAACTAAATATCACTCTCACCCATCTTCGTATATCTTTTAAAATATCTTGTTGATATGTATATATGTATTTAAAAGGGTTATTACTTAAGTTTATTATATTTTACTTGTTTATGTTAATATATATATATTACATATCTATTTTAGTACGTATTATATACATGTGGGCATTATATATATATATATATATATATATGCATATATTTATATTGTATGTACATGGATATTTACTTTATATATATAATATTATTACTTGATAAAATTTATGATTTTACTTATTCAACATATATTTGGTAATTAATTAGATGACATCTTATTTGACAATTAATTATAATTATAGCCTAATCAAATTCAATGTAGCCTATTTTTAATCTCAATTTCAATCTCATCCGTTCGTTTGATTGATCAAACGGCTCCTATTTATTCTTATCTTTTTCACGCCCCAAAACCCTAAACTAATCTTATTCTTCCTCTTCCAAGAGAGGAAAGACTCACTCTCAACCTAACTCTTTCTCTCCACCCTTCGTCTTCTCCAAAGAGAAGAGAAGACAACAACGCCGCACCTCCACCCTCACCACCACCGGGCCTTCTCACTTCCCCACTGCGCCACCATCGCACCTCATCATGAACGCCGCCAGCTGCTCAACGCAGCAGCCATGACATCGCTATTTTTCCTCCTCCATCTTCGACGAGCTGCTGTCTTCACCTTCATGCACGGAGGCTCTTCAACACCAACAGCTGCAGCAGCCCGCAACAGCTTCTCCAGCAGCCGCAGCAGCCTCCGCCAGCAACAACGACAGACAACAGCAGCAGTAGCAACCAACTGCACCACCTGAAACAACACGAACAACCAGCACCTCCAGCGGCGGCTCCAACGGCTGCATCAGCTCCTCGATCTGCCGACAAAACCAGCAGCAACGACTGCAGCAGCTCCAACCAGCGGCAGTGCCACCAGCATCACCAACAACAACAGCAACCAGCAGCGATATGAACGGTAGCGGCAGCGACAAAACGGAACCAGAAGCAACAACAACAAAAGAGCATCGGTGCTCTCTTCAACTCTGGCCAGCAGTCAAACGCTCTTTCAAAATCGAATTTTTGAAGTATATTCGAAGATCTATTTTTGTTAAAGGCGGATCTTATAGATCCATCTCAGGTATTTCTATTTTTATCTTTACAGTTCTTTCTTTGTTAAAATTTAAAGATTCATAGATGTTTGTCTGTTCTTCGTTGTCTAAGATTAAGAGTTATTAGGCATATTATGTTGTGGTTATGTCCATATTTATGTTTTTGTGTTTAAATCACCTGCATATATAATTATGGAGATTTTACAGTAATTGCTATTATGCTCAAATGTTTGGCTTGATTTTGGGCATAACTCCAAGATTCCGGGTTATCTTGGCACCTTTTCCTTAAGTCGGCTGTTTAAACTTTTCATTTTTTTCTTTTAACTTAGTTTGAAGATTTCCAATATGCATAAAATTGCTTATGATCTTCTGGTATAGCTTATGACCAGTCTTGCAAAAGCTATTAATTTTGTTTTCTGGCTTGTTTGTTCGTTGAATCATGTATAAGATAAATTGTTGTTATTTTAAGATAATTTGCTGATTTTGGAGAAATTCGAATATGTCTATGTTTAATTATCCATATATGACCATATATTTTGATTAATTGGTGGGTTTGTTATTATAAAAGTTTCATATGTAGGATTTACTAAATAATTTTGAATATGAGGATAATCATATTTAGATTTAAATGTCATTTCATATAGACATCATGCCCATAGAATTTTATAATTTTAATATATCATGTCTATATATTTTAATTAATATTTTTTAACATACCATTTTGTATAGACATCATGTCCATAGGATTTGTAATTTTTAATATATCATGTTGATATATATTTTAATTAATATTTTTAACATGCTAATCATTTAGAAATGGCGGAATCCATCGGTGCCCCCCCTAAAGTTGGCACCAACTTTTACTTAGACATCTTAACTAAACTTTGTTCATTTTAGACACTTTAAGTAAGGTTCTGATGTGTCATTTTGACAAGTGTATTACACACACTTTAGATATTTGGGTGATTATAAAAAAAGTGTCAAAATGACACATCAGAACCTTACTTGAGGTGTCTAAAATGAACAAAGCTTAGTTGAGGTGTCTAAGTGAAAGTTGGTGCCAACTTTAGGGGGCCACCGATGGATTCCGCCTTTAGAAATCACTCATAGAATTTTATGTGAAATATCATATAGCAATTCATGTCTATGAGATTTAATGAATATTTAAGTATTTTTAGTGCTATGACCCTTATTGAATATTTTTTTAAACTCATTATATGGGTGTACTAAATATTGACAAATGTTATTAGGTAGTGTCAATGTGAAATAATTCCTAGCTTGAAAGCATGCCATTGGGGTATAGAAATTGTAGGTAGCTTTTAATAAGGTAAGAATATTTTGAGCCTATTAGATCAATGTGAGCTAACAATATTCTTAGAATATTTTATCATATAACAATCATGTTTATAGGTATTATAATTCTAACATGTCAATTAAATAGATATTAGGCCTTCATAAATATTTTTCATAATATTATGTGTAGAAGTCATGCCTATAGGATTCTAAAAAATATTTATTATGTTATTCTATCTTTAAGATCGTATCTATATTTTAATAAATCATCAGCATATCAATATTTAGAAATCATATCTATTGTGTTTTAATAAATTTTCAGCATGGTGTTAACTAAAAACCATGTTAATATGATTTTATAAACGCTATTAGTTAACAATAAAATTGACAAGCATGTCTTCTTTAATTATAATCACTTGAGTAATTAAAATTGCCTCACATGTCTAAATAATAAAATTTGTTTTCATGTTATTCAAGTTTTCATATTTATGATACATACGTCTTATTGTGTACGTACACTCTGTAATTTTTATGACTTTTCACTATTTATCTATGTTTTCAAGCATGCTAATGAATTAATCTAGAGACTTATTTGAGATTTTACGCGCTAAATATCATCTTATTTGTTTTGTTTGACGATATGTCTAATTAACAAACCTACATTTTCTTTAGTCTAACACCTACCCTAATAGTACGTCCAATACCTCTTGGATATTAAGTTGGGACGTTAGACACCTTTTAAGACGTTAGTTTTTCTTATTTCTTTTAAATCGCTCTAGGATTATAATAACAAATAAGCATAGAAGGGTATGGGTAGTTAGGCCCCTCGAAAATGATGAAAGTTGACCCGAACAAAAAAATGACAAAAACTTTATATATTTTGTCTTCCGATTAATAAGCCGACGCTTATACGAAGAAGATCAGAATGTAGATACTTTTATTTCCTATCAACTTTTAAATATTTTCATTTGTATATATTCGGGGTAGTTTAATATTTTCAAAACTTAATGATTTTTAGGCATCACTAATCTTATTAGAAGTTTCAACCAAATCACATTTATGACATATTACACATCCATATATCTACACTTGTCTATTATCTTATTCACTTCTTTATTTATTTTCTTTTATATCGTGTCTACAAATAAAGTAACCAGTTCTAATATTCGACATTCATATTAGTTACCATAAATTTAGGTAAGATTATTTATTCAAATGATTTTAAACATACATTTGTATTTTCATACATAAAATTTTCACATGTTTCAAGTATATTTTTTTTACCATACAATAAATATATTATTATGAAATTTGCTCCATTCATATTATAGATGTATATATGACATACCTTCTCTTTTCACCATTTTCTCGAAATTAATAAAAACTCTTCTTGTTAATATTTTCTAAAGTGAGCAAATGAATAAATATCCCTAATCATTTTTCTAAAACTAAGTTTAAGGACTATCTTCGGATAGGCTCTGAGGGATGCCTAATACCTTCCCCTCAAATAACTAAAACCCTTACTTAGAATCTCACCAGTTTCGCAAATCAAAATAGAGTTTACATTTATATTTTTTAAAATGGTTTTCCTAATATTTTCCTTAAAATTAGGTGGCAACTCTAAACATTTTTAAAATCAAAGGCATAGCCATTTTTTGTTGTAAACTATTTTGACCAGTTCAAAAATGGGGTGCGACAAGTGGTTCCGATGATGGTGGTGTGTTCATAGAAAATAGATCCGAATCATCTTTGATAGTGGATGTGAAGTCAAAATAAGACTTTGACCCAACATTGATGGAGCTTAAGAGATTGGTGAAAGAAAAGAAAGTAAAAGTCTTTTCACAAGGGGGAGATGGGTACTTCACTACCAAGGTCGGTTATGTGTTTCGGATGTGGATGGCCTAAGGGATTTGATTTTGAAGGAGGCTCATAACTCTTCATAATCTATTCACCCCAGTTCAACTAAAATGTACTAAGATTTAAAGGAGATATATTGGCGGGATGGCATCAAAAGGGACATAGCAAGGTTCGTGGCCAAATGCCCAAATTGCCAACAAGTTAAGGTCGAACACAAAAGGCTGGGTATCTTAGCACAAGACATTGAAATCCCCTACTCTGAAGTGGGAAATGTGAACATGGACTTTGTACTGGTTTTTCTTGTACTCGAAAACATCATGACTCAGTTTGGATGATTGTTGATAGAATAACGAAGTCGGCTCACTTTCTAACGGTCAAGATTTTTTATAGTGCCAAGGATTATATGAAATTGTATATTCAGGAATCGGTAAGGGTGCATAGTGTGCTGTTATCAATTATTTTGGACCGTGGTACCCAATTCACTTCACATTTTCGAAAATTATTTCAAAGAGGACTTGGCACTAAAGTGAATCTAAGTACCACATTTAATCCTCAAACCGATGGGTAAGCCGAGCGGACAATTCAAACACTAGAGGATATGTTAAGGGCTTATGTGTTGAAGTTCAAAGGGAATTGAGATGACCATCTACCGCTTATTGAGTTTGCATACAAAATAACTACCACTCTAGTATTGAGATGATGCCGTTTGAGGCTTTATATGGGAGATGATATAGGTCTTCATTTGGTTGGTTTGAAGTGGGTGAGATAACCTTGTTGGATCCCGATTTGGAGCTTGATGCTTTTAAAAAGGTGAGAGTCATTAGAAAAAGGATGAAGATGGCTCAAAGTCGTCAAAAGTCCTATTCTGATACTGGGAGAAGGGATCTTGAGTTTAAGGGGGATGAGTGGGTATACTTGAAGGTTTCACCCATGAAGAGTGTAGTTCGGTTTGTTCATAAAGGAAAGTTGATCCCTAGGTATGTGGGGCCTTATAAGATCATGAGGCGTGTTGGCAAGGTGGCTTATGAGTTGGAGTTGCCATTGGAAATGGCTATGGTTCATCTGTTATTCCATGTATCTATGTTGAGAAAATGTATGGGTGATCCAAGTTCCATTGTGCCTTTGGAAATGGTGAAGGTTGAAGAGAAATTCACTTATGAAGAGGTCCCGATTGAAATTTTGGACCGGCAAGTCAAGAGATTGATGAACAAGGAAGTTGCATCCGTCAAAGTCCTTTGGAGGAATCAACAAGTCAAAAGTACTTTGTAGGAAGCGGAAGTAGATATGATATAGAGATACCCTCATCTATTTCACTCTACTCAAGTCTAAGGTGCTAATATATTCATGCTCAAATTGTTTAAGTCTCCTACGTTTTAGATTTCCTAAGTATTTCATATGCATGCATGTTCATGAAATTGATTTTAAAGCCATGTTTTATGTTAAGTATGAGAACATCTTGGTTTATTCATTTTATGTGTCTTTGCATTCATGATGGGTTGCTAGTCTTTATTTTGTATCTTTTCTATACTAATCGAATCTCATTCGAGGATGAATGTTCCAAAGGGGGAGATATTATAAGACCCCTAAAGTCGAAAGTCAAAAAGAAGGAAAGACTTAAGAAAAATTAGACTGACCATGAGTTTCAAGTTGATCTATGACTCGTAGGAACTATTACGAGTCGTAGGACTATCTTGTAGAAGGGGAGGCTGAGGTTAAGAAGTTGGTTAAGTTAGGAAAAGGCTTGATGAGTCGGTTAACGACTCGTAGAGGTAATGATGACATGTCAAAATGATTCGTAGAGAAAGTTTTGAGGTTCAGTTCTTAGGGTCTCTTACACCCTGTAGGACGAGTCCATTATACGAATCATAGAAGAGTCTATGACTTGTAGAGACGAGTCATAGGAAAGTTTTAGAGGGACTGTTCTCATATCTTTATCAGACCCTACAGGATGAGTCATTTCTATGAATCATCGACCTCTCTACGAATCATAATGACAGCTCGTAGGGTCTGTTCGACAAGTTTTTGAGAGGGGCATTTTGTCTCTTCCCTAATTCAATCTCTAAAGTGGGGTCATTTTAGGACATAATTCACCTTATCTAATGACCTTAAATTTTCGCAAACCCCTCATTCTCACACTAAGTCTCAAACTCAAAAAAACCTCTTCTCCCAAATCTCCTCTCAAGGACTTTATCAGCACAAGAAAAATTCTAGGGTTTCCTTAAGAAAGATCAAGTCTCATCTTCCAAATTCAAGGCTGAATTAACCAAGGTATGTGGGTCTTATTCATGGGTTCTTTCACCCATGGAGCTCAAAACCCCTTTCAAACTAAGTCTTTGATTTCAAGTAAGAAATTCTTAGAGTTTACTCTACCTTCTACTTAATAGCATGAAATATTATTTAACCATTGATTATTGGTCTATTTTGATCCAATATGAATTCAAATGAATGGGATGATTGATTACAAGTATTTTCTCTACTTAATTCCTTAAAGGTTCTTGAGATTCATGATGGGTTATTTAAAGCATAATTTCAATTGATGAACTTCATGGTATCTATGCATGATTTCAAATACATACATGTTGGAAAGTTGATTTGGCATGAACCCACCTAGTTTTACTCTATTTTTATGAAAGTATGATTCTAAAGTTATAGACTCCATTTAAATATTTATAAAAGCTAATGAATATGATTATTTGTGAGAGCTTTCTCACCTAAGCTAATGGATTCTTTGTGCGATAAGGATAATTCTCGCATAATTGAATAACTAATGGTTTTAAGGAGCTATTCTACCGAATGATGATTTGATGTCTCAAAATATACATATGTTCATATTACTATGTTATACTATTCCGTGGGATTTGACTTAGCACCGAATGGAGCTTGAGGTGGGGTTCGGTAAGGGAATCCTAGTACCAACCTCTTATTTCATTAACTATGTACTAATATAGGAGCCCTTGTAAGCTAGGCTAGTTGATCCACAAATGGCCATTTAATGTTAAAAGAAATAATTATTGATGGAGCTCTACCTTGGCAAGTAGTCTCCCCTTTCCAATGTGGGGGTCACGTTGGATTCCATGTTATAGCTCATATGGTCTTAATGTCGGTTATGGTCATTTTTTCACAAATAAAAGTATCAAATGACATTTACTTGATGTCTCATGCATTTATCTTCTTATGTATCTTACCTTATAATACGTTAATTTTTTTATATATTGCATGCCTACATACTTAGTACATTCAAAGTACTAACTCATACTCTTTTGGCTTCATGATATTACCATGTAGGGACCGACGTTCCTCCTCGTTCTCCTCCACGTGGCTAGTTGAGATTTCTCTTGAAGGCTACTTTTTGTTAGTTTCCATGTTATGGGAACAACACTGCTTTATCTTTCTAGCTTATGATATAATGAGACCTTTAGACATTTATTATGGCATTTCATTCTACTTTGACTGAGGATGAGCTAGGGACTTGTCTTTGCCCCCACCAAGTCTAAAAGCTAGAGGTATTGTTGGACATATGTAGGTTGAAGTTTGACTATTATGATTCATATTATGATGTTTCTCCCTTAGCCCCTCTTTCCCTTTTTCTTTCGCTCGTTGTTGATTACCATTACCGATGAAAGGCTAAATGAATGCTAAGTGGCTTAGGTGAGGTACCTCCAGGTTCTTCATTCGTTGTGTCACGTCTAGGCCCTAGGCTTGGGTCGTGATAGATGGCATCTACGGACTGTAGTCCCTTCTTCCATTCGTAGAATCCTGTCTGTGGAAATCAGAGAAAAATTTTGAGTTCTGAACTTACAAAATACGAGACCTAATTATGGACCATAGTTTGTACTATAACCCGTACTGATCACCCGTGGAACAAATATATTAAAATTTGTGATTCTAAAGTCCTGAACTATGGGTCCAATCTACTTCATGTATATCCTTATATGACTCATACTTTCCACTCTAGAACCCAAGTACTAAAAATTTTAGGTCTCTGAAGCTTATCTACAAATTCCAACTATGAGCCGTTAAAGACATTACGATCCATAATCTTAACTCGTACTTGTCATGACCTAAGCTAAGCATAGATGTGACATGATGATTAGAATTCTGAAGGATTCCAATCAAGACTCTTAACATATCATTAATAAGCATACATAAGGTAATCAATGAATAACAATAAACATCATAAATGCGACGTGAAGGTCTAAACATAAATGTCTCGATAGATGAGAATCAAACTCCATAAAATTCATGACAACATAGAATCCATAACAATATAGCCTGCCTTTACTACTACTACTACTACTATGGATGGGGCATAGGACATGTTCCTATCTCACTGGCTTAAGAAATAATGTCACAAGGAAAAAAGGAAAATAGAAATGTTTTATCCTCGAATCATAAGGACCACCAACAGAATTTGCGTGATGATCATCCGACCCTACATTATGATACAATATAGGCAAAAAGTATGTGTTAGTACATAAAATGCACTAAGTATGTGAGAATCATGCATGGACAATGATAATAGGACATATTCAACATGGGCATGAGATGCATGACCAATATCTTAAAAACATTAGTAAAACTTGGAAGCACTTGAAGATTGTAAACATGTGATTAATGCATCATAGAACATCATCATAAGAGGTTATAGAACATAACATATACATATATGGTATATTAACCTTAACCAAAAATAAACCAAAATATCATCAATGAATACAATTACGAACATATCCAAATATTGCTTCAATACCCTGTTCATCAAATCCATGAAGGTTGCAGGAGCATTCGTTAGTACAAAAGACATAACCAAGAATTTAAATTGATCATACTAAGTTCTAAAAGAAGTCTTCAGAATGTCAAATTTCCTCTTCAGAATGTCAAATTTCCTTACTCGAAGGTGATGATAACCTGATCGAAGATCAATTTTTGAAAAGTAACTTGCTTCTTGAAGTTGATCAATAAGTCATCAATCCTTAGAATGAGATACTTATTCTTAACGGTGACTTTGTTCAATTGTAGGTAATAAATACACATCCGAAGAGAACCATCATTTATTAACAAAGAGAACTGAAGCACCCCATAGAGAGATACTAGATCTAATAAAGTCCTTATCCAATAGACCCTTTAATTGATCCTTTAACTCCTTAATTTCCCTCGAGGCCATTAGGTAAGAAGGAATAGAGATAGGTTGGATATCAGGAAAAAGATCAATACCAAAATCTATCTCCCTTTCAAGAGGGATACCTGGGAAATCATTGGGGAAAAATTCTAGAAACTCATTAAAACCGAAACTGACTCAAGAGTAAGAGTCTCATAATTCGTATCCCTTACACTGACTAGATGATAGATATAACCCTTGGAAATCATTTTCCGTTTATGGCACAAGATAAATTGACCTTTGAACACAGAATTACTACCTTTCCATACTAGCTAGATTATTAGGAAACTGAAACTTGACCACACGAGTTCTACAACATATGGAAGCATAACATCCACGAAGTCAATCCATGCCAAGAATAACATCAAAATCAGTCATATCAAGCTCTACAAGATCAACTGAGGTGACTTTATGGAAAATTATAGTTGGACAATTTCTATAGACTCTCTTAGACATAAAGAAATCACCAACAGCGGTATAGACCAAAAAGGCTCTAATAAGATCTCGAGACTAATAATGAATTTTACAGCAAGATAAGGGATAACAAATGATAGAGTAACACCCGGATCTAACAATGCATAAACATCAAAGTCAAAGACTTTCAACATACTAGTCATAACATCAGGAAATTCCTCTAACTTCTAATGAGTTTGAACGACATAAAATCTATTTTGGCATTGTCTACTACCTGAAGTAGTACCATACTGAATCAATCGGCTAGTAGTAGTTTGAGTCTGTGGTCGACCATCTCTACCTCTAGTAGCATTTGAAGGATAATCCTTCACTTGATGACCAGTATTACCACAACCAAAACAAGCACCCGAACCCATTAGACATTCTTAAAGATGTTTCTTTCTACACTTCTTGCATTGGAAAATTGGTTAACCACTCGGAGCTCCTCATTGAGGCTTGGGGTTAGAGACCCTATATTTATTGAACTTAGGAGATGAAGTGATAGAAGAATTTTGTCCAAAGTACTTTTGACGAAATTGAGGATGCCCACCATTTCCAGACTTATCATGAGAATATCCATCACTATCGATTAGATCCCTCTTGGACTCCCTTCTAGAACTCTCCTTCAACTTCTCCTCTTTTATTTGTTCGGCATGTTTCATAAGCCTAGAGATGTCCATATCCTTTATTAGTATGATGGTTCTAAATTCTTTGACCACTAAATATGAGATACCCTAAATAAATTGTCACTACCTGAACTAGGACAATCTGTGACACGACGATCGAAACCTCGAAGGGCCACAACTAAGCCTTTTGACATATCATAAGCATACATAAGGTAAAGTAAAATAGAAACAACATAGAAAAACTCAATACATGGTCATAAAAGTATAAGAGTATGACAATATAAACTCTATAGTCCAACGATGCCTCTACTAATCAAGATGGGTGGGGGCTAATAGATGTCCCTAACTCACCCTCATATCAAAGAAACAAATGTGTTTAGAAAGGAAAAACTCATAACTGGCCCTCGATAAAATGAGACTCACCAATTTTCGTAGGATAGAATCTCAACTAGCCACGTGTGGAAGGGTGAATATGATCTTCGACCCTACATTATGATATAATGTAAGCAAAAGTATACGTTAGTGTGTTTGAATATACTAAGTATATGGGCATGCCATGCAACGTAAAGCATAAGATGCAATGATCAAATATTAAACATGATATAAAAGAGGATAAGTAAGGTAATGAGAGAAACCATAAGGATCAAAGCATTAAGATACATAACTGAGATCATCAAGAACATACACGAGAGTATACATATGTGGGAGATAATTGTAACCAACATTAAGACTATGCAAGCTATAACATGGAATTCAATGATCCCCACATCAAGAAGGAAGGAGGCTACATGCCAAGGTAGACTCCATGCAATCATTTATATCATTAAGTACTATATGTAGATTCACTAGCTAGGCCATAAAGGCAACCTACAGTGGCAATGTAGTTTAAGGGACTAGAAGGTTCTACTAAGGCTTAGGTTGAGCCCCTATTTCAAAGTCCTCTCGGTGCTAAGTATATCAACCCACAAAATACATATCATAATCATAATCACAGTAAGAGATCATACTTGCATAAAGTCATAGCTTCTCACATTCATACTTCATAACATGTTCATAGGAATAGCTCATTAAGGATCTCAAGTAATCCATGAAGGATCCTGAGTCACCTTTTACATTTAGTTCATCATCATATAATGTGGGTGTAGGCCTTCCATCATTAATCATTCTTTTCATATAACATTATTAGAGTCTTAGGTAAGCTTCTTCATTAAGGATCTTAAGTCAATCTCTTCCATAGACTTGCATACAACTCATGTTTAGAACATACTTGAGAATATACTTGAATAGTCATGAATGAAATCATTATGCATGAATCTTTGTGAACTAAGTTAACATCATCAAATCTAGTAGTAATTCATTTTTAGATGAGAGGTTAAATCATAAATAAAATGTAATTCATGCACTTAAAAGAGTATTTAATGAGATGTAGGGCTCAAATACGTAAAAAGGGTCGTATAGGGAAGAATCAGGGCAGTGGTGCACTACTGGCGCATCATCCCAGGACTCAAACTTCAGAAACCAGGGCCTGGCATGCTGTAGTAGACCCTGAACTTCAGAAGGGTTGTCTTGGCGCATTGGTGGCGCTCTACCCCATGGTTTCCCCAGAACAATTTTAGACTTTTCATCATTTTTCATGAGTTATCAACCCCTATAATGAGATCCTAAGTGCTAATTATCAATATAATGAATATATATGAAGAATCTACCAATCCCAAGCACATTATTTATCAATTTATATCAAAAATAGATTTGAATTCACAAGATACATCATAGTCCATGCAATTGAAATTGAGAAGATTCAAAGATGTAATTTAAATTCATGAAACATTAAAAGAATTCTTTGAACTCCGTGGGTAAAAGGTACCCATGGATGAAACTCTCATACCTTGAATACGAATTATGAAGAAAAACTTAAAGATCAATCAAGAAATTGGGAGACTCCTTGCTCGGTCTTCAATGGAGATCTAAAGAGCTTTTAGTAGAGAGAGAATTTATAGGATGGGTGATTAGTGAATGAATGAAGAGAATTAAGATTTTTGGGGATTAAATAGATTAGGAACCTATCCCCAAAACTCTTTAGATTCTTTCCCCCCTTCAAAAATAGGGAAAAGTCTATAATGCCCTTAATAAAAATCTCCCTCAGCCCATCAATGAATTTACCAAGGCTAATTATTCATCTTATTATATCATACTCTATCTATCTCATACTCGGGATAATACAATATCTCCCCCTTGAAAATATTTTTCCTCGAATGAGATAGGAGCTAGCTTGAGTAGAATAGGGTGGGTAGGCAACAACCCATCATGAATGCTACAATGCAACTTCTAAACATCAACATCATTTAAAATCATTTTCATGGTATGCATGCATTTGTCATGACACGGAAAAGTCGAAACGTAGATTTTTTTAGAGGATTTGAGTATAGATGTCTAAGTACCTTAGGGTGGATTAGAAGGAAAGAGGTAAGGATATCGTTTCCTCATGTCCGCTTCCGCTTCCCATGTAGCGCTTTCAACTTCTTCATTCCTCTATATGACCTTAATGGATACAACTTCCTTGTTCCTCAATCTTTTCACTTGGAGGTCTAAAATATCAACTGAAATCTCCTCATAAGTCAAATTCTCTTCAATACTCACATTCTCCATTGGCATAATAGAATTTGGATCACCCACAAACTTCCTCAACATTGATACATGAAACACCAGATGAACCATATCCAACTCCAATAGCAAGTCTAACTTATATGCCACCTTACCAATATGCTTCAAGATTTTGTAGGGTCCCTATAGCACCCCCTTTGGGAGGATGCTACTTACGAAACAAAAGGTAGTTTTTTTTAAATCACAAATAGTCAACACCCTTGCGGATCCATAAAATACACAAAACTCAAACTAGTAGTTATTAAAAAACTATTATCTTCCTTTGTGCAAAATGACAAGCCAACATATAAACGCAGTACATGCATGACTTGAGTTAAAAGCACACTCCAAAATAGCAAAATTAGTCACCCTATTCAAGTTACAAACATATAGTTTTGTTTTCACACTACATGTATCATGTACAAGTCCCCCAACATATTTACAAAAAATAGATGCATATACAGATGTGATCTTCTCAAGGGCTCCAAAATGTCTACTCAAAATGGCCATCTTCATACCTCGTCCCGCATATTACCTACGATAGAAAACAACTATCACTAAGCATAAAGCTTAGTGGTGTAAAAACTTTGGGCTTGGAGCCATTAAATTCTTCCACTCCCTGGTTCATCGCAGGTGGCTCAATAAGGTAAAAGTAAGCCTAAGTGAACAAGTATATCAAAGTATCGAATACAAACCTTGAAGAGTTTTAAAATCAATATCAATATTTGAAGGCTTAAGTATTGAGAAACTTATAATTCAAGACGAATGAGATGTCAAATAATCAATTTCGCCTAATAGGTACGTTATGCCTTCACACTAAGCACAGTCAATATCAAGACGGACTGAAGCACTAAAATAAGAAGGACCGAAGCCCATATCAAGAAGGGTTGTCACCCAATATCAAGAGAATCAAGAACCATATTGAAAGTGGCTTTCCACTCATACTCGAAAATGGACGAAACCCCATCGTCAAGACGAAATGTAAATCCAAAGTCAAGATGGACAAGATCCGAATTGAGAGGTATGCCAATATTGATGACAAGTCACCGTAATAATAAGGACAAATTCCCATTAAGAATGCAAAATGATCAAGCAATTCGTACAAGTGGGCGGTTTAGCAAAAGTTTTGCAATACTTGAGATAATAATCATAACATAATGCAAGATAAAGAGTAAGGAAATAACCCATCAAGATACTTCAAATTTCAGAAAATAAAATATTCCAAGTTCAAGTTTATACACAAACCTTGGCGTTTTAGCATACAACAGATTCTACCACAACTCAAGGAGCTCACTTCCTCTCCGCCATAGACCAAGCAAAATCCAGTTCGACAAACAGTACCTCTTAGCTTGTATAAGAACATATACACCTTAAATACACAATAAAATATCTACTTAAGTTTAAGAGTCTCATCATATCGAAACTAAACATAAAATTAATAAAAATTAGCCCAAACTATTCAAACCAAAATTTTGGACAGCCTACTATCTTGTATTGTTGCTTAGTTTTGAAAGGGTAAATGGGGGAAATAGGCTTTGTCGCCTCAATTAAAGTTATAGACATGTGTCTTAGGGTCGCATAAAATTTTAAATCACCCCTACAGAAATTATGTACAAAACAATATGCCCAAAATACCAACAGTTGTCCATGTAGTATTTCCAAAATAAAATCTGGGCAGTACCTCCCTAATACTTTATCACCCTTTTTAGAGCCGCTAAAAGCAAAAATGGGTTTCCAAGCCTAAATGAAAGTTATATCCCTATGAAATAACTTTCCAAAACATCTTGAATCACTCAAAAAGAAGCTTTACACAAGGAGTTATACTAATATTACTAATGGTAGTCATATCTAAAAATGGGTTTGCTACCAAGAACAAGAACCTCCTCGCTGCCCCTACTATAGATTTTACGTTATTAAATACTTCCATTTGATCGAAGAACACCTTAGATAATTAATTGACAGAACAAAATCGGAGGGCTTACCTTTCTTCCTTGTTGTTGCTATTGGTACTCTCTCTTATTCTCTAAGTTTTTCCTGTCAAATTTCTAAGTGTAAGGCTGAAAAATGACTTCTTAGTCATCTTAACATGTATATATATGCTCCCTTAAAGTGTGACATGTGGCATCCCCTAGGGGTGACACATGTCCATCCCCTAGGGCGCCACCTCATCCATGCACCCAATCCAAAGCTTCTACGTGGCAGCATGGGGTCCACCCTAAGTAGGTGCGTCACCTACTTGGTCCAAGTAGGTGCATCACCTACTTGTTTCAAATAGGTGCTACGCCGCTTTTTCCTTTTTCTGTTGGTTCATAATCTTGTCTTACTTTAGGAACCTATGTAATCCTTGCTACCTAAGCTCGACGTGTACTCAAGTAGCTTTGTTATGTAAGACATCCCAATTAATAGCTTACGTAGAACTTCATAGATAACGTGGATCACCTGGCAATCCTTTAGAAAAACCATAAAAAGAAAATTGGGGTGTTACAACTCTCCCCCCCTTAAAATATTTTCGTCTCGAAATTTACCTTATACTCAAAACAAATGTGGATATTGACTTTGCATATCCTCTTCTCGCTCCCAGGTTGTTTCAGTGCCAGAATGATTCCTCCAAAGGGCTTTTACTAAAGGAACTTTCTTGTTCCTAAGCTCTTTTGTCTCACGGGCCAAGATTCGGATAGGTTCCTCATCATATGTCAAGTCAGGATTTATCTCAATGGATTTGACAGGGAGAACATGAGATGGATCGGAGCGATATCTTCTAAGCATAGAAATATGGAAGACATTGTGGATTCTATCTAACTCTGGTGGAAGAGCCAGTTTACATGCAACTGGACCACTCTCTCAATTACTTCATATGGTCCAATAAATTGAGGACTAATTTTTCCTTTTTGGCCAAATTTCATAATCTTCTTCCATGGAAAAACCTTTAAAAAGACCTTATCTCCTACTTGATACTCAATTTCACACCTTTTAAGATCAGCATAAGACTTTTGTCTATCTAAAGCAATTTTTAGATGATCCTTGATGAGTTTTACCTTATCTTCAGTTTGTTGCACAATCTCAGGACCAATCAGTTTTCGTTCACCAACTTCACTCCAACAAAGAGGAGTTCTACACTTTCTCCCATATAAGGCTTCGTAGAGAGGCATTCCTATACTTGATTGGTAGCTATTATTATAAGCAAATTCTATCAAGGCTAGGTTTCTGTCCCAACTACCTTCAAATTCCATAATGGAAGCTCGAAGCATATCATCCAAGATTTGAATCACCCTCTCGGATTGACCATCTGTCTGAGGATGGAAAGATGTACTAAAGTTCAACGTAGTGCCCAAAGCTTCTTGCAATCTAGTCCAGAATCTAGATGTAAACATTGGGTCTCGGTCAGATACAATATAAACAGGAACCCCATGTAACCTTACAATCTCCTCAACATACAATTCAGCTAGACGTTCAAGTGGGTAGTCCACCTTGATGGCCAAGAAATGAGCACTTTTGGTTAGCCTATCAACTATAACTCAAATTGTATCATGATTTCTTTCAGTGTGTGGAAGCCCAGAAACAAAGTCCATAGTTATTCTTTGCCATTTCAACTCAGGTATCGACAAGGGTTGTAACAAACTAGTCGGGACTTGATGTTCGGCCTTATTTTTTGAAAAACTAAGCATCTAGAAGTAAACTACGCAATGTCCTTCTTCATACCATTCCACTAGTAGTGTTCTTTAATGGTTTGGTACATTTTAGTACCTCCAGGATGCATTGCATATGGTGAAGTATGTGCTTTATTCAAAAATATTTTTCTCAAATTGACATCTTTAGGGACACATAACCTATTTTGATAAAGTAGAACATGATCCCTCCTTAATTTAAAATAAGCTTTTCTCCAATTTGAGCTTTTTTGATCAATTTCACCAGCTTCTCATCTAACTTCTGTGCTTTTTTCACCTGTTCAAGTAGAACTGGTTTGACTTGCCGGCAGCAATAGAGCCATCAGATTTAAATGCAAGACAAGCATTCATGGCTCTCAATTTAATAAACAAAGGCAAGTGGCTTAGCAATAAACTAGCAAGGGCTTTATGACTCAGAGCATCTGCTACCACATTGGCTTTACCCGAATGATAATCAATCGTGCAGTCATAATCTTTAATGAGTTCAAACCATCTACGTTGCCTCAAATTCAACTCTTTCTGTGTACCCAAGTACTTCAGACTCTTGTGATCAGTAAATATGTGACACTTTTCGCCATATAAGTAATGCCTCTAAATTTTCAAGGCAAACACTATGGCAGCGAGCTCAAGGTCATGAGTAGGATAGTTTAGCTCATGTGGTTTCAATTTTTGGGAAGTATACACAACCACTTTCCCTTATTGCATCAAGACACAACCCAAACCACGATGAGAGGCATCACTATATACCACATATTCCTTCCCTTCAGTTGGTGGAATAAGTATAGGAGCTTATGTTAATAAAGATTTGAGCTTTTCAAAACTCTTCTTACATTTTTCATCCCATACAAACTTGACATCCTTCCTCAAGAGTTTAGTCAAAGGGGAGGCTATAATGGAGAATCCTTTGACAAACCTTCTATAGTATCTCGCTAAACCCAAGAAACTCCTTACTTCAGTTGGAATTTTAGGTGGTTTCCATTCAATAATAGCGTGAATTTTACTAGGATCCACTTTCACACCTGCCGCTGACATAATATATCCCAGAAAGGATACTTCACTGAGCCAAAATTCACATTTAGACAGCTTGGCATAAAGCTTCTTCTCTTGCAGAATTTGTAAAATAATTCGAAGATGCTCTCTATGATCTTCATTATCCTTGGAATATATTAAAATATCATCTGTAAAAACCACTACAAATTGATCAAGATAAGGCTTAAACATGTGATTCATCAAATTCATAAATGCTGCGGGAGCATTCGTCAACCCAAATGGCATCACCAAAAATTTATAATGGTCATACCGAGTCCTAAAGGCAATTTTAGGGACATTATATTCCCTTACCCTCAGTTGGTGATACCCAGACCTTAAGTCAATTTTTGAGAACATACTAGCACCTTTTAACTGGTCAAGTAAATCGTCAATCCTAGGCAGTGGGTATTTATTCTTAATGGTTACCTTGTTCAGCTGCCGGTAATCAACACAAAGACTAAAAGTCCCATCTTTCTTTTTCACAAATAGCACAGGAGCTCCCTAGGGAGAAACATTCGGGCGAATAAAACCTTTCTCAAGGAGTTATTGCAATTGATTTTTCAACTCTTTCAGTTCTGATGGAGCCATTCGATAAGGCGTCATAGAGATAGGAGTGGTTCCAGGAACAACCTCTATGGGAAATTCAACCTCCCTTTTTGGGGGCAGTCCGGAAAGATTTTCAGGGAAGACATCAGGAAATTCACACACCACGGGTATATCCTCAAGGCTTGGACCTTCCAGGCGTGTATCAAATATATGAGCAAGATATGCTTCACAACCTTGTCTAACCATCTTCCTTGCTACTACCGCGGAGATGATATTAGACGACAATGATCTTTTACCTTGGACAATGATGTGTAAAAGTGGAGAAGCTCTAAAGGTCACATGCTTTAACCTATAATCAACTACCTCATGGTATCTATAAAGACAATTCGTACCGATAATGACATGATAGCCTTGGAAAGGCATTTTAATTAAATCAGCAGAGAAGACTAGTATATCAAAGTATCGAATACAAACCTTGAAGAGTTTCAAAATCAATATAAATATTCGAAGGCTCAAGTATTGAGAAACTTATAATTCAATTTGAAAGAGTTTTCAAATAATCAATTTTGTCCAATAGGTACGTCATGCCTTCACACTAAGCACAATCAATATCAAGATGGATCGAAGCCTCGAAATCAAGAAGGACCGAAACCCATATCAAGAAGGGTCGTCACCCAATATCAAGAGAATCAAGAACCATGTTGAAAGTGGCTTTCCACTCGTAATCGAGAATGGACGAAACCCCATTGTCAAGATGAAATATAAATCTAAATTCAAGATGAGCAAGATCCGAATCGAGAGGCATGCCAATATCGATGACAAGTCACCATAACAAGAAGGACAAAGTCCTATCAAAAATGCAAAATGATCAAGCAATTCGTACAAATTGGCGGTTTAGCAAACGTTTTGCAATACTTGAGATAATAATCATAACATAATGCAAGACAAAGAGTAAGGAAATAACCCATCAAGATACTTCAAATTTCAGAAAATAAAATATTCCAAGTTCAAGTTTATACACAAACTTGGCGTTTTAGCATACAATAGGTTCTACCACAACTCAAGGAGCTCACTTCCTCTCCGCCATAGAACAAGAAAAATCCACTTCGTCAAACAGTACCTATTAGCTTGTATAAGCACATATACACCTTAAATACACAATAAAATATCTACTTAAGTTGAAGAGTCTCATCATATCTGTTATACCCCACACTCTTGAGCTCGGAATGTCTCTTAAGCTTCTTAGAAGTTACTATATGAGCCGGATAGTCTACACACCTTATAGGTGGCTGGAAATATTAAAATGCCATAGAAATGCTTGACGTTCGAAATAAACTAAATTGGAGTCGCTATAGTTGAATTGTCGTCGAAGTAAAGTGTTGTGCTTGTGGTGTACTGATGCAAGTGTGTGGAGGTTTATTTTAGGGCCTAAATTTGTTCTAAAATGGGTGTGGGTTCTGCTAGTTGCAGCCACACAACCCCTCGTTTTGTATAATTAAAGGCTTTGCGAAGTAAAGACTAGAAACCCTATTTTGATATTGTAATTTTCAGCAAGTGGTTTGGAGCTTGTGTTGTATAATGTTGCCATGTTTTATGTGTATATATGCTGCAGGGTATTGTTTTTGGTTGGCTGTAGTGATTAGGTATGTAATTGAAAATTCAGATAGGGCATGTTATACGGGAGGTGCTGCCCAATTTTCGTTAACGTCTTAACTAATTAAAGAACTAGTCGAGCAGACGAACAAGGAAATAGATTTCATGATACTAAGGTGCAATCTAAGCTTCTGGAAAGCTAAGAGTGGTTGAAATTTGTATTAATTTCATGTTAAATAGTTTCAAAGGATGATGAGGCGAATGGGATAAAGAGTAACTCATAAGAGGTATGTGAAGCTTTCTCTTGGCATATTTTTGGCATAGTGCGTAAAGCTATCTTTCTTTCCTGTTGGCATGTCTTAGCCTTAGGTGGATTGTGGATGAAATGTGGGAATAATTCCATTCCCAGAACTCCAAGAATGCCTCATAATCCCTGTCCACTGCTAGGTATTGGAACTCCTGCAAGAATTGAGTATTGCCTATTAAGGCTTCTACATGTTAGAAAGTAGTGTGTGAAAAACTATCTCTTCCTTATCTTGATATGTACTTGGCATGAAAATAAGGTTATGATGCCATGATTGTTCACCGATCCCCAGGCTGGGCCGGGTACGAAATATACACATGATGACCATAGGAAGAAAAGTACAGACTATATAAAGTTTATTCTCTTCCTTCTTCTGGCATGTCTTAGTTGTAAGTTAAACATGATATGAGTTCTGGGGTAATTCCATTATTAGCATCTCTTATTTACTTCTGAATATCTAACTCCTATAATAGTTGAACTATTTCCCTGAAAACTTCTATATGTTAAAGAGGTACCAAATATATAGGCTCCAAGTCTTAAAGACTATATGATACTAAGTGTTTTGAGTCCATAAATGATTTGTCCCTATGTTAATACATGTCTAGGGTCCCCGAGATTACAGTGGAGACAGCCCATAATGGCATTTAGAGGACACTCGAGATGACTACACCACTACTCGGGTCCTCAGGCAAAAGCTTAACTTTCTTATTCTGTCGAGTCTCCGATATGATTTAAATTGCATATAGTTACTCACTACTCTACTCGTGTATACTGTAACACTTCTTTCACCACATTCTGGGCTGGGAATAGTAATCGTGCATAATTCACTGCCTTGTCCACCGCCTCTCACTAGAGGCCGGCTACGTATGCATATATGTGATGATATGATGATGTATTGTAATAAGGTGGTGATGGCATGGGGCCTATGATGGTTTTATAGATGTATTCACCGGATCCCTAGTAGGGACGGCTATATGGTATAATTTGAATATGCATGCTTTTGTAATTCCCAGATTATAGGTACAGGTTTCTGATTTGATAATTTATTCCCCTATTTCTTTATTTCGGGTATACCTCCAGTTGTATTATGTTACGTTTTACATACTCAGTACATATCATATTGACCCCCTTTCTTTGGGGGGATGTGTTTCATATCCGCAGGTACAAATACATGTTTTGGAGTCTGTCAGCTTAGGATTCCGCTCAGCTCAGTTGGAAGAGGTTCCATTGTATCGGATCCTAGTTGTTGGCACTAGCCGTTGATGTGTAGTATTTTTTTGTTATTCAAGGGTACGGTGGGGGCCCTATCCCTCTATAAGTTGTCATTAATATTGTTAGAGGTCTGCAGACATGTATACGTGAGTTGTGTATGTCAGTTTGGTTCAGCTGGGTCTACATGATGTATGATATATGTTATTATGTTATGACAGCCTTGTCGGCTTGTGTGCCCTTTCATGAGGTGATACAAATGAAAGAGGCTACAGGTTTATAAAAATGTTATCATCCAATAAGGCTCTGATGCATGGCGTTGTGTTGTTTGTAGTCCGGTTTGACTACACTTGAGTATATGCACTATATGTCTATAGTTTGAATTGACCACAACTGATAGATATGTATACGGGGGTTCAGGTTGGACCCTAGTCGCGGCCTATGGGGTTGGGTTGTGACAATATCGAAACTAAACATGAAATTAATAAAAATCAGCCCAAACTATTCAAACCAAAATTCTGGACAACCTACTGTCTTGTATTGTTGCTCAGTTTTGAAAGGGTAAATGGGGGAAATAGGCTTTGTGGACTGAATGAAAGTTATATACATGTGTCTTAGGGTCGCATAAAATTTTAAATCACCCCTACAGAAATTATGTACAAAACAATATGCCCAAAATACCAACAGCTGTCCATGTAGGATTTCCAAAACAAAATCTAGGTAGCACCTCCCTTATACTTCATCACCCTTTTTAGAGTAGGTAAAAGCAAAACTGGGTTTTCGATCCTAAATGAAAGTTATATCCCTATGAAATATCTTTCCAAAACATCTTGAATCACTTAAAACAAAGCTTTACACAAGGAGTTATACTAATATTACTAACGGCAGACATATCCAAAAATGGATTTGCTACCAAGAACAAGAACCTTCTCGCTGCCCCAACTATATATTTTATGTTATTAAAGACTTCCATTTGATCGAACAAAAACCTTAGATAATTAATTGACAGAACGAAATCGGAGGGCTTACCTTTCTTCCTTATTGCTGCTATAGGTTCTCTCTCTTATTCTCTAAGTTTTTCCTCTCAAATTTCTAAGTGTAAGGCTGAAAAATGACTTCTTAGTCATCTTAACATGTATATATATGCTCCCTTAAAGTGTGATACGTGGCAGCCCCTAGGGGTGACACATGTCCATCCCCTAGGGTGCCACCTCATCCATGCACCCAATCCAAAGCTGCCATGTGGCAGTGTGGGGTCCACCCCAAGTAGGTGCGTCACCTACTTGGTCCAAGTAGGTGCATCACCTACTTGTTTCAAGTAGGTGCTATGCCTCTTTTTCCTTCTTCCGTGGGTTTGTAATCTCGTCTTACTTTAGGAACCTATGTAATCTTTGCTACCTAAGCTCAACGTGTACTCAAGTAGCTTTGTTATGTAAGATATCCCAATCAATAGCTTATGTAGAACTTCATAGATAATGTGGATTACCTGGCAATCCTTTAGAAAAACCATAAAAAGAAAATTTGGGTGTTACAGTCCCACATACCTAGGGCTCCACTTTCTCTTCTTACCAAAATGTATTATACCCTTCATGGGAGAAACCTTCAAATAGACCCGATCATCTACGCTAAACTCAATGTATCTTATTCTATTATCCTAATAGGACTTTTGGCACCTTTGGGCAGCCTTTAGCCTTTCCCTTATAAGCCTTACCTTTTCGATAGCATCAAATACCAAATCAATACTGATCAATGCTACCTTACCTACTTCAAACCATCCTATCGGAGACCTACATCTTCTCCCATACAAAGCTTCAAAAGGAGTCATTTCAATGCTCGAGTGATAACTATTGTTGTAGGAAAATTCAATCAATGATAGATGCTCATCCTAACTTCCTTTGAAATCATTAACAAATTCCCTCAACATATCCTCCAAAGTTTGAATCATTCTTTCGGCCTGTACCAAGACCCTTTTGGAATGACTTTCAAAAATATGAAGTGAATTGAGTACCTCGATCAGTATAATAGACAAAGGAACACCATAAAGCTTTATCAACTTAAAATGTACAACTTAGCATAATCTTCGGCACTATAAGAAGTCTTAACTGGTGGAAAATGTGTCGATTTAGTCATTCGGTCCACAACAACCTAAATAGAAGCATGTTGCCTTCTAGTACGAGGAAAACTTGTGACAAAGTCCATATTCACTTTTTTCCACTTCCAAGTAGGGATTTCAATGTCTTAGACTAGAACTCCCGACCTTTGATGTTCAACTTTCACTTGTTGACAATTAGAACACTTAGCCACGAACTCTGCTATGTCCTTCTTCATGCCATTCCACCAATACATTTCCCTCAAATCATGATACAACATAGTAGATCTCGGAAGGATCGAATACCGAGAACTATGGACCTCATTCTATATCAATTCCCTTAGATCATCCACATTAGGGACACACAAGCGACCTTGGTAACAAAGTATCTCATCTCCCCCTTGGGAGAAAGCCTTAATAGCATTTTTGACAACCAACTTCTGCAATTAAACCAAAACTGGATCATGGTCTTGTTTGGCCATAACATCCACTACAAGAGACGATTCCGAGCCATTTTGCACAAGGACACCACCATCCTTAGAATCAACCAAATGAACACATAAGCATGCAAATATATGCACATCCTTAACCAACTCTTTCTTACCTTCGACTACATGAGAAATACTATTCGTAGACAACCATCTAAGAGTATTGACTACGATATTAGCTTTACCTAGATGGTACAACACACTCATATCATAATATTTTAGTTGTTCAAACCACCTCTTTTGCCTAAGGTTCAAATCCCTTTGGCTAAACACATATTGCAAGATTTTATGATCGGTGAACACATACACATGCACCCCATAAAGATAGTGCCGCTAAATTTTTAATGCAAACACAACCGCCGCAAGTTTAAGATCATGGGTTGGATGGTTTTGTTCATTCACTTTGAATTGCCTAGAAGAATATGCTATAACGTTTCCATGTTGCATCAAAATACAAACCAACTAATACGTGAGGCATCACAATAGACAGCAAACCCATCGGAACCTTCCAACAATATCAAAATAGGAGCCGACGTAAGATGATCCTTCAATAATTGAAAACTCTTCTCACATTCATCCGACTATTGAAATTTTACTTTGTTTTAATCAACTTTGTCAAAGGCAAAGCAATAGATGAAATTCCTTCAACAAAACCTTCTATAGTATCCCGCTAATCCCAAAAAGCTTCTAATATCCGAAGGAGACAATGGTCTAGGCCAATTCTTTACCGCTTCCATTTTCTTTGGATCGACCATGATACCATCATCGAAAATAATATGACTAAGGAATGCCACGAACTTCAATCAAAATTCGCATTTATTAAATTTGAAAAATAATTGCTTATCCCTCAAAGTTTGAAACACAATTTTCAAGTGACCCACATGGTCTTCTTAACCGTAAATAAGATATCATCAATAAATACCATCACAAACATATCTAAATACCATTTGAAAATTTGATTCATCAAATCCATAAAGATAGAGGGAGAATTAGTCAACCCAAACGAGATGACTAAGAATTCAAAATGACCATACCTTGTTCGAAACGCCGTCTTGGGAATATCACACTCCCTCACCTTTAGTTGGTGGTACCTAGAGCAGAGATCAATTTTAGAGAAGTAACATGCCCCTAGCAATTGGTCAAACAAATCATCTATTGTTGGAATTGGATTCCTGTTCTTTATGGTCACTTTATTCAATTGCCGGTAGTCTATACATATTCGAAGTAACCCATCTTTATTTCTAACAAACAATACGAGAGAACCCCAAGGCAAAATATTTGGCCTTATAAAACCCTTATCCATCAAGTCCTTCAATTGCTCTTTTAATTCCTTAAGTTCCACCAAAGCCATATGGTAAAGAGGAATGGAAATAGGTTGAGTAATGAGAAAAAGATCTATACCGAAATCAATTTCCTTTTTGGGAGGAATACCGGGCAACTCACCGAGAAACTCATTATCAATATGGACCAAATCAAGGGTAGGAGTTTCAAAATCAACATCCCTAACCCCAACTATATGATAGATACACCCCTTAGAAATTATTTTTCGGGCTATTAGACATGAGATGAATCGACCCTTAATCACTGAATCATAACCCTTTCATTCAAGAATAGGCTCATTAGGAAATTAAAACTTGACCCTACAAGTTCTACAATCAATGGATGCATAAGTGGCATGTAACCAATCCATATCAAGAATAATATCAAAATCGGTCATCTCAAGTTCAACAAGATCACATGGAATAACTTTATGCAAGACCAACACGGGATAGTTTCTATAAACTCTCTTGGCTAACAACGAATCACCAACGGGAGTATAAACCAAAAAAGGCTCTAATAAAATTTTGGGGAATACATCAAATCTCATAGCAAGATAAAGAGTAAAAAAAGACAAGTTGACACTCAAACCAAGAAATTCATAAACATCAAAGGTAAAGACCCGTAACAACATCAGGAGTCTCATCCGTATCTTTCCTAGCATGTAGGGCATATACGCTATTTTGACATTGACCACCACCTTGTTGAGATTTTCCACCTTGAGTATCTTGCCCTTGAGGACATCCTTCTCTCTCTTTGTTAGGGAATTCAAAGATCTTGTGCTCTATTTTACCACATCTAAAACAAGCACCTGTTCTAACCAAACACTTAACCCCATGATTCCTTCCACACTTGGTACACTTAGGGAGAGCAGTGCCACTAGAATTCACACCTCTACCTTGGCCCTTAGGGTATGGCACCCTATTCTTGTGAAATATTTGGCTCGAAGCTTGAGAGGAACCTTGACCTTGGAATCTTTGGCCTTGATGAAAGTGGCCATTATAACCACCAGTCTTAGAATTAGAGAACCCGCCTTTAAATCGAGCCCTCTTAGACTCTCTCATCTTTCTCTCTTTAAGCTTCTCTCTTTTCATTTGTTCGGTATAGGTCATGAGCCGATATATGTCCATTTCTGTCATAAGCATAGTGGTTCGATGTTCTTTAGAAACTAAGTTGGACACTCTCGATATGACTTGGCTCATTCGGGCATGGGGATCGGCAACCAAAAAAGGAGCATACTTAGATAGCTTGGTGAACTTCAGGGCATACTAACTCACACTCATGTGTCCTTTCTTGATATTAATGAATTCCATTAGTTTTTCTTCCCTTAGATCAAGTGGGAAGAAACGGTCAAGAAAAGCAAGCTTGAAGACTTCCAAACCAATAGGACATTAATCAACTCTCTCAGACCTCCATTGAGTATACCAAACTTGGGCAATACCCTTAAGTTGGTAAGCTGCCAACTCCGTTTTCTCTTCCAAAGTTTCCCCCATAATATCCACCGCCTTATACACCTAATCAATAAACTATTGAGGATCTTTATCTACCTTTGAACCATGGAACATGAGAGGGTCCATCCTTGAAAATTCCTTCACTCTAGATGTTGGAGTAGGAGCATTAGGAGGAGCAACACCTCCTTAATTGGCCACGACATGAGCTAGCATAGTGATAGCGGTTTGGAACACCATATTAGTCACTTGGTCGGGCAAAGGACCATTTTCTTGAGGAATCGGAGGAGCTTGGTCTCCATTAGCATTTACCCCTCTTGACAAAGGTGATCTTCTTGGAGGCATTTTCTAAAAATCCCAAAGAACAATTGTTAAGGAGCGAAAGTCTTATAGTACACTCTATCACATGACATAGATCATTAAAGAAGTAAGGACTTCCTATAAATGTCTTATAGCCTCCTATTTATAAATATGGCGTGCTTCACACCCATGAATAAGACTCTACTTAACATGACATGTTGGACTCCCTAAGACACTCTTAAGCCTTGGACTCTGATACCAAGTGTGTCACAACCCGAACTAAGACTAATTTATGACACGACAATTGAAACCTCGAAGATCCCCAACCAAGCCTCTTGACATATCATAAGAATACATAAGATAAAGTAAAACAAAAATGAAGTAGGAAAATCTCAACACGTGGGTCATAAAAGTATAAGAGTATGACAACATAGACTCTACATAACTTGTCCAATGATGCCTTACATATCCCTAAATCCCCTCATATCAAAGTAACGAAAGTCTTTAGAAAGGAATAGACTCATAACTCGCCCTCGATAAGATGAGAAATCACCAATCTTTGTAGGATAGCAACTCAACTAGCCACATGTGGAAGGGTGGATATGATCTTAGACACCTACATTATGATACAATGTATGCAAAAATATGCATTATTATGTTTGAATGTACTAAGTATGCGGGCATGCCATGCAACTAAAGCATAAGATGCAATGATCAAATAGTAAACATGATATAAAAGAGGATAAGTAAGGTATTTAGAGAAACCGTAATGAACAAAGCATTAAGAAACATAATTGAGATCATCAAGAACATACAAGAGAGTCTACATATGTGGGAGATAACCGTAACCAACATTAAGACCATGTGAGCTATAACATATAATCCGATGATCCCCACATTGAGAGGGAGGCTATTTGCCAAGGTAGACTCTGTCCAATCATTTGTATATTAAGTGCTATATGTGAATCCACTAGATAGGCCATAAAGGAAACCTATGGTGGCAATGTAGTTTAAGGGACTAGAAGGTTCTACTAAGGCTTAGGTCGAGTCCCGACTTCAAAGTCTTCTTGGTGCTAAGTATATCAATCCACAAAATACATATCATAATCATAATCATAATCATAATCATAGTAATAGATCATACTTGCATAAAATCATATCTTCTCATAATCATACTTCATAACATGTTCATAGAAATAACTCATTAAGGATCTCAAGGAATCCATAAAATATCGAGTCACCTTTTACATTTTGTTCATCATTATATAATGTGGGTGTAGGCCTTATCATTAATCATTTTTTTCATATAAAATCATTACATTCTTAAGTAACCTTCCTCATTAAGGATCCTAAGTCACTCTCTTTCAAAGACTTGCATGCAACTCATGTTTAGAACATACTTGAATAGTCATACGTGAATGAAATTGTTATGCATGAATCTTTGTGAACTAAGTTAACATCTTGCAATCCAGTAGTAATTCATGCTTAGATGAGAGGTTAAATCATAAATAAAATATAATTCATGCCCTTAAAAGAGTAGTTGATGAGGGGTAGGGCTCAAATACGTAAAAAGGGTCATGTAGGAAAGAATCAGGATGGTGGCGAACTGCCGGCGTACCTCCCTAAGCCTCGAACATCAGAGACCAGGCACTGGCGCACTGATGGCACGCTTCCCCAGCCCTTGAACTTCAGAAGGGTTGTCTTGGCGCGATGGTGGCACGCCGCCCCGTTGTTTCCCTAAAAGATTTCCAGATTTTTCATCATTTTCATGAGTTTTCATCCCCTATAATGAGATCTTAAGACCTAATTATCAATTTAATGAATATATATTAAGAATATACCAATCCCAAGCAATTACTTATTAATTTATGTCAAAAATAGATTTGAATTTACAAGACACATCATAGTCCATGCAATTGAAATTGAAATTAAAAAGATTCAAAGATGTAATTGAAATCCATGGAAGATTCAAATAATTCTTTGAACTCCATGGGTGAAAGGTACTGATGGATGAAACCCATATACCTTGAATACAAATTATGAAGAAAAACTTGAAGATCAATGAAGAAATTGGGAGAATCCTTGCTAGGTCTTCAATGGAGGTGTTGAGAGCCTTTTGTAGAGAGATGATTTTTAGAATGGGTGATTAGTGAATGAATGTAGAGAATTAAGAGCATTGGGGATTAAATATATTAGGAACCTAGCCCCAAAACTTTCTAGATGCATTCCTCCTTAAAAAAATAGGGAAAAGTCTATAATGGCGTAATGAAAATCTCCCTCAACCCATCAATGAATTTACCAAGGCTAATTATTCACCTTATTATATCATACTCTATCTTTCTCATACTTGGAATATTACACAAATTAGCTCATACGATTTCTTGGATCAGCAACCATTAAAGGAGCATACTTTGACAACTTAGTGAACTTGAGGGCATACTCCCTTTCACTCATATTACCTTGTCGCAAATTAATGAACTCTTGAATCTTTGATTTCCTCAGCTCAAACAGAAAGAAATGATCAAGAAAAGCACTCTTGAACTCTTCCCAATCAATGGGAGCATCATCTCTACCCCTTTCACCCTTCCATTGGTCACACCAAACTTGTACAACCCCCCTTGAGTTGATAAGCCATCGAATCTGCTTTTTCCACTAAACTTATACCCATGATGTCCACAATCTTAACAATGTCCTTAATGAATTCTTATGGATCCTCATCCACCATAGAGCCATGAAATTTGGGAGGGTTCATTCAAGAAATATCACGAACCCGACTAAACACCGTACCTACATTTGGTTCCACGAGATTCACAACCTCTCTATTTTCTTGAGCCTCCGTAGCTTGACCAAGAACTTGAAAAGCGGCTTGGAACTCCACATGAGAGACTTCCTCATTCAAAGGGACATTTGGAACTTGGGAAGCTTGTTCCTCCTCATTGGCATTCCTTCTCCGGTGATTTACCTTGAGGCATGATTCTATAATCGCAAAGAGAAAACATTAAAAGAAAAATTCTTAGAGTTCAACTCTATCACACAACATAAGAATGATGAAGGAAGTGAAGTTTCCTAAATGCCTCATATCCTCTTATTCATAGATGTGGTGCGCTTCACGCCAATGAACAAGACTCTACTTGACACGGCATGTTAGTCTCCCTATGAAACTTTAAACCTTTTGCTCTGATACCAAGTTTGTCATGACCCAAACTAGGCCCTAGGTGTGACATAATGATTAGAATCCCGAGGAACTCCAACAAAGTCTCTTAGCATATCATTCATGAGCATACATAAGGTAATAAAGGCATTACAAGAAATATCATAAATGCGACATGAAGGTATAAACATAAATGTCTCGATGGATGAGAATCAAACTCCAAAGAAATCATGACAACATAGATTCCATAGTAATCTAACACGTCTCTACTACTACTACTATGGATAGAGGCATATGAAATGTTCCTAGCTCACCGACTTAAGAAATAATGTCATAAGGAACAAAGGAAAATAAAAATTTCCTGTCCTCGAAACATGTAGACTCACCAATAATAGGTAGTAAGCTTAAATCAGCCACAAGTAAAGTATGTGTGATGATCGTCCGACCGTATATTATGATACAATGTAGGTAAAAATATGTGTTAGTATAGAGAATGCATTAAGCATGCATGAAAATGATAATATAACATATTCAATATGGGCGTGGGATGCATGACCAATAGCTTAAAAACATGAGTAAAACTTTGAAGCTCTTGAAGATCTTAAACAGATGGTCAATGCATCAGAAAACATCATCATAAGAGCTCATAGAACATAGTGTATACATATGTGGGATATTAACCTTAACCGATATTTAAGACCATGTGAGCTATAACATGGAATTCAATATAACTCTCACATGGAGAATAGAGAATCTACTTGTCAAGTTAGACTTCGTATCATAAAGATAACATAATCATGAGCTATATGTGGACCTACTAGCTAAGCCATAAAGGCAAATACTACGGTGACACATAGTTTAGAAACTAATGATTTCTACTAGGGTTCCCTCGTGTATCCCCACCATAAAGTTCGCTCGGTGCTAAGTTAATCCCAACAGAATACATAAACATAGTCATTAGGAAAGAAAATCAACCAATCTATAAACATAGTCATTAGGAAAGAAAATCAACCACTCTAATATTATGAAAATATAATATAAGAATAGCTTCTTGAAAATCATGATCATAACTTGAACTTGTGGCTACTTACCTTTATATGCATCCAATTCATCATAACTTGCATAGTGTGAGAAAATCTTTCACAATTCATGATTTCATACTTGAATCATAAAAACATCACTTTCAAAATTATTCATAAATCATCCATAATTCCTTGATCATAAATTCATAGCTTGAAACATGAAAATCATGGCATAATGCATGGGTCATTGAAAAACTTGTTGAAAATATATAATTTAACTCGAATCATCCATGAATAGACTATTGGAATTGAAATAAATCATAATTGAGTTGACCCTTATACAAATTGATCAAAACCCTAGAATTTAGAGGATTGGAATTGAAAAGAGGAGAGAAATTCTTAGGACTCCTTGGATGGAAAGGATCCATGGATGAATTCCCACATACCGTGATGAAGATAAAACTTAAATCTTGAAGAATAAGCTTGAACCTTAGAACCCTAGCTTGATGGACAAGAAAAGCCTTTTGGGAGAGAAATCCTAGATGCCTTAGAGTGATTTTGAGAAAACGAAAGTGAATGGTAAGAATTTGAAGGATATAGGTAGTTATAGGCTTTGCGTAATACTTCAAAACGTCCATGTACATTGATAAAATAATGAGAAAAGATCAAAACGCCCTTTATTAATTCTGGAATTCTGGACGGAGGGACTTAAGGGCAAGGATCTATAAGTCGTAGGATTATTGATGGGTCGTAGGAATGGGTCTGTAGAACACCTCAATACTTAGTCAAAATCCAAAACTCAGGAACTCATCCTACAGGTGGAGTCTTCGGTCCTTAACCTTCCTATGAACTATCCTGCTTGTTCATAAGAAGAGTTTAAAAATTGAAATTCCCCAGCTTTAGGAACCTTTCTACGAGTCTGACCTACGACCTGTCAATGGTCCTATGGGTCGTAGAGACCCTTTGTGCTATCAACCTTCAAAAATTCTGAAACTCTGAGTCTCTGAACCTCTCCTACGAGTCCTTCCTACGAATCATAGGAACTCCTATGGTCTGTAGGAACCCCTCGTAGGTTGGGTTCACACTTAGTCAAATTTTCATCCTTCAAGACCCTTCCTACAGGTCATTTCTATGGATCGTCGCTTATCCTACGGATAGATCAAAATGACACGAATCAAACTCAATTATTCCCAAGGTCTCTATGCTTATTATGATTACCTTCCTACGACCCGTATAACTTCCTACCGTTAGGAACCTGCGCCAGCAATTTCCTGTAATTTTTTTTCTTGCTTTGTCTTTCCAACTTATGGGGTCTTACAGTACTGTACAAGCCCTATTTTTCCCATTTTCTGAAATTTTATCTACGATTGGCATCTATGGCTCGTAAAAAAATTCTATGAGCCATAAAATCAGCTCATAAATCCCAAATCTGATATCTGATTTCTGACGTCTGATCCATGGTTGATTTTCACGAGCCATAATTTCATTTGCGGCTTATAAAGATCACACGTAAAAGCACAAAATTTATAGATTTTTAATTTTTTCTACATTGCTCACACCTGATTTGGTCTAGGGATTTTTTCGGGTATTGCAGATGCATACTATGGAAACTGAGGGAGTAGAACCTGGTTCTTATTATCTCAAGATGTTGTGAACATTCACTATTGATTCGTTTCAATAAAAAATGTATTAATATATAAAGTGTGCTTGGTATGAAGGAAAATATTTTCCTAAAAAATGTTTACTTAGAAAACAAGTGAATTTCTAACTTATTTTCTCATGTTTGGTTGGCGAGTAGAAAATATTTTTCAATTTTTTTTTTATTATTTGGTTGGTGAATGAAAAACATTTTCCAGAAAATATATTTTATTTTTGGCTAGATAGTATAAATTACATTTTAGGAAAATAGTTTTTGACCCGTAAACCAAACTTAATATCAATTCAGGACTTAACCGCTACATCCGAACTAGAACACAACCTAGATGACGGAGTTGAAATTCGATCCTAAAATCTAACCCAAGACTTGAACCAAACTTCCAACCCAAGACACAACATTTTAACTGAGACTCGACCCCGTTCCTGAACCCGATACTCGAACTTGGACATGATCCTAATGTTTGATTCAGTATTCAATCTTGACATTCGATCCAAGAACTGACCCAATCCCCAACCCTAATTCTAACGCCAACATTCGATTCTGATGACTGATTCAAGATTCAATCTGGCACCCCACTCGATACCTAACCTCGATTCGAGATACGACACCCGAATCAAGATTCAACTTCTGAACAAAGATCCGACCTTGGAACTGACCCCCGACTCCCAACCTAGGACACGACCTTACTCTCTACACGACTTTTGATACAAGATTCGACTTTTCAAATTAGGATTCGATTCCGACATTCAAATCGTGATTCGACCATACCGACTCTAAACTTGACTTTCAAAATCTTTTTTAAACAAAATACCTATTTTTTGTGGGGGTAGGGGAGCTGGTAGGAGGGTAACGACAGGGATGGGGTAAAAAATAAAAATTTAAAAATTTAAAAATATTTTTCAAAAATAAATTTTAAATTTTTTTAGGGGTGGGGGCTAGTAGGGGGTCAGGCGTAGGGGTGGGATAAATTTTTTTAAAAAAAAATTTGAAATATTTCAAGAAAAAAATCTTTTTAGTTATTTTTTTTTTTTTGGGGGGGGAGAGAGGAATGGTAAGGGGCTGGGGTTGGAGTTGGGGTGGGGGGGAGATAAATAAATGAAATTTTAAAATTGAAAATATTTTTCAAAAATAATTTTCTTGTTTGTTTGTGAGGGGAAGAGGTTGGGAGTATAGGGATGGTCAGGAGTTGGATGGGGTAAAAAGAAAATTGACATTTTTAATATTTGAAATATTTTTTAAAACTTGGTTGGGGGAGGGGCAGGTATGGGGGTAAGGGTGGCGGGGGTAAGGGGTGGGGGTAAAAGCTTTTGAATTTTTTTAAAAAAAGTTAATGGGGAGGGTCGGTAACTGTGAGGTAAAAAAAAATTTGTTATTTGAGATTGACAAAACGTTTTAAAAAGTTTTTTTCTTAATTTTTTGAGGAAAGTTAGTTTTCTTAAATTTTAAAAAATACAAATTAGTTTGAAGATATTTTTCAAAATATTCAAACAAACCAATCATAAAAAATAAAAAATTATTTTTCAAAAAATATTTTCCTCCACAGCAAACACACCCTATGATCCAGAAATTTTAGACCAGCCGTGATAAATTGTTGTCCGTCTCCAATCTAAGCCTATGCATACATTCTCTCTCTCTCTCTCTCACTTTAGAGGAAGGAATTAATGCCATGGAAAAATGGAGGTCAAAATACTCTGTCCTGGGCAGCCCTTAACATGGGTATTCGCCGTGTCACATTTGTACGACACATTTTTTCTCTTTCCTAATTACTTCTGAGAATAGTGATACGTTTATATATTTGATAAATCACATTTAATTAAAATTAATCATTTTTACCTAAATACCATGATATGTTAACTGTATTCTTTTATTTGGTACATAATCAAATAATATCATGTAAAATGAAATGTGGGGCATCATTTTACTTAAAATTACAAAGCGTTAATTCTCACCGTCAGTATTGTTAAATTTGTACAAATAGTATATTAACTTTGTTCCAATTTATTTGTCTAATTTTAATTTTATGTGAAATTTAAGAAAACACATTTTTTTAATCTTATGATCTTAAGCTAAAAATATAAAATCTACGCCATATGTTTTTGAATATTATAGTGTTAAATATATAATATCGAAAGTTAAAATAAAAAAGTTAACACAATACATATTTTAAAACAACAAACTAATAGAAAAAGAAAACAAATAAATTGACATTGAGAAATGTAAAAATTAAATTCTTACGTGCAATAATGTTTGTCCCTCGAGGTGGCTGGATGAAGAGAGCATTTATTTCTGAACAACCAACCAGTATCATGTCACATAGAGATATGTGAAGATGCAAGGGGTCATCACTAGACACGCACTATGCCCCACTCTAATTTATGAACCAGTTTCTTCTTTATTTAAGGGGCTGTCTCTCAACATTCAATAGGGCTGCAGAAAATAAACATAGTAGGACAAGATTTATGAGAATTTGAAAGTTGAAGTATTTGCTATTCATGGCTGCATTCACTAAATATTCAAGTCAGGAGCTGGGAGCTGTAGTAATTGCAGGTGGTCTCTTGATCATTGCCTTTTTATGTCTTGTTCCAACTACAGGTCAGTATTATTAACTATTAAGTGAAATAAATGATCACTTCTATTTAATTACTTGTATCTTTCGGCCATCTCGTCATCCCAAATAAATACTGTAAAGCAAACAACGGCTAGAGAAGAGCTCCCAAGAAAAGAAGCACCCCTTTTCTTCTTCAACTACTTGTTTCGATATTCTAATTTGCTCTTCCTTTTGTTTACTTCTTCATTTCAAAATAAGTATTATTTCTTTATCACTTCATTTTGTTTCAAAATAAATAGTATTATACAAAATTAAGAATACAATAACTTTTTCTTCCAATTTTACCTTTATTTTAAAAAATAAAATATTACATTCTTTGTCAAATCATTTAATTAAGGATAAGCTAGTAAAAACACTGCTTAAGTTCTACGAGAGAGTATTTTTTAAAAAAATTGTATCTAAACTAAAAACATCACTTATTTATAAAGTATTTGTTAGTTGCGACATCGATAATTAAACAGGAAAAAAGAAGCAACTCTATTAATCTATTAATTTTATTTTATATGCCATTCATATATTTTTATAATTAATTAGTTGAAAAATGACAAGATCTTTCCTATTTGAAAATCTTTTAGCCTTCACATATCGCATTTTAATTATCTTTAACAACATCCTCGCTCTTATAGTCATAAAAAAATTATATGATAACATGTTTCGTACTATAAATTCTCATTTTTTCTTTTGTTAAGAAGTCCTACGGTAGAGGGATGAAAAATTGATCTTTTTATATATAGTAGCGGTTCGAATTTATTCGTGGCCTAAAGCCAAATTTAAATAGAGGTCTTAATTTTTTTTTTATGAAGTTTATTATAAGTTAATTCTTTTAATTTTTTTTTTGAAATATAGTATTCTAGATTTGTCAAAATATCTAATAATTCTATCCATCTTATATGAAAACTTAATATTTTTTACAAATATTAACCTATTATTGCTTTAAAAAATGAGGACCCTCAAATTAGGGGGCTTAAGGCAACGGCCTTTTTGGTAAGCCTGTAGAGCCCCCCGCTTATATGGATTTGGACAAACCTCCACTCATGAGCTAGTTATTGGGTGTGAGTTAGGACTACGATTTAATTTAACATGGTATCAGAACCAGATCCATTCCAATTTGTTGTTAACCGATGTTGGGCCCCCATTTATAAGTGGTCACAATCCAGTTGAGGTCTTGGTGTGCCGGAGAGTGTTAAGAAGTCCTACGTCGATAGAGGAATGAAAAATTGATCTCTTTATATAGACTTAGACAAACCTTCACTCATGAGCTAGCTTTCGGGGGGTGAGTTATGCCAACAATCTAATAACAACCTTTAATATATATTTGAAGTCGTCCGTTTTTTAAACTTGTGCTATCATTATTTTCGACCTCTCATTCTTTTTACTCATAGAAATGAACACGAAAGAGAGGACGATCTCGTCACTACAAATTAAATAAGGAGTCGACAACAAATAGTCATACATTAAAATACTATTCTGCATGTCCCAATTTAATTGTTACTATCTTTTTTAAAGTAAGTTTCATAAAATAGTTTTTATATATTTAGTAATAATTTAACTTTAAAATTTTTATTTTATTATTAATAAAATTATTTATAATTACATAAATCTTTATGACTTATTTTACATCATATAATTCAAATGTGTACTTCTTTTTCTCTTAAATTTGTGCCGAACTCATACAACTTTACATAAATTGGGGTGAACATTGTAATTAGTTACATAATTGTAAAACAAAATTTAATCTTTGAATTTCTTTGTTCATTCAAAATAATTTAACTTTAAAATTTTTATTTTATCATTAATGAAATGATTTATAACTACATAAATTTTTATGATTTATTTAGAATCATATAATTCAAAAGTGTACTTTTTCTCTTAAATTTTGTGCCGAACTCATACACCTTTACATAAATTGAGATGACGAGGGTAATTAGTTACATAATGGTAAAACAAAATTTAACCTTTGAAGTTCTTTGTTCATTCAAAATTAAGTTGAGGATTTTTTTTTAAGTTGTACCTTTAAATTGTCACTTCATGATATATTGATAGGTGGTATTGAGCTTCCAAATTGGGGAAAGGGAACAAGAGGAGCGAAGGTAGGATCAAGGCCACCAAGGTGTACGGTTGACAAATGCTTGAATTGCAGCCCTTGCATGGCTACCCTAATTGCACCCATTCACCAAGGAAAACACAAAGTTTCTGCTGATGGGTCCGCTTCTTCTGAACATGATACTTACTATCTTCTTGCATGGAAATGCAAATGTGGTAATAAGATTTACCAGCCATGATCCATCAATTTTTATGTTATACTATATATTTTGTAATTTTATAGATGAAAAGTATGGTGCATGTGCGTGCCTTCTCAAATCAAAAAACAAAATGGTGTATGCTTGTGTTATATATTGTTGTATAGTTTGTTATGTATTTGGAAAAAAGTGGGATTCTCTCGTATTGGTGGTTGATGGTCACCAATTTGGTTTTGTAAATATTTGTCCACTCTATTCATTTAATTAAGGATATTCTCATGTATTTGTGTACATAATATATATTAAATATCAAAAACTTGGATTTGGACTTTAAAAAATATTTATTTTAAATTATTTGAATCAATTGAAATTTAGTTTTGTTTGAATTTAAATAAAACTAAATAAATTAAAAGAATTGTTATAAAAATAATTAAATTAGAAAGATAAGCGTAATATTGTAAATTTCAAGGGTGGTCAGTATTACGAAGTCAAATCTAAGGGGAGGTCTCAAAGTTATTCCAATTTTTTAATATTTCCCTAGCCATATATCATTTGTTGCTACTAAAATTAAAGGAAAAATTTCATAATATAGCAAGCATGTAGTATGTATTTATTGTATGGAACTACACTTTTAAAAAGTTGCATAGTATAATCAGTGGCGGAGCCAGAATTTTGAATAAGAGGGTTCAAAATCTGAATAAATAGACACACGATCTAGTCAAAGGGGGTTCGACATCTACTTTATATACATAAAAAAATATCTTAACCATATATAAATGGTATAATTTTCTGCCGAAGGAGATTCAGATGAACCCTCTAGACACAAGGTGGCTCAACCACTGAGTATAACTACACTTCACTTTTTCTAGCATCTCTATGTAAGGGTTTTGTCATGATTTTCTTACCATATTTGAGTTGTACTTTTCTACCATATTTGATTATTCTTTCCTTAGATGAAATACTTGGAACTCTATAAATTGAAGACCCTTCTTCTCATACCAAAATCACAATAGAATCCACAATGTAGTCGTTAAAGAGTTTTGTTTAGGGAGAAATTTTCTCTCGATAGTTTTAATATTTTCTTTTACATTAATTTTTCATATGTTGATCAATTGGCCAAATTAACAATATTATACGTTTTAGTGTAGTTTTCTTAGTCACCTAATTTATCACCTACATGATTTGCAATTATAAACTTTCCTATGATGCCTGTATTTTTTCAAATCCAATACTCTCTCTTCTCTCTCCATATTTCATTCGCCTCTCTCCTCCTCTTTCCCCTTCTCCTTTTTAGTTTTTTTTCTTCTATTTTGCATTGTGCATTTGTTTCAATATATATATATTATTTTTTTTCTCTTCTGATTACTGTGTTCAGCTTCTTTTTTTGTGTCTTTTCTATCATCTTCAAAGGCCTACATTTGTTCCTTGTCTGTTTCTCTCCCTCTCCCTTTCCATTGCCTCTATAGGTACCCTTTCGAAAGGATGCCACTTATTAAAAATAAAATTAATATAATACTTAAAACATTTAAAATTAGCTTAATATCAGACATATTAATTATAATCTAGTAGTGGAATTAGGCCCATTCAAAAATTGTTAAAAATATAAATAATTTTCCTTTAGAAATTCATTTGATCCCATGTTTAAACAAAGTAAGAGTTCCTATTTATGAAGGAATTACCTTTCAAAATCAATTATCATGTGGCTTACAAGATTATATGCATTGTTCCATACTATTACAGGTCCACGTTGTAGATTAATATCAAACTTCTGTGTATCAAAGTTCACTGTGCATGTTTTATTCAAACATCCAATACAAACAGTAAATTTACATTATAAGACTTGGGTTTATACACCCCAAACTAACAAAATATGTCACCAGTTTAAGTTACAAATTATGGTGTCATGATCAAACTAGACATCAAAATTACATCTAAATGTGTAACCCATGGATCGTATAAATTTCTCAAGACTACTAAAAAATATAATTGCATATATTGAAATATGATCTTCCTTAAAGCTCCAAAAGTCAATCTCCAATGGCCACCTTCAAGTATCCTCTCGAACATTCACTACGATAGAAACATCTATCGATAAGCATAAAATTTAGTGGTGTAAAAACTATATGTTTGGAGCCATTAGATTCTCCAATTCACCTTTCTCAACTTGTGGGCAGCTCAATTGAAACATATATAAATAGATCAAGTAAACAAGCATATTAAGAATGTAAAGTTTGATATTTAAAGATTCAAGTGTCAAGAAAGCTCATAGCATCATTTCAAGAGGTTAAATAATCAGGTTCCTCCAATATGTACATCATACCGTCACACCAAGCATAATAAAGTATCAAGAAGGACTGAACACCTGTACCAAGAAGAGTCATAACCCAATAATCAAGAGAATCAAGAACCATAGTAAAAATGTCTTTCTAGTTCGTACTAAAAATGGACAACTTTCATAATTAAGATGAACCAAAAATTTAGAGTTATGATTGCAAAAGATCCGAATCAAGCGGAATGTCAATAGTGACAAAATCACAACGACAAAAAAAATAAAGTCACAATAAGAATGTTAAATGATCAAACAATCCGTACAAGTGGGCAAGTGAAAGAAGTATCTTTCAAATCTCAAAGTATACCAACACAACTATACAAAGTGATCAGAAGTAACCAGCGTGCCAAGATATCCTTTCAAATATACCAGAAAGTAACAAGAGTACAAGTACATATTTATACACAAACCTTAGCCTTTTTGCACATAAACAGTCCAACACAACTTCAAAAGTCCAAATTGTAGGCCAAACAACAAATTAAGTTCCTCAACTTTAACACGAATATATACCACCTCAAAAATATAATTAAATACACACTTTAATTTCTAGTAGCCCCAACATATTGATATAAAATAATATTATCTTCAAAAGTAAGTCTAGTTTGTGTAAATAACACTATGCTCCCAAAATAGTAAATCAGGTTAGTCACACTATCTCATATTGTAACTTAGTTTTGAAAAGACAAATGACACAGCTGAACTTTATGCACTCATAAAAGATATAGGTATATGTCTTAAGGTTTCAAAGAATCAATAATAACCGCAAAATATAATTTTTTACAAGAAGATGTAGTCAAAACACTAACAGTTGAACATAGGAGATTTCTGAATCAGAAATCTAGACAAAACTTATTTTATATTGCGTCCCTTTTTTCTAATTCATAAAAACAACCCTAGATTTATCCATAAGGGTTGTAGGTATATGTTTTAGCTTTTCAAAATATGTTTATTTACTTAAAGAAGATTTTTACACAATGAGATATGCTAATAATAGTAAACACTGGAAAGTTCAAAAATAAATTTGATTACTTACCACAAAGTAGGGTGTGTCTTGCGTTTTAGCCAAAAGAAACAAGTTTTTTTTAGTGATTTTGTGGACTAAAATGACTATGTGAGAGTTTTCAAGTTTGCTTAGCCTTAAGGAACACAAATTCTATAGAGGAGGTGTGTGTGTTTGTGTGTGTGTATATATATATATCACCCCTCTTTATCAAGTTATAGATAACTATGATAAGTATATTACGAAAACTAATCCAATACAATTTCTTAAATCACTATTGCAATTTATAGTAAGCAAATTTTTAAATATCACAAAATTTCAAATACCTAAAATGTGAGTAAATCATACTCTAGTTATCAAAGAATGTTCTATCGATGTGTGAATATTGACTATCATTTTGGGGTGTTACAACTCTCTCCCCCTTAAAGAAATTTCATCTTGAAATTTACCATATGCTAGTCCTAAAATAGGTGTGGATATTGGGTCATCATGCCTTTTTCTCTCTCCCAAGTGGGTTCTTTTTCGAAATGATTCCTCCAAAGTACCTTTACAAAGGGGATTCTATTGAATCTAAGTTTTTTTATTTCACGTGCTTGAATTAGGATAGGTTCTTCTTTATACATCAAATTAGGATTAATCGCTATAAATTCAACTGGAAGAATTATGTGTGATATAAATTCAACTGAAAGAATTATGTGTGATTATGTGTCAAACTCAAGCGGCAAAGCAAATTTATATGCGTCAAGTATTATGTGTGATATTTACCTTTTGAAAACTACATTTGTCATGACCCGACCTAGGGCCTAGTCATAACCCAGCGATTAGAATTACGGAGGACTCCAACCAAGTCTTCTAGCATAACATACATGAATATACATAAGGTGAGTGAAAATAAAGACTGAATCATAGTACGGAAGCAATATCTCAAAATAGATCATAAGTTGCAAAGGAGAGTAAATGACAACATAGACTCATATCATTCAACATGCCTCTAATACTAGATGGGGGCATGAGACAATCTCCCAGATCACCCCATCTAGAACAAAGTAAGGAAGTAGCAATACTCATAGGAAGTAAAATATCTCATCCTCGAAACATGACTCACAGACAGTAAAAGCTAACAAACTCTAGCCACGAGCGAGAGGGTGATAAGTGTGATCGTCGGTCTCTATATTATAATACAATGTAAGCAAAACTATACGTTAGTACATAGAAAGCACTAAGTATGTGAGAATATGCATGCAAAATGGACATAGGACATAATCAATATAAATAATGGAATGAAAGACCAATATCTTTAAAAATGTCTAAAATCATAAAAATATTAAAATATTTAGGGACTTACTTTCCCTATCATTACATATCTTTGATCAAAAAAATCTTTAGGGACTTACTTTCCCTATCATTAGCTTTGCTTATTACATCATAGAATCATCATTCATGAACTTCTTTGCCTAAAGCATTCATGAAACATAACTTGAAAATCATGATCATATCTCATAAATCATAATTGAAACTAGTATATATCATGGGTCATTAAAATTCCACTTAAAATTATGCAATATGATGTGAATTGTACATAACTAGACTAATAACATTGAAATATATCATAATTGAGAAGATCCAAGGCAAATCATGAAAATTAGGGCTTTTAATTGAAGAAACTACAATAGGAATTGAGGAGAATTCTTTCGAATTCCATGGGTGAAAGGTATCCATGGAAGAAATCTCACATACCTTGAATGAATTCAAGCTTGGAATTAAGAAAGGAGACTTGTTCTTGAAGAAACCCTAGCAAAAAACCTTGATAAAGAATGTGAACTTTGAAGGAACCTTGAGATAGAAGCCTTAAAGTTGATTGGGAATTAATTAGGGAAAATAATAGGTTTAGGAGTATTTAGGATATTTTCGTAATGAATCTAGTCCCAAAACCTTCCACATACATAAATAAAGGAGTAGGAAAAAGACCAAATTACCCCTCATTAACCTGTAACTGAGGCTCACCACGGAGGACCTATCACAGTCCGTGGTGCACATCACGGCCTGTGGTGGTGTCCGTGATGTTAGACTTGGACTTGGATTTTTGGAAGTTGCAGGGAAAGGTTTAAGACCCTCTTCCACGGAACCCTTCACGGTTCGTGGAGTGCATCACGACTCGTGAAGCTGGGCGTGATGCAAGCCATGCAGGGTGACCTGCAGGAGTGACCACCATGGAGCTCACCACGGTCTGTGAGGAGTTACACAACTCGTGGTGGCCAGTCATGGTCCTAGCCTTGGGTTCATGTTTTGAGGCCTCAAGGGAGGGGTCACCACGGAGGGCTTCACGTCCAGTAGTGCTCACAACGATCCGTGGTTCCCTTTTGTGACCTCACCCTACAGGGTTAAACTTTAGGGTCAACACCATAGTGGCTTACCACGAGGCGTGGTGATTTGCATGGCCCGTGTTGGCCTTTGTGGTCGTTATCGAGTGCCAAAATTTTAGCTTTTCAATAATTTCATGTTTTGATCCTCATTTTCTAACTTTTCAAATTTTGGGTTCTTACAATATCTTTCCCTTGAAAACATTTGTTCTCGAATGAAACTCAAGCTAGAATGAATGGAATAGGAAAGGAACATAACAACCCAATATGAATGCTTTTCATCACAATAATGCATAGAAACATGTACTTTTTCATCTTAAGCAAAAACATAACTTTAAAACTCATTTCATGAACATGAATGCATATGAGACCATGAAATAATTGAAATGCATGATTTGGGCTAGTTGGATCATGAAAGAGCTAAATACCTTAACTAGGCATGGAAGGAAAGAGATGAGGATATCGGGACATCCTCGGTTTTGGCCTCCCATGTAGCACCCTCAACCTCTTGATTCCTCCATAACACTTTAACTGGAGTTGTCTCTTTGTTTCCCAACTTTCTAATTTGTCGGTCTAAAATCTCAATTGGAACTTCTTTATAAGAAAGACTCTCTTTGACCTCAATGTTGTTTAATGGCTCAATGGAGCTAGGATCACCTATAAACTTCCTCAATAATGACATATGGAATATCAGATGCACTGATGCCAAATCTGAAGGCAAATCCAACTCATAAGTCACTTTACCAATTTACCTCAAAATCTGATATAGGCCAACATAACAAGGATTTAGCTTCCATTTTTTTGTCAAAATGCATCACACCCTTCATGGGTGAAATTTTCATGTAAACCCAATTATTAACTTCAAATTCAAGTTTTCTTCTTCTCACATCTGAGTAGGACTTCTATCGTCTTTGGGTCGTTTGCAATCTTTCTCTGATGAGTCTAACTTTCTCCATAGCCTCAAATACCAACTGGATCCTACTAAAACAACTTCACCTACCTCAAACCACCCGATAGCGGATCTACACCGCCTAACTTACAAAGCCTTATATTGAGCCATTTCAATGCTAAAGTGATAACTGTTATTATAAGCCAACTTTATTGGTGGCAAATGGTCATCCCAATTTCCCTTAAAATAAATCACGCATGCTCTCAATATATCCTCTAATGTCTGGATGGTACGTTCGGCCTGACCATCCATTTATGGGTGGAAAGACGTACTAAGTTTCACTTGGGTTCCAAGATCCTTTTGGAAAGATCTTCAAAACTGAGATGTAAACTGACTACCTTGATCAGAAATAATAGATAATGGGACACCATGAAGCTTGACTAACTCTCGAATATACAATCTAGCATAGTCCTCCGCTGAATATAAAGTCTTAACTAAGAGAAAATGAGCCGACTTAGTCATTCGATCAACAATCACCCAAATAGAGTCATGTTTCCTATGAGTACGAGGTAGACCTGTAACAAAGTCCATGTTCAAGGTTTCCCACTTCCAAGTAGGTAGCTCAATGTCTTGAGCCAAACCTCTCGATTTTTGATGCTGAGCTATCATTTGTTGATAATTAAGACACTTAGCTATAAATTTTGCAATGTTCCTCTTCATGTTGTTCCACCAATATACTTCTATCAAGTCTCAATACATCTTCATGGATCCTGGATGAATAGTATATCGTAAACTATGAGTTTTGGAAAATATCATATCTCTCAAGCCATCAACATTCGGCACACACAATCGTCCTCGATATCTCAAAACACCATCTACTCCTTAGGAGAAAGCCTCTATGGCCTTTTTGGAAACCACTTTCTTCAGTTCAACCAAAGCGGGATCATCATTTTACTTTGTCTTTACATCTGCCACAAGAGATGATTCAGAACTGTTTTGCACAATAACTCCACCAGCTTCAGAATCAACCAATCGAACACCCAACTGGGCTAAATGATGTACATCCCGAATTAAAACTCTCTTTTCATCCTCTATATGAGCAACATTGTTCATGGAAAATCTACTAAGAGCGTTGGCAACCATATTTGCTTTGCCTGAATTGTATAGCATACTCATGTCATAATCCTTCAATAGTTCAAGCCATCTCCTTTGTCGAAGATTTAACTCCTTTTGAGTGAACACATATTGCAAGCCTTTGTGATCGGTAAAAACATCCACATGGATGCCATAGAGATAGTGTCTCCACAATTTCAAAGCAAATACCATCGACACCAACTCCAAGTCATGAGTTGGTAGTTCTTCTCATGTACCTTTAGTTGCCTTGAAGCATAATCTATCACTTTGCCATTTTGCATTAGCAAACAACCAAGACTAACTCGTGAAGCATCACAATACACAACAAACCCATCGGATCATTCTGGTGAAGTCAACACCGGATCAGAGATAAGTCTATCTTCAACTCTTGGAAACTCTTCTCACATGCCTCGAACCATTGAAATTTCACCTTTTTTTTAGTTGAAGCAGTCAAAGGCGATGCAATGAAAGAGAAACCTTCTACAAACTATCTATAGTAACCGGCTAAGCCTAGAAAACTATGAATATCAGAAGGATTCAACTGTCTAGGCCAATTCTTAACTGCCTCAATCTTTTTTGGATCAACCATAATTTCTTCTCTAGAAATAATGTTACCAAGGAAAGCAACTGACCTTATTCAAAATTCACATTTGCTAAACTTTGCATATAACTGACGGTCCTTGAGAATTTAGAATACTATCCTCAAATGATTGGCATGCTCTTCCTCACTCCGTGAATAAATCAAAATGTCATCAATGAAGATAATTACGAACATATCCAAGTCTTGCTTGAACACCCTATTTATCAAATCCATAAAAGTTGCAGGGGAATTTGTTAGTCCAAAAGACATAACCAGAAATTCAAAATGACCATACCGAGTTCTAAAAGCTGTCTTGGGAATGTCACACTCCCTCACTCGGAGTTGATGATAACCCGATCGGAGGTCAATTTTTAAAAAATAGTTGGTTCCTTGAAGTTAATTGAACAAGTCATCAATCCTTGAAATGTGATACTTATTCTTAATTGTGACCTTGTTCAACTGTCGATAATCAACGAACATGCGAAGAGAACCATCCTTCTTTCTGACAAAGAGAACCAGAACAGCCCATGGAGAGATATTTGGTCTAATGAAATCCTTATCTTGTAAATCCTTTAACTGACTCTTTAACTCTTTCAACTCTGCCGGAGTCATTCGGTAAGGAGGGATAGAGATAGGCTAAGTATAAGGGAAAAGATCGATACCAAAATCTATTTCCCTTTCGGGAGGAACATCTGGAAGGTCATTGGGAAAAACTTCCAAACATTCATTAACAATAAGAACTGATTCAAGATTAGGAGTTTCGGAACTAGTATCTCTAACCCGAACTAGGTGATAAATTCAAACCTTTGGAAATTATCTTTCGAGCTTTAAGGCATAAAATGAAGTTACCCTTAAACATGGAATTACTACCTTTTCACTCTAGGATTGGCTCATTTTGAAACTAAAATTTAACCACACGAGTTCTACAATGTATAGAGGCATAGTATGCATGAAGCCAATCCATATCAAGAATAACATTGAAATCAATCATATCAATCTCTATAAGATCAATGGAGGGGATTTTGTGAAAAATTGAAACTGGCAATTTCTATAAACTCTTTTAGCCACAACTGAATCACCAACATGGGTATAGACCAAAAAAGATCTAGCAAGATTTTGGGACTAATAATGAATCTCATAGCAAGATTAAGAGTAACAAATGATAGAGTGGCACCCGAATCTAATAAGGCATAAACATCAAAGTCAAAGACCTTCAACGTACCAGTCACAACATTGGGGGAATCCTTTAACTCCTAGTGAGTCTGAACGGCATAAAATCTATTTTGGTGCTGACCGCCGCTCGAGGTAGTAGTACGCTGATCCGGATGACTGGTAGCCTGATCCTGGCCTTGGGGCCTAGCCCCACCTCTACACTTCTTAACATGACAACTTGGGTTTTCCCTATGGGTTTTCCCACTCTTCTTGCATTGAGGGGTGACTGGACTGCTTGAAACTCCACCTTGTGCCTTAATAATTGGCACCTTGTCTTTCTATAACTTTGGTGCCAGAGTTTTTGAAAATCCTTGGCCTTGAGACTTTTGACCTTGTAGGAAACGACCGTTTCCCCCATCGGACTTGTTGTGAGAAAACCCACCTTCATACCATTGCATTTGTCTCCTTAAGCTTCTCCCCTTGAATTTTCTCAGCATAAGTCATGAGTCTAGAGATGTCCATCTCCTTTATAAGCATAGCGGTTTGGCACTCCTTCATAACTAAGTTTGAAACTCTCGAAATAAACTTGCTCATCCGGGCACGAAATTCGGCTACCAAGGAAGGAGCGTATTTGGAAAACTTTGTGAATTTGAGGGCATACTCTCTCACACTCATGCTTTCTTGCTTAAGATTTATAAATTCCAAAACCTTTAATTCCCTTAGCTCAAGTAGGAAAAAGTGATCAAGAAAGGCAACTTTGAACTCTTCCCAACCTATCAGACCCTCTTCAACCCTTTCTACTCTCCATTGATTATACCAAACTTGCGTGACCCCTTTGAGTTGGTAGGCTGCCGACTCCGTATTTTCCTCCGAAGACACTCCCATGATACTCACAATCTTATACAATTCATCCACAAAGTCTTAGAGATCCTCATCAACCTTGGACCCATGAAACTCGAAAGGGTTCATCCTTGTGAAGTCTCTTACCCTTGAAGCTGGAGTAGTCACATTCTGAGGAGCTACCTCCCGTCTGTTCACTTAAGTAGTCTCAACTTGGGCTAATATCTGAAAATCCCTCGGAACTCTTTATTTGACACTTGATCATTCATGGCGTCAATTGGAGCATGTTGCTCCTCATCAATAACATTACTTCGAATGGGGTATCTTCGTGGAGGCATGATTCTGTAATCGCAAAGAGAAAATGTTAGAGGAGGAAACCTTAAAGTTAAACTCTATAGCACGATAAGATTATGAAAAAAGTGAAGTGTTTTCTAAGATGCATCAAAGCGTCAAACTCATAGATGTGGTTCACTTCACACCATTGAACAAGATTCTACTTGATGCGGCATGTTAGACTCCCTAAGGTACTTGAACCTTGTGCTCTGATACCAAGTTTGTTAGACTCCCTAAGATATTTGAACCTTGTGCTCTGATACCTAATCCCGGAGGACTCCAACCAAACCTCTTATCATAACAATAATGAGCATACATAAGGTGAATGGAAATAAAGACTAAATAATAGTATGGAAGCAGTATCTCAAAGTAGATCATATGTCGCAAAGGAGAGTAAATGATAACATAGACTCGTAGCATCTAGCATGCCTCTACTACTAGGGGTATTTACAATATTTTTGTAATGAATCTAGTCCCAAAAATATCCAAATACATAAATAAAGAAGTAGGGAAAAGATCGAATTACCCCTCATTAACCTGTAACTAAGGCTTACCACGAAGGACCCATCATGATACGTGGTGCACATCACGGCTCGTGGTGGTATCCATGATGTTAGACTTGGGCTTGGATTTTTGGAAGTTGTAGGGAAAGTTTCAGAACCTTCTCCATGGAACCATTCACAATCCGTAGAGTGCATCATGACTAGTGAAGTATGGGCCTAGTGCAGGCCCTGCAGAAGTGAACACCATGGAGCTCATCATGGTCTGTGAGGAGTTGCACGGCCCGTGATGGCCAGTCGTGGTCCTAGCCTTGGGTTCATGTTTTGAGGCCTTAGGGGAGGGGTCACCACGGAGGGCTTCACGTCTGATGGTGCTTACCACGATCTGTGGTTCCCTATCATAGATCTCACCCTGTACGGGTAAACCTCAGGGTCACCACCACGGTGGCTCACCACGAGGCGTGGTGATCTGCACGGCCCATGGTGGTAAGCACCACCAATTTCTCAAATTACTATCACAATTTATGGTAAGCAAATTTTCAAATATCACAAAATTTCAAATTACTAAAATTTGAGTAAAACATACTCTAGTTATCAAAGAATGTTCTATTGAAATAAGAATATAGTCTAGTATTTTAGAGTGTTACAACTCTCGTTCTCTTAAAGAAATTTTATCTCAAAATTTAACTTATGCTAGTGCTGAAACAAAGTGTGGATATTGGGTCATCATGTCTTTTTCTCGCTCCCAGATGGTTTTTTTTAGGATGGTTCCCTCAAAGTACCTTTACTAAGGGGATTCTCTTGAATCTAAGTAGCTTTACTTCACGTGCTTTAATTAGGATAGGTTCTTTATACATCAAAATAGGATTAACCTCAATAAATTCATCTGGAAGAACATGACATGGATTAGAGCGATATCTTCTTAGCATAGAAACATGGAAGATACTGTAGATCTTGTCAAAATTATGCGGCAAAGCAAATTTATATAAAACAAGTGTTATTGCGTGATTTACCTTTTGAAAACCACTTTTGAAATGTTCTAAGTATAAAGCAATTATGAAAAATATAATTATAAAGAATCACCATTTAACTTTTTAAAGAAATTAAAAAAAAACTTAATTTAAAATGTCTTCAACATATAACCTTTAATTTGTTTTAGAGAAAAAAGGTAAGAGATTCACATTTCCACTTTGAGGAGGGTTAGCACTCAAAGTGTCCACTAACATGCGATGGTCCAATGACTGATTAAAATATTGACTAACTTTGAGAAATATTAATTAAAGAAATTAAAGAAAGATAAATTTGAGTCTTTTGAAAAAGAAAACTTAATTTAAAACATTTAAAGCAATTTGAAAATGAATAAAACCTAGGCAAAAATGACTAAGTAAAAGAAATCATTAAATCCTTTGGAAAGAAAACTACCTTAAAATAATTTAATCAATTATAGATAAGCAACAAATTGAACAAAAATATAATTAACTAAATAAAGAAAATGATTGATAAAATTATTCAAACAAATGAACTAACACAAAAGAAATTAGTTCCTCTTTTCAGATTAAGTTAAACTAGAGTTAAAGTTAGAATTAATCTAGCATAAAATTGCAACAACTAAAGTCATAAATTAAGAATCAATTTGGCTAAATTCATGCCTTTTACGACAAAAATCTAATCATTTCACCTCCTGCATTATGGGCTTTCTGACCCATTTTTTGCCAAACCAACTGCTGCTACTGCATTTGGGCCTTTTTTGGCCCATCTTCGCATTGCATGTATACCAACTATATACTGCCTGTATATCAATATATATTGTCTATCAATGTATATCTTCTGTTTTCCTTGTATATTGGACGTACACGTGAGTGTACACAACCCATTTTTGGCTTTTGTTTTTCTTATATCAGCTATCTTATCTTTTAGGATGGGGTTGACTCATCATAAGAGAGTGTCGGACTTCGAAACCCGACAGAAATGTACGAGGAAGAAAGGAGTCCAAACTTGGACTCAGTCCATATCACATGCATAAAAAATCATATAAGGATGAATTCATTCAAAACTAATTTTAAAAAAGTACATGAATGACATCCTAGAGTTAAGTTGTTCTGACGCATTGTATTGATTACAATTAAGGGCACTCTTATGCAGATAAGATATGTTTAAACATACGAAGGATGAACTCTTGCGGGAGAATTGATTGCAAATTGAATAAGATAAGAAATCATGATTCGAGCCTCTCTTGCCATAGTAATTCATAACACATACAAGTACCAGTAGACATACCAATTGAAACAAGAACGTATCTATGAAAAGTATTATAAAGCCAACACAATTTTGTTCACTTTAGTCTTAGGGATAATTACCGTAGTCATAAATAGATTTAAGGCAAACTAAGCCAGGGAAATTAAATTCAGACGAATGAGCTACTGTTGCATCACCCAAACACATGGATGTTATACAAATATAATGGATAAGCAGATCATCCCAAAGAAACCGTAGAGGAGAGAATTTTAAGACAATACACTTGGTAATTTCTGAAATTAATAATCAATTGAAACAAAATCTTAAAATAGAACACTAGTAATGAATAAGAAAGGAGCCTAAGATTCTAAAATTGATGTCATGTTTGCAGGTTTAGATACACTAATATTTCAGACTCATACGAAGATTAATACTCACTGATAGACGAGGAGAAAACATGATGGCATAGGATTAGGACAAGGAGCTCAAATTTTATTCATAACTTTAAGCAAGCATATGAACCTAAAGCCTCTGAGAGCTATAGATGACTCCAACATCACTATGAGCAAATAAAGCAACCTTTAAATAAATGTAATTTCAAAGAGAAAGAAAACAAAGACTATGACCAATTAAAGCCAACAATAAGTAAACTAGGTTAATCCTTAAGGAAACAAAAAAAGGAACAAATCCTAACTAAACGCATTATGCCTTAACAAGCAACTATTTAAACATGGTTGTACTACCTTGTGGGTTTAATGCCTCTTGAAGAAAATCATAAGCTAACTGGAAGGATAATTAGACATACAAATATATAAGCTAATGAAACTAGGTACGGTGAGCAAAAAATTTGCTACTATAATCCCATCAATAGACTGCAAGATCATTTAAACTTAAACAACAAAAAAACAAAAAAATAATAAGAAAAGAAATACAAAGACGTATAGCCACTTCACTTAAACAGAAAACTAAATTAGCTAAAAGGAAACGAAATAAAAGAAGATGTTACCTTTTTTGCAAAAGCTAGCTGGGAGGACTGTTGAGGACGATGAAATCCAACAACACGAGTGAGCTCCGATGAGCTCTAATGAGCCAAAATATGGCTAGGGAAGCTGATGAAAAAAATACTCTAGAAACTTTGAACTCCCAAACAAGGGGTTTTTCTTCGTCTCTAGGCCTCAAATCTGTATTGAATAATGAGAAAAAAAGGGTTATTTATACAGTAAAAAAATCTGAAAATTGGGTGCTGAAATTCGATGTGTGATAGTAGGAATTATCTGAATTTCTTGGAGGATAAGCATTCTAGGCCAGCTATTGTACAGAATTGAATGAATTGCAATGGATTTGAGTTGTGTGGCTTGTTCCAAAAGATTCTTGAAACGACTATCTCGTGGAAGGCACGCAAATTGTACGAATTTGAGGGAGAGACGAATTGAACCTTGTCATTAGGTATGGTTTCTAAGGTTCAATAGTGTCGTTTGGTTCTTTCATCTCTGAAGAGACAAAGTGAGGAACAGAGTGAAGGCGTGTAACTTATTGAGAGAGCGTCTGTTCTTTTGGAATAGACAGTGTGCACGTGGGTTAAGGAAATAAATAAATCGAGCCAAGTCAGGAAGATTGGGCCCTAAAATTGGCTGGATTTTGAACCAATTTTAGTCGTGGGATTTGACCCAATGAAACAGGTGAAGGAACCAGGTCCCTCAATATACTTTCACCGATAATTTAAAGGCAAAATCCATTGGTGACTCTCTAAAATTGGCATCAACTTTTACTTCGACATCTTAACTAGGCTTTGTTCATTTTATACACCTCAAGTAAGGCCCCGATGTGTCATTTTGACACTTTTTTTGACAATTACCCAAATATACAAAGTGTGTGTAATGTACTTGCCGATGATGTATCAAAAGTGGTGAATTAAATGAACACGCATGGCATATGCATAGAGTTCGGGGAAGGTCCCGACCATAAGAGTCTATTGTACGCAGCCTTACTTTGCATTTCTGCCAAAGACTATTTCCAAGGCTTGAACCCGTGACCTCCTGGTCAAATGGTAGTAACTTACCAGTTACTCCAAGCCTTTCCTTCATATATATATATATATATATATATATATATATATATATATATATATATATATATATATATATATATATATATATATATATATAAAAAATAATTCTCAAATAATGACTTTTGAGTAGAAAAAATGATCAATAATTTGATGACATGTGACATTTTTTATCCAAATAATATTTTTTTTTAAAATTTAACAACTTCTATTAACCCCCCACCCTCACCCTCCCAATGGTCTCTCCAGCACCACTCACCTCTCTAGTCATCTTCTCCAACTCCACCAACCCCAACCCCTCCCCCACCCACCAGATTTTCATCTCCCCCCACACCCATCCCAATTCTATCCATACATCTAAAGGGAAAAAAAATGGAGCTATACAACTACACTTCTTGAGCTTTCATTTGGTATTTGTACAAATCTTTTTATATTTTTTGTGATGATATTAGCGTTCATTGGTTGTCTCATCTATTAAAGAAGATTTTTTCGAAAATACAACTCCAATATCATATTATTTTGTATGCTGAATTGCTAAGTTAAAAAATTAATTATATGAAGATGACTTTAAAATGATTTAGAGAATTTAAAAAAAAATTATTGATATTTTTCAAATTATTTCGAGGATGATGAAGGTAACAAAAAAAAAGTGTTTAAGCTTGAGGAAATCTCATGGCATTCGAATTCACTTTATATTTGGCTCAAATCTATTTCACCATGGATGAAAAATGGTAGCTAAAAAATTGAGAAGAAGAAGAAAATGCTCCTCACGCGCTCAAAATGGGTGTAGTACACGCAATGTGCCAAGTTAGCACAAAGTGTCAAAATGACACACCGGGGCAATACTTGAGGTGTCTAAAATGAACAAAGCCTAGTTGAGGTATGTAAGTGAAAGTTGATGCAAACTTTAGGGGGCCACCGATGGGTTCCTCCTAATTTAAATTCAATAAATAAGAACGAGAGGAATTAAAATTAATTACAAACTTCTTAATTTAATAAAGTAAAATAATTACCTAATATTTAAATAGATAATAATTATAAAACTAACTATAATTTAGTTAATTTAAGAGAAACTAAAACATGTACTCAAAATGAAACACTTATTTTTTCAGATAATTTTTTAAATATTTAAAAATGGAAGTCGTATTTAAATCTATATGTACATATAAAGAATTATATAGCAAAACAACCTTTAAATAAACTTGAAAATATTTTTGAATTTTCAAAAGTAGTTATTTCAAATTGTTTGAAATTTAAAAGGCTTGGTAATTAATTTATATTGTGGAGGGCCAAAATTCTCTTTCTTTAGATAGGATCGATGTAAGAGATCCAGGGCAAACAAAATTGACGAATCTAATTTTGACTGACCACATATTCATCTTTTTGAAGAAAGGTTGGAATGGACTCTGAGGAATTGTGGCCGGACGTCAGATTATAAGGAAACCAAAAAACGTGAAAAAGGAATACCCATATGCCTTATGATTGGAGTGTGGTGGGAGTCGCTCCACAGTTCGTGTCCTAAGAATTTCATATTCATCTTTAGACTATGTCTCAGTTCGCTGCTAATAAAAAGTTTTACGTTGTGTTACATCCTTGTTGATGTAGTTTGTACATGTGGTTTGGTTTGGATGTTCTAGATAAAATTGAGATAAAACTCGTCAGTAGAAACATAATTAAAGAAAGAGGTAGAATCTCTTATGATACTTTTTTTACAATATTCTTACATGTTTCTGTGGATACATTATTATCTTGGTGTTGTAAAGTCATTCACACTTTAAAAGTCATGCATATTGACAATCTTCGTCTTATTATTGAAGTGTGGGTGTAGGTCCATTAAAAGGACCAATAGTATCCATCGAGTGGATATGAGTGTGGTGGCAAGATAATCGTCAGTACATTGATTGGATAATTAAGAATCCATTGGTAGGATATTTGGCAAAATAGATGCATGTCCATTGATAAGACAGATAAGAATCCATCGATAAGGTTTTCAATTAATATAAATGCATGTCCACCGATAATGTAAATGAGAATTCATAAATAGGATATTAATGTTGATCCATCGATAGTATAATTGCATTTTCATCAATAGGACGAATGAAGATCCATCGTTAGGATGATATAGATCTATTGTTAGGATATATTCTAGTAATGATTCATCAATAGGATATTAATGCTTGTCCACCACTAGGACAAATGGTGATCCATCGGTAGGATGATAGTGATCCATCATTAAGATAGTGTTGTTCCATTGATAGGATGATGATGCTCCATTAAAAGTATGATAATCCATTGATCGAATATAAACTCATGTCCATTGGTAGGACGAATAAAGACCTATTGATAGGATGATATTGGCAATATAAATGTATGTCCATCGGTAGGATCAATGAGAATCCATCAGTAGGATATTTTGATGAAATAACTATAATACTCCTATTCTTGAGAAATTACTTTTTTGTGAGAAATTACTATTTCCTTCTCTATAGTATTTTCATACTTTATTTGTGATATAGAGATGGTTGGCATAGTTCCCTATGCGATCGGGTGAGATTTTGGCGATTTGAGGCCTTGAGTGGAAAGTTTCATTGAAAGGGTTGACTTTGGTCAATATATTGAGTTTTGAGCATTGCATGGGAATTTTATTAGTTCCATTGCATCCAGAACGTCGAGTTTGGTCTAGTTGAGTTTTGACTTAGAGCCCTAGGATCTTAGTTTTCATTTTGGGAAAATAGGCTAAAAGTTGAGTTTGAGGCCTAAAGGAGTTCGGGAGGGTAATTTTGTCATGATGATCTTTTTTACGAGCATTTGATGATTCCATTGAGTCCAAAATGTCAAATTCAATGTAGTAGCATATTTAATGTTTTTTATTAGACCTCGAACGATTTGCGAGGGTCCAACCAAAAATAATTTTTGAGTTATAATCTGTTGTTTTCTAGCTTCTGGTGAAATATTCTTTCGTCATCGCAATCACAACCTAAGGTCATGCGATCGCGATGAATAGGTTTTATAGGTCTCGCGATCACGATGGTATTTCCGTAATCACGATGGTTTCCTGTGTCCTATGTTTTTTGCGATCGCGGGGAGGGAATTACAATCACGAGGGAGGGTGTTCGCTATTATATAGTGCTTCTCAATTGCGAAGTTAGTGGCTCGCGATCATGGTGAACAAATCATGTCGAAATAGTGTCCAACTTCGGGAATTATTCTTATTTTTCACATTCCACTATTTTTGCTCTGTTTGAAGTTGGGGAGGTGATTTGGAAAAGAAACTTTTGAGTGAAATCATTTAGGTAAACCTATTTTATCAATATTTATCAATTTCTATCAAGTTTATCTTCGTAAATCATGAGTAATCAATATTTTAAATGGGGTTTTAGGGGTTTTCCTTCTTATTTCAAAAGGAATGATTTCATGATTTCTAACTCGTTTCTTGATCATTTTAATGGTTTTTCAATCGCGAATTTCCCTTGATGTGTAGAACGTGTTTTTAAAATAGAATTCCAGAATTGCCCTTTTCATTTTGGAATCAGTTTTTGAACAATTTTGATGTTGATTCTAAAAACTTACAATATGGGTGTCATTAGAATTCTTTTGATGAACTTCTTCCCTTCTTGATAGTTGATAATCATTTCAGAGTCGCTATTCATTAGTTGAGCTCCGATTAGAGCATTCCTATAAAGTTTCAGGCTTCGAGATAAGTTTGACTATCCTTCTTTTAGACTGAGATAGGATAATTAGTCATTCATATGTTATAGACTTTGGTATGGGATTGTAGTATAAATTGGGTTTGTTAATTTTATTGTGATGCTTGTGTGGGGGCTTATTTATATTGTGATGCCCGTTTGATGTCTTATTTGCACTGTGTAGCCCGTGTGGGGGCCTTATTTATTATCTTATTTGCTTTGAGAGCATGTAATTCAGGATTTGCCTTTGAGAAAGGCTTGAGGAGACTATTTGACTTGTAATGCCCGCCTGCGGGGTTGAGTTGGGGGTCTTGAGCATACTTGATTACTGAAATATTTTTAAAAAGGGTAAACACTTATTTCAATGTATTTCCTTCCCATTACTATCTTTTGAGGGTGAATATCATGCTTAGACTGAGTTTTGAGAACTTTGAACCTTGTATTACATGTTGAGTTTAATATTTCCTCCATGCCAAATGTGTTATGATGCATTCATCATATCATTAAACTTGAAAAGTCGAGACAATAAAAATTCTTTTTGAGAAAGAAAATGTGATACCTTTTTATATATTCTCGAGCACGACCTAGGTGGTAAGTTGATGAGATATTGAGATTGTGGTTTTTTATATGGATTGTGAGTACCTTGTGGATCCTTGTCTGGAAACATTGATTCCACCGTACTATGTCATCATTGCATTATTTCATTACATAGCATTGCATTGCTATTTTGATTACTCAACTTATCTGATTAGTTGTGATATTGAATTATGCTTTTGTATTTAATTTATTTGCACCATTCTATATAAATTGGTGGCACCGATGACAAAATAAGATTTTTCTGTATGCAGGCGGAAGCATTCCTTAGTTTATTGCATATGTTTGATTACTTCCATTTGCTCAGTCGGTCAAACCTGCTAAGTATATGTGGATTGTACTCACTCTAACTTTTGTGTCCCATTTTGATGTAAATTCTAGTTAGGGTGTTCGGTGTGGCAACTGTCTTCTAGTTGATATCTTATTTGAGATTAGTGTTGAGATCTTGGGATCTGGATTGCCACTAGTTTTATCTTTCATGTTTCAGTCTTTATTATTATTCAGAGACTAATAATGTATTTCAAATTCGATCCTTATATTAAATGCTCTTTATACTCATAAAAATATTTTCATCATTGTCATTCTTTTTGTTATTTTTTGGCCTGACTTCTACTTTGGAGTCTCGTAAGAGTTTTACTTTTAGGCTTACATATCAAGTTGGGTATTGAGATGTGTGCGAATATGACCTCAAATTTTGGGCAATGACAAAATAGTATCAGAGCACTAGGTTACTGATCTCATAAGTTAAAGAGTATGGTGTCTAGTGTGTCTTGTGGATTGGTATGTAGACGTCCGTACTTATCTTCCAGAATATACATGATACTTATTAGGAGAAATTCCTTCTTTTGATTCCTTTCGTGCAATTTATTCATATGAAGTATTGGATGCCTCTAATCTATTCTTTCTGCGCAGAGGTGAAGACTAGAGCTAGAGTCATCGAGGTGAGGTAGCACCTGTTGCCCTAGCCCTAATTTGTAGATGAGGCAGAGGACATGGTGGAGTTAAAGATTGAGGTTGAGCGAGAAGAGCAGCACCTGCTCATAGATGATCTAGAGAGACATCACCTGAGGTTATGCATGAGCATGGGGATGACTTTGAGAAGCACGTAGAAGCCAACTTAGGCTCCTGCGGTCTCCGACAATGCTCCGATGCTTCATGAGCTACTTGTTTGATTATTGGCTAGCTTTGATGATGATCCTATTCCTGGTGTTCTTCCAGGTACCTCAGGCTCTCATATTATAGTTGGTGTTACACAACCAATTCAAGGGTCTTCAAAATCTTGGTTCTTATTTAGTGCCTTCTATTGCACCTCCAAGAATTTTATAGCTCTTCTAGTTTCTGCTAGTGCTGCCAGGTTAGTGTCTGAGCAAAAGACTTTTGAGAGATTTGTTCGATTGGCACCTCTCATATTTGATGGTACGTACGGAGAGAAGGCCTATGACCTTTGGAATGAGTGCTAAGATATGCTGTTCAACCGAGGAATTCTAGAGGTACATAGAGTAGCTAACACTTCATATCAGTTTGCGGGAGTGACCAAGGAATGGAAAAAGTTTGTCCTTTCTCGTAGACCTATTAGTTCTCCTATGATGAGTTTGGAGTAGTTTACTGAGGTGTTCCTTAAGAGGTTTGTGCCTTATAGCCTCTATGATCAACACAGAGATGAGTTTGACAGGTTGGAGCAGGGCTCCATATTAATATCTGTGTAAAGACTCATTTTCATGAGTTGGATTGTTATGCCAAGATAGTGACTTTAGCTTATCCCGGTTTGCCTTTTTTTGGTATGGAAGGATAATCTAAGTTCATATCCAAATGTGTGTAATATCTTATATTCGTGCTCACCGTATGATGGATAAAGGATATTTATCTTATTTGGCTCATGTACGTGATCTTACTAAGTAGTCATCTCTTGTAGAGACCACGAGGGTAGTGAAAAAGTTTATGAATGTATTTTCTATGGACTTGCCAGGTGTTTCTCCAAATCGTGATATCGATTTCTTGATTGATTTGGAGCCGAACACCAAGCCTATATCTATATCTCCTTATCAGATGGCTCCTACATAATTGAAGGAGTTTAAAGAGCATTTGTAATATATGCTGAAGAAGGGGTTTAAAGAACATTTGTAATATTTTCAGAAACATGCAGCTTTTGGCACCAGTTGATGACCACGAAGACCGTCATGGGCCATATTCAACGTCATGGCTTGTGGTGTCCCACCATGGTGGTGATTTTGAAACTTAAAACTTACAGGAAATGGTCCACAACAGGGACCATGGGCCATGGTGCGCACCACGAACCATGGTGCCCTCCGTGGTGACCCCTCTCCTTAGACCCTCAAAATTTATTTTAAGGCTAGGACCACGACTGAACCACCACATGCCATATTGAGCTTCATGGACTGTGGTGGGTTCTATGGTGGACATCTCTCTAGAGACCCCCAGACCTTAGTCTAAGTCTACCACAGGACAGACTGCCACAGACCGTTGTACCCTTCACGGGTCGTGGTGGGTAGCCTCTTAAAATCTCTTTTAAGAAAATCCTAAGTCCCTCACCATGATGGGGACCAAGACATGTATTGGCTTTCACGGGCCGTGGTGATGGTCCATTTTAGGTTCCAAATTCAGTTTAAGTTGGGGTTATTTTGGTCTTTTTCTAGTATTTCATTAATGAATGTAGACAATTTCTAGGACTAGATTCCTACCTATTAACTACCCTAAAGTCTTCTAAGCCTGTCATTCTCACATTATTCCCCAAAATACAAAACCTTCTCTCCAAAGTTTTCTCTCAAAGGTCTTCTTCTTTTTCAAGCAATTCAAGGGATTTCTCCAAGGTCCAGCTTCCATTCTTTTCAATTAGGGCTCATCAAGGTCAAAGTATGTGGGACCTTATACATGGGTTACTTTCACCCATAGAATCCCAAATATTTCTTCTTAATTATGTTATGATTTCTTAAATTAAAAGCCCTAACTTCATGATTTGCATTGGCTCTTCTAAATTATGATATATTTCAATTCTATTAGCCTAATTATGCATAATTCACTTCATGTTGCCTGATTTTAAGTTGAATTTTAATGATCCATGCTATATGCTAATTTCAAGCATGATTTATGAGATACGATCATGATTTTCAAATTATTTCAATGAAAACATTATGAAGGATATTAAAGATGCTTTATGCAAAAAAGTTTATGAGTAATGCTTTAATGATATTTCAAGAAAGTTTATGAGAAAGTGTGACTTGAGATCCTTGAAGGTGACTCAAGACTCTAATGGAAGAGTGACTTAATATCCTTGATGAGGAAGATGACTTAAGACTAATTATATTTTTATGAAAATGATTGGTAATGATGGAATTCCTACACCCACATTACATGAATCACATGATAATGAGCTATTTCTATGAACAAGTTTCTATGAATTATGATTTTGAAAAGCTTATGACTATGGCAAGTATAATTTATGATTATGTTATGATATATATTTCTTGGGATGATTTACTTAGCACCGAGTGGACTTTGATGTGAGGACTCGACCTAAGCCTTAGTAGTAACCTCTAGTCTTTTAATCCACCCTGCTACCGTAGGGTTGCCAACATGGATTAGATAGTGGATCCATATATAGCACATGATGATATTAATTGGATGGTGCCTTCTTTGGAAAGTAACCTCCCCCCTTCTCAATGTGGGGATCATCGAATTCCATGTAATAGCTTGTATGGTCTTATTGTCGGTTATGGTTATCTCCCATATATGTAAGTTCTTATGATGATTATAATGTTTTGATGTATTGACTAATGAGATAAATATTTTAATGTTCTCAAAACTTTACTCATGTTTTAATGATATTGGTCTTGCATCCATGAGCCATATTGGTTATGTACGATGTTTATTGTTCATGCATATTTTCATATAGTGCATTCTATGTACCAATGCATACTTTTGCCTACATTGTATCATAATGTAGGGTCTGACGATCATGTTCATCCTCCTCCTGCTCATGGCTAGAGTTAGCACTATTGTACTGTTGGTGAGTCCTCATGTTATGAGGATGACACATTTTATTTTATAAAAGTTTATGACTTCTTTTACCTTTTATTTTGGATGAGCTAGGAGATTGTCTTATGCCCCCATATAAACTAGTAGAGGCATGTTATATGTTCATATGGAGTCTATGTTGTCTCTTATTCCACATTTTTTTAGACTTATGTTCTATTTGAAATTTTTGCTTCCATACCTTGATTTAGCTTTATTGTTTATTACCTTATGTATGCTCATGAATATTATGATAAGAGACTTGCTTGGGGTACTTCAAAATTCTAATCACCGTATTATGACTAGGCCTTAGATTGGGTTGTGATAAACTTGTTATTAGAGTACAAGGTTCAAGTGTCTTAGGGATTCTAGCATGCCGCATCGAGTAGATTCTTATTCATTGGTGTGAAGAGCGCCATCTATGAATAGGAGGCTATAAGACATCTTCGGAAATACTTCACTTCTTTTATGATATCATCATGTTATAGAGTTGAACTCTAAGTTTTTCTACTTTAACACTTTCTCTTTGCAATTTCAGAATCATGCCTCCACGAAGATACCCCGTCTGAAGGAATCTTAAGGGAGAGGAGAAACAAGCTTCGAATGAACCTTTGAATGACCAAGTTACTAATACAGAGTTTTGAGACGCTTTCCAAATGCTATACTAAGCTATTACTACTCAATTGAATCGACAAGTAGATGCTCCTCAAATTGTGACTACACCGGCTTCATGGGTTAGAGACTTCACAAGGATGAAACCTCCCGAGTTTCATGAATCTAAGGTTAATGAGGATCCCCAAGGATTTGTTGATAAGTTGTACAAGATCGTGGATAATATAAGAGTATTTTCGGAGGAGAAAGAGGAATTGGTGGCCTACCAACTCAAGGGTGTTGGTCAAGTTTGGTACAACCAATGGAAAGCTGAAAGGATTGAAGAGGGTCTCATAGGTTGGGAGAATTTCAAAGTTGCATTTCTTGATCACTTCTTCCCACTTAAGTTAAGGGAGGCGAAAGTTTTGGAATTTATCAACCTCAAGCAAGAGATCTTGAGTATGAGGGAGCATGCCATTAAATTTATCAAGTTGTCTAAGTATGCTCCATCCTTGGTAGCCGACTCTTGTGCCAGAATAAGAAAGTTTATTTTGGGAGTGTCAAACTTGGTTATAAAAGAATGCCAAACCGCTATGCTCATCAAAGATATGGATATCTCTAGGCTCAAGACTTATGCCGAGAAAATTGAAGGAGATAAGCTTAAAGAGAGAAATGTAAGGGAGTCCAAGATGGCTCAGTTTGAAGGTGGGTTTTCACACAACAAAATCTGGCAGTGGTAATGATTGTTTCCAACAATGTTAAAAGTTTCAAGTCAAAGTTATTCACAAGTTCCAAGTCAATGTTTTGGCAAAGATAGGGTATCAAATCGTAAAGCCCAATGTGGTGTTAGTGGATCTACTCTTCCTAAGTATACCACGTGTGGGAGAAATCATAAAGGTAAATATTTGGTTGAAATGGGTGCATGCTTTAGATGCGGTAAGATGGGGTAGAAGATTTCTGAATGTCGTAACAAGGTAAAAGAAAGGCGTCCTCAATGTCAAACTGATCACGTCGGACAAGTTCCACAAGTGGCGGCTAATGCCAAAATAGGTTCTACGCCCTTCAAGCTAGGCAAGAAGTTGAGGAGTCTTCTGATGTGGTCATAGGCATGTTGAAAGTCTTTGACCTTGATGTTTACGCATTATCAGATACGGGTGCTACTCTATCATTTGTAACTCCTTATCTTGCTATGAAACTCCTTGTTAGTCCTGAAATCTCACTAGAGCCTTTTTGGGTCTATACTCTAGTTGGTGACTCATTTATGGCTAAAAGAATTTATAGAAATTATCTAGTTTCAATTTTTCATAAAGTCACCTCCATTGATCTAGTAGAGCTTAATATGACGGATTTTGATGTTATTCTCAGTATGGATTGGCTTCACACATGTTATGCCTTTATATGATATAGATCCCGTGTGGTTAAGTTTCAGTTTCCTAATGAGCCAATCCTAGAATGGAAAGATAGTAATTCCATGTTTATGGGTCAATTCATCTAGTGCCTTAAAGCTCAGAAAATAATTTTCAAGGGTTGCATTTATCATCTAGTTTGGGTTATAGATAGTAACTCTGAAACTGCTACTCTTGAGTCAGTTTCTATTATAAATGAATTTACGGAAGTTTTCAACGATGATCTCCCAGGCATTCCTCTTGAAAGGGAAATATACTTCGGTATTAATCTTCTCCATGATACTTAGCCTATCTATATTCCTCCTTGTCAAATGGTTGTGGAAAAATTGAAAGGTTTAAAGGATCAATTGAAGGATTTGCTAGATAAAGGTTTTATTAGACCGAGTATCTCTCCATGGGGTGCTTCGATTATCTTTGTCAGAAATAAGGAATGTTCTCTTCGTATGTGTATTGAATATGGACAATTGAACAAGGTCACAATTAAGAATAAGTACCCCATTCATTGGATTGATGACTTGTTTGATCAACTTCAAAGAGCAAGCTACTTTTCAAAGATTGATCTTCGATCGGGTTATCAATGTGACATTCTGAAGACATTCTTTAGAACTCAGTCTGGTCACTTTGAATTTTTGTTTATGTCTTTTGGACTGATGAATGCCCCTACAACTTTCACAAATTTGATGAACAAGGTGTTTAATCAATATTTGAATGTGTTTGTGATTGTCTTCATTGATTATATTTTTATCTATTCTTGAAGTGAGGAAGAACATGCCGATCAATTGAGGATTGTGTTGTAAATTCTTCAAGATTGTCAGGTGTATGCAAAGTGTGGTAAATGTGTATTTTGGGTAATAGTAAATGCGAATGTTGGCTAAGGTTGGTTGCGTTCCCTGGTCACATCATCTCTGGTGAAGGAATTATGGTTAATCCAAAGAAGACCGATGTGGTTAAGAATTGTCCTAGATCGTTGACTCCTTCCAATATTCAAAGTTTCTTAGGCTTAGCCGGTTATAATAGATAGTTTATGGAAAGTTTCTCTTTCATTTCATCGCCCCTGACTACTTTGACTCAAAAGAAGGTGAAATTCCAATGGTCCAAGGCATGTGAGAAAAGGTTCCAAGAGTTGAAGGATAGGATTACCTCTGCTCTAATGTTGACTTTACTAGAAGGTTTCGATGGGTTTATTGTGTTTTATGGTGCTTCATGAGCAGGTATTGGCTGTGTTTTACTGCAAAATGGTAAAGTGATAGCTTATGCTTCAAGAAAACTCAAGGCACATAAGCAGAATTACCCAACTCATGACTTGGAGTTGGCAGCGGTGGTATTTACTTTGAAATTGTGGAGACACTATCTCTATGGTGTCCATGCGGATGTTTTCACTGATCAAAAAAGTTTGCAATATGTATTCACTCAAAAGGACTTGAACCTTCGACAAAGGAGATGGCTTGAATTATTAAAATATTATCATATAAGTGTGCTATACCATTCGAGTGAGGCAAATATGGTTGTCGACACTCTTAGTAGATTGTCCATGAATAGTGTTGCTCATATTGAGGATGAGAAGAAAGAGTTAGTTCGGGATGTGCATAGGTTATCCCATTTTGGTGTTCGATTGGTTGATTCTGAGGATGGTGGTGTTATTGTGAAAAATAGTTCCAAATCATCTTTAGTGGTAGATGTAAAGGCAAAACATGAGATATTATTGAAGAAAGCGGTTGTAGAAAAAGCCATTGAGGCTTTCTCCCAAGAGGGAGATGGTGTGTTGAGATATTATTTTCGATTATGTGTTTCGAATATTGATGGCTTAAAATATATGATATTGTTCGAAGAGAATAATTTGCGATATTTTATACATCTTGATTCTACAAAGATTTAGCGAGATTTGAGGGAAGTGTATTGGTGGAATCACATGAAAAGGGATATTACAGAATTTGTGGCTAAGTGTCCAAATTATCAACAAGTGAAAGTTGAGCATCAAAAATAGGGAGGTTTGGCTCAAGACATTGAGATTCCTACTTGGAAGTGGGAAGCCTTGAATATGGACTTCATTACTGGTTTGCCTTGTACTCATAGGCAACATGACTCTACTTGGGTTATTGTTGACTGAATGACTAAGTCATCTCCTTTTCTTCCTATTAAGACTTCATATACAGACAATGACTATGCTATATTATATATCTGAGAGTTGGTTAAGCTTCACGGTGTTCTATTGTGTATTATTTCAGATCGAGGTAATTAGTTTGCTTCTCAATTTTTTTGAGATCCTTCCAAAAGGGTCTTGGTACTCAGGTTAAACTTAGTATAACTTTTCACCCATAGAAGGATGGTCAGGCCAAGCATGCCATTCAGACATTAGAGGATATATTGAGAGAATGTGTCATTGATTTTAAAGGAAATTGGGATGATCATTTGCTATTGATAGAGATTTTCCTATATTAACAATTATTATTCTAGAATTAAGATGGCTCTATTTGAGACCTTGTAGGGTAGGCTGTGTAGATCCCCTATAGGTTGGTTCAAAGTTAGAGAATTTTCTTTGATTGGACCCGAGTTTGTATTTGAGGCCATGGAGAAGGTTAGAATCATTATAGAAAGATTGAAAATGGCTCAAAGTCGACAAAAGTCCTATTCAGACGTGAGAAGAAGATAACTTAAATTTGAGGTTAATAATTGGGTTTAATTGAAAAGTTTACCTATGAAGGGTGTGATGCATTTTGGTAAGAAAGAGAAGATAAGTACCTGCTATGTTGGGCGATATAAAATTTTGAGGTGGATTGATAAGGTGGCTTATGAGTTAGATTTTCATTCTGATTTGACATCGGTTCATCGGTGTTCTAGTGTCCTTGTTTAGAATGTTTTGTCAGTGATGCTAACTCCATTGTGTTAACAATGGACAACATTAAAGTTAAAGAGAGTTTTTCTTATGAAGACATTCTGGTTGAGATCTTGGACCGGCAAGTTAGAAAGTTGAGGAACAAGGAATTAGCTTAAGTTAAAGTGTTATGGAGGAATCAAGAGGTTGGAGGTGCTACATGGAAAGCCAAAGCCGATATCCTCATCTCTTTTTTTCGTGTCTAGTTAAGGTATTGGATTCCATCATGATTCAGTTATCCCAAATCATATGTTTCAGTTGTTCTCATGGTTTCATATGCATTCATGTTCATGAAATGAGTTTTGAAGTCATGTTTTAGGTTGAGATTAAAGATTTTATATTTTATGTATTATTAAGATGTTTTGCATTCATGTTGAGCTGTTATGTTCCTTACGATTCCATTCATTCTACTTTGAGTCCCATTCGAGAATGAATGTTCCCTAGGGGAGATATTATAAGATCCAGATGTTGGAAAGTCAGAAAAAAGGATCAGAAGATGAAATTCTAAAAAGTGCAGCATTGGCACCAGCTAATGACTAAAAAGGCCATCAATGTCCGTATTCAACATCATAGATCATGGTGTGCCACTATGGTGGTTATTTTGAAACTTAAAACCTACAGAAAAAGATCCACGATAGGGACCATGGGTTGTGGTATCCTTTTTAGTGACCCCTCTCACTCTCAGAATTTATTCTAAGGCTAAGACCACTACCGAACCACCATGGGCTGCATTGAGCTTACGGACAATGGTGTGGTGGATATCTCTCCAGAGACCCCAAAACCTTAGTCCAAGTCTACCACCACAGAAGATCCCCATGGACTATTGTGGGTCTCGGGTTGAAAGCCTCCCAGAATCATTTTTCAGAAAATCCTAAGTCCCTCACCACAATGGGGACCAACACCCATATTGTCTTTCACAGGCCTTGGTGATGGTCCATTTTAGGTTTTGAATTCAGTTTAAGTTGGGGTTATTTTAGTCTTTTTCTAATATTTCATTAATGAATGTACAGTTTCTAGGATAAGATTCGTACCTATTAAACACCTAAAGTCTTCTAACCCTCTCATTTTCTCATTATTCCCCCAAATCCAAAATCTTCTCTCCTAAGTCTTCTCTCAAAGGTCTTCTTCTTCGTCAACCAATTCAAGGGATTTCTCCAATGTCAAGCTTCCATTCTTTTCCATTTAGGGTTCATCACGGTCAAGGTATGTGGGACTTCATCCATGGGTTTCTTTCACCCATGGAATTCCAAAGATTTCTTCTCAATTCTCTTATGATTTCTTAAATTAAAATCCCTACGATTTGCATTGGGTCTTCTCAGTTATGATATATTTCAATGCTATTAGCCTAATAATGCAAAATTCAATTAATGTTGCATGATTTTAAGTTGAATCTTCATGACTCATGCTATATGCTAGTTTCAAGTATGATTTATGAGATATGAGCATAATTTTCAAGTTATTTCAATGAAGGCTTTACGAAGGAAATTAAAGATGCCTTATGCAAAGAATTTTATGAGCAATGCTTTAGTAATGGTTCAAGAAAGTTTATGAGAAAGGGTGACTTGAAATCCTTGAAGGTGACTCAAGACTCTAATGGAAGAGTGACTTAAGATCCTTGATGAAGAAGGTGACTTAAGACTCTAATTATATTTTTATGAAAATAATTCATAATGATGGAATACCTACACCTACATTACATGAATCACCTGATAATAAGCTATTCCTTTGAACAAGATTCTATGAATTATGATTATGAAAAGCTTATAACTATAAAAAATATGATTTATGATTATGTTATGATATGTATCCCGTGGAATGATTTACTTAGCATCGAGTGGACATTTAGGTGGGGGCTCGACCTAAGCTCTAGTTGCAACCTTTAGTCTTTTAAACTATGTTGCCACCGCAGGGTTGCCATCATAGATTAGCGAGTAGATCCATATATAGAAAATGATGATATTAATTGAATGGAGCCTGCCTTGGCAAGTAGTGTCTCCCTTTATCGATGCGGGGATCATAAGATTCCATATAATAACTCACATAGTCTTATTGTCAGCTACGATTATCTCCCACATATGTAAGTTCTTATGATGATTATAATGTTTTGATGTATTGACCAATGCGATAAATGTTTTAATGTTCTCACGACTTTACTCATGTTTTAATGATATTGCTCTTGCATCCATGATCCGTATTGGTTATGTTTGATGTTTATTGTGCATGCATATTCTCACATACTTAGTGCATTCCATGTATGCATACTTTTGACTATATTATATCATAATGTAGGGTCCATCAATCACGTTCATCCTCATCCTGCTCGTGGCTAGAGTTAGGACTATTATACTGTTGGTGGGTCCTCATATTTTGACAATGCGACATTTTATTTCTCACAAGTTTATGAATTCTTTTACCTTTTTATGGTGGGTGACCTAAGAGATTGTCTTACGCCTCTATCTAGACTAGTAGAGGCATGTTACATGTTCATGTGTAGTCTATATTGTCTCTTATTCCATATTTTTTAGACTAATGTTCTATTTGAGATTTTTTCTTCTGTATCTTGATTTAGATTTATTGCTTATTACTTTATGTATGCTCATGAATGTTATGCTAATAGTCTTGGTTGGGATCCTTCGGGATTCTAATAGCTGTATTACTATTAGGCCCTAGGTCGGGTCGTGATAGGGGTGCACCAGTTTTATTTGTGAAGAAGAATGATGGTACTATGAGGATGTGTATTTACTATCGGAAGTTGTACAAAGTCACCATCAAGAACAAGTATCCTCTTGCTGGCATTGATAATTTATATGATCAGCTTTAGGGTGCATAGGTGTTCTCTAAGGTCGAATTAAGGTCGAGTTACCATCAGTTGCGAGTTTAGGAATCTGATATCCAGAAGACTGCCTTCAAGACCCATTATAGTCATTATGAGTTTAAAGTTGTGTCCTTTGAGTCGACTAATTCCCCGACTACTTTTATGGATTAATAAACCATTTATTTTAGCCTTATCTAGATGTCTTTATGATTGTGTTTATCGATGATATCTTTGTTTATTCCATGAATGAGGATGACCATGTTAGCCACTTGAGGGTCGTACTTCAGAGATTGAGAGAGGAGAAGTTGTATGCAACATTCTTCAAATATGAGTTTTGGCTCAAGTCCATGGCATTCTTGGGTCATGTGGTGACCAAGGATGGGATTATGGTTGATTTGGCCAAGGTTGCGGCGGTTCGTGATTGGGTTAGGCCTACTTCAGTTATGAAGATTCGGAGCTTTACTGGGTAGCTGGCTATTATCATTGATTTGTTCAGAGTTTCTCTTTTATTGCATCCCCTTTGACTAGGCTAACTTAAAAAACTAGAATTTTAGTGGACTAATGAGTGTGAGGTGAGCTTTCAAAAGCCTAAGGAGTTAGTGACTTCAACACCTATTCTAGCATTGCCCGAGGAGGGCATGGCTTTCATTGTATTTTGTGATGCTTCAGGTGTTGTCTTAGGTGGGGTATTGATGCATAAGGGGAGAGTTATATCTTATTGTTCTCAACAGCTAATGGTTCATGAGAAGAACTACCCTACTCATGACTTAGAGTTAGTAGAGGTAGTGTTTCTTTTAAAGTTATGGAGAGACTATCTCTATGGTGTGCATTATGAGATCTTTACCAATCACCTTAGCCTTAAGTATATCTTTTCTCAACCGGATATGAACATGAGATAGCGTAGGGGTTGGAGTTATTGAAAGACTATGACATCACCATTCTTTATCTCGGGCAAGGCTAATGTGGTAGCGGATACCTTGAGTCAAAATGAACCTAAAATGGGTAGTTTAGCCTTCCTCAAGATGGAGGAGAGGCCTTTGGATTTGGAGGTTCATTCATTGACTAGGAAGTGTTCAACTTGATATTTCTACACCTCATAGTATTTTAGCCTTTTTAGAGGCAAGCTCTACCTTGATGGATCAGATTTGTGCACATCAATTAAATGATGACATGTTGAAGACTATTGTAGAAAAACTATTGAGAGGCAAAGTTAAGTCAGCTTCTCTTGGTCCCGAAGGAGTTTTAAGGATTATCGATCGTATTTGTGTGCCCAACATTGGTGATTGGGTGCGTATGATATTGGAGGAAACTCATTGGTCAAATATTCTATTCACCCAGGAGCGGCAAATATGTTTCATTACTTGCAACAATACTAAGAGTAGTGTGACATGAAGAGAGACATTGTTGGTTTTGTGGTAAGTACATAAATTACCAATAAGTGAAGCATGAGCATCAGGAATTGGGTGGTCCTTTGCAAAGGATGCCTATTCCTGAATAGAAGTGAGAGTGCATTACCATGGACTTCGTGATGGGGTTAGCCTTGACTTTAGGTAAGCATCATTTAGTTTATTGTGGATTAGTTGACCAAATCAGCTCATTTAATTTCGGTGAAGACTAGCTACAATGTGAAGCAGTTGGCTAGGATCTACATTCGTGAGATATTTAGGTTGCCTGAAGTGCCCATTTCTATTATGTTGGATAGGGATACACAGTTTACCTCTCATTTTTAGAGTTCTATGCAGGAAATGATGGGTGCCAAGCTTGAGTTAAGCACAACTTTTCATCCTCAGACTGATGGTTAGTTAGAGCGGACTATTCAGGTAGATGAGGACATCTTCTAAGCTTCTGTCAAGGACTTTGGTGGAAGTATGGATCAATCTCTTCCTCTTGCGGAGTTTGCATATAACAATAGTGACCATTCAGACATTTAGATTGCGTTATTTGAGGCCTTATATGGGAGGAGATGTAGATCTCTTGTGTGATGGTTTGATTCTTTTGGGGTACAACCATGGGTTACTAATTTGTTAATAGATGCCATGGATTAGTTAAGTTTATTCAGCAGTGCCTTGTGACTACGTAGAGGAGGAAGAAGAGTTATGTAGATAGGCATGTTCGTGATGTGTCATTTGCTAATGGTGAGCGAGTACTGATCAAGGTATAACCCACTAAGGGTGTGATGAGATTTGATAGGAAAGGGAATCTTAGTCCGAGGTTTATTGTCACGACCCAAGCTACACCTTAGGTGTGACACGGCGATTAAAATTCAGAGCGACCCCAACCAAACCTCTTAGAATATCATTCATGAGCATACATAAGGTAACTTACAAATAATCTAAATCATACACATGGAAACATAGTCTCAATATAGAACATGTCTCAAAATTCAGAATGAAAGAGAACATAGACTCTAAATATCCAACATTCCTCTAGTAACTCGATGGGGGCATCAGACAAACTCCTAGCTCACCCACGATAACATAAGAGAATGAAATTGTCAAATGATGCAAATGAAAATAATGTGTCATGTCCTCTAAACATGAGGACTCACCACCAATAAAAATTTAATAAGCTCTAGCCATGAATAGGAGGATGAGCATGATCTTCAGACCCCATATTATGATATAATATAGGCAAAAATTATGCGTTAGTACATGTAATGAAATATGTATGTGACAAGTATGCATGAATAATAAACATAAGACATAATCATTATGAATTATGGGATGCAAGACCAATATCTCAAAACTTGAGTAACACCATAAAAACATTAGAACACTAAACTCAGTGGTCAATGCATCATCATCATGATAGCTTTATAACTTTTTTTTAACTTGTGTGGATAGGACCTTAACCGACACTTAATACTATACGAGCTATTACATGGAATCCGATGATATCCACATCGATAAGGGGGAGGCTATCTTGCAAGGTATACTCCGTCATGGTAATCTCTTTAACTATGCCATATGTGGATCCACTAGCTTTTCCATATTGGCATTTTTAAACCTACACAGGCAACGTAGTCAGGGAGTAACAATTGCTTCTAGGATATCCTTAGGTGGCTACAATGGCTATCGGATCGAATGCCTCCTCAAAGTCCTCTAGGTTCTAAGTCTTTACCCCAACAGAACTTTCATGAAAACATAGTCATTAGCATCATTAGGAAAGATAGTCCCCTAAAGAAAGAGGGTCAGTACGACATATGTACTGAGTATGTAAAACATAACATAATACAACTGAAAATATATCAGAACTAGAGAAGCAGGGGATAAATATCAAATCAGAAACTTGTACCTATACCCTCTGAATCATAAAAGCATGCATGCTCAAATTATACAATATAGCCGACCCTATCAAGGATCCGATGAATCATATCTATAGGACCATCATAGGACTGGCGCTATCACCACCTTATTACAAAACATCATCATATATATACATACGTACCCGACCCTCTAGTGAGGGACTCAATGACTTTTTTATGTCATTGCATTATCATGTCCTCGTATAGAGTATCCATCCCTTTAGTGAGGGACTCGGTGGATAATGCAGTGAAGATCGCACGTCTATGTACCTGGCCCAGGACTCAGTGATAGAAGGGTTATAGTATGCAGAGTAGAGTAGTGAGTAACTATATGCAATTTAAAACATTATCAGAGACTCAACCGTATAAGAAGATTAAGCTTTCGTCTAAGGACCCTAGTAGTAGTGTAGTCATCTCGAGTGCCCTCTAAATGCCATTAGGGGCTATATCAATTAGCATCTCGAGGACCCTAGACACATACTAAACTAATGCTAACCGCCTAAGGAATCCGAAATACTTGTTATCATATAGTCTTTAAGACTTGGAGCCTGTACATTTGTTACCTCTTTAGCATATAAAAGTTTCAGGGAATATAGTTCAACTACCATAAGAGTTCGATATCCAAAAGTAAATAGGAGATGCTTAAGAATGGAATTACCCAGAGCTCGTATCATATTTAACTTACAACTAAGATGTGCCAAAGGAAGAAAGAGAATAAGCTCTATATAGTCTGTACCTCCCTTCATGTGGTCATCATATGCATATTTCATACTCGGCCCATCATGGGGCTCGGTGAATAGTCATGAAATCACAACCTCATTTTTATGCCAAATACAACTCAGGAGAAAGGAAGGATAGTTCTACATACACTACTTTCCAACGCGTAGAATCCTTGGAATGCAATACTCGATTCTTGTAGGGGTTCCAATATCAAATAGTGGATAGGGATTATGAGGTCTACTTGGCGTTATGGGAATAGAATTATCCCCAAATTTTATATACAACCCACTTAAGGCTAAGGCATGCCAAAAGGAATGAGAGATAGCTTTACATACCTATGCCAAAAACATGCCAAGAGAAAGCTTCACATACCTCTTTCGGGTTACTCTTTGTCCTGTTCGCCTCATCGTCCTTTGAACCTATTCAACATGAAATAAATACAACTATCAACAACCCTTGAATTTTCAGCATCTTAAGTTGCACACGAGTATTCATAGAACTCATTTCCTCGCTCATCTCCTTGACTAGTTCTTTAGTTAGTTAAGGAGTTAATGGAAATCGGGCAGCACCTCCCCTATAACATGCCCTATCCGAATGTCCAATAACATCCCTAATTACTACATCCAATGAACAAAACCCTGCAGCATATATACAAGAAATTCACATCAACATTGCATAATACAAACTCCAAATGACTCGCTCAAGATTATGATATCCAAAATTGGATTTCTAGTCTCTATTTTGTAAAACCTTTAACCGTACGAAGCGGATGATTGTGTGGATACAACCAGAAGCTCCCCAAAATCTTTTAGAATAATTTTTATCCCCGCAAAACACCACCACACCACCTACAGCCGCAGCACCACAGCACAACACGCTACTCGATTTCAATTTAACTATAACGACTTCAATTTGAATTATTTCTAATGTCAAGCCTCCTAATGAATTTTGCATATTTCCTGCCACATAAAAGACGTGTAATACACTCCATAAAAATACCATAAGCTACAAATTAAAAGAAAAGGCCTTACCTTACCCGAAATCTGCCAAAACTCGCCAAAACTAGCCTCGAAAATCTCTTGACGTGCTAAAACAAAGTGGACTATTTGTTTCACTTCTTCGCTGAACCAAATTGTGATTTTATGCTATTAAACACTATTATGTAACTATGGAATACCTTAAATAATTAATTCACAGAACGAAAGTCAGAGGCTTACCTTTTTGGGACCAAACCCGTAGCCCTCCTCTTCTTGCTCCTAGCATTTTTTTCTTCAAGGTTCTAAGTGTAGGGTTGAAGAAATGACTCCTTAGTCATCATAATATACATATATATACCTCCACGTGATCGATGAAAACCTTAGATAATTAATTCACAGAGAAAAATATGAGGACTTACTTTTTTTTCCCTCTAACCCGTAGCTCTCTCCTTTTCTAGCTTAGGGTTTCTTTTCCTTTGTTCTCTCCAAATTTCAGCACAAATTGGATAAGTAATGACTTAAGAATCATCATATATGTATATATATTTCTCCCCAAGAGGTGACATGTGTCATCCCCTAAGGGTGACACTTGTCCAACCCACATTAGGCCAACACGCCCATGCAGCCAATAAGGGGCTGCCACATGGAAGTGGGGTCCACCCCCCAAGCAGGTGGGTCACCTACTTGGCCACAAGCAGTTGGGTCACCTGCTGCCACATGTCACTTCCCTATTCTTCCATGTGGCGCCTCCTCTTGCTGCCACGTGTCATTCTCTCTTCTTCCTCGTGGGTTCGTAATCTCATCTTACTTTAAGAACCCGTGTACTCCTTGATACATAAGCTTGGTATGAACTCAAGTAGCTTAAGAATGTAAGATTTTTAAGTTGGTAGCTTTCAGACGTAGGTCGATTCCTACGACTCATTTCTTGTCCTCCAACTCCCCTAGAATTCTTATAACCTATTTCCAACCTTCCCTACCATGGGGTAACACCTTTTTCCTTCCTTAGAGTTGTGTGATAGTGTAGTAGATTATCCGACTCACATGACAACTTCTAAGAAGCTTAAGAGACATTCTGAGCTCAAGAGTGTGGGGTGTAACAATGAACCTTGTAGCAAGATAAGGAGTAACAAATGATAAAGTAGAACCCATATCTAACGATATATAAACATTAAAGTCAAACACTTTCGATAAACCAGTCACCACATTGAGGGAATCTTCTAACTCTTGATGAGTCTGAAGAGCATAAAATTTGTTTTGACGCTGACTATTACCCGAAGTAGTAGCACACTGATCTGGATGACCGGTAGCCTAAGTTTGAGTCAGGGGCCTTGTACCACCGCTATACTTTTTTTCATGATGACCTGACTTTCCATATTTGTAGTATACATCCGATCCTACTAAGCATTCTCCCCTACAGTTTTCCCACATTTCTTGCATGAAGGAACAACTTAACAACTCAGATCTCCTCTTTGTGCCTTAGGATTAGGCACCTTATCCTTATTAAAATTTAGCCCTAGAGTGTTAGATAACGCTTGGCTGGAATTACTTTGATGAAACTAAGGATGGCTAGCATTATCGGACTGACCATGAGAGAAGTTATCACCATCGGTTAGAGTCTTCTTGGACTCCTTCTTAGATCTCTCCTTCAATATTTTTGACTTAATTTGTTCGGTATGTGTCATATGCCTCGATATATCCTACTCTCACACTCATGTTACCTTGGCACAAATTGATGAACTCTTGCACCTTATCCTCCCTTAACTCCAATGATAAGAATCGGTCAAGAAAAGCATCCTTGAACTCCCCCCACTCAAAGGGACTATCACCTACATCTTTTTCACCTGTCCAATATTCATACCACACTTAAGCAACCCCTTTAAGTTGATATGCCTCCAACTCTACTTTTTCAACTAGTCTAACAACCATGATTCCAACAATCTTACGAATACCCTCCATGAACTATGGTGGATCTTCATCAACCTTAGAGCCATGAAACTCGAGAGGATTCATACGGGTGAAATCACAAACTAGGCTAGCTGATGTACCCATAATTAGGTTCACGGGAGCTACCACCTCATGATTCACTTGAGCCACCATGGCTTAAATAAGAAATTTAAAAGAGGGTCGGAACTCCTCATGCAACACTTGTTCATTCAAGGGTTTATTAAGAGGATTTTGGTCCTCCTAAACATTCTTTCGAATAGAGTATCTTCGTGAAGGCATGATTCTATAATGTAAAAAGAAATCCTAAAGAAGGAAACCTTAGATTTCAACTCTATAGCACGATGAGATCATGAAAGAAGTGATTTCTTTTTCCAAAGATGGCTCATAGCTTCCTATTCATAAATGTGGCATACTTCACACTAAAAAAGAAGACTCTACTCGATGCAGTATATTAGATTCCCTAGGACACTCGAACCTTGTGTTCTGATACTAAGCTTGTCAATACTAGAGCTAGACCCTAGGTGCTACACGGTGATTAAAATCTAGAGGGACCCCATCTAAGCATCTTAGCATATCATTCATGAGCATACATAAGGTAAATAAGCAAATAAGCTAAAGCATAGTCTCAACATAGAACATAAGTCTCAAAATTTGGATTGAAAGACAATGTAGACTCTAAACATTCAATGTGCCTCTAATAAATCGATGGGAAATAAGACAAGTTTCTAACTTACCCATGACAACATAAAAGAATAAAGTAGTCAAACAATGCAAATTAAAATAAAGTGTCATGTCCTCAAAATTTGAGAACTCACCACTAAATCAAAAGTAATAAGGTCTAGCCATAAATGGGAGGATGAACGTGATCATCAGACCCTACATTATGATATGATGTAGGCAAAAAGTATGCGTTAGTACATGGAATGCACTAAGTATATAAGAAGTATGCATAAAAAATAAACATATGAACATAATCAATATGAATCATGGGATGCAAGACCAATATCTCAAAACATGAGTGAAACCATGAAAACATTAGATTAATAAACTCATTGGTCAATGTATCAAAATGTCATCACAATGATAACTTTATAACTTTTCTTTAACTAGTGTGGGATAGGGCCTTAACCAATACCTAATATCATTTGAGCTATTACATGGAATCCGAAGAACTTTACATTGAGAAGGGGGAAGCCACCTTACTAGGTATACTCCATCATGCTACTCTCTTTAACTGTGCTATGTGTGGGTCCACTAGCTTTGCCATATTGGCATCTTTAAACCTATGAGGGCAACATAGTTAGTGAGTAAATGTTGCTATTAGAATTCTCTTGGGTAGATACAATGGCTACGAGACTGACCCCCACCTAAAAGTCCTCTCGGTGTTAAGTCTTTATTCCAACAGAACATTCATGAAAACATAGTCATTAGTATCATTAGGAAAGATAGTCATAAATATCAATCCATATTTATAAAATAACATAAGACTAGCTCATATATCATCATCATAGTAAAATCATAAGAATAGCTTATTTAACTTGCTTGATTCATAGAGAATCCTTGAGTTGGTGAGAATTGTCGTTGTCACCTCTTTTAACATAATTGTGTGAGAATTGTCTTAATTGCTCCATAAATTCTTTTCTTATAGAATCATTGAACATGAATCATAAGTTCTTTCATAAAGCATCTTTGAACAATATTCATAAAGCTTTTATTGAGATAACTTGAAAATCATTATCATAACTCATAATTCATACTTGAAACTAGCATATAGCTTAGGTCTTTGAAATTTTTATCTTGAAATCATGAAATGTAATGTGAGTTATGAATAATTAGATTAATAGCATTGAAATATATTATAATTAAGAATACCCAATGTAAATCATGAAATTATGGCGTGTAGAAGAAGAATTCATAAGAGATTTGAGATGAAATCTTGGGATTCCATGGGTGAAAGAGCACAAGGATCAATTACCACATACCTTTACCTTTAGAAGCCCTAAATTGCAGAGAATTGAAGCTTGAACTTGAATAAATCCTTAGAATTTTCTTGAGAAAGAAGGAGACTTGGAGAGCACACTTTTAGAGACAAGATTTTTAGGCTAGGGTATTAGGTTGAGAATGAGAGGGTTAGGAGGTATTAGGTTACTTAATAGGTTAGAATACCATTCCAAAAACCATCCATATTCATTAATGAAAACATAGGGAAGGACCAGAATACTCTCAATTTAAATTGAATATAACACCTAGATGGGCGTCTACCACAGTCCGTGAACTTCACCATGACTCATGGTGGTGGTCGTGGTGATTGAATTGAATTCCAAGAAATTGGGGTTCAGAGGGGGTGGCCTCTATGGAGTTTATCACGGCATATGGTGCTCACCACGGCTTGTGGTGTCATCTAGTGGGAGGTATCCAGAATAGGGGCCTAAGGAGTTGGACTTCAAAGATCACACCATAGGTCATGAAGACATCCCTGGTCCCTCATCGTGCTTTTACCCTTTACCTGGTGATATTTACAGACACTCTCCATGGCTCATGGAGAGTACTATGGGTCATGAAGGATCAGCTGATACCAAAAGCTTAGATTTTCTGAGTAACTTCCTTTGAACCTCAATTTCTGACTTTCCAACTTCCGAGGTCTTACATTATTATCCCTTTTGAGGTGTTATAACAGTATGGAGAGGTGGCCTATAAATTGGACTTTCCCTCAAACCTTTTAGCTATTCATTTTGTATTTTATGTAGCGAGGCTTAAGCGATACCAGCATGATGACTCTCATGTAATTCAGTGGAACTTGGTTGCTTTGAATCATGACTTTTCATTTGAGGAGGAGCCTATTTCTATCTTAGATACACAAACTAGATAATTCTGATCAAAGCATATTAATTTAGTGAAAGTTCAGTGGAGGTACTGGATTATTAAGGAGCCACATAGGAGGTGTAGAACGACATGCTTCATAGATATCCTTATCTTTTCGCCCCTACAGGTACTTTACTATACTTTTCATTTGAGGATGATCGTGTATTTTAGTGGTGGATGATGTAATACCCTCATTTTTGAGAAATTGCTTTTCGTTGAGAAATGACTATTTTGCCCTTCCTTAAAGCATTTTCATACTTTGTTTGCGATATGGATATGGTTGGCATGGTTTTTGGTGCGATCCAGTTAGATTTTGGTGATTTTTTTTTTTTTTTTTGGGGGGGGGGGGGGGGAATAGACCCTACACGAGGCTCCCACCCCTCGTGCACAGTCAGGGGTTGAGCAACACCCCCAAGCCTTAACATAAATAAATAAAGTAAAAATACACGGAGGGGGACATAAACCTTACCTCCGATCCTATGTTGGTTCATAAGTCGGCTAACCTACTAAGGTTGGCTAACTCATTCCCATTACAAAATAAAGGCTAACTAAAAACTAGAAAGCATTAAACCTATGGGAGGACTCCTCCCGGTATAAGTCAATTAAGTAAGCATAAATGAGGGAGACTCTCCCCTTCCATGAGAAAAACAAGAAAGTAACCTACACTAGTCCTCTTCAACTACGCGACGAATCACATAGTTAAACTGAAACAGAACAAGTATACGAAACTTCTATCTCGCATGGGATGAGAAAGTTCTATTCATCTTGCCCTTTTTAGTCTTGTCATACCAGGTAAGTCCAAATGGAGAGATGCATCAACTTTAATATCATGATTATAGCAGCTATGGAGGATGAAAAATGGAAGGAAGTGTATCAGTCAGCCGCTTTGGAGATGTATTAGTCAGCATGTTTGGAGATGTTGTGGATTGGGGATCCAGCTGCAATTTAAGGGAGGCTTCAACTTCCTGTTGCCTTTCTAAACTGTAGTATCCTGCAGTAGAATTGCACATTAAGAGGTGCAATTCTGCTGATTCATGCTGCAGTTCTGCAAGCTTCTTGGATGGTGCATGTTGCTGGAGATGTTGTGTATTGAGGCTTATATCCCCAAATGTTCTCCAGCTACCTGCAACTGCATAACACCAAGCCAACAAGACCAAAAAAAAAGATCCACAAACAGAACTGCTGTGGATGGACCAATTGCTGTGGATGTAGCTCCTTATGTTGTTATTGTTGTTGAAACAGTTGTACCTGTTGCACCATGCTTTTGCTGTTGTATATTGCAACCTGTAGGAGAAATAGCCTTGGTTTGAGTGTTTAACTGATGGAGCCTTGCCTTTTGAAAGGTTCCATTGCTGCTGTATTATATGTCTGCACTCCAATAAATAATCAAACAAGGAGTTCCAAGTAGCCTAGATGTAATGGTGTTGATGCAGGTAATAAAGGATGGAATCTGGCATGGTTTGAGTGTTTAACTGATGGAGCCTTGCCTTTTGGAAGGTTCCATTGCTGCTGTATTATGTGTCTGCACTCCAATAAATAATCAAACAAGGAGTTCCAAGTAGCTTGGATGTAATAGTGTTGATGCAGGTAATAAAGGATGGTATCTGGCATGGTTGGATTGTTGGTGAAGGCTGGTGATGCTCCTGCATCTCTAAAATTTGTCTCCCTTTGTTTGGAACTCTGTATACCTGCACAAACAAGTAGCCAAAGAAACAAGGAAATGTGGGGGGGGGGGGGGTATAGTCTGCTGCAAACCTGTAGCCAGCTTCTTGGTGCCTCCATAGTGGATAAGCTCAGTTGTTTGTTGTTGCAAGTTACCTTCAGAAGAAGACCTTTCCTCATGATCAGTTCCTTAGAACACCTGCACATACAAACAAACACAAAGCATTGAAAGTAACAGACCTCAAAGAGTGCTTTGGAGCTTGTTAGCTTTAAATCGGCTAACTTTTTCAAGGCCGCTCGACTAACGTCTCCAATTATCCGATTGAGGTGAAACTTCTTGGGATTTGCAATTACTATATTTGCTGTATTCATGCAACATTTGGGGGTCTTTTGTACAAGATGGAGACTCCAAGTTGTGAAGTGCATCAGTTGGAGATTTAAGTCGACTAACTTTTTCAAGGTCACTCGACTAACGTCTCCACTTATCCGTTGGAGGTGAAACTTCTTGAGATTTGCAAATACTATATTTTATGTATTCTTGCAACATTTGGAGGTCATTTGGATAGGCTTGAGGCTCCAAGTTGTGAAAAGCTCCATTTGGGGACTTAAGTCTGATAACTTTTTCAAGGTCGCTCGACTAACGTCTCCAATTATCCATTTGAGTTGAAACTCCATGGGATCTTCAGGAAGTGTATTTACAGTAATCCTGCACAATATAGAGGCATTTTGGTGATGCCTGATGTATTTGTTAAGTACTGCTGGTTGCTTTTGGTCTCTTGTGCTGCTGTTATAAAGCTGTTGTTGTTTATCAATTGGAGCCATTGCTACTTCTGTAATGTGGCTTGTGCAAAGTCTGCTAACATTTGAATTCCTATACCTGTTAATCCAAGAAGGAAGAGAAGACAAAATACAAACTATTCTACTTCTTACCTCTAAGGTTAGACTGGTTATTCTAAGAAAATAATAAAAATAGTAATAAGGAAGGGAGATTTTCCTTTTGCCAGGAGTTCTAACTGTGAGATCTTCAAGGTATTTATAGCTATGCATAGATAAAAGCATGTTGAAGTTTGAGTTAGAACTAAAAATGGAATGAGTTAGGGAGATTGCTTTAGTCTCCTGAGTTTCTTTCTTCTGAAAGAAGGCATTTCCAGCTTGTCCATCTTAAGGTATGCCTTAGCTTGTTTGGGGAGATCATGCACAGTGAAATAGAGTTCAGGAGATTTGCATTTGTGGCTGTGTTTGGATAAGATATCAGCTGTGTAATTTGCTTCTCTAAGGATGTGTTTACAGCTGAAAGTTTGGAATTGGTTGATGATGTTGTTTAAATTGTCCAGCAACTCCTTTATTGACCAAGGGGGTTTTGCTTCTTGTTGTAACCACCTGATTAGTAGTTGAGAATCTACCTCTAACTCTACCTGTAAATAACCAAGATTAATACACCAAGATAGACCAAAGATAGCAGCCCTGATTTCTGCTTGGTTGTTAGTTCCTTCCCCCAATGGAACTGCATAGGCAAAGATAAGGTCACTATGAGTATTTCTAAGTATTCCTCCTCTACCAATGTTGCCTGGGTTGTTTAGGGCACTACCATCTGTATTTAGCTTTACCATGTGATCAGCTGGTTTGATCCAGCATACAGGGGTAATTTTGGTGTCATGGTAGCATTGTTCCACTGAAATGACTAAGTCCTTCCAGTTATTTGGCCATTCAATATAAGGAAAAGCTGTGATGAGCAGGTTAGAGATGCCTTTGTACACAGAAAATTTGACTCTTGAAAGGTTAGATTTCTTCTCACCATATTTGGAAGCACATCTATTCTTCCATAAGTTCCAACAAATGAAGATAGGGATTGCTTGTAACAGGATTTTATGTGCTACATTCTTGTGTTTAGATGTCCACCATCTCATAAGCATATTTATAAGAGGTTTGTAACCCTTTTTTATGCCCAAAGAATCAGCAAACACCCTTCAAATATTCTTGGCAAAGGTTCCTGCAACAAAAGTGTGATGAATGGTGTCTTGGCCAGGGCTTTCACAACAATGGCACTGAGAGGGGGGTTTGCCAAAGCTGGTTATTTTCTCATTAGTAGGTAATTTCCTTCTAAGAGCTCTCCAAACCAGAAAGGAGCATTTGATAGGTATTAGTTGGTGCCAAGTACATGCATTCAGCATAGTATTTGTCCTCTTGTCTCTAATAAGATCCCATGCAGAAGAACAACTGAACTCCCCATTGGTAGTAGGAATCCAGTATGGATGGTCCTGTTTGAGGGGTTGGTAGCTGAATTGAGTTGCTAAAATGTTAGGAACAAACTGAGGAGGGGCTTTTTGGATAATGAGATCAACATTCCATTGGCCATTAGTTAGAAAAGCTGAAACTTGGGTGTGGTTAAACCTATAGCTGTTAGCAGAAAAATGAGCTAAAGGGCCAACACCCAGCCAGTTATCCCACCAAAAAAGACAAGAGCCAGACTTAATTTGCCACTGAATGTGAGGCTCAATGTTGTGTTTGTTGTTCATGAGGTGCTTCCAAATTAAGGACTGACCAGTGTCCCACTTTTTTGTAATAATATTAGCCCTCTGACAGTATTTGGATTTAAGGAATTCTCCCCACATGGAGTTCTTGGTTCTAAGGGTCCACCACTGCTTGTATTGAAAAGATTTGACCACATCAGTGATTTGTCTAAACCCTATGCCCCCTTCATCATAAGGATAGCTAAGGTTCTTCCATGAGGACCAGTGGTACTTTCTCTTGTCATTTTTCCATCCCCAGAAGAAGTTAGCAGTGATGCTCTGAATCTGCTTAATGATGGTTGAGGGAGGGATGCTGGCTGAAAGCAAATGTATTGGCATGGCTTGAATAACATGCTTCACAAGAATAGCTCTACCCCCATAGCTCAGGATTTTAGCATGCCAACCAGTTATTCTGCTTACAACTTTTGCAATAAGATCAGAGTAGTAAATAATTCTTTGCCTACCAATATAAATAGGACATCCCAGGTATGTTATAGGACTACTCTTTTGGTTGAAACCAGTGATACTCTTGATTCTCAGTACAGTAGACTTGAAAGCATTGGAGGGAACCATGAAATGACTTTTTTGCTTGTTAATCAATTGTCCAGAAACTCTTTCATAGGTAGTTAATGTTTCCATAATGAGATCTAAGGTGTGCCTTCTTCCAGAAGTAAAGATGATAATATCATCTGCAAAACTCAGATGATTGATCTGAGGTCCCTTTTTTGCCATAAAGAAGCCATGGAATTGGGGGTGATGATGAAGATTATTCAGTAGTCTGGACAGCACTTCAGCACCTAAGACAAATAAAGCAGGGGAGAGAGGATCACCTTGTTTGAGACCCCTTGTGGAGTGAAAGAAACCATGTCTTGATCCATTGACTATAACAGAGTACCAGTTTTCAGCCATGATTCTCCAAACCATGTCAATGAAGGTTTCTTTAAATCCCATTCTTCTCATCACAAGACAAGTGTAATTCCAAGAGACCCTATCATAAGCCTTGGTCATGTCAAGTTTTATCACAACATTGCCTCCAACATTTGGTTTTTTGATCTAGTGGATTATTTCCTGGGCAAGCATTATATTTTCAGAGATGTTTCTATTCTTGAGAAAGCCAGATTGGTTCGAAGAAATAAGGTTGGGAAGAATAGGATCAAGTCTTAGGTAGAGGAGTTTGGAAATGATTTTGTTTGTGAAGTTGCTAAGGCTTATGGGTCTGAACTCAGATATTTTTGTAGGATGGTTTACTTTTGGGAGTAGAACCAAACAAGTATGGGTGAAATATTTAGGCATAGTTTGTCCATAAAAGAAGGATATGATCACTTTAAGGAGGTCTTCTTTGATGATGTCCCAGCACACCTGAAAGAAATTTCCATTCATCCCATCAGGGCCAGCAGCAGAGTGAGGATTCATAGTAAAAACAACAGTTTTCACTTCTTCCATAGTAGGCATGGCTTGTAGCTCATCATTGTCTTTGTCAGTCACCATTGTAGGGATGCATTGGAGTGTCTGTTGTTGGATGTGCTCCTCCTTTCCAGTAAAAATTTGTTGGAAATATTCACAAGCAGCATCATCTATCTCTTTATCACCTTGCACCCAAGAGCCTTCTTCATTTTGGATTCTATGGATGTGGAGCTTTCTTCTCCTGCCTCTAATGAGAGCATGAAAGTAGCTAGAGTTCCTGTCACCTTCTTTGAACCAGTGAAGTTGAGACTTTTGTCTGAGGATAGAATCCTCCATCTTCATGTATCTAATGTACTCAGCATTGATAGCATGCAGTTGAGACCTATTTTTATTGGTGTTCAGACTGATCAGATTCTCTTCAGCTTGTCTAGCCTTTTCCTCATATTCTTTGACTTTAGCATAGATGTCTCCAAACTGATTTCTTGACCAGCTGCTAAGAGTAGCAGTAAGTATTTTTATTTTCTGATAAAAACTCTACATTGCATTTCTATTAGAAGGTCTACTCCAGCAATTCTTGACAGTATCCATGAAGGAAGGTTGCTCAGGCCAGCAGTTCAGGAATTTGAAATACTTGATGGGGTTGTGTTTTTGGTCAATTATTTCTAAGAGCAAGGGGCAGTGATCAGAACCCACTGAAGGAAGATGAGTAATGCTGGTATGGGGCATGGTTTCTAGCCAGTTGTCATTAACCATCCCTCTATCAAGTCTCTTCCAAATTCTAAAGTTGATACCCCTCAGATTGGACCAGGTGTATTTCTGACCTGAGAAACCAAGGTCTTGAAGACCTGAAGCCTCAATAATGCTAATGAATTCAAAACTCTTTCTCATAATATAGGGGACACCCCCTAATTTTTCTTCAGGGTCTACAATAACATTAAAGTCTTCTATAGTGCACCATGGATTGGATGTAGTAGACTGCTGTAGAAGGCTGTCCCATAAAGGTCTTCTGAGATGATCTTTACATTTAGCATAGACAAAGTTAGTGATGAATTAATTTGGGATCAAAACATGATTGAGTTCACAAGTGATTAGTTGCTCATCATTCTCCAAAATTTTGCAATTCACATCTTTGGTCCAGAAAATCCAAATCTTACCATTGGGATTGTGGATGGCATGGTCCATATTGAGCTGGTTTCTGAAGTATTGTAATTGAGAGTTATCAGAAAAAGGTTCCATTAGAGCTATAAGAGAAATTTGATGGATATTTGTGAGGATTTTTATTCTATCCATGGCTCATTGGGTATTTATACCCCTTACATTCCAGCTAAGGGTACTAATCATTGAGAAATTCTTGAAGTATGGGACCTGGTACTTGGTCTGCCTGTGGGGGCAGTTTTTGTAGAAATTTTTGCCTTGTTGCTGAATCTGGTCCTATATATCCCTCTAGGAGATAGACCCTGTAAACTAGCCACCTGTTGGATATCTTCCTCATATATATTCTCAGAAGAGGGGTTGATGTTTTTGATTAAGTGCTCACTTATAATATCATCCTCTTCCTGATCATGCAAGGGCTGATAATTATTATCTTCTTCATTTTCTGAATCACACACAGCATACTCATCAATAGGGTCCTGTATGTTGGTGTTGCAGGTGAAGTGATCTGTAGCTACCTCTGGATTTTGGAGAGGAGTGATATCTATACCCACCTGGTCATCAGCAAGTACAAATTGTTGACATCCCTGTTCAGTTTGTTGTATTCCAACACTGTCAGTTAAAAGAGTTTGGTAGTTCTCAGAAAGGTTTGATTTCATTTTGATGGCCTCTCTCCTTTTTTTGCTTAACTTGTTCTTTTTTGCATTAGAGTCTTTGCCACTACTGCTTGCAAAGGATCCCAAATCCTTGGCCATAGAGCCTAAGATGTTTTGCATGGTAGAATCATCAGTAGGGGGATCTCTTCTGATGGATTCAGTATTTGGTATATCATTTTGAGCCTTGTGTGCAGGGGTAGCAGGGGCTGTAAGGGCACTCCTAAGGTCAGTGATATTCTCATGCAGAACATGAGACAAAATCCCTCCCCTTTTGGGTTCCCCATCCTGCAGATTAGTGGGGTTCTCCATTACTCCTCCAACCTTTCCTCCATCAACTACACAGCCAACAGCAGCAGAAATATGATGTGGGGGTGTAAGGGGTATGGGGAGTAATAAGTCAATACCTGCATTCATTGGTACATTGCTCCCTTGAGTAGTACTTTGTTGTTGAATTATGGTGTTTTCCTGCATTTTTGCTGAATTCTTCAAAGTGGAATTCCTTTGGTTACTTGGTTCTCCTGCATCTTGGTTATTGGTTTGATCCTGGGTAACAAGATCAACATAATTATTGAGAGTATAAATAGAAGTAGAGGACTTACCTAGACTTGTGATGTTTTGTTGAGGTTTATCAACTCCCCTGTTCTGCTGTGGTTGAAAAGAACTAATCACATTTGTTTGTTGGGGCTTATTTTGTCCCTTAGATTGTTTCTTTCTCTGAACTTGCCACAACAGTTCTTTTGCATTGTCAAGTGTTTGTTGTGGCTGGGCAGGAGAATCTTTTACAGATGTATTGATATTTGTGTCATCATGATCCTTGGTTAGCATGCCTTCCTTGTTTTTGTTCAATTTTGCTGTTTCTTTTTTTTTTGTTCTTTATCCCTTCTTTGAATATTACAAACATGTATCAAGTGACCCTGATGTTTGTAGTACATGCAGTAATCAGGTACATTTTCATATAAAATAGCTTGCCACCTCCCTAGAGTTTTATCAGTTTTGTCATATCCCAGCCAAACATGGGGAGGTCTTTTATTGGTGAGATTCACTTGAAGTCTCACCTTGGCTATGCTTCCCCTTGTTTTTTGTATGGAAGCAGTGTCTAGATAAAGTACCTTACCTACAGAGGCTAGCAGGGCAGTGGTGAACTCCATGTTATAGCAATGCCAAGGTAGTTCTGGTAAGGCTACCCAGATTGGCACTATTGGGGTTTTTTCATCCGGTTTAAAAGTAGGTGTCCATGTCTGAATCCTCATGAGTTGGACCTCTATTGTCATTCTTTGTTTGGTCCAGACAGTATTGTAATCCAACTCATTGTCCAAGTCAATGTAGACATGTCTAGCATTGAAATGAGCAATTTTTACACCTCCTGAGAGCTGAGTTTGAATGATAAAACTCCTTCTTATCAACTCTATCTTTGGTATGGTGTGGGTAAATTTGCCAACCAAGGTGTATTTGCATCTTTGAGCTAGTTTGTGCATAAAGTCTTCTTTTTCAAAAAACACAGCAGGCAGGCCCTGTTTGGTTGTGTATTTAGAGGTGGCTAATTCAATAGGAGCCTCATTTTTTGCTTGATTATTTCTGAGCTTGGCAGCAAAGGTCTGAACTACAGTGTAAGGGGCAGGCTGAAGGACCTGGTCCTTTAAATTGGGAGAATTATTTTTCTGGGGGTTTTGGTTAGTGGAATTTGGTTGAGGTTGGGTATTGACTGATTTAGGTCCAACATGTCTAGGAACAACATTTGCATAGCTGATGGGCACCTTAGGTTGGCTAGTTTGAACCTGGATGTCAAAATTACTAGACACCTTAGGGAAACTATTGTGGGTGGTGGTAGGCTGTTGAGTGTGTAGCTGGTTGCTAGTTTGAGGAATAGAATTGTTAGGCATTTTGGCAGGAATTTCAGGGCTGCTTTTAGAAGTGACTTTGGTATGATCAGTGCCCTACAAGGAGTTACCTACAGCATTACTAGGAATTACATTTGCATTAGGTTGCAAAGGAACTCCACTAGGTATCAAGTTGGCAGTCTCAGAGTATATCAAGTTGGAAGGATTGGTCTTACCTTGGGGGTCTGTAACATTGGCACTGTTACATTGCTGTGAAGTTCCTGAGGCATGTTTATCATTTTTGGAAAAAGGATGCATCAACTTTGCATTATCAATTGTTTGCATATTATCCTTTAGTTGATTGAATTGACCATATTATTGATATTGGTCTTGAACCAATGTGTGTTCATCAGCTTGACTATCAGTGAAAATGTGCATATCACCTTGACGAGTGTCTCGACGACTTTTTGAATTTGAATTTGTTATTGCTGATTCGAGACACCTCTTGTGGATGGGAAGTTGCGCATTTCCCTTAGGGGCATTTTGGATTTGATCTTGTGACAAATGGTTCGCCGGAGCTCTGGCGCCGGCACTCTGACAGTGATCCTGTAGATTTGGCAAATTCGAGCTAATTTGAGAGGATTTGAGTCCTTCTCTAGTGTTTGTGAGTTGCTGGTGGGGTGTTTTCCATTGGTTTCCACCTGAAAATGTCGCCTGAGCTCCGGCAACCTTGCCGGTACCATCGTCCCCAACAATTTCACCGTCCATTTGGGTTGAAATTTTGGTGGTAGGAGCGCCATGAGTTGGGGAACAAACCCCAGGGGGTCCGCCGTCTCGAAAGTCACCGGAGCCCCTTCGAATATGAAAGCGCAACTCCGGCGACTCTGCGATGTTTCTCTCAGGCGTTGCCTGATCACTGCTCTCAAATGGTGCGGTGGTTTGATCCAATTTTTGGACTGTATGTATTCCAAAAGATAAGAAATCATCTACCACGGTTCTTGATACTCGAATCAAACCATGTTTTTGAAAATTAATGATCTTGTGTGCAATTCTCAGCTCCTCTTCAGAGACAGTGATTGCCGATTGTTGTTGATTCAAACCATCTTCACTTGAAATTGCAGTGTTATTTTGCAGATTCAGAGTGACAGTAGCTGGCGTTGTTTGTTGCTCTATATTCGGCGGCCACGGGAGCTTTACCGACGGCGGTGAAGCCATTTAGAACTGACTGGAGATGAACAGTGTAAGATAGGAGATGACCGTTAGAGATGAGAGCGTTTACAAGATCATATGATAGATTTTGGCGATTTGAGGTCTTGAGTTGGGAGGTTTCATTGAAAGGGATAACTTAGACACATTGACATCCAAACAATTCATGGGAATTCTGTTAGTTTCGTTGCATCCAGAATGTCGAGTTTTGTCTAGTTGAGTATTGACCTAGAGCCTAAGAACTTAGTTTCATTTTGGGAAAATAGGCTAAAACTTGAGTTTTAGGCCTAAAAGGAGTCTGAGTGAGTAATTTCTTCATAACGACCTTTTTCAGAAATCCAAAGATAATATTGAGTCAAGAATATCGAATTTATTGTAGTAGCATATCCGATTTATATTTGTCGGACCTCAAACAATTTTTGAGGGTCCAAACAAAAATTATTTGAGTTGCAATTTGCAGTTTTTCTTACTGCTCGTATAGTATTCTTTCCTGAACGTGATTGCGACCTAAGGTCACGTGATTATGATGAATAGGTTATGTAGTTATCGTAATGTCAATGGTGGTTTTGTGTTCATGATGGGTTCCTTTGTCCTATGCTCTTCGTGATCGCTAGGGAGGGTATTTGTTAGGAGATGGGGCTATATCCACTGTTTCGAGATCATGAGAATCAAAAGCTCACTATCGGGATGCACAAATCTTGCCTAAATATTGTCCAACTTTGAGAATTATTCCCATTTTTCACATACCATCATTTTTGCTCAGTTTGAAGCTTGGGAAGGTGATTTGGAAGAGAAACTTTTGAGGAAAATCATTTGGTAAGCCTATTTTAACAATCTTTATTAACTTCTTTCAATTTTATCTTCCTAAATAATCAAGTAATCAAGATTTTAAATGGGGTTTTGAGGGGTTTTTCTTTCCAACTTCAAAAGGAATGATTTGATGATTTCTAACTTGTTTCTTGATTATTTTTAATGGTTTATTCAAACGCAAGCATCCCTTGATGTGTACAACATGTTTTTAAAATAAAATTCTAGAATTTGTCTTTAAAATAAAATTCTAGAATTTCCCTTCTCATTTTCGAAGCAGTTTTTGGACAATTTTGACCCCGATTCTAAAACCTTATAATATGGGTATCATTATGCTACGTTTTGATGAAATATTTCCATTCTTGATTATGGGTAATCATTTCAAAGTCGATGCTCATGAATTAAGCTTCGATTAGAGCGTTCCTATGAAGTTTCAACCTTCAAAGTGGTTTGACTATCCTTCTTTAAGACTGGATGGGGTAATTAGTCATCAATATGTTATAGAATTTGGAATGAGGTTGTAGTATAAATGGACACTGTTAATTTCATTATGATGCCCGTGTAGAAGCTTATTTATATTGTGATGCCCGTGTGGATGCTTGTTTGCACTGTGTAGCCCTTGTGGGGGCCTTATTTGTCGTCATATTTTCTTTGAGAGTGTGTAATTCATGATTTTCTTATGAGAGAGGCCTGAGGAGACTATTTGACTTGTAATGCCCTCCTAAGGGTTTAAGTTTGGGTTCTTTTGCATACTTGAATTTTGAAATTTTTTCAAAAAGGGTGAACACTTATTTCAATGTATTTCCTTTCCATTACTCTCTAGGGTGAATATCATGTTTAGGTTGAGTTTTGAGAACTTTGAACCTTGTATTATATGTTAAGTTGAATATTGCCTCAATTCCATATGTGTTATGATGCATTTATCCTCATTTATCATATCATCAATCTTGGGAAGTTGAGAATGGTGGAAATTCCTTTTTAGAAAGAAAATATGATACCTTTTCATATATCCTTGACCACGAGTTAGGTGGCAAGTTGATGAAATATTGAGATTTTAATTTGGTATATGGATTGTAGTCCCCCATGGGTCCTTGTCTGGAAGACTTAGTTCTAAAGGTGTGTATGACAGGTTGTGCAGTAACCTTAATTCTACTGTACCACCACATCATTGCATAGTATTGCATTGGTATTTGGACTACTTGACTTATCTAGTTAATTATTAGAATTAAATGATGTGTTTACTTTATTTGCGCCATTCTATATAAATTTGCAGAACCAACGCCAGAATGAGACTTTTCTATATGCAGCTGGAAGCATTGCTTAGTTTATTATATAAGTTTGATTAATTTCTTATACTCAATCGGTCAAAACTATTGAGTATATGTGGGTTGTACTCACCCCTATTTTTGTATTCCTTTTTTGATGCAGATCCTAGTCAGGGTGTTTACTATGACAACAAAACATTTAGTGGATATATCATTATCAGATTAGTGGTGAGTTCTTGGGATCCGTATCGCTACTAGTTCTATCATTTATATTTCAGTCTTTACTATTACTTAGAGAGTTATGATATATTTCAGATTCGATCCTTGTATTAAATTTTCTTTATACTTATGACACTTGGTTTCGAGAAATTTTCATTATTATCGTTCTTTTCATTATTTTGTGGCCTGACTTCCCTTTTGAGAGTCTCATATGAGTTTAACTTTTAGGCTTACACATCAGGTTGGGTATTAGAATGTGTGACATCATAACCTTGATTTTTGAGTCATGACAATAACTATGTCATGACCTAAGCTAGACCCTAGGTGAGATATGATAATTAAAATCTTGAGAGAATCTAACCAAGCCTCTTAGCATATCATTTATAAGCATTCTTAAGCTAAATAAAGCAATAAGACATAAACATAGAAACATAAATAAAGTTTCAACAAGAATGGTCTCAATAAAAGGGAATAAGTCTCAAACTCGAAAAGAGAAGATAACATAGATTATAAGACATTTAATATGCCTCTACTATTCAAGATAGGGACATAAAAGAAGCTCCTAGATCACCCAATATAAATGATGAGAAGTCATAAGAGCGAAAGGAAAAGTAAATAGTCAGGTCCTCAAAATATGAGGACTCACAAACAATTGAAATAGTAATAAGCTCTAGGCATGAACAGAAGGATGAGCATGATCGTCAGACCCTACATTATGATACAATGTAGGCAAAAGTATGCATTAATATATGGAATGAACTAAGTATGCATGAACAATGAAAATAGGATATAATCAATATGAGCATGAGAGGAATGACCAATATCTTTAAAACATGAGTAAAATGTTGAAAACATTTAAGCATCATAATCATGTGGTAAAGGGATCAAAACATCATCATGAGAACTTATACCTTTACGTATACCTTTTGTGTGGGATAAGACCTTTAACCGATATATTAGACCATGTGAGCTATAACATGGAATCTGATGTACTCCCATACCGAGAAGGGGGAGGCTACTTTCCAAGGTAGACTCCGTGATGGGAACTTTATTTCATATTAAGTTATTTGTGGATCCACCAGATAGGCCATATTGGCCCTTTAAACCTACGCGGGCAGCGTAGTTAGGACTATAGGTTGCTTAAGATTTCCTTGGTTAACTACTTGGCTACTGTACCAAATCCTACCTAAAAGTCCTCTCGGGGTTAGTAATTATCCCACTGGAATTCATGGAAACACAGTGATTAACATTATTAGGAAAGACAATATTAGATATCAATCCTCATCATAAAATAATCATAAGTGTAGCCCATTCATCATCTTCATCATGAGTGTGTTAGGAAAACCCATCAAAACATTTATTCTTTTCTTGAAGCATCATTGGAACATCATAGTTTATCATAATTAATTACTTTTCATAAGCCATGATAATCATTCATAATTATTATTGAAATCGTTCATAGTTCTTGATAATAAATCCTTGGAAATATACTTCAAAATAGCATATAGCATGGGTCAATAAAAATCAACATGAATCATGCAATGTGATGTGAATTATACATAATTTATCAATAATCATAAGATAAGTCATAATTAAGAAGACCCAATGCAATTCCATACAAAATTAGGGCTTAGAAGAAGAATTCATAAAACAGAATTTGAAAAATACTTGGGACTCCACGGATGAAAGGATCCATGGATGAACTCCCACATACCTTGATCACTTTGAAGTCCTATATACAATGAATTATAGACTTGACTTTAAATTCTCTCTGAATTTGTTTGAGGTAGAAAAAGACCCTTGAGAGAGAGCTTTAGAGAGAGGATATTGTGATTTTGGGAGTTAGGGAAAGAATGAGAGAGTTAAGAGAGTGTAGAGTAGTTAATAGAATAAGATTTAACCCAAAGCCATCCAAATACATGCATGAATTAATAGGACAAAGACAAAAATACCCCTAACTTAAAAGTAAGTCAGGTACCTTCATGGGAAGACACCATGGCCTATGAAGCTCACCACGGGTCATGGTGGTGAAGATGTGTTAGATTAGGGGGGAGGTGGACACCATAAGGGGCACCACAGTCCATCAAGGGCACCATGGATCGTGGTCCTAATGTGGTCCTTACTACACTTCAGGGGTCTTGGGGGAGGGAGAGGAAGGGGGCTCAACTCCACGAAAGGGTTTACAATCTGTGATGCTCACCATGATTCGTGGTCCCTCTTGTGAACTTCTCCCTTGTTCGCTGGAACTGATACGATCCCTCTCCATGGGCCGTGAAGTTGAGTACAACCCATGATGGGTCTTGTGGTCCCTATCTGGTATAATATTTTTGTGATTTCCATCTAGAACTTTGTTTTCTGACTTTCTAACTTACGAGGTCTTACAATATCTCCTCTTTGGGAATATTCATCCTCGAGTGGGACTCAAACTAGCATGAGTGGATAAGAAACAAACATGGAAGCCTAAAATAAATGCAAGACATATTTAAAAATAAATAAAAACATGGAATACTCAATCCCAAGATAAAAAATGACTTTAAAATATATTTCATAAATATGAAAGCATATGAAAACATGAGAATGACTAAAACACAAGGTTTTGATGGAGTGGATCCTGAAGGAACTCAATAACTCAACTAGGAATGGAAGGAAATAGATGAGAATAACATGACATCATAACAGCTTTAGCTTTCCATGTAGCACCTTCAACTTCTTGGTTCCTCCATAACACCTTAACAAAAGCTATTTCCTTATTCCTCATCCTTCTAACTTGCCAATCTAGAATATCAACAGGAACCTCCTCATAGGATAGACTCTCTTTCACACTAATAATGTCCAAAGTAATAATGGATCTAGGATCAATAACAAACATCATTAGATAAGATATATGGAAAATGGGATGCACCGATGCCAACTTAGAAGGTAAATACAACTCATATGCCAGCTTGCCAATCCGCATCAAAATCTGATAGGGACCTAAGTAGAAAGGACTAATCTTCCCTTTCTTTCCAATACACATCATACCCTTCATGGGTGATATCTTCAAGTAAATTGAATCATGTACCTCAAATTCAAGATCCCTTCTCCTTCCATCTGAATAAGACTTTGGATGACTCTGGGTGGGCTTCTAACTTTTCTCTAATAAATCTAACCTTTTTCATATCCCCATGCACCAACTTGAGTCCTATCAAAGAAACTTCATGAATTCAAACCAAATAATAGGAGATCTACACCTCGTACCATATAAAGCCTTAAATGGAGCCATCTGAATGCTAGAATAGTAACTGTTATTATAAGCAAATTTCACCAATGGCAAGTGATCATCCCAATTACCTTTGAAATAAATGACATAGGCTCTCAACATGTCCTCTAAGGTCTGAATAGTACACTCGGCTTGACCATCTGTCTGAGGGTGAAAAGTTGTGCTATCTTAACTTGAGTACCAAGACCCTTTTGAAAAAACCTCCAAAACAGAAACGTGAACTAAGTACCTTGATCTAAATTGATAGGTAAGGGAATATCATGAAGCTTAACCAGCTCTTGAATATAAATTTAGCGTAGTCCTCGGATGAATAGGATGTCTTAACGGGATGAAAATAAGCCAACATGGTCATTCGATCAACAACCACCTAAATAGAATCATATTACCTATGAGTACCGAGGAAAACCTATAATGAAGTCCATATTCAGGGATTCCCACTTTCAACTACAAATCTCAATATCTTGAGCTAAACCTCCAGGTGTTTTATACTCAACCCTCACTTGTTGACAATTCAGACACTTTGCCACAAACTCCACAATATCCCTTTTCATTCTATTCCACCAATACACTTACCTAAAATATTGATACATCTTTGTGGAATCCAGATGAATAGAATACTGCAAGCTATGAGCCTTGGTCAATATAATTTCCCTTAAGCCATCAAAATCGAGAATAAACAATTGACCTCGATACCTCAATACACCATCTCCCCCTTAAAAGAAAGGCTCAGTGCCTTTTTTGACAAGAACTTTGTTCAAATCAACAAAAGATGGATCATTATCTCGCTTGAATTTAACATCCGCCACAAGAGATGATTCAGAACCATTTTGAGAAAAAACGCCACCATTCTTAGAATCAACCAATCGAACCCCCAAGAAGGCTAATTTGTGAACTTCACAAACTAACTCCTTTCTTGCATCCTCACATGGGAAACACTACTCATGGACAATCTATCGCTTTACCCGGATGATATAACACACTCATATCATAGTACTTTAACAACTCAACCCACCTTCTTTGTCTATGACTCAAATATTTTTGGTTGAACACATATTGCAAACTTTTATGATCGGTGAACACATCAAAATGCACACCATATAGATAGTCTCTCCAAATTCTAAGTAAACACAATCGTAAGGAACTCCAAATCATGAGTTGGATAATTCTTTTCATGCACCTTAGGTTGCCTAGAAGAATAATCTATCACTTTACTATTTTGCATCTGCACACAACCAAGGACAAGTCTTGATGTATAACAATAAATAATGAACCCATCAAAACCTTCTACAAAGTCAACACTGGGCGAAAGTAAATCTAGGTTTCAACTCTTGGAAACTTTTCTCATATGCCTCAGACCATTAGAATTTCACCTTCTTTTGAGAAAATTAGTCAAGGTCGATACAATGGAAGAAAAACATTCCACAAACCATCTGTAATAACTGGTGAAGCCCAAGAAACTATGAATATTGGAAGGAGACAAATGTCTCAAACAATTCTTTACCACTTCGATATTCTAGGGATCAACCATAATACCTTCACCGGAGATAATATTTCAAAGGAAATCAACTGACTTCAACCGAAACTGACACTTGCTAAACTTAGAAAAAAATTGATTGTCCTTGAGGACTTGCAACACAATTTTCAATTTATTGGCATGCTCCTTTTCACTCTGAGAATAGACTATAATATCATCAATGAACATAGTAACGAACATATCTAAATATTGCTTAAACACCCTACTAATCCATAAAAGTTACTAAAGCATTTGTTAGTCCAAAAGACATAACAAAGAATTCAAAGTGACCATTCTGAGTTCTAAAAGCTATCTACGGAATGTTACATTCCCTTAATTAGAGTTGATGATAACCCAATTGAAGATTAATCTTTGAAAAATAGATTAATCCTTGAAGTTTATTGAATAATTCATCCATCCTTGGAATAGGATACTTATTCATAATTATGACCTTATTTAATTACCGATAGTCAATATACATAGGGAGAGAACCATCCGTATTTCTAACAAAGAGAACTAGAGCACCCCATGGAGAGACACTTAGTATAATGAAACCCTTATCCAAAAGTCTTTCAACTGATCCTTAACTCTTTCAGTTCTGCTGGTGCCATTTGATATAGAAGAATAGTAATAGGTTAGGTATCATGGAGAAGATCGATACCAAAGTCTACTTCCCTTTTGGGAGGGATGCTGTAACATCCCTCAAAAATGATTACAAGTACCTTAAGAATGCTTTGGGAATAGGCCGCTCAAGTAATGCATCATCCATAATCTTTTTGGAAATTCCATGTTCGAAATATTGATCAGGGGGTCAAAACCTACAGAAAAATAGTCTCGGTGGATTTTTAGGACCCGTATATCAGAAGATAGATTTTTGAAGAAATTCACGAAATAGTAGGATCCGCAACAAGTCCGCGTCACAGACCTGGGAGAGTTTTCTGGATGAGTTGAGTTTTTTAAGGGCATTTTAGACCTTTTCCAAATTATTAGTCAATGAACATAGACATTTTTAGGGCCTAATACGACTCTATAAATTCACCTAAACCCCTAATTTTATTTATTCTTCTACAATTCATCTATCAAATATTTCTTTCTCTACAAAAGGCTCTGAAGGAATTCCATTGAAGAATTCAAGTAATCTACTCAATTTCTCCAGTCATACTCTCAAGTTCTTCTAATTGTTTGGTGTTCTCACTTAAGGTATGTGGGTATTGATTCATGTATCCTTTCATCCATGAAGCCCAATTAATTTTTCAAGATTTTCTATTAAATTAAAGTATGATATTTTATGGGTTTTATGATCTCTATTCTTATTGCATGAATTATTATTTAAAGTATGATCATGAGTCTATTTTAATATAAATTGATGGTTATTGCATTGAATTGAAGATTTTTCCATGAATTCTCCTATTTTGATCTCTAGGATTCATGATGTAAATTATGAGTATTTTGAATTATACTTTCAAAGGATATTATCTATATGAATTACGTACAGGCTGATATAAAGTTTATGATCATGCATGTTTTCAAGTGAATTACATGATTTTCAAAGTTAATTAATTATGCAATTGAGTTTTACTCTAAGTTCAAGGTATGAATTTCATACAAGTTATGAAGTAAGGTGACTCAGGGCCCTATGTGGTGACCTAAGGCCGAGCGATATGAATTTTGCAAATATGATTGTAATGATGAAAGGACAATTCTCACATTACAAGTATGTTATGAAAATGAGCTACTCTATGATTTCAAACCTATAATCATGACTATGATATATGTAATTATGATTTCTATGCTATGTATGTATTTCATAGAATTTGACTTAGCACCGAGTGGACTTGAGGTGGTGGCACTAAAAAAAGCCTTAGTAGAAGCCTCATATCCCATAAAAGACGTGCCACCATAGGTTTCCTTCACGGCTTAGCTATTGGATCCATATATAACGTATATATCACCCACCCAGCGGGATAGAGTCTACCTTGGCAAGTAGATTCCCCTTTTCTTCATTGTATGGAGAGACAACGGGATTCCATGTTATAGCTCGCATGGTCTTATTTTTATTTATGGTTCCTATCCCACATATGTATGATCTTTTAAGTATGTTAAGATTTTGAATTTATGCTTTTAAACACTTGGGTCAATATGATTTTCTCATGACTTTACTTATTCCATCTTATCATGCATTTTACTTGACCTTTGTATTCCATGATTTACGTTGCATGTCACACCCTCATACTTAGTACATTCCAACATACTTATGCATACTTTTTACCTATATTGTCACATAATGTAGCGGTTGAGGTTGAAGATCCTAATCGTCCATGTAACTAGTAGGCGTTCTTTATTCGACTGTGTTGTGGTGAGTCCTCATTGATCGGGGACAAATTTTCAAGTTGGTTACTATTTTCTTTTCAAAAGACTTTTATTTACGTTATATATTGAGGGTGAGCTAGGGACATGTCTTAGACCCCGCCCATAGTCATGTTTAAAGGCTTCTAGTTGGACATATGTTCGAGTCTATGTTGTCATTAGGCATTTTCATATTTGTATTCATATTTTAGACTCTCTTATGATGTTTTTGCTTTTATATTTTACCTTATGTATGCTTATTATATGTACAATAGGCTTAGTTGGATTCCTTTGGGGTTTCGATTGCCGTATTACGACTAGGACCTAGGTCGGGTCATGACAGATGCCCTGGAGATCATCGGCAAAAACTTCTAGAAACTCATTAACAACCAAAACTGACTCAAGAATGGTAGCTTTGGAATCTGTATCTCTAACCCATACTAAATGATATATACAACCTTTGGAAATTATTTTCTAAGCTTTAAGCCATGAGATTAATTGACCTTTAAATATGGAATTGCTACCCTTCCATTCTAGGATTCGCTAATTAGGTAACTGAAATTTCAGTACATGGGTCCTATAATATATAGAGGCATAACATGCATGAAGCCAATCAATACATAGAATCACATAAAATTGGTCATATCAAGCTCTTTAAGATCAACTGAGGTGACTTTATAGAAAGTAGAGGAAAGACAATAGCGATAGACTCTATTAGGCATAATTGACTCACCAATAGGAGCATAAAATAACATCAAATTTCATAGAAAGATAAGGAGTAACAAAAGAATTTTTTTTCTAGAGTTTATGATGGGGTAAACATCAAATAGAAAGGTTCATATCATATAGATGAAGTACCCTACTAAGTGGGGTGGCCTGAAGAAAGGTAGGGTTGAGCTCACTGACGACTATCCTTATTATTTTTTGCAATCTAAGGGCAATCCCTTACCTTGTGTTCAATCTTACCATATCTAAAACATACTCCGATATTGACTAGAAAAATTCCCCAATGGTTCTTTTCACATGACACACGAGGTGTAGAAGTATTCTTTGCCATCACTCTTCGTAGAACAAGAACCAGATACCTCCCTCTTTAACATCTTCTAATGGTTAAATTCATTACCTTAGATAATACTCCTTTTGTTCACCCATTTCCTTTTCTTAACATTTAGGTTCATAGGATTCACCCTTTGTTGATTCTATTAAGCGGTCACAGCTTGAGCCAATAACAAAGATGGCATTAGGGAAATCTACATTAGTAATGTCGGCACTTGAAGGTGGATTAACTTTAGAGAAAGGTTACATATTTATCATTCTCCTGACTTCCCTCTTCTTGATGAGACATATTCTAAAATGCATATGACAAGAGTTAGAAGGAAACCATGTAGAGTTAAACTCTATCGCATGACTTAAGAGTGATGAAAGAAGTGAAGTATTTCTTAAAACTCCGCCTATCCTTCTATTCGTAGAGGTGGCATGCTTCACACCTATTAACAAGAATCTACTCAATGTGTTATGTTAGACTCCCTAAGAAACTTTAAACCATGTGCTCTGATACTAAGTTTTTCACCACCCAAGCTAGACCCTAGGTGTGAAATGACGATTATAATCCCAAGGAATCTTAATCAAGCATCTTAGCATCTCATTCATGTGCATACATAAGGTAAATAAAGTAATAAGACTTAAACACAAAAGCAGAAATAAAGTCTCAACAAGAATGGTCTCAAAATTGATGAAAGAAAATAAAAAGGGAATAAGTCTCAAACTCAAAAAGTGAAGACATCATAGACTTTATGACATCCAAGTTGCCTCTACTAGTCTAGATGGGGGCATAAAACAAGCTACTAACTAACCCAATATAAATGATGAAAATCTATATGAACATAAAGAAAAGTAAATTGTCGCATCCTCAAAACATAAGGTCTCACTACAAATTTAAATAGTAATAATATCTATCCATGAATAGGAGAATGAGCATGATTATTAGACCCTATATTATGATACAATAAAGACAAAAGTATGTGTTAGTACATGAAATATACTAAGTATGTGAGAAGTATGCATTAAAAATGAAAATAAGATATAATCAATATAAGCATGGGATGCATGACCAATATCTTTAAAACATGAGAAAAACCATAAAAATATTTGAACATCATAATCATATGGTCCATGCATCAAAACATCATCATGAAAACTTACACATTTTTAATGCCCCGGAAGTTGAAAAGCCGAACAAAAGAGAACTTAGGGAGAATGGAATTGTCCCTAAGACTACGAGTGGGTCTATGACTCGTAGGGTCCCTTATGAGTCATAGAGGTGAGTCGTTAAAGTGAGATTACCCCCAAAATTTAGTTAAGGCGGGACAAAGGTTGATGAGTCATTTGCCTACTTGTGAAAGAGTCTACGACTTATAAAATAGACACATCATTGCAGGCTTAAGAATTTGGAACTATTAAGTATCAGGACTTCTCCTTTCACTGAACAGGATGAGTCGTACAAAACCTCAAAGACAAGAATATAAAGGTTTTTAGACCTACAGGAAAACGAGGGTCTATGACCCGTAATCTTTTTGATGAGTCATAAGAAAAGCTTTTAGAGGAACATAAGAGGATCTGAAATCAAGGTATTTCTTAGACCTATAGGACGATTCAAAATGACAAGTCGTAGGACTTATTAAGAATCGTAGAACCCAAATTCATAGGGTCAAGTTAAAAAATTAAATGAAGGGTATTTTTTTCTTTTCCCAAAGTTCAAATCAATGAACCTAGACATTTTTATGGACAAGTTCACAGCTTATAATTACCTACTCTTCCTATTTCCTTCCTATTCTAATTCATTCTTCCAATTTCCCTAAGGCAAGACTATCAAATCTCTGTCTCAAGCAACTCCCACAAGTTCAAGTGTCACGACCCAATTCCTTAGGTCATGATGGTACCTACTATAACCCACCAGTATGTAAGCCAACCCATCAACCTAGAACTTTAAGTAATGGGTTTGGGAAAGAAACTAAACAAGAGTAGGGAATTATAAAGATAAGCAAAAGAATAAGCGGAATAAACCAAAACATGATATAAACATATAAAGATCCCTCCCAAAACTTAGAAGTCACAAGTACAGAGCTGCTACAAAATAAATAACGAGTACAAGTTCCAAAAGTGGATCGAAAATATATACAACAACTGGCTAGTCTCAAAAGGTAAAAGATGGGCCATCCATAATGAAGGAGACAAGAATGATCCAAAAATGCCAAGTGCTCACCCTAGTCTCCGAAGCTGACTGCAACAGGCTTGATCTATCCACGACGGTAGTTGGTGCTCGGTCCTACATCACAAAAGTAGATGCAGAGTGTAGTATGAGTACCAAGACAACAGGTAATAAATAGGCATTATGGGTTGAATGAGCAAAAAAGGTAAAAATAATATGAAAAAGAGGAATAGCCTAAATAAGAGTCAACATAAGCATTAAAAAGGGGAAATAATACTACCTATAAGAACTACCACTAACTATACCCAACTGGTCCCGCATAAGCCCAGCCGGAACACTCATGCGCAAGTTAAATAAAAATGCGGATGAACTCCTATAAGCCCGTCGAGTACACATAATAGCTATAACTACTAATGCTAGGAACCAAGAATCTGCGATGTTAGGAGTCGAAGTACTATATCATTTCCAAACCCAGAATCTCTAAGAGTCAATCGATCTAGTGGTTACTTAGGGGTTGAGGCCGGGACTGGGACCTAGATGCTCACTCGAATGTTCAAAGTGGCCAATGCTGGGACTAGGTACCTGGATGGTTTCCATAATACATAAATGCAGTTGAGGCCGAGACTGGGTACTCGGATGCTCGCCGTAATACATTGGTATGATCAAGGCCGATACTGAGTACCCGAATACTTGTCATACTAGCAAGCCAGTAGATGTTGGGGCTAAGTACCTGGATGCTCCCCAATAATTCAGAACAGAGGCCGGGACTTGGTACCCAGATGCTCACAGATAATTTATCCCATGATGCCAAATATTCTACTTCCCAACTAGAATACAATAGTACCAAAAATGTTTTCCCAAATGAGTCAACTGATATGCTGCCAAAATTGGAACCGAAGCCAAAGTCAATGATCACGAAATCTAATGTGGCCAACACATCAAGAATGTCATGATTATACCAATTTATGCATGAGGATATATTTAAGAACAAAGGTAACACCTAACTAAGGCCAAACTACCAGGCATTTGCCCGCTACACCATTCTACAAGGATCTAAGTCCACCAAAGCGACGCCGGAGCATCTAAAGAAAGTTTACATCCTATACTAAGGACAACATACTCCACAGTATCAACAACATACTCATTCAACTCTCCTTATAATACTAACAAATAACGATAAGATACACACACTTCTAAATATCTGAAAAACCCGATAACAAGCCTAAAGCATGATTTCTAACACATGCAATATAAAATCAAACTACTCAACCCAAATTCCAACTATTTCAACATGCTTCCACACATTCTATCTCAATCTAAAGAATGGTAAACCGTAGCCTACCTGTAGGCTAAACACGCGGGCTCCAAATCATTGTGTCAGGGATTTTCCTTTCCGAACTGCCTCGGAATGATGTCACGCTGCTAAAAATAGAACTACAACATTGATATGGTCTTTTAAACACTGATTTCATAATTTTTGGAGATGGATCAATTTCAGGATCTAAAACGGAAAATGTGAGACCTGCATATGAAATTCCGAATTTGACCCCCAAAATAGGTTTAAAATGTCACCCCAAGTTTATAAATTAGATTTGTAACATATTTCAGGGTGGAAAACTATGCGGGACGAGCATGCAACCAAAACTCATAAATTCAGACTAAAAGACCAAAAATGGTAGCATCAAAAACAGATAATTCTGAAGAAACAAGACTCTTTCAACCCAAACAAATTATACTATGACAATCCTTGTGAAAACCACCACAATCTAGCCTCAAGAATTACTCAAAGAGGAGTTATATTGATCAAGATACACTCTTCCAAAATTCAACAAAATTTCATTTCAGAAAAGACTAAATCAGTAACCAAAAACAATTTTTTTACCTCAAACAAAGCTTCTCCTAGTGTTTCTGAGATCACCACGAGATTCTTCACAAAATTCTCTTGAATTTAGACCCTTGAATCACCAAAATTGGATTTATATAGGTCAAGAAATAACTTCTTAAAGTTCTTCAAAAATTCATCCTGAAAATGGACACTGCTGCAAATAAGATCACGATTTTTACCTAAATTGAATGCTCCAAATCAGTTTTCAAGCTTCCCAATACATTTTCCATGAAAAATATCATAAGTTTGCCTTTTGAATCAACCAATTTGGAGCTATATAACTCAAGTTATGGGGTTTTAAAGTTGAGGCCAAACCTAAAAACGGGCTTGCACTAGATTTTCTACAACACAGATTTTGGAAAAGTCCAAAATCTCCGATGGGGTGCTCAGGATTCGTTCGGAACCCATTAAAAATAATCCAGATATGCTACTCCACTAAATTCAATGTTACTAACTCAATGGCATATTTAGAATTCCCATACGAGATCATTTTAATCGAAAGTGGGTCCCACATACAAGAGCCATTTTAAGCCATATTTCACAATGGGTTTTGATATTAATCCGGAAGCCTTGGAAAATGAACGAAGGGTTGTTTCAGACCAAAATTGGCATTCTGGAACTAACCTTGCTGTTAGAATTTTCATTCGAGTGCGTTTTCCAAGAATGTTGACCAAAGTCAACCATAAGCTAACTTTCAAAGTCAAAAACGCCAAATGACCCCAAACTCATATCGATTGCCTTGATAGTCATTCCGACAGTGCTACCAACCTAATTTGGTCATTCTGGAACTGATGAAACTATTAGAATTTGAATTCGAGATCTTGTTGACCCAAAACTCGAAAATTCTCAACTAGACCGACTTAGGCCTTCAAAATACCAAAACAGACTTGGGACCTCTAAAAATTCAACCAACACTTCTTGTAGACCAAAAACCCTCTCCCGAATCCAACAAAGTCGTCGGAATTTCCATTCTGAACATCGAAACTCCAAAAGTTGACCAAAGTCAAACCTTGGCTTAAAATTCCTCAATTTCTCAACTCAATCCCTCAAAACTTCGACGGAATTCCTTTCCGGGACCTGTAGCTCCGATTGACCCCAAATACCATTTTTTAATACTTAAAACTTATGAAAACTCAAAATTTCCAAAGACTTAAATTTTCGTAGGATTTTTTAAAAATCAACAGTTGGTACCAATCAAAAATGACTCGGGGCATCTAAAGGGAGAGGTAAAAATGGTCATTTTACAAAAATTTCAAAAATGACCTTGAGGATTATTACAACATCCACTACTAAAAGAACTTTCGTTCGCAAAAGTAAAGACGAGGGTATACTTGGAGGAGAAAATAAGTTGGGAACTGCTCCCGCATCTCTTACTGAGTTTCCCATGTAGCCTCCTGATCAGACGATTGTGCCACTAGACTGTTACACCCCACATTTTTGAACTCGGAAGGTTCCTTAAGTTACTTAGAAGCTAGTATGTGAGATACTTAAGTTACGACCCTGTTGAACAACTCTAAGAAGGGAGAATGTGTCACCCCATGGTGGGGAAGGCTGGAAATAGGGTCAAGAGGAGTCGGAAGGAGTTGGAGGCCAAGTAACGGGTCATAGGACTCGACTTATCTACGTAAACTACTAAGTTAGAAGTCTTACATACGTGAGTTACTTGATTACATACCAAGCTTGCGTAGCAAGGGTTTCATAGGCTCTTGAAGTGAGACGAGATTACGAACCCACGAGGAAGAAAAAAAATTTCGCGGGGCAGCCAATGGGAGGGTGACACATGGCAGCACCTAAGCAAGCAGGTGACCCACCTGCTTGGGGTCAAGTAGGTGACCCACTTGCTTGGGGAGGTGGGCCCACTGCCACGTGGCAACCCCTCCTTGATGGCATGGATCCGTGGCCCAATAGGGGCTGGACACGTGTCCCCCTTAGGGGATGACATGTGTTACCACCTAGGACCACCTAAATATATGTATTTATGACTAATGGCTTCAGTTCTGATCCAAAAAAATCAGCAGCAACAAAGGAAAACAAACCCTAGGGCTAAGGAGAAAATTGCGACGGCTTGGGAGAAAAATAAGGTAAGTCCCGATTTCATTCCGTAAATTAATTATATAGCGTATACGAAGATGATATGGAAGTATTAGTAGAGTAAAATTTGAGTTTGGCGCAGCCAAAAAACGGACAGCAAGCTGCCACGACGATTCAGCAAGTTAAAAAAATTCCGAGGCGCGATTTCGGCGAGTTCTAGCTAATTTCGGGAAAGGTAAATTCTTCCCCTCTAATTTGAAGTTTATGATGTTAAATTAGGGTGTATTAAAGACCTTAGGGGATGCTGGAAGTTGGGGAAAATGTTTGAAAAGTTCGGCGTTCGAAATAAACGAATTTGGAATCGCTATAGTTAAATTGTTGTCAAAATAAGGTGTTGTGCGCGTGGGGGATGCTACTGGTTGTGTTGTGACGTGTTGCAGGGTATAAAAGTTATCTAAATGATGTGGGGGGCTTCTGGTTTCATCCACACCACCTTCCACTTTGCAATTAAAGGATTCGCAAAAGAAAGATTAAAAACTCTAGTTTTGGTATCTTAGTTTCGAGTGAATTGTTGGGGGTTTATATTGTGTAATTTTGTCGTAATATGTATATGTATGAGCTTCTGGTTGAATTTTTGGTTGGCTTCAGGTGATAAGGAAATGGTTGGGAATTTGGATAGGATACATTATAGGGGAGGTGCTGTCCGATTTCCGTTAATGCCTTAACTAGTTAAGGAACTAGTGGAGAAGGCGAGCGAAGGGATGAATGTTATGAATACTCGTGGGTAGTATAAGTTGATGAAAAGTCCAAGGTTGTTAATACTTACATTACTTCCATGTTAAATAGGTTTCGAGGACAACGACGTGGACGTCATTAAGAGAAGTCCATACGAGGTATGTGAAGCTTTCTTTTGGTGTGTTTTTTGAATAAGTATGTAGAGCCATTCTTATTTTCTTTTGGCATGTCTTAGATGTAAGCTATAAATGCTATGTATATGATATTTGGGATTCAATCCATTCGTAAAGCCCTGAGTATGAGTCGAGACTCTTATTTACTTCTTGAGAGTAGAACTCCTGCAATAGTTGAGTCGTTGCCTTTAAGTATTCTATGTGATGAAAACCAGTACATGTAAAGCCTATCTCTTCTTTCCTTTGGAATGGATTAATTTTAAGTAAAATGGCATATGATATGGGTTTAGAGGTAATTCCATTTATGAGCTCTGAGTGTAACTCGTGACTTGTAGTCACTTCTGAACATTGAGAGTCTGAAAGTAATCAAATTACTATTCTCGAGCCTGCTATATAATGAATAGTAAGTAGAAGTACCAGCTCCTCTTTTTAAAGGCTCTGAAATGATAAATGTGTCTGATTGCATAAGTTGAGTCTTTGCCTAGATAAATTGTGTTTCTGGTTGCATAGACTATATTTCTGATTGTATAAATTGTGTGGCATTATCTTGATGCATGTCTGTGATCCCTGAAGCCCCAACTGATGTAAGCCCTAATGACATCTAAAGGGGTATCTCGGATAATTACTCCCCTAGTCTTCATCTGGCAGTTTACTTGACTGTTTCATCGAGTCTCAGGTAATGACTTAGTTGCATATGGTTTCTCCCTACTCTATTCGTGCATACTATAACCCATCCTTTCTTGAGTCCCACGATGGGCCGGGAACGTTATCGTGCATAGTGTTACTACTTCTTTCACCGTGTCCCGGGCCGGATGTGTATAGTTCCACGCATGAGGAGACAATGTCGTACATGAGGTGTGATATATATTATATGTTATGATGATATGATTATTCACCGAGTTCTGGGCTGGTTGTAATGTGATAGTATATGTGGCAGAATAAGGAAGGAACACTGAGTCCCTCCTTAGAGGGACGGGTACGGTATGTATATTATGATGGTACGCTATAGACGTACACCACTCCATTTACCGAGTCCCTCGCTAAAGGGCCAGATACTTTATGTAGACATGCATATGAGATTAGAGTGATACATTGTGACCCTGAGCCCCGCAGTGAACCGGGTGGAATACGATGATGTACATGATAAGATTATACCGTGTACGATGATATGATGAAATAAAATACATGATGATACAATGCCGTGTGAATATGAGAAAATGCTTATGACACCGAGTTCACTAGAGGGCCGGGCACAGTATATGATGATGTGTATGATTTACGTGTTGTAAGGTGCAGGTACAGTAATTCGTTAAGTTATTATACTTGTCCCCTGCATCCCTATTTCAGTTATGGCCTCAGTTACGATGTGTTATGCTTGACATACTCAGTACATATATCGTACTGACCCCCCTTTTCTCGGGGGGCTGCATTTCATGCCCCCAGGTACAGATGTTCATTCTGGAGACCCATCGGCTTAGGAGTTCCTCTCAGCTGTGTCGGAAGTGCTTCACTGTTCTGGAGCCTAAATTTTGATGCTGGTCGCTTAATGTATATATTTGTACATTCAGGGGTACGACGGGGGCCCTATCCCTCCATATGTTACTGTTACTATTCCTAGAAGTCTGTAGACATATGGATGTGGGATGTTTGTGAGTTCATTTTGATTGTGCCTATACGACATTTTGTGAGTATATTTATGTTACAGCAACCTTATCGGCTTGCATGCCTTTATGTGTTATGAGACGAGTGAAGGAGGCCATACATACACGAAAAAATTTTAACTCATTGTGTTTTGTTTTTGTGAGTAGTATCACCTTGTTCATAGTTCAATATGACTATAGCTGATAGGTAGGTATACGGGGGTCCAAGTCGGACCCCAGTTGTGGCCTACGGGGTTGGGTCATGACAGAAGTTGTATCAGAGCAGTTCATCCTTGGAGTATCTATATACCGTATCTAGTAGAGTCTTGTTTATCGGTGTATTATGCACCACATCTATAGACAGGAGGCTACAGGATATTTAGGATGTTACTTTCTTTCATATCTAAGATCGTGCGATAGAGCCGAGCTATAGGAAATGAAATTCCTCATACTAACCTGCGATTTTAGCAGGAAGACAACGCCGATAGAAGAAAGTAATTGATAATATTGGATGTTACGAAGCACGCAGGTAAGCAAAGGCACGAAGGACCTATGTTAGGTAAGGTGTTGCAATACGATTGATATATAAAGTTGAAAAACAAAAGGAAAAGTATACAGAAAAGTGTAACAGGTGCAGTTCGAGTGGACATACGAGGTAAGTCCCTTTCCATATTGTTAGTTGTGGGCACCCTGTGAGGATGTGATACGATATGGGACGATATGACTATATATGTGTGCCCTATGAGGCATTGTTGGTATTTTCTATGTGCAGGTGTTGAGATAGTAAGAAATACAGAGGAAACTCTGCCCAATGTTTTGTAGAAATAAAAAGAGAATGAGATATAGAGCTATAGTATGTCTTAAAAGGTTGTGCTCACAACAATGATAATATTTGACTAAACAAGTATGGCTAACCCCGAGAAATGAGTTATTTGCTGAATTGATTGCAATATAAATTAGGAGATCAATATGGGTGGTAGAACTAAGTTGGAAAAGACTTATAATCCAAAAAAGATGATTCAGAGAATACTGATAGGTCTGGATAGAATGATATAATAAGGCACCGACTGAATTGATACACAAGAATAAAGTATGACGAGTTATTATTGAAAGAAGTAACAGTATTGTTAAGACAAGAGTATAAAGGGAAAAGAATTGTGACAGACATAAAGTAGTAATAAGACAGCTTGTGAAGCATTAAGGATAATACTAATCAAGAAGGGTAAGTAGCCCATAATAAAAATCATAAAGAAAGTCAAGCGGTATTATACTATCAGACTGAATGCGAACAGGGTACCAGGTGAAGATAACAAACACCGTTATGAGAATAAGTAAAGGCTGATATGGAATCCCTTACGCCCAACCAACAATGGAAATGAGCTGAAAGAATAATAGAGAAGTTCTAATAGAGGCACTCAAGATAGTTTTGATTAATTAAGTATGAGTATCGAACAAAGAGAGAAATAGATAGTTACGAACTAGAGGTATAGTACGATGAAAAAGTATTAAGACAAGGCCACTACTACCACGAAGTTGATATGGTTTTAAGCAGGATTAGAAATGAGCTTTAAGCACATGACAAAGATGCAAGCTTTGGAGGAGTAAAGAAGTATGGTGTACACGTGATTCCACTCTAATAATTAGTGGTATCCGCTGGAATAAAGTTAGTATAATGACGAAGCTTGAAACATGAGTCATTAAAGTATAAGTACACTCGAATGGGAAATTTGCACCAATTATGAGCCCTCGCTAATTACTGATTGGGATGAATGGAATGTGGCTTTGAATGCACTGCTACATTACGGATATTACTCGAGTATCAATCGTTAGATGAGATTTTATACGATACATTGCGAATACTAAAGCACCCTACGGGTATGCAAGGGTTTCCTAAAAAGGCAACCTAACATGGGGATGATTTAACAGAAGATGTAGATATGGTGCAGCACGTTAAATATGTTGGAGTAAGAATCATTTGCGTGTGAATAGCTAAAAATAAATGTAGGATGACATGGGTACACCCTAAAAGGGGGGAAGTGGACAAGAGAAGTACAAGCATAAGCGAAAATCAACTGACGCTATCGTATGTAAATAGGAACACTTAAACGTCAAACGAGACCCCATAAGGGATGGACGTGATCATACCCACACTGATGCATCGGATTTCGTCAAAACTCCAAAGTTAAGCGTGCTCGGATGAGAGTAGCACTGGGATGGGTGACCCCTGGAAAGTGACAAAGGGAACAAAATAAGTATGACAAAAAGAGATTATAAAAGCGTGTTTGTACAACAACACATATAGAACAGAGTAAGCCAAGAGCAGAAAAGATTATGACTGAAATACAATATACCTTGTGAAAATGGCACAAGAATAGTTGTGCAACTTATGAACATTGGCATACCAAGAGCGAGGTCAAATGATTACTCAATAAAAGAAAGTCAGTAATGGCAATGTTATTGCCATATTTAGAATCTATTACAGAAAAGTGTAAGATGGTTTGAGATAGAACTGTTAAGATATAATCAGTATCAAGGACAAAGCCCTAGCGGAGCTCTGACCTCGACCGAAGGAGGTAAGCCGCTAGTATAGAGACACTAAACCATTTTCTAAATGGCTCTACGTACCTACACACGTTTGTGCAAGAGTTATAGTATAAGGTATAGTAATAAAACTGGAAAGAAGATCTGAGTAAAAGAGAAAAATAGCAGACCTTAGGTGTTACAAGTTGAATTAAGAGGAGTTGGATAATGGATTAAATGAAGAGGAGCATCAGAGGCTTAATAGCCTGTTATGGGGGATGGGAATCCCGACTCGGAAATAGAAGGCGATTAATGTACGTTATAGTGCAGACCGACCTCGCACTCTATAGAAGTATAAGTTCATATGGGTTATGGTAGATAAGCTGACAAAATTAACCCATTTTCTTCCAATTAAGAAGATATATTTAGCTAAGGGTTATACGAGAAGACATAACAAGGAAACAATAAGATTTCACAGGGTTCCCACATCTATTATCTCGGACGGGGAAGTTCAATGTACGGCTAATCGCTGGAAATCATTCCGATAAGGATTGGGAACACAGGTGAATTTTTGTACAGTATTTTGCCCTTCAACTAATGGACAGGCCAGAGGGGATCTAGTAAATTATTGATGAGGTAAAGCTTAGTCCGGGACAAGCTATCGATTAGAAACCTAGAGTCGGCAGAAAGGGGATACATTGATTATTCTCAGGTCATATGTAGAATGGATAAAGCTGCCTATGAGTAGGACCTATCGTCCGATGTGAAACAATACATTCAGTTTTAACAGATCAATGCTCCACAAGAATGTAAACGACGCTCCCAGAATATTTCCCGTGGAGGAGGTCCATGTAATAGGGAGTTATCCTATGAGGGGCAACCTATTTCCATCCGAGATCAGCAGATTAAATGGGTTGTGAACTAAGGACATAACGTCGATTAAGGTGTTGTGGCGAAATAGGAATCGGGAGAAAATGACTTGGGAAACCAAAGAGGATATGAGACACAAGTATCCATACCTATTCTCGACATCTACAAGTAACCCCGACTCCTGAATACTTGTATATTAAAAATATGGATAGGCAAGTATGTGATATCATAAAAGAAAGGAACCTCTCGATAATCTATACATAGACTTAAGGGAAGTTGTAGTTAACATTCAGGGACGAATTTTCTAAAGGGGGGAAGGATGTTACACCCCACATCTTTGAACTCGGAAGGTTCCTTAAGTTACTTAGAAGCTAGTATGTGAGATACTTAAGTTACGACCCTGTTGAACAACTCTAAGAAGGGAGAATGTGACACCCCATGGTAGGGACGGTTGGAAATAGGGTCAAGAGGAGTCGGAAGGAGTTGGAGGCCAAGTAACGGGTCGTAGGACTCGACTTATCTACGTAAACTACTAAGTTAGAAGTCTTACATACGTGAGTTACTTGATTACATACCAAGCTTGCGTAGCAAGAGTTTCATAGGATCTTGAAGTGAGATGAGATTACGAATGAGATTACGAACCCACGAGGAAGAAAAAAAATTTCGCGGGGCAGCCAATGGGAGGGTGACACGTGGAAGAACCTAAGAAAGCAGGTGACCCACCTTCTTGGGGTCAAGTAGGTGACCCACCTGCTTGGGGAGCTGGGCCCCACTGCCATGTGGCAGCCCCTTATTGATTGCATGGATCCATGGCCCAATAGGGCCTGGACACATGTCCCCCTTAGGGGATGACACGTGTCACCACCTAGGACCACCTAAATATATGTATATATGACTAATGTCTTCAGTTCTTATCCAAAAAAATCAGCTGCAACAAAGGAAAACAAACCCTAGGGCTAAGGAGAAAATTGCGACGGCTTGGGAGAAATATAAGGTAAGTCCCGATTTCATTCCATAAATTAATTATATAGCGTATACCATGATGATATGGAAGTATTATTAGATTAAAATTTGAGTTTGGTGTAGCAAAAAAACGGACCGCAAGCTGCCACGACGATTCAGCACATTAAAAAAAATTCCGAGGCGCGATTTCAGCGAGGTCTAGCTAATTTCGGGAAAGGTAAGTTCTTCCCCTCTAATTTGAAGTTTATGATGTTAAATTAGGGTGTATTACACACCTTAGGGGCTGCTGGAAGGTGGGGAAAAGGTTTTAAAAGTTCGGCGTTCAAAATAAATGAATTTGGAATCGCTATAGTTAAATTGTTGTCGAAATAAGGTGTTGTGCGCGTGGGGGCTGCTGCTGGTTGTGTTGTGGAGTGTTTCAGGGTATAAAAGTTATCTAAATGAGGTGTGGGAGCTGGTGGTTTCAGACCCTCTGCTTTGCAATTAAAGGATTCATGAAATAAAGATTAAAAACTCTAGTTTTGGTGTCTTAGTTTCGAGTGAATTGTTGGGGGTTTATTGTTACATTCCGTATTTTTGCATCTTGGATTATTCGTAAGCTAACGGTTATAAATTCAAGGACTTTTAATTTTGAATTTTAAAAGGACATGATTTGTTGTAGATGTCAAGTTATATGAATAATTTTTTTGTAGTAAAATACATCTCAAGAAGGACCCTTAAGCCAAATCAAAATAGAAGCCATCAAATATGTTTTTCTTAAAGTCACGTTTCGGGTAAGCTGACTTTGGGAGGCCATAACCTCTTTATAATTAGGGAATTAGGGAAAACTCTCAAAATGAAAGTTGTAGGTAATTGAAATATCTTTCCAACCATAGGTTGTGGGACGAAATGTGATATCAGAGTAATAAGATATAGACGTTTTAAGTCTGACAGGCCAAACTAAATAGTGAATTCGGCCCAACCCAATTCTAATTCGGGTCAGGCCCAATACCCATGAAATTAATCTAATTCTTATCTCTTCCTTCATACTTTAGACTAAGAAAATATCCAGAAAAATTTCCAGAGAGAGAGAGAGGGGAAGTTCTTGAGAGAAAAACCAAATCCGACCAAAATTAAAGCCCCGAATCTCAAAGCTCTTGAAGAGAAAATTGTTGTACGTCGCATTGGCTTCAATTTGAGCTAGATATCATCCAATAAGGAGAAGATTTTATGTGGTGCTGCAAATTTAAGGTAATATTAAAGTCTCCTTTTCATTGTTAACAAGTTTAGTTAGAGTTTTAACGGATTAGAACGGAGAAAATAGTGTTATAAACTAGTTTGGTGATTTGTTGAGATTTATAGGTTAAAGGGTTGTTTTAGGTAGATTAAATGGATGGAATTAGCTTAGTGATGATTATATGGCTGGTTTGAAAGTGGGAAAAGTGAGCGGTATAGGGGAGGTGCTGTCCAATTTTTTTTAAAAATAACCTACTAACGATAGACTACGTTTTATTCTTGTCCATAGCTTAACCATAGTGCTTAACGTTTTAATATAGGTTGAGACAATATTGGACAGCATATACGTATAAACGCTAAAGGTATGTAAAGTTAACATTTTCTTCTTTTGGCATGATCCATATGAAACGAACGAATGACGTATGCTTAAATTCCAAAGAAACTTTTATTCGTAGATATACTCGGATGGCTACCGTTCTTGATTTTCAAAATTTATATTGTTATGTCTTGACTCATATGTATGATTTCAGCCATCCTAGTTGGTATAACTCATGTTGTGGTATAATTCATATTTTAGTATAATCCATAATTGGTGTGATTCATAATGACTATTGTCTTGGTTTTCAAATGATGGACTGTTTTGCTTATTCTATTAAGTCTCCGATAATGATCAAATTTCACAAGGTTGCTAATGATACCTTATTCGTGCATATTGTTATGGTATTATTCACCGAGTCCTACGATAGGCCGGGTATGTTATCATGTATGGATTCCACTACATTATTCACCGAGTCCCTTACTAGAGGGCCGGGTACGTGATATGATAATATGATATTATGATGATATGACGATATGATTATGGCACCGAGTCCCATAATGGGCCGGGTACGGTATCAGTGTACACTACTCTATTCATCGAGTCCCTTGCTAGAGGGCCAGGTATGGTATATATATACATATAACGATATATTGATATAATTGTGACACCGAGTCCCCTAACAGGCCGGGTATGATATATGGTGATGATATGCATGTATTTATTTCATAAGACACAGGTATAGTGATTAGCTCCTGAATCTTTATTGCAGATGTGATCTCTTTTACGGTATTTTATGCTTTACATACTCGATACATAGTTCGTACTGACCCCCTTTCTTCGGGGGGCTGCATTTCATGCCCACAGGTACAGATACTCATTTTGGAGAGCCGCCAGCTTAGGATTCTACTCAACGAGTTTGATGTGCTCCATTGTCTCAGAGCCCAAACTTTGGGTACTAATCCTTATAATGTATATATTTGTGTATTTAGGGGTACGACGGGGCCCTGTCCCGTCATATGCTATTGTTAATCCTCTTAGAGATCTGTAGATATATGAGTGGGTTGTATATAGATGTTGTCCGGTGTACTAGTATGACTTTTGTTTTTAGACGTTTACATTCGGAGTGGAAGCCTTGTCGGCTTACATATTATGTTATCTTATTTTTGACAATTAAGACTCCCCAAGAAATAGGTGATTTTAGTATATATATAAGTAACAGTTTGAGACAACGTGCTATCCATATAAATCCTATATCATGTTTAATTGCTGATTGACTATAGATAATAGGTGTGTATACGAGGGTCCAATTCGAACACTAGTCACGGGGCTAGGTCGTGACAAAAGTGGTATCAGAGCAGTTCATCCTCAGAGTGTCTATAGACCGTGTCTAGTAGAGTCTTGTTTATCGGTGTGTTGTGCACCACATCTATAAACAGGAGGCTACAGGACATTTAGGACATTGCCTTTCTTTCATATCTAAGATCGTGTGATAGAGCCCAGCCATAGGACATGAAATTCCTTTTTTCTATCTTTTGATTTCAGCTGAAGAACGACATCGATAGAAGAAAGCGATTGATGATATTGGAAGCTACACAATATACGGGTAAGTGATGATGCGAAAGAGGTATGGTGGATAAGGTAAGCATATTGAAATAGGATTGAAATGTAAAGTTAAAAATTGAAAGAAAAAGTAGACAGGAAAGTGTAACAGGTGCGGTTCAAGTCGGACATAAGAGGTAAGTCCATCATTTTCATACTGTTGTTGATATTGGGCGCCCTGTGTGGCTGTGATATGATATGAATATATATATGTTGAACCTGTGAGGCATTGTTGGTATTTTCTACGTGCAGATTTTGGGATAGTAAGAAATATAGAGGAAACTCTGCCCAATTTTTTTTTTCAGAAATAAAAAAATAGAAAAAAGAGAAAGTGGGACATAAGTTCATAATGTATTTTGAAGGTTGATACCCATGAGGTAAATTTATTGTGTTGTAGTAAAGAGTTAAGAAATACCCCCATGTCATCATTAAGGGACACCATTCTTATTTGGGAAATTTTATTTCGGAAAAAGCCTATTTAGAATTGATTTGAATGAACCAAGATAACTTCCAATCGCATGTTTGCCTTAAAAGAAGCTTATGTTGAAGGAAAAAAAAACGTCTCATAATTAAGTTTTACTTCCATTGAGAAGTACAAGGCACTCAACAATTAGTTTGTGAATTAAATAATTCATTCAAAATTTAAGAATAAGCCTGGAGGTAAACCAGGTGCATCAAGCACTAAGAGGTCCGATGGTGCTCGTTGGATTCTAGCTTCCTTTTGGTGGTGGTTGAAGAATGTCTTATGATAACATTTTATTAGTCCTTAACCAATGAATTGGAGATGGAACTGGTGAATGGAAAACATAAACTTGTGGAATATTCAGGATCATGTATTTCATGTGTTGTTCATGAAATGCTAGGATGATTCGAAAGGGGTTGTAATACTAAGGGATAATTTACAAAAAGGTTAAGTACGCTTACCCCACCGAGTATAATTGACCCTTAGTAAGAATCGTGAATAAGGTTAAAAAGTGTTACACTATGGGATTGAGTAAGAACAGAATATAATGTGAGTATGATGAGAATCGTTATGAAAATAAGTAAAGTCTAGCGGAAAAGTGACTAAAGGATATGATTTTGAGTAAGATTAAAAGTTAGTATTGGGTACACGACAAGGGTGAAAGCGTATAAGGCATAAAGGTTTTACTTTTGTTATTTATGTTAAGGCTTGGGGGTGTTGCTCAACCCCTGACTATGCACGAGAGGTGGGAGCCTCGTGTAGGGTCTGTTCCCCCCCAAAAAAATAAATAAGGCATAAATGAGTATTGTGTATATGTGACTTCACCTCGAAAAATAGTGAGATCCTTAGATGATAGGAAATATAGATTTGCAAAAATAGCGGATGTATTGTGAGTTTACTAGAGGAACATATGATATCTATTGAGATAAAGATAGCGTTATAAGAAAGCTTGGAACACTGATCACTAGAATATAAGTGCTACCGAATGGAGAATTTGAAACGATTATAAATACTAGCTAATTACTGATTAGAATGAATGGAATGTGGCTTTGAATGAATTGCTACATTAATTATATCATTTGAGTACCATTTATCAGATGAGATTTTGTACTATATATCGGGAATTCTCATCACCTTGTGATTGTGTTAAGGTTTCGTACATGGGTAATCTAAGTTATTAATGATATAAAGAAAGACAGAGATAATGTATTGGAAAAGAATCGCATGAATTTGAAAATTTGAAATGGGGACATAGAGTAGAATATAAATAGATAATGATATGGGTACACCCTAAAGGGGGGAAGTGGATGAGAAAAATATAAGTGTAAGATGAAATTAACTAACACTGCAACACGTTAAGGTGAACACCTAAACTTCATGTGAGATCCCATGCTGGAACAAGTTAGAAAAATTTGAAAGTCAGCAATAAATGGAAAAAAAAACCAAGATGATATTTGAGACGGTCCTGAGAATTATTTGTAAAGATCTTGGATAGTGTGACATCAAAAGATGGATGCTTATAAAAAGGACGAATACAATAGGAGAATAGTAACAAGTAGCTTGAAGATATTATAAATGATAGCAAGGTTATACTGGATTAGAGGTTGAGATGTTGGCAACATAATTATCGGCTAATAAGATTGGGATATACAAGTAGCAAAGGAGAGAAATCTCTCATATGGTAGAATATGAGAAAACTTAATAGTAAGTAAAGGAAGGGATGCAAGTATGACAAAATAGACAGCAAGTGAGTGTTAGTACAATAAGAAATTTAGAGCAGAATAAGCCAAGATAAGAAAAGACTATGATTAGAATTGAATACACGTTGTACAAATTCTACAAGATTGGTTATGCAGCCTATGAATATTGGTATGCTAAGGGTGATATCAAGTGATTACTTGATAAGCAGAATAAGAATTTAGTAACCACAATGCGATTGCAATATTCCGGATACATCAAAGAAAAGTATAAGATGGTTTGAGGCAAAACTATAGAGATATAATTAGTATTGGGGGCAAAAGCCATAGGTGAGTCCTGATATCAACTGAAAGAGGTAAGAGAAAATATAGGGACTGCATAAAGGCTAACGTGGCGACGTTTACGTATTTTCTGGGCTGATTTAAGCACCTACACATATTCGTATAAAGATTGCAATAGTATGTGTGGTAAGAGAAGTAAGAGAAAATTTGAGTAAAGGGGCAATAGAAAAGTTTGAGTCGAAAATAGAGAAATGACTCAAGATATTATGCCTAAAATATTGCCAGTTAGGGTAAAGGAAATTATGAAATGACTTAACCGAGACAATCAGAATAGGCGGGTTACTGGTTACTGGATGACGGTAAGGTTATAAGATGAAGGAACCTTAACACTAATTGATAACCAACCCAAAAGATCAAGATCAAGAGGTAAAAACGAATGATAGTTAAAGACCTTCAAGTGAAAGTCAGAAAGTTACACATGATGCCGAGGATTCCAGAATACAGATTGTCATAGTAGGGTAAAGAAAGAATATTGGAGTACCAAAATATTACCCTGGTGAAATTTCGATTTACTAGTAGAACTTGGAATGCGTTATAATGAACTAAAGCGAGTCGACAAACGGAGGAGGTCTATGAACGGCATAATTAACTAAGAGAACACTTGAGAAAATATTAGGAAGCAATTAATATGAAATTTTTTTACAGGCTTACCTAGCACTCCACGGAAGTATGATTCCATATGGGTGATTGTAGATAGGCTGACAAAATCAACCCACTTTCTTTCAGTTAGAACTACATATTCAATAGAGGACTATGCGAGGTTATTTATCAAAGAGATAGTAAGACTTCATGGGATTCCCATATCTATTATCTCAGACAGAGGGGCTCAATTTATAGCTAGCTTCTGGAGATCATTTCAGAAGGGATTGGGAACACAAATAAATCTTAGTATAACATTTCACCCTCAGACTGATGGGCAAGCTAAACGCACTATTCAGACGCTAGAAGATATGTTACGGGCCTGTATTATTGACTTTAGAGGTACTTGAGATGACCATTTGCCACTTATTGAGTTTGCCTATAATAACAGCTACCATTCTAGCATTCAGATGGCACCGTATGAGGCTTTATATGGCAGGAAGTGCAGGTCACCTATTGGCTGGTTTGATGTTGGTGAGGCTAAGTTAATCGGACCCGATATGATTCAACAAGCTGTTGATAAGGTCAAGCTTATTCGGGAAAGGTTATTAGCAGCCCAAAGTCGACAGAAATCATATGCAGATAATCGACGTCGACCCTTAGAGTTTCAGGTTAATGATTGGGTGTTTTTGAAGGTGTCACCCATGAAGGGGGTAATGAGATTCGGTAAGAAAGGAAAGCTTAGCCGCGATACATTGGCCCTTATCAGGTTATTCATAGAATAGGCAAGGTTGCCTATGAGTTGGACCTACCATCTGATTTGGAAGCAGTGCACCCTATTTTTCACGTGTCGATGCTTCACAAATGTATTGGTGATCCTTCGTGACGGAGGAGCTTTCTTACGAGGAAAACCCTATAGATATACTTGATCGCCAAGTCAGAAGGTTACGTACTAAGGATGTGGCTCCGTCAAAGTATTGTGGCGAAATAATAATAGAAAAGAGATGACCTGGGATGCTGAGGAAGAGATGAAGGATAAGTATCCTCACTTGTTCTCTACGCCTACAGGTAATCTAAACCTCTAGATTAATTATATTGATTGACATATGAAACTATTTGTTGTTGAAAAAAAAAACTATTCCCTCAAATTCCTTATAAGACTTTATGAGGCGGGTTTAACATTCGAAGACGAATGTTCTAAAGGGGGGAAGAATGTTACATTCCGTATTTTTGCATCTTGGATTATTCGTAAGCTAACGATTATAAATTCAAGGACTTTTAATTTTGAATTTTAAAAGGACATGATTTGTTGTAGATGTCAAGTTATATGAATAATTTATGTGTAGTAAAATACATCTCAAGAAGGACCCTTAAGCCAAATCAAAATAGAAGCCATCAAATATGTTTTTCTTAAAGTCACGTTTCGGGTAAGCTGACTTTGGGAGGCCATAACCTCTTTATAATTTGGGAATTTGGGAAAACTCTCAAAATAAAAGTTATAGGTAATTGAAATATATTTCCAACCATAGGTTGTGAGACGAAATGTGATATCGGAGTAATAAGATATAGACGTTTTAAGTTTGTCAGGCCAAACTAAATAGTGAATTCAGCCCAACCCAATTCTAATTCGGGTCAGGCCCAATACCCACGAAATTAATCTAATTCTTATCTCTTCCTTCATACTTTAGACTAAGAAAATATCCAAAAAAATTTCCAGAGAGAGAGAGAGGGGAAGTTCTTGAGAGAAAAACCAAATCCGACCAAAATTAAAGCCTCGAATCTCAAAGCTCTTGAAGAGAAAATTGTTGTACGTCGCATTGGCTTCAATTTGAGCTAGATATCATCCAATAAGGAGAAGATTTTATGTGGTGCTGCAAATTTAAGGTAATATTAAAGTCTCCTTTTCATTGTTAACAAGTTTAGTTAGAGTTTTAACGGATTAGAACGGAGAAAATAGTGTTATAAACTAGTTTGGTGATTTGTTGAGATTTACAGGTTAAAGGGTTGTTTTAGGTAGATTAAATGGATGGAATTAGCTTAGTGATGATTATATGGCTGGTTTGAAAGTGGGAAAAGTGAGCGGTATAGGGGAGGTGCTGTCCAATTTTTTTTTAGAAATAACCTACGAACGATAGACTACGTTTTATTCTTGTCCATAGCTTAACCATAGTGCTTAACGTTTTAATATAGGTTGAGACAATATTGGACAGCATATACGTATAAACGCTAAAGGTATGTAAAGTTAACATTTTCTTCTTTTGGCATGATCCATATGAAACGAACGAATGACATATGCTTAAATTCCAAAGAAACTCTTATTCGTAGATATACTCGGATGGCTACCGTTCTTGATTTTCAAAATTTATATTGTTATGTCTTGACTCATATGTATGATTCCAGTCATCCTAGTTGGTATAACTCATGTTGTGGTATAATTCATATTTTAGTATAATCCATAATTGGTGTGATTCATAATGACTATTGTCTTGGTTTTCAAATGATGGACTGTTTTGCTTATTCTATTAAGTCTCCAATAATGATCAAATTTCACAAGGTTGCTAATGATACCTTATTCGTGCATATTGTTATGGTATTATTCACCGAGTCCTACGATAGGCTAGGTATGTTATCATGTATGGATTCCACTACATTATTCACCGAGTCCCTTACTAGAGGGCCGGGTACGTGATATGATAATATGATATTATGATGATATGACGATATGATTATGGCACCGAGTCCCATAATGGGCCGGGTATGGTATCAGTGTACACTACTCTATTCACGAGTCCCTTGCTAGAGGGCCGGGTATGGTATATATATACATATAATGATATATTGATATAATTGTGACACCGAGTCCCCTAACAGGCCGGGTATGATATATGATGATGATATACATGTATTTATATCATGAGACACAGGTATAGTGATTAGCTCCTGAATCTTTATTGCAGATGTGATCTATTTTATGGTATTTTATGCTTTACATACTCGGTACATAGTTCGTACTGACCCCCTTTCTTCGGGGGGCTGCATTTCATGCTCGCAGTTACAGATACTCATTTTGGAGAGCCGCCAGCTTAGGATTCTACTCAACGAGTTTGAAGTGCTCCATTGTCTCGGAGCTCGAACTTTGGGTACTAATCCTTATAATGTATATATTTGTGTATTTAGGGGTACGACGAGGCCCTGTCCCGTCATATCCTATTGTTAATCCTCTTAAAGGTCTGTAGATATATGAGTGGGTTGTATATAGATGTTGTCCGGTGTACTAGTATGACTTATGTTTTTGGACGTTTACATTCAGAGTGGAAGCCTTGTCGGCTTACATATTATGTTATCTTATTTTTGACAATTAAGACTCCCCAAGAAATAGGTGATTTTAGTATATATATAAGTAACAGTTTGAGACAACGTGCTACCCATATAAATCCTATATCATGTTTAATTGCCGATTGACTATAGATAATAGGTGTGTATACGAGGGTCCAATTCGGACACTAGTCACGGGGCTAGGTCGTGACATTTATATTGTGTAATTTTGTCGTAATATGCATATGTATGAGCTGCTAGTTGTATTTTTGGTTGGATGCAGCTTCTAAGGACATGGTTGGGAATTCGGATTGGGCACATTATAGGGGAGGTGCTGTCCGATTTCCGTTAACTCCTTAACTAGTTAAGGAACTAGTGGTGAAGGTGAGCGAAGGGATGAATGTTATGAATACTCGTGGGTAGTATAAGTTGCTGAAAAGTCCAAGGTTGTTAATACGTACATTACTTCCATGTTAAATAGGTTTCGAGGACAATGACGTGGACGTCATTAAGAGAAGTCCATACGAGGTATGTGAAGCTTTCTTTTGGCGTGTTTTTGGAATAAGTATGTAGAGCCATTCTTGTTTTCTTTTGGCATGTCTTAGATGTAAGCTATAAATGCTATGTATATGATATTTGGGATTCAATCCATTCGTAAAGCCCTAAGTATGAGTCGAGACTCTCGTTTACTTCTTGATAGTAAAACTCCTGCAATAGCTGAGTTGTTGCCTTTAAGTATTCTATGTCATGAAAACCAGTACATGTAAAGCCTATCTCTTCTTTCCTTTGGAATGGCTTAATTTTAAGTAAAATGACATATGATATGGGTTTAGAGGTAACTCCATTTATGAGCTCTGAGAGTAACTCGTGACTTGTATTCATTTCTGAATATTGAGAGTTCGAAAGCAATCAAATTACTATTCTCGAGCCTACTATATAATGAATATTAAGTAGAAGTACCAGCTCCTCTTTTTAAAGGCTCTGAAATAATAAATGTGTGTGATTGCATAAGTTGAGTCTTTGCCTAGATAAATTGTGTTTCTGGTTGCATAGACTATATTTCTGATTGCATAAATTGTGTGGCATTATCTTGATGCATGTCTGTGATCCCTGAAGCCCCAACTGATGTAAGCCCAAATGAAAATCTAAAGGGGTATCTCGGATAATTACTCCCCTGGTCTTCAGGTGACGGTTCACTTGACTGTTTCATTGAGTCTTAGGTAATGACTTAGTTGCATATGGTTTCTCACTACTCTATTCGTAGATACTGTAACCCATCTTTCCTCGAGTCCCACGATGGGCTGGGAACGTTATCGTGCATAGTGTTACTACTTCTTTCACCGTGTCTCGGTCCGGATGTGTATAGTTTCACGCACGAGGAGACGATGCCGCACGTGAGGTGTGATATATGTTATATGTTATGAAGATACGATTATTCACCGAGTGCCGGGACGGTTGTAATGTGATAGTAATTGTGGTGGAATAAGGAAGAAACACCGAGTCCCTCCTTAGAGGGCCGGGTACTGTATATATATTATGATGGTACGCTATAGACGGATACCACTCCATTCACCGAGTCCCTCACTAAAGGGCCAGATACTTTATGTAGGCATCTGTATAAGATTAGAGTGATACATTGTGACCCTGATCCCCACAGTGAACCGGGTGGAATACGATAATGTACATGATAAGATTATACCGTATACGATGATATGATACCGTATACAATGATATGATACCGTATACAATGATATGATACCGTATATGATGATATGATGAAATAAAATATGTGATGATACGATGACGTGTGAATATGAGAAAATGCTTATGACACCGAGTTCACTAGAGGGCCGGGCACAGCATATGATGATGTGTATGAAGCACTCCCCAGTCGTGGCCTACGCGATTGGGTCATGACAAAAGTGGTATTAAAGCAGTTCGTCCTTGGAGTATCTACAGACCGTGTCTAGTAGAGTCTTGTTTATCGGTGTGTTGTGCACCACATCTATAGATATGAGGCTACATGATATTTAGGATGTTACTTTCTTTCATATCTAAGATCGTGCGATAGAGCCGAGCTATAGGAAATGAAATTCCTCATACTAACCTACGATTTTAGCAGGAAGACAACGCCGATAGAAGAAAGTAACTGATAATATTGGATGTTACGAAGCACGTAGGTAAGCAAAGGCACGATGGACCTATGTCAGGTAAGGTGTTGCAATACAATTGATATATAAAATTGAAAAATTAAAGGAAAAGTATACAGAAAAGTGTAACAGGTGCAGTTCGAGTAGACATACGAGGTAAGTCCCTTTCCATACTATTAGTTGTGGGCGCCCTGTGAGGCTGCGATACGATATGGGATGATATGACTATATATGTGTGCCCTGTGAGGCATTGTTGGTATTTTCTGCGTGCAGGTGTTGAGATAGTAAGAAATACAGAGGAAACTCTACCCAAATTTTCGTAGAAATAAAAAGAGAATGAGATATAGGGCTATAGTATGTCTTGAAAGGTTGTGCTCACAACAATGATAAGATTTGACTAAACAAGTATGGCTAACCCCGAGAAATGAGTTAATTGCTGAATTGATTGCAATAGAAATTAGGAGATCAATACGGGTATGGTAGAATGAAGTTGGAAAAGACTTATAATCCAAAGAAGATGATTCAGAGAATACTGATAGGTCTGGATAGAATGATATAATAAGGGACCGACTGAATTGATACACAAGAATAAAGTATGACGAGTTATTATTAAAAGAAGTAACAGTATGGTTAAGACAAGAGTACAAAGGGAAAAGAATTGTGACAGACATAAAGTAGTAATAAGACAGCTTGTGAAGCATTAAGGATAATACTAATCAAGAAGGGTAAGTAGCTCATAATAAGAATCATATAAAAAGTCAAGCGGTATTATACTATCGGACTGAATGCGAACAGGGTACCAGGTGAAGATAACAAACACCGTTATGAGAATAAGTAAAGGGTAATATGGAATCCCTTACGCCCAACCAAAAATGGAAATGAGCTGAAGGAATAATAGAGAAGTTGTAATAGAGGCACTCAAGATAGATTTGATTAATTAAGTATGAGTATCGAACAAAGAGAGAAATAGACAATTACGAACTGGAGGTATAGTACGATGAAAAAGTATTAAGAAAAGGCCACTACTACCACGAAGTTGATATGGTTTTAAGCAAGATTAGAAATGAGCCTTAAGCACACGACAAAGATACAAGCTCAGGAGGCGTAAAGAAGTATGGTGTACACGTGAATGCACTCTAATGATTAGTGGTATCCACTGGAATAAAGTTAGTATAATGACGAAGCTCGAAACATGAGTCATTAAAGTATAAATACAATCGAGTGGGAAATTTGCACCAATTATGAGCCCTCGCTAATTACTGATTGGGATGAATGGAATGTGGCTTTGAATGCACTGCTACATTATAGATATTACTCGAGTATCAATCGTTAAATGAGATTTTATATGATACATTGCGAATACTAAAGCACCCTACGGGTATGCTAGGGTTTCCTAGAAAGGAAACCTAACGTGGGGATGATTTAGCAGAAGATGTAGCTATGGTGCAGCACGTTAAATATATTAGAGTAAGAATCATTCACGTATAAATAGCTAAAAATAAATGGAGGATGACATGGGTACACCCTAAAAGGGGGAAGTGGACAAGAGAAGTACAAGCATAAGAGAAAATCAACTGACGCTATTGTATGTAAATAGGAATGCTTAAACATCAAACGAGACCCCATAAGGGATGGACGTGATCATACCCGCACTGATGCATCGGATTTCGTCAAAACACCAAAGTTAAGCATGCTCAGATAAGAGTAGCACTGGGATGGGTGACCCTTGGGAAGTGACAAAGGGAACAAAATAAGTATGACAAAAAGAGATTATAAAAGCGTGTTTGTACAACAACACATATAGAACAGAGTAAGCCAAGAGCAGAAAAGATTATGACTGAAATACAATGCACCTCGTGAAAATGGCACAAGAATAGTTGTGCAGCTTATGAACATTGACATACCAAGAGCGAGGTCAAATGATTACTCGATAAAAGAAAGTCAGTAATGGCAATGTGATTGCCATATTTAGAATCTATTAAAGAAAAGTGTAAGATGGTTCAAGACAGAACTGTTAAGATATAATCGGTATCAAGGACAAAGCCCTTGTGGAGCCCTGACCTTGACCAAAAGAGGTAAACCGCTAGTATAGAGACACTAAACCATTTTCTGAATGGCTCTACGTACCTACACACGTTTGTGCAAGAGTTACAGTATAAGGTGTAGTAATAAAACTGGAAAGAAGGTCTGAGTAAAAGAGCAAGATAGTAGAACTTAGGTGTTACAAGTTGAATTAAGAGGAGTTGGATAATGGTTGAAACGAAGAGGAGAATTAGAGGCTTAATAGCCTGTTATGGGGGATGGGAATCCCGACTCAGAAATGGAAGGCGATTAATGTACGTTATAGTGTAGACCGACCTCGCACTCTATGGAAGTATAAGTTCATATGGGTTATGGTAGATAAGCTGACAAAATTAACCCATTTTCTTCCAATTAGGAAGATATATTCAACTAAGGGTTATACGAGAAGACATAACAAGGAAACAATAAGATTTCACTGGGTTCCCACATCTATAATCTCAGATAGGGAAGTTCAATGTACGGAAAATAGCTGGAAATTGTTCTGGTAAGGATTTGGAACACAGGTGAATTTTAGTACAGTATTTTGCCCTTCGACTAACGGACAGGCCAGAGGGGATCCATTAAATTATTAATGAGGTAAAGCTTAGTCCGGGACAAGCTATCAATTAGAAACCTAGAGTCGGCAAGAAGGGGATACATTGATCCTTCTCAAGTCATATGTAGAATGGATAAAGCTGCCTATGAGTAGGACCTATCGTCCGATTTGAAACAATACATTCAGTTTTAACAGATCAATGCTCCGCAAGAATGTAAATGACGCTCCTAGAATATTTCCCGTGGAGGAGGTCTACGTAACAGGGAGTTATCCTATGAGGGGCAACCTATTTCCATTCGGGATCAGCAGATTAAATGGGTTGTGAACTAAGGACATAAACTCAGTTAAGGTGCTGTGGTGGAATAGGAATCAGGAGAAAATGACCTGGGAAGGCAAAGAGGATATGAGACACAGGTATCCATACTTGTTCCCGACATCTATAGGTAACCCCGACTCTTGAATACTTGTATATTAAAAATATGGATAGGCAAGTATGTGATATCATAAAAGAAAGGAACCTCTCGATAATGTATACATAGTCTTAAGGGAAGTTGTAGTTAACATTCGGGGACAAATGTTCTAAAGGGGGGAAGGATGTTACACCCCACATCTTTGAACTCAGAAGGTTCCTTAAGTTACTTAGAAGCTAGTATGTGAGCTACTTAAGTTACGACACTGTTGAACAACTCTAAGAAGGGAGAATGTGACACCCCATGGTAGGGTCGGTTGGAAATAGGGTCAAGAGGAGTTGGAAGGAGTTGGAGGCCAAGTAACGGGTCGTAGGACTCGACTTATCTATGTAAACTACTAAGTTAGAAGTCTTACATACGTGAGGTACTTGATTACATACCAAGCTTGCGTAGCAAGGGTTTCATAGGCTCTTGAAGTGAGACAAGATTACGAACGAGATTACGAACCCACAAGGAAAAAGAAAAATTTCGTGGGGAAGCCAATGGGAGGGTGACACATGGCAGCACCTAAGCAAGCAGGTGACCCACCTTCTTAGGGTTGCTTTAACATAGGCGGATGTGGGACACATAAAGAATAGATTCAGGTGCTCCTGAGTCAAGAGATTCTTCTCCCTAAGTAGCATTCTTTTCAAGTGAGTGAGCTCTCAGGGCTGTACAAAAAGCTTATCTCCCAGATTATTGCCGATAAAATCATAAAAATTAGTCACCTGCTTGGGGTCAAGTAGGTGACTCACCTGCTTGGGGAGGTGGGCCCCACTGCCATGTCGCAGCCCCTCCTTGATGGCATGGATCCGTGTCCCAATAGGGGCTGGACACGTGTCACTCTTAAGGGATGTCACATGTCACCACCTAGGACCACCTAAATATATTTATATATGACTAATGGCTTCAGTTCTGATCCAAAAAAATCAGCGCAATAAAGGGATGGATACTTTATGTAGGCATGCGTATGAGATTAGAGTGATACATTATGAACCTAAGCCCCGCAGTAAACCGGGTGGAATACGATGATGTACATGATATGATTATACCGTATACAATGATATGATACCGTATACAATGATATGATAAAATAAAATATGTTATGATATGATGATGTCTGAATATAAGAAAATGCTTATGACATCGTGTTCACTACAGGGCCGGGCACAACATATGATGATATATATGATTTATATGTCGTAAGGTGCAGGTATAGTAATTCGTTAAGTTATTATACTTGTCCCCTGCATCCCTATCTCAATTATGGCCTCAGTTATGATTTGTTATGCTTTACATACTCACTATATATATCGTACTGACCCCCCTTTTCTCGGGGGGCTACGTTTCATGCCCGCAGGTACAGATGTTCATTCTAGAGACCCATCAGCTTAGGAGTTCCTCTCAGCTGTGTCGGAAGTGCTTCACTGTTCTGGAGCCTAAATTTTGATGCTGGTCGCTTACTGTATATATTTGTACATTCAGGGGTACGGCGAGGGACCTGTCCCGCCATATGTTGCTGTTACTATTCCTAGCGGTCTGTAGACATATGGATATGGGATGTTTGTGAGTTTGTTTTGATTGTGCCTATACGACATTTTGTGAGTATTTTTATGTTACAGCAACCTTGTCGGCTTGCATGCCTTTATGTGTTATGAGATGAGTGAAGGAGGCCATACGTACACGAAAACATTTTAACTCATTGGGTTTTTTTTTATGAGTAGTATCACCTTATTCATAGTTCAATATGACTATAGCTGATAGGTAGGTATACGGGGGTCCAGGTCAGACCCCAGTCGTGGCCTACGGGGTTGGGTCGTGACATAGACCTTAATCACAGGGATGGACTTAGAACAAAACTGGCGAACATCTCTGGCTAAAATAGCAACTGGTTCCTCAACAAAAGTCAGGCGATCATCCAACTCAATAGAGTCATACTGAAGCACGTGAGACTCATCTAGAATGTACCGGCGCAGCATAAAAACATGAAAAACAGGGTGTATAGCTGAAAATGTTGGTGGCAAAGCCAACTCATAAGCAACCTCTCCAACTCTCCTTAGAATCTCAAATGGCCCGATATACCTGGGGCTAAGCTTACCCCGCCTGCCAGATCTCATCATTCCCTTCAAGGGCGACACCCGCAAGATCTCATCATGCCCTTCAAGGGCGACACCCGCAAGAACACCTGATCTCCTACCACAAAACACAAGGGCCGACGCTTGTGATCAGCATAACTCTGGTGCATACTCTGACCTGTCCTTAACCTATTCTGATAAACCAAACTCTGGCTATGGCATCTTGAAGTAAATCTGTACTGTGCGGCCTAGGCTCTGAAGACTCAAACCAACCAACCAGAGTGCGACAACACCTACCATATAAGGCCTCAAACGGGGCTATCTGAATACTAGAGTTGTAGTTGTTATTGTACTCAAACTCTGCCAAAGATAAGTACTGCTTCCAATGACCCTTGAACTCTAATACATAAGCTCACAACATATCCTTTAGAACCTGAATAGTATGCTCTGATTGGCTGTCGGTCTGTGGATGAAATTCCATACTAAGATCAACCTGAGTGCCCAACTCTCTTTAAAAGGCCCTCTAGAAACTGGAAGTAAATTGAGATCTCCTATCTTATATAATGGATATCGGTACCCCGTGCAGACGGACCGCCTAGTGAATTTAGATTCGAGCTAGACGATCTATAGTAAAAGTGGACCGTACTGGCAAGAAATGCGCTGACTTGGTGAATCGATCAACGATGACCCAAATACCATCATTACCTTTGGATTTTTGAGGTAATCCCATCATGAAGTCCATAGTAATCCTTTCCTATTTCCATTTGGGAATGGGAAATCTCTGAAAGACTCCACTAGGCCGCTGATGATCGGCCTTAACCTGTTGGTAACTTAAATATTGGGATACATACTCAGCTATATCTCTCTTCATACCATACCACTAGTAATGTTATCTCATATCCCGATACATATTTGTGGTGCTTGGATGGATAAAATATATAGAATCGTGGGACTCGTGAAGGATCAAGTGAATGAAGTCACCAACTCTGTAACACAAAGGTGACCATCAAACCGTAGTATGCCATCCAAATCTATAGAAGCCTGGCCACCCTCACCTCACAATAATAACTCTCGAAGCTTTACCAATTCTCTATCCTCAAACTACCGTCCACGAATCTGGTCCATTAGAGATGATCGAGCTCCTATTAAAGCCAAAATCCATCCAGAATCTGATATTTTCAACCTAACCATCTGATTAGCAAAATACTGGATGCCCAAGGCTAGAGGTCGCTCCGCAGCAAATAAGTAAGCTAAACTACCCATACTCTCAATATTCCGGCTCAAGGCATCTGCTACTACATTCGCCTTGCCAGGGTGGTAGAGGATAGAGATGTCATAATCGGCTAGTAGCTCAATCCATCGCTACTATCTATAATTAAGATCCTTCTTACTCATAATGTACTGTAAGTTGCAGTAATATGTATATATCTTACAATGAACTCCGTATAAGTAGTGCCTCCACATCTTGAGCGTGAAAACTATCACCGTCAGTTCCAAGTCATGGTTGGGGTTGTTGCACTCATGCACTCTCAACTATTTGGAAACATAAGCAATAACTCAGCCACGCTGCATCAGTACACACCTAAGATATACACCTAAAGCATCACAATGTACCAAAAAGATCTCTCCATCAACTGGTAGAGTAAGAACATGAGCGGTGGTAAAAAACTCCTTAAGCTTCTGAAAGCTCGACTCACACTCCTCAGACCACACAAAGGGAATATCTTATCAGGTCAAATGGGTCAATGGGGCTGCGATGTTAGAGAAACCCTCAATGAATCATCTATAATACTCAGCCAATCCAATGAAACTCCGAATCTCCATAACATATGTGGGCCTAGCCCAACCACGAATATCCTTAATCATCACCGGATCTACCTTGATACCCTCTCTGGACACCACGTGTCCCAGAAATTCCACAGACTCCAACCAAAACTCACACTTTGAGAATTTAGCATAAAATTGTTGATCTCTCAAAGTCTAGAGCACAACTCTTAAGTGTTGCGCGTGCTCCCCCCTACTCCACGAGTATACCAGTATGTCATCGCTGAATACAATCACAAAGGAGTCAAGATAAGGCCTGAATACTCGATTCATAAGGTCCATAAAAGTTGTGGGGGCATTGGTAAGCCCAAAAGATAACACAAGGAACTAATAGTGGCAATAGCTAGTCCAAAAAATAGTCTTAGGAATGTCGGCTGCTCTAACCTGTAACTGGTGGTAGCTAGACCTCAAGTCAATCTTAGTAAACATGTTCGCACCCTGAAGATGATTGAATAGATCATCGATACGGGCATGGGGTAATGGTGTTTCACCATCACTTTGTTCAACTGTCGGTAATAAACATATATTCGCATAGTCTTATCCTTCTTCTTAAAAATAGGATGGGTACACCATACAATGACACACTCGAGCAAATAAATCACTTACCTAGTAGATCCTCAAGCTGCACACTAAGCTCTTTGAGCTCTGCAGGGGACATATGATAAGGTGGTATAGAAATAGGCTTAGTTCCTGGCTCCAAATCTATGGCAAAGTCAATATCTCTCTTTGGGGTTAGACCAGATAGGTCAGTAAGGAAGACATCAGTACTCTCTAACCATAGGGACTAAATCAATAGTAGGGACCTCGCTGGACACATCACAGACATATGCTAAATATGCTAAGCACCCAGACCCAACTAAAAGTCGGGCCAGCATAAAGGATATGATCCCAGTCGATGGGCAACTATAAATACCCTATCACAAGACTGGGGGAATACTAGGCATGGCTAATGTAATGGTCTTGACATAACAGTGCAAAACCGCATGATTAGGGGATAGTTAATCCATGCACAAAATAACATCGAAGTCCAGCATATCAAGTAAAATAAGATTTGGATGAGTCTCATACCCCTAAATAGTCACCATACAGGATCTACAAAGCTGATCCACTACTAAAGAATACCCTACCAAGGTCGAAACAAGCAATAAGACCTCAAGTGACTCATAAGCAATACCCAGATGTGGAGAAAAATATATAGACACATAGGAATATGTGGAACGTGAGTCAAATAAAGCTGAAGCAGTTTGGTGACAAATAAGGATAGTACCTATGCTAACATCATTTGATGCCTCAACCTCTACCCTCGCTGGAGCAGCATAGAAGTGGCCCTATTGGCCTCTCCCACAAACATTCGGCCTATCACCTAACCTACCTCCCTAGGAACCTCCTCAAACACCCTACTGATCATCGCCATAGTCGTGACCCTGATCTATACTTCCTGGTGGAGGTGGTGCTACTACCAACGGTCTAGCCCAATTGGAATACTCCCTAGCCCAGTGCTCTAATGAGCCATAATCGAAGTATCTTGAAATTGAGTGACCTGTGATAACTCATTCGCAGTAGGAAGGAAGCAGACCTGATCCCCTCGAGCTCTACCCTATGGTGGAACCCCCCAAATAAGGTTGACTACCCTCAACTACTAGCAGAGCGGCCTGAATCGGCCGACTAGACTGACTCTGCAGGTACCTATCCTGCTGGAATCGCTGGCAAGGCTTGTTATAAATATCATAACCTCTAGGATAGGTCCCACTATAGCTACCCTGATGCCTGGGTCTCTTATCGCTGCCCCTTTGGGCCTGACGATGAATAATCTCAATCGTGCGAGCATGATCCACCATATCAAGAAAAGAGCGGCCCATAAAAACCAAGTGTTCGGTCCCCAACCTCAGGTAAGGTCTTAATCCATGCACAAAACATCATACCCGTTCCTCGTCAGTAGATAGAATTATAGTGGCATGTCGGTAAAGCTGATAAAATCTATTCTCGTACTCCACAATCGTTATGTGGCCCTGCTCCAACCGAGTAACCTAATCCTAGAATCGGTCCCTAACATTTCTAGGGATGTATCGAGTCAGGTAAGCCTCTAAGAACTGGGCCTATGTCTATAGTGTTGACCTAGCTGGCCTGGATTGCAAATAAGAGTGCCACTACTGTCTGGCTGCCCGTCTGAACTAGTGCGCAGTGAAGTCGTCACCTATTGACTCCACAAGACCCAAGGAATAGAGTTGCTCTTGATATATAGTCAAAAACTCCATGACATTCTCGCCAATGGCTCCAAAATATGTCGGGGCCTGTGGTACAACTCCAATAGATGTGAGGAGATGCACAATTGCTTCCTGTAGTGATGGAGTCATAACTAGTGCCTCTGGGGGCTGTGCTGATGGTGGTGGTCTCTTTGGCTGAGTAGGAATAGAAGCGTCCTGATGCTCCTCTACCAGCTCAAGCTCTATCTCTAGGTCAGGAGCTGTGCTTCTCTCTTACCTTTCCCACGAGGATGGCCTCGAGGACTGCCAGGCCTTGGTGAATTATCACGACTAGTGGTATCGCTCATACGAACCATTCATATGAAAGAGTGGAACAAATGAGATTTCACAAAATTAATAAGACATAGCACTGTACGAAATAATATAACATAGACAATGTTCCTAATGACATTCTGTAGCCTCCCAAAGATAAGTTACGGATGTCTCTGCACCCATCCGTAAGACTCTACTAGATGTTAGATCTGTACAAGTGAGACCAATGAACCTGGGCTCTAATACCAACTTTTCATGACCTAATTCCTTAGGTCATAGTGGCACCTACTATAACCCACCAGTAGGTAAGCCAACCCATCAACCCTGAACTTCAAGTAATGGGTTTGAGGGCAGAAACTAAATAAGAGTGGCGAATTATAAACATAGGCAGAAAGAATAAGCAAAAGTAAACCAAAACATGATATAAATAACTAAAGATCTCTCCCAAAGCCTAGAAGTCACAAGTAAAGATCTGCTACAAAATAAACGATAAGTACAAGTCCCGAAAGTGGACCAAAAATATATACAACAACTGGCTAGTCTCAAAAGGTAAAAGATAGGCCATCCATACTAAAGGAAATAAGAATGATCCAAAAACGTCAAGTGCTCACCCTTGTCTCTGAAGCTGACTGAAACAGGCTCGATCTATCCATGGCGATAGCTGGAGCTCGGTCCTACATTAGGAAAGTAGATGCAGAGTGTACTATGAGTACCAAGATAATAGGTACCTAATAGGCATTATAGGCCGAATGAGCAGAAAAGGTAAAAATAATATAAAAAAGAGGAATAGCCTAAATAAGAGTCAACATAAACATCAAAAAGGGAAAAGAATACTACCTATGACAACTACAACTAACTTACCCAACTGGGCCCCCATAAGCCCAGCCGGGACAATCATGTGCAAGTTAAATAAAAACTCGGATGAACCTCCATAAGCCTGTCGAGTACACAGAATAACTACAACTACCAAGGCTAGGAACTAAGAATCTGCAATGTTAGGAGTTGAAGTACTCTATCATTTCCAAACTCAGAATCTCCAAGAGTCAATCGATCTAGTGATGACTTAGGGGTCGAGGCCGGGACTGGGACCCATATGCTTACCCAAATATTCAAAGTGGCCAAGGCCGGGACTGGGTACCCGAATGCTTTCCATAATACATAAGTGCGATCGAGGCCAAGACTGGGTACCCGGATCCTCATCATACTGGCAAGCCAGTAGAGGCTGGGGCTGAGTACCCGAATGCTCCCCGATAATTCAGAATAGAGGTTGGGACTTGGTACCTGAATGGTCATAGATAATTTATCCCATGATACCAAATATTCTACTTCCCATCTAGAATACAACAATACCAAAAATCTTTTCCCAAATGAGCCAACCGATATATTGCCAAAACTGAAATCAGAGCCAAAGTGAATGATCATGAAATCTAGTATGGCTGATGTATCAAGAAAGTCATGATTATACCGATTTATGGATGAGGATATTTTTAAGAGCAAAGATAACGCCTAACTAAAATGGTGACCAAACTACCAGGCACTAGTGCGCTACACTATTCTACAAGGATCTAAGTCCACCGGAGCGACACCGGGGCATCTAAAGCAAGTTTACATCCTATACTAAGGCCAACATACTCCACAGTATCAACAACATGCTCATTCAACTCTCTTTATAATAATAGCAAATAACAACAATATACACATACTTCTAAATATCCAAAAAACCTGATAACAAGCCTAAAATATGATTTCTAATACCTAAAATATATAATCAAACTACCCAACCCAAATTCCAACTATTTTGAACATGCTTTCACACATTCCAGCTCAATCTAAAGAAAGGTAAATTTTAGCCTACTTGTAGGCTAAACACATAGGCTCTAAATCACTATGCTGGAGCTTTTCCCTTCCAATCTACTTTGGAATGCTGCCACGCTGTTAAAAACAGAACCACAATGTTGATATCTTTTAGACACTAATTTCATAATTTTTGGAGACAGACCAATTTTAGGACCTAAAATAGAAAATATAGGACCCACATATAAAATTCTGGATTTGAACCCTAAAATATGTTTGAAACATTACCCCAAGTTCATAAATAAGATTTATAATATAATTTGGGGTGGGAAACTACACGGGACGAGCATGCAACCAAAACTCATAAATTCTGACTAAAAGACCAAAAATGTTAGCTTCAAAATTAGCTAATTCTCAAGAAACGAAACTCTTCCAACCCAAACAAATTGCACTAGGATGATCCTTGCATAAAACCCCATAATCTAGCCACAAGAATCATTTAAAACAGAGTTATATTGACCAAGATATACTCTTCCAAAATTTAACAAAATTTCATTTCAAGAAAGACTAAATCAGTAAGTAAAAACATATTTTTACCTCAAACGAAGCTTCCTCTAGTGTTTCTGAGATCACCATGAGATTCCTCACAAAAGTTTCTTGAATTTAGACCCTTGAATAACTAAAATTGGATTTATATAGGTCAACAAATAACTTCTCAAAATTCTTCAAAAACTCATTCCGAAAATGGTCACTGCTGCAAATAAGATCAGCATTTTTACCTGAATCGAATGCTCCAAATCAGTTTTCAACTTCCCAATATGTTTTCCACAAAAAATCTAACAAGCTTGCCTTTTGAATCAACCAATTTGGAGCTATATAACTCAAGTTATGGGTTTTAAAGTTGAGGCCAAACCTAAAAATGGGCTTGCACCAGATTTTCTATAACACAAATTTTAGAAGAGTCTAAAATATCTGACGGGGTACTCAAGATTCATTCGAATCCCATTAAACATAATCTAGCTATGCTACTCCACTAAATCTAAAATGGGACCGTGAAGACAGCCCATTCGACATTACAAACTCAAGGGAGTATTCAGAATTCCCATACATGATCATTTTAATAGAAAGTGGGTCTCACACCCAAGAGCCATTTTAAGCCACATTCCACAGTGGGCCTCGATATTAGTTCGGAAGCCCAGGAAAGCTAACAGAGGGTCATTTAAGACCAAAATTGTCATTATAGAACTAACTGCACTGCCAAAATTTTATTCTAACGCGTTTTGCAAGAATGTTGACCAAAGTCAACTATAGGCTAACTTTCAAAATCAAAAATGCCAAATGACCCCAAACTTGTATTGATTACCCCGATAGTCATTCCAACGGTGCTACCAGCCTAATTTTGTCATTTCAGAACTGATGGTTATAGCTTGCATGATCTTATTATTGGTTATGGTTCTATCCCAAATATATGTATACTTTCTTTATGTTCTTTCATGATTTCATCTATATCTCTTAAATGCTTTGATCATTATGGTTTTCTCATGACTTTACTTTATCCTCTTTATTATGTACGTTGATTGATCATTGCACCCTATGATTTATATTACATGGAATGCCCATGTACTTAGTATATTTAAATATACTAAAGCATATTTGTTGCCTACATTGTCTCAGTATGTAGGGGCTAAGGATCACATTACTTCCACACGTGGCTAGTTGAGTTCTCATCTGGTGAAGGTTGGTGAGTCCTCATCTATCGAGGGTAATTTATGAGTTGCTTCCCTTTTAAAGATGTTTTTTACATTATTGTTGAGGTTAAGCTAGGGACATGTTTTAGCTCCTGCCCATCTTGAGTATTAAAGGTATTGTTGGACAAATGTTGGAGTTCATCAATCTTAGGCACGACAACATGGGTATGAGGGAAAATACCCTCAAGTTCACCAAGCTATCCAAGTATGATCCTTCATTGGTTGTGGATCCCTATGCCCGAATGAGCCAATTCATATTGGGGGTGTCCAAATTGATTATAAACAAGTGACCTATCACCATGCCTATTAAGGAGATGGACATATCTCAGCTTATGACTTTTTTTGAATAAATTGAAAGAGATAAACTCAAGGAGATAGGAATGAGGGATTCTAAGAGAGCCCAGTATGAAAGTGAGTTCTCAAGTGATAAGACCAGTGGTAGTAGTGGCCATTTTCAATAAGGCCAAGGTTCAGGAAAATGGGTTGTTAAAGATAGAGTATCCCACCCTTAGGGTCAAGGTGGAGGTGTGAGTGCTAGTAGCCCCACTTTTCCAAAGTGTGCTATGTTTGGAAAGAATCATGGAGGGATGTGCCTTATGGGATGGGTTCTTATTATGGATTTGTTAAGATAGGCCATAAATAATTTGAGTTCCCTAGTGTTGCTAAAAAAGGAGGGGAAAGTCATCCCCAAGGACAAGTTGCTCAAGGAGACCAAGTGCAACAAGCTTCTCAAGCTTAACCAAAGGGTGGCCAGCGCAGCAACTAATTCTATACTCTTTATGCTAGGCAAGAGGAGTCTCTCAATGTGATCACGGGTATGTTATAAGTCTTTAACTTTGATGTTTATGCATTACTTGATCCGGGTGCCAACTTATCTTTTAATACTCCTTACCTTGCTATGAGATTTGATGTATGCCCCGAAGTCTTGTTAGAGCCCTTTTTGGTTTATACTTCCATTGGTGATTTGGTTTTACAAAAGAGAGTTTATAGAAATTATATTGTGTCGGTCTTGCATAAAGTCAATCCTTGTGATCTTTTTGAACTAGAGATGACCGATTTTGGTATTATTCTTGATATGGATTGGTTACATGCCTCTTATACATCCATTGATTGTAGAACCCGTAGTGTCAAGTTTCAATTTCTTAATGAGCCTATTTTTGTATGGAAGGGTAATAATTTGGTGGTTAAGGATCTATTCATCTTATGTCTTAAGGATCGTAAGATAATTTTCAAAGTATACATTTATCATATAGTGCGAGTTAGGAATGTTGATTCCGAAACTCATACACTTGAGTCAGTCCATATCATTAATGGATTTTCTGATGTGTTTCCTACTGACTTTTTTGGTGTCCCTTCTTGAAAGGGAAATTGACTTTGGAATAGATATCCTTTCCATTACTCAATCTATTTCTATTCCTCCTTATCGTATGGCTCCGGCAAAACTTAAGGAGTTGAAAGAGCAATTGAAAGATTTGTTGGATAAGGGCTTCATAAGGCCAAGCATATCACCATGGGGTGCTCTCGTGTTGTTTTTTAGAAAGAAGGATGGGTCACTTCATATGTGTATCGATTACCGATAATTGAATAAAGTCACCATAAAGAACAAGTATCCAATTCCGAGGACAGATGATCATTTGACCAATTGCAAGGGAAAAGTTACTTTTTAAAGATTGATCTTCATTCTGGTTATTATCAACTAAGAGTAAGCGAGTGTGATATTCCCAAGATGGCATTTCGAATAAGGTATGGTCATTTTTAATTCTTATTCATGTTGTTTGGTTTGACTAATGCTCTCGCTATCTTCATGGATTTGATGAATTGTATTTTCAAGGAATAATTGGATATATATGTGGTAGTGTTTATTTATGACATCATGATTTAATTCCGAAATGAGGAAGATCATATGGGTCACTTAGGGATTATATTGAAAATGTTGAGGGATAATAAACTATTTGCCAAGTTTAGTAAGTGTGCATTTTTACTAAGAGAAGTTACATTTCTTGTCCATGTGGTTCCTGGTGATGGTATTAAAGTTGATCCAAAGAAAATGAAGGCAATGAAGAATTGACATAGACCATTGGCTCCTACAGATATTTGAAGTTTTTTGGGATTAGCCAGATACTATTGGAGGTTTGCTAAAAGGTTTTCCTCTATTTCTTCAACTTTGAGTATGTTGACCCAAAAGAAGGTTAATTTTCAATGGTCAGACGAATGTGACAAGAATTTCCAAATATTGAAGGGCCGCCTTATGTCAGCTCCTATTTTAACATTGCTAGAAGATTCAGATGGGTTTATTGGTTATTTTGATGCCTCACGTGGTTTGGGTTGTGTTTTGATGCAACATGGTAAGGTTATAACATATGCCTCTAGGGAACTCAAAGTGCATGAATAGAACTATCCAACTCATAATCTTGAACTTGCAGCGACTATGTTTGCTTTGAAAATTTGGCGCCATTACCTTTATTGGGTGCATGTCGATATGTTCATCGACCACAAAAGCTTGCAATATGTGTTTAGCTAAAGGAACTTGAACCTTAGGCAAAAGAGATGGCTTGAACTTCTAAAGGACTATAATATGAGCGTGTTGTACCATCTGGGTAAAGAAAATGTTGTAGTTGATGCTCTTAGTCGGTTGTCCATGCATAGTGTTGCTCATATTGAGTAAGGTAAGAAGGAGTTGCCTAAGGATGTTCATAGGTTGTCACGTGTAGGTGTGCATTTAATTGTCCCTAATAATGGAGAAATTTTGTGCATAATGTTTCACAATTGTCTCTTATGGCGGATGTTAAGTCTAAACAAGGCAATGATCTAATTTTTATTGCATTTAAGAAGTCGGTTGCCAAAAAGTCTATTGAGGCTTTCTCCCAAGGGGGAGATGGAGTACTTCATTACCAAGGTCATTTGTGTGTGACTAATGTGAATGGACTAAGGGAATTGATATTGAATAAGACCCATAGTTCACGGTATTTAATCCATCTGGGTCCACTAAGATGTATTGCAATTTGAGTGAAGTGTATTGGTAGAATGGCATAAAGAAGGATATAACGCAGATCGTGGCAAGGTGTCTAAATTGTCAACAAGTTAAAGTTGAGTATAAAAAACTGGGAGGTTTAGCTCAAGACATTTAAATTTCTACTTGGAAGTGGGAAGATGTGAATCTGGACTTTGTAATGGGTTTTCCTCGTACTAGAAGGAAATATTATTCCATTTGGGTTGTTGTGGACAGAATGATGAAGTCAACATATATTCTACCAGTTAACACTTCCTATGGTGCTAAAGTCTATGCTAAGTTGTATATTTGGGAATTAGTAAAGCTTCATGGTGTCCCCATGTCTATTATATCAGATCCAGGTACTCCATTTACTTCATATTTTTGGAAGTCATTTCAAAAAGTTTTTGGTACAAAAATTAAGCTAAATATTGCCTTCAATCCTCAAACTGATGGAAAAGCCGAAAGAACTATCCAAATTTTGGAGGATATATTTAGGGCGTGTGTAATTGATTTTAAAAGAAGTTGGGATGACCATTTACCATTGATTCAGTATGCCTACAATAATAGTTATCACTCTAGCGTATAAATGGCTCCTTTTGAAGCCTTTTATGGAAGAAGATATAGGTCTCCGGTGGGATAGTTTGAAGTAGGTGAGATGGCCTTCATTGGTCTTGATTTTGTAGTGGATGCAATGGAGAAAGTAAGGCTCATAAGAGAAAGATTGAAGACGGCTCAAAGTCGCCAAAAGTCTTATTCAAATATAAGAAGGAGAGACCTTGAATTTAAGGTGGATGATTGGGAATATTTAAAAGTTTTGCCCAAGAAGGGTGTAATGCATTTTTATACGAAGGGAAAATTGAGGCCTAGGTATGTAGGACCCTATAGGATATTGAAGTGTATTATCAAAGTGGCATATGAGTTAGACTTTACATTTGAGTGTGCTATGATTTATTTGGTATTTGATGTGTTGATGTTAAGAAAGTTTGTGGGTGATCTAAACTATATTGTACCATTAGAGAATGTGAACGTTGAAGAGAACTTAACTTATGCGAAGATTCCTATGGAAATCTTAGACCGGCAAGTGAAAATATTAAGAAACAAAGAAGTTGCGTCAATCAAGTTGTTGACGAGAAATCAACAAGTATAAAGTGCTACATGGGAAAAGGAAGCAGACATGATAAAGAGTTATCCGTATCTCTTTCCTTCTAGTCTAGCCTAAGGTACTAAGTTGTTCATGGTCAAATTGCTTTAACTACTACATTTCAGTTCTTCCTATGTCATTCATATAAAATTTATTTTTAAAGTCATGATTTATGTTAAGATTGAAAATCTCATGGTTTATGCTTTTCTATATGTCATTGCATTCATGTTGGGTTGCTAGTCCTTGTTCCATGTCTTTTTCGTACAAAGTTGGGCCAGATATTGTAAGGCTCCAGAAGTTGAAAAGTAAAACAAAGGAGAATTCAGGGAAATTAGAATTGTCCCTAAAACTACGAGTGGGTCTACGACTCATAGGGTCCCTTAAGAGTCGTAGAGGTGAGTTGTGAAAGTGAGACTCATGAAAGAGTGTATGACTGGAAGAATGGGGTCGTCCTAGAAGGCTTAAGAACCTACAACTATTTATTCTCAAGACTTCTCCTACGACTCAACAGGATAAGTCGTAGAGAGGATGAAGAGTCGTAAAGATGAGTAGTAGTGAAACCCCAAAGATAAAAATATGCAAGTTTTCAAACCTACGGGATGACGAGGGTCTACAACCCATAAACCTTTTGATGAGTCATAAGAACAAATCGTAGAGGAATATTAGAGGCTCTGAAATTAGGTTTTTTCTTAGACCAGTAGGAAGATTCTAGATGACGAGTCGTAGAACTTATTACAAAATATAGAACCTAAATTTGTAGGGTCAAATTTCATAATTAAATGAAGGGTATTTTCATATTTTTCCAAAGTTTAATTCAATGAAACTAGACACTTTTATGCCCAAGTTCAAAGCTTATAATTACCCTACTCTTAAAATTCCCCTTCTATTCTAATTCTTTCTTCAAATTTCCCTAAGGTAATACTCTCAAATATCTCTCTCAAGCTCCTCCCACAAGTTCAAGCTACGGTTTCAAGTTCATCAAAATTTCGCTTCAATTTCTGAGTTAAATTCATGAAGGTATGTGAGGACTGATCCATGGGTTCCTTTCACCCATATGGTCCCAAGGTTTTCTTTAAAGTTCTCTTGAAATTCTATTACTTTTAATCCCTAGTTTAAGGAATTGTGTTGGGTTGTTTCAATTGTGTTTTAATTATTATTAATGATCTTTATGAGTATAACTTTACATTAATTGCATGATTTCAAGTTGAACTATGAACGCCCATTCATGAAGCTATTTTCAGTGGTGATTTACATGAATTATTATTATGAAGTTCACTGATTTTAAAATAATTTCATGGGGTTCAATCAAATTGACAATGTATACAAGTTTTACCCTAATTTCAAGTATGAATTATGATCATGGACTACAATTATGTTCATGACATAAATTTTATGCAAGTTAGGATCCTTAATTCGTGACCTAGAAACCTTAATTTGTGACCTAAGAACCTAATGGTATGAAGTATGCAAGTATAATTTGTAATGTGGAAAGGCTATTACTCACATTGCAATTATGACATGAAAATGAGCTACTCTATGGATTTTAACCTTATGAATAAGTTTATGATATATGTTTAGTATGATTACTATGATGTGTATTTCGTGGGATTTAACTTAGTACTGAATGAGTCTTGAGGTGGGGGCTCGACCTATGGGGTCCTTATATAAACTGTCTGGTCTCATAACTATGTTCCACCACTGTTTTGCTAATATGACCTAGGTAGTGGATCCACATATAGCACATGTTCATGACACCAGCCTAGCAAGGTAGAGTCTAACCTCGCAAGTAGATTCCCCTTTCTTCCATTGTATAGGGAGACATTGGGATTCCACATTATAGCTCGCATGTTCTTATTATCGGTTATGGTTCTGTTCTACATATGCATACTCTCTTTATATTCTATCTTTATTTCAACTATGTCTCTTAAATACTTTTATCATTATGGTTTTTTCATGACTTTACTTATCCTCTTTATCATGTACTTTGATTGATCATTGCATCCTATGATTTATATTGCATGGCATGCCCACATACTTAGTACATTCAAATATACTAATGCATAGTTTTTGCCTATATTGTCTCATAATGTAGGGGTTGAGGATCACATTTCTTCCACACGTGGCTAGTTAAGTTCCCATCTAGTGAAGATTGATGATTCCTCATCTATCGAGGGCGAGTTATGAGTTTCTTTATTTTTTAAAAAAATTGTTACATGCTTGTTGAGGGTGAGCTAGGGACATGTCGTAGCTTCCTCTCATCTTGAGTAGTAAAGTCATTGTTAGGAAAATGATGTAGAGTCTATACAGTCAAATTTACATTCTCTTTTATGATCCATGTTTTAGACCCTTTCCTATGTTATTTCCGCTTTACTCTACCTTATGTATGCTTATGATATGTCAAGAGGCTTGGTTGGAGTCATTTGTGGTTTTGATCACTGTGTTATAGCGGCCACCAGCTAGGTCATGACACCTTTACATATACCTTTTGTGTGAGATTGGACCTTTAATCAACATTTAAGACCATGTGAGCAATAATATAAAATTAGATGTACTCCCACACCAAGAAAGGGGAGGCTACTTGCCAAAGTAGAATTTGTAATGGGACCTTTATTTAACATTGAGCTATTTGTGAATAAACTAGCTAGACCATATTGGCAGTTTAAACCTACGCGAGAAACGTAGTTAGGGACTAAAGAGTGCTATTAGAATTTCCTTGGATTACTACTTAGCTATTGGACCAAGGCCACCTTAAAGTCCTCTCAGTACTGACTCATTATCCTAACAAAATTCATGGAAACATAGTCATTAACATCACTAGGAAAGATAATAATAGATATCAGTCCTCATCATAAAATAATCATAAGAGTAGCTCATTCATCATCTTTATCAGGATTGTGTAAGAAAAACCCATCACATCATTTATACTTTGCTTAAAGCTCATTGGAACATTATTGTTTGTCATCATTCATTAATTTTAATGAGCCATTCATAAGCCTTGATAATCATTCATAAAACATTCATTGAAATCCTTTGTATGAAGCTCATGATCATAAATCCTTGAAAACATAATTGAAAATACCATATAGCATGGGTCAATGAAAATCAACTTGAAATCATGCAATGTGATGTGAATTAGGAATAATTTGATCAATAAACATAAGATAAGTCATAAATAAGATGACCTAATGCAATTCCATGGAAACTAGGCTTAGAAGCAGAATTCAAAAAATAGATTTTGAGAAAATCTTGGGACTCCATGGATGAATTTCCACATAACTTGATAACATTGAAGCCCTAAATGCAATAAATTGGAGACTTGACATGGTCCCTATCATGGTCCTTACCATACTTTAGGGGTCTTGGAGGGGTCAAATCCACGAAAGGGACTACAGTCCGTGGTGTTCATCAAGAGTTGTGGTCCCTCCTGTGAACTTGTCCCCATTTTCCTTGAACTTATACAACCTTTCTCCATGGGTTGTGAAGATTAGTACAGCCCGTGATGTGTCTCATGGTCCCTATCAGATGAATTTGTTTTGTGATTTCTATCTACAATTTTGTTTTGTAACTTTCCAACTTCTGGGTCTTACTAAGTATTTTTCCATCGATACGATAAATAAGAAACCACCGGTAGGGTATTTTGGTAGCAATGTGAATGTTTGTCCATTGATAATACTAATGAGAATTTATCGGTGATATAATTATATATATAGAATGAATGAAGATTCATCGGTGATATAAATTCTTGTCCATTGGTAGGACGAATGAAAGTCATTAATAGAATCTATGTTGGTCTATTAGTAGGAATGATACTAATTTACCAGCAGGACATATGCTAATCCATCGATTGGGCATATGTTGATCTATCGGTAGGGTGAGGTTGCTCTATCAGTATGATAATGTTGTTCCATTGGTAGAAGGATGATACTTCATCGATAGTATGATTATCCATTGATAGGATATATGATGCTCTATCGGTAGAATGACTATGCTCCATCAATAGGATGATTATCTATTGGAAGGATATATGCTCCATCGGTAGGATAATGATGTATCCTTAATGGCCTTTGCACATTACCATGTATGGTATCAATGTGAATGGCAAATATCCATTAAATGCAAACATCTCATCGATTTACTATATGACAATGGCTATTTTGGCAAGTTTCACTTCAAATCTTCTAGGATATTTGATGCATCTTACATATTCCCTTCACACATCTATAACACTAAAAAATGCCGATGTCTCTCTTCAACGAGATCAGCATATAATGACCCTCTCGACAAATGAAAATGCAATGACCTGATAATAATCTAACTGTAATAAAGTGGATGGCTCAATGATTGTCCATCTTAATGAGGTAGATGGCTTGATGATTATTTACTATAACAAGGTTGATGTCTAGATGATTGTCCACTGTAACAAGGTAGATGTCTTGATGATTTTCCACTGTAATGAGATGGTGTCACACCCCGAGTCTACACCCTGGATGTAGCCGACACTCAAAAATCATTGTTGGTCCAAAGCAAATCTTTAGCCTGGCTAACTCACTCAGCGGAAGACTCAACTAATGAAAAGAGAGTAAATCCAATGGGAAATATATAAAACATCCTCATTAGTCTCTAATTAAGATTAATGATATAACTCAATGTCATAACTTCAATAATGAAAATCATAGTTTTAGAACCAACTCTGAAATACTTAAAATGACTCTATTTTACTTTGTATATGAAGCCTTTACAAAATACTAAGAAGCTGCTGAAACAAGCCCTCAACTACCTCAAAGAACTAATAATAATAAAAAAAAACTGATAAAGAAAAAGATCCTCAGAATACAAAAAGGTCTTACAAAAAGCTCAGGATGATAGATCCTCAATGGTGCGCAATTTGATGATCTCTAACACCTGTATGATACATGTAATGTACGATATATAAAATAGCTGAAAGGAAACTTACTCAAGATGCTCAACACAAGGAACTCGACTCTGAAAGTAACTCAACTCAATAAAGCATGCGATATAAATAAAAATTAGTACTTTTAAAAGACATGAAATATCAGAACTAAATATATAAAAACTTTACACTTTACTTTTTAGGGAGTTTCTCTAACCGAAAAGCATCACTTATCAGAAAGTAATGATACAATGAAGTAATGTCGCTGCCACAACCATCTAATACCTTGCTAGAGTTAAGTACGCCACATCTTTAGATCTATATAAAAAGTCCTCTTTTGAGACTTTGAGGATTCACCCGACTGAATAGCATGATCATATCCTATGTTGCCTATGTAATTTATCGAGATTGAGTTATCTAAACTCTTACCAAAGTCGGTACTCAATACTACTCTCAAAATATTTATTATGCTCATATAGATAAAGTGAGTGAAGTACTCAGAAATGAGTCTCATCTAGTCTCATTAAACTTTTACATCAATTCACATCAACTTCTCTCATCTCATCTCTTCTCTTAAATATAGGTAACATGTCATCTCAATAGTACATTTGGAACATACATCAACATCACATAATATGACATTTCAAATGTATAAATAGTCCTTCTTGAAAATGGACATCAAAAGACTCCTTCAAAATCAACATCATGGTTAATTAAATAATGATAATAATACTTCTTATAAAATCAATAATGCATAAAATATTTAATGCAAAGCTCAACTAGGGTTAATAATCATTCTTTTAAGAACAATAATGCATAAAATATTTAATGCAATGCTCAACTAGGGATCATGTGAATGCAAAAAAGGATCCATAACCTCAAACATTAACTCATCAAGTATAATATAATATAATATAAAACTAGAACTCAATAAGGAAGCAAGTATATACATCAATTATTCACTTTTATCTGATGTGAAACTCAAACTCATAACTTAAATTGACTATAGAAACAAGTGGGGTACAAGGACAAACATAGTCCATCATTCTGATAGCCTTATATACTTGGAACGAAGATAATCTATGCGAAAATTAATGGCTTGGCTTGAAACCCTTGAACTCTAGCTTTCTTCTTCTCTCCAATGCATGCTCTCAAACTTTTTAAGTGCTAATGAGAGAATATACACATTGAGTACTGATAAGGGACTAATTTTAGTCTCAAAATGGGTTGGGTTAAGTTTGAAAGAGGTGGTAAAAGACAAAACTAACAGTCATTAGATTTGGCTTCGGGCCATCTATGGATGCCTTCCTACAAAATGTAGGAACTCCTACGGGTCGTAGAAGGTCATTCTTAGGCACTATTGCCCAAAATAGGGACTTACTAGAAATTGGTAAATGGGTCTACAACCAAGCTCCTATGGGTCATAGACCTATTCATAGGTCATAAAGATCATCTTGTAGGATGCCAAGCTTCATCTTGGCTTTCTAAAGATGGACCTATGGACCACTCTTACAGGTCATAGAACCATCTACGAGTCTTCCTGCTAACTCGTAGGAGAATTCCTGTACACAAGAATCTCAAGGTCTCTAATTCCCTAATTACGAGCCTTATCTATGGTTCGTAGGAACTTCTATGGGTCGTAGAAGCCACTCGTAGGGTGGGTTGAAAGAACTTTAAATTTTCTTTAAGAGTTGGGGTGACTACGAATGGCCTCCTATGACCTAGACCTACTCATACGAATAGTAGGTGCCACTTATGGGCTCTGGCCAATCTACTCTTCTTTCTTTTTCTCACGTTTTCTCTTGGTTCTCATACTTGGTCTAGGCTAGAATAGTTTGGGGTGTTACAATATCTCCCCCTTAGGATCATTCATCCTTGAGTGATGACCAAGGTTAGAATTTATTCAAGTCACAAATACAATGCAAAAATGTAACATCAAACTCATGAATAATTTACTCAATTACTCAAACTTAATAAGGTACTAATTCAAAGATAGGATTATGAGTATTAACTTTATCATTTGAACTACGAGGAATGAATATATGCGGGGTACTTGGCTTTCATATCCTTTTTATCTTCCCAAGTAGCCTACTTAATGAATTGTATTTTCCATAAAACTTTGACTGAAGTGACCTCATTGGTCCTCCATTTATGAACCTTACGATCAAGTATTTAGACAGGAACCTCCTCATTGGAAAAACTATCTTTCACTTCAATGTTTTAATAATGAATGAAGTATATCCCAAGTATTTCTTAAGCATGGAGATATAGAACGCTGGATGAACAACATCTAACTCTTGTGGAAGCTCCAACTCATAGGTGACATTACCAACTCTCTTAATAATCTAGTAAGGAATAATGAAGGCAGAATCAAATTCCTTTTCTTCCCAAATCTCATAACACCTTCCGTGGGAAAAAATTAAAATAAACTCAATCATTTACCTCAAACTCTATGTCACTTATCCTTACATCAATGTAGGATTTCTAACAACTTTGAGCAGTCTTTAGGATTTCTTGAATGATTACCTTCTCCATATCTTGATGGACTAAGTCTAGCCCTATCAACTTAGATTCACCAACTTTGAGCCACCCAATTGGTGATCTACATTTCCTCCCATAAAGAGCCTCATATGGAGCTATTTGAATACTTGAATGAAGGTTATTATTATATGCAATCTCAATAAGCAACAAGTGGTCATCCCAATTACCTTTGAAGTCGATAAAACATACCCTCAACATATCCTAAAGGGTCTAAATTTTATGCTCTATTTTACCATTTGTCAGCCGATGGAAAGCGGTACTAAGTTTTTTTTTGAACCTAAACCTTTTTAAACTTACTTCCAAAATCGAGCTGTGAATTGAGTACCTCTATCTGATATGATGGACATGGGAACTCAATTCTATATGAGTATCTTTTGAATTTCAACCTTGTATAATCCTAGGATGAATCGATAGTTTCAATGGGAAAGAAGTGAGTTGTTTTGGTACCTATTCACAATAACCCAAATCGAGTCATGTTGTTTGTTACATTGCGGTAAGACTGTTATGAAATCCATATTAATCATCTCTCACTTTCATTATAGCAACCCCATATTCTGAGCTACACAACAAGGCCTTCGATGCTTAATATTGACTTGCTGGAAATTCAGGCACTTGGAAACAAACTCTATGATATGTCTCTTTATAACATTCCACCAATAGACCTCTCAAATTATGGTACATCTTTGTAGAACCTGGATAAATGGATTATTATGAGCTATGGGCTTCAGCTATAATTTTATATCGAAGACCATCAATACTCAGAACACATAATCTACCTTCATACCTCAACACTCTATCTTCCCCTTTGGCAAACATCATCACTTTCTACTTATGGATATCTTCTTTCAATTGAAGTAGAATAGGATCTTGATCTTTCTTTTCCTTTACCTCAACAACTAATGAATAATCTCACCCATTTTGAACAAGAACACCTCCCCATCAGAATCCACAAGATATAATCATAAACATGCAAGGCCTATTTACTTCTCTAGCCAACTCTTTCTTATCTTATTCAACATGAGCGGTGCTCCCCATGGACAACTTGCTAAGAACATCTACAATAACATTAGCCTTGCTTGGATGGGAGAGAATACTCATGTCATAGTCCTTAAGTAACTCAAGCTATCTCCTCTGCCTCAAGTTCAAATTATTTTGACTAAATACATATTGCAGGGTCTTGAGATCTATGAAGACATATACATTCACGCCACAACGATAATGATGCCAGAACTTGAGAACAAATACTATCGCTGCCAACTCTAGATTATGAGTTGGATAATTCCTCTTATAGACGTTAAGCTGTTTGGAAGAACAAGCTATGACTTTGCCTTTTTTCATTAGAACACAACCCTATCTAACTCTGGATGTATCATAATAGATTATAAAACTGTTTGTGCCCTCGGGTAGGGAAAAAATCGAACCAGTAGTCAATATAGTTTTGTTACTCCCCACATCTTTGAACTCGGAAGGTTCCCTAAGTTACTTAGAAGCTAGTAGGTGAGACACTTAAGTTACGACCCTATTGAACAACTCTAAGAAGGGAGAATGTGACACCCCAAGGTAGGAAAGATTGGAAATAGGGTCAAGAGAAGTTAAAAGGAGTTGGAGGCCAAGTAACGAGTCATAGGACTCGTCTTATCTACGTAAGCTACTAATTTAGATGTCTTACATACGTGAGTTACTTGATTACATACCAAGCTTACGTAGCAAGGATTTTATAGGCTCTTAAAGTGAGACGAGATTACGAACGAAATTACGAACCCACGAGGAGGAAAAAAAATTGCGCGGGGCAGGCAATGGGAGGGTGACATGTGGCAGCACCTAAGCAAGCAGGTGACCCACCTGCTTGGGGGAGTTGGGCCCCACTGCCACGTGGCAGCCCCTCCTTCAACATGTAGATGCGGTGGCCCAATAGGGGCTGGACATGTGTCACCTCTTGGAGATGACACGTGTCACACCCTAGGGCCACATATATGTATGGATATGTATCCTAAACTTCAACTTTCATTCCCAATTTCCAGCCAAAGCAACGTGAGCAGCCCTAAAAGTGGAGAGAAAATTGTGAATTATAAACCCCCAATAATTCACTCAACTTGTGTAATGTTGTCGTAATATGTATACGTATGGGATGCTTGTTGTATTTTTTGTTAGATGAAGGTGATAAGGACATGGTTGGGAATTCGGATAGGGCACATTATAGGGGAGGTGTTGTCTGATTTCCGTTAACGTCTTAGCTAGTTAAGGAACTAGTCAAGAAGGCAAGCGAGGGGATGAGTGTTATGATTACCAGTGGGTAGCCTAAATTGCTGAAAAATCTAAGGTTGTTAACACTCGCCTTATCTTTGTGTTAAATAAGTTTCGAGGATGATGACGTAAACACGACTAAGGTAAGTCCATAAGAGGTATGTAAAGCTTTCTCTTGACATGTTTTGGCATAGGTAAGTAAAGCTCATTCTCTTTCTTCTGTTGGCATGTCCTAGTTGTAAGCTGAATGTGATATGAGCTTCGGGGTAATTCCATTCTTAAGTATCTCTTGCTTACTACTGGATGTTGAACTCTATGGTAGTTAAACTATTTCCTTGGAAACTCTTATATGCTAAAGAGGTATGAAGGTACAAACTCCTAGTCATGAAACCATTCAAAGACAAATACTCTAGAATTCTTAAGTGAACAGTCTTACTTTGATATTTGTCTAGGAACCTCGAGATGTAATTAATGTAGCCCCTAATGGCACTTAGAGGGCAGCTAGAATGACTATACTATTACTCAAATTCTTAGACAATAACTTAGTCCTCTTATATAGTTGAGTCTCGGCTAATAATTTAAACTATGTTTGGTTTCTCACTACTCTACTCGTGTATACTGTAACACTTGTTCTCTGAGTCCTGGGCCGATTATCAGATTCGTGCAATCCACTGCATTGTCCACCGAGCCCTTCACTAGAGGGTCGGGTACGTATATATATATATGATGATGATGTGTTATAATAAGGTGGTGATGACACGGAGCCTGATAATGATACTACATATATGATTCACCGGACCCCTAATAAGGCCGACTATATTGAAAATCTGAGCATGCATGTCTTTATAATTTACAGAATGCAGGTACATGTTTCTGACTTGATAAATTATTCTCCTGTCCCTCTGCTTTGGATATACAGCCAGTTATATTATATTATACTTTACATACTCAATACATATATCGTACTGACCCCCCTTTCTTTGGGGGGCTACGTTTCATGCCCACAGGTACAGGTACACAAGTTGAGGATCTGCCAGCGTATGAGTCCCACTCAGCGGTCTAAGAGTACTCTATTGTGCTGGAGCCAAATTTTTGGTACTAAGTTCTGATGTATATATTAGTTCATTCACGGGTACGGCGGGGGCCCTGTCCCGCCTGATGTTACTGTTCTTCTGACTCTTAGAGGTCTATGGATACAAATATGGGTTGTATGTGTGTAGAGCGTATGTGTATATAAGTTGTATATACATTGTATATGGACTATATCTAAGCTGTATATGAGCTGTATATAAGTTGTGTATGGGCTGTATATGAGCTGTGCTTGAGTAGTACATAGGCTGTATATACAGGTATGTACGACTGTGTTGATATGACTTATGATTTAGGGCGTTCCCTGTGTTGTGGCGGCCTTGTCGACACGCATATATATATGACACGAGACGACCCCATGTGTTACAATAGTCTTGTCGGCTTATATGTTTTCTTATCTGTTGATGTATTATGAGTATAACCAGGGGACAGACCATGTATAGTTGGCCAGGGTAGACTGGGTTGTCCAGTTTAGGCACCCATCACGGCCTATGGAGTTGGGTCGTGATAGAAGTGGTATCAGAGCAGTCCTTTCTCGTAGTATCCACAGACCGTGTCTAGTAGAGGCTTGTTTATCGGTGTGTTGTGCACCACACCTATAAATAGGCGGCTATAGGATATTTAGGATATTGTCTTCTTCTTATCTTAGATCGTGCGATAGAGCTATACTTTTAGGATGACCCTCCACTAACCGATCTATATGTTTACAGTAATGCCTTGAAGGAAAGCGACCATGGCCCAAAGGGGCAAGTCAGCAATGGGGGAAACTAGTCAAACCCCAATAATTACCAGGGCCCGTGCCTAGTCTATGCCAAGGATTATACTCCAATCGGCGAGCTCTACTATGCCGCCACCTCCAGAGGGGCTTGGAGAAGCAGCTGCAGATCCTAAACCTCTAGTACAGGAGCCTTCTGCCTCGCAGCAAAGGGCAGAGGATAGAGCAATGAGGGATGCAGTGTAGTTGTTGACTAGACTGGTGGCAGGACAGGCTCGGAGGCATGGCCCAGATGATACTAATAAACAAGACAGTTTAAGGGTTTGTGACTTCCTAGCTTGTAACCCCCCCCCCCCCCAGAATTTCATGGATCAAGAACTGTAGAGGATCCACATGAATTTATTTGACAAATGCAGCATACACTACGAATCATTAGGGCTTTGGAGACTGAGTTAGTTGAATAGGCCTCCTATTGGCTACGTGATGTAGCTGCTAACTGGCACGAGTCTTGGGAGTTATCAAGGGGCGAGGGTGCTCCTCCAACTGAATGGGATGAGTTTGTAGAAACTTTTCTTAGCCACTTCCTGCCTCTAGAAATGAGATGATCCAGGGTGGATAGATTCTTGCAGTTAAAGCAGAACGGCAGGTGTGTTTGAGACTATAGCCTCGAGTTTGACTCATTGACAAGACATGCCCCCACAATTGTAGCTGATATGGCAGATAGGGTGCATTGATACGTTATGGGCCTGGACCTTTATTTGGTTGATAGTTGTATGGCCATCTCTTCTCAGCCAGGCATGGATATTATCTGGGTACAAGCATATGCCCAAGGGGTAGAAGAGCGACATAGAAGGTGTCAACCTCCAGAGGGTTTGATAGAAGTCAGCCTAAGAGGGCTAACTCAGTTGGTTATCTAGGGGAATTTCGCAGCGGGCGATTCCAACAGTTTGGTAGATATTCCTCCTAGCCAGCTCGAAGTGTACCTCCACAATTTCCAGGTGGGCGAGTTGAAAGCGTTAGATATTCAGGGGCCGAAAAAGGTTCTAGAGTTTCAGGTATACAGGTGAACCAGAGTTCTCGACAGTCAAGGCCACCGATACCCTAGTATCCCCGTTGTAATAAGCCTTATTTTGGGGAATATCGTTGGACTATAGGTGCTTGCTTTTCTTGTGGCCGTCAAGGCCATATTGCAAGGGAATGTCCATATAAAAGTACTCCAGGTGGTATGGCTCAGCCTACTGGGTCAGTTGCGGGTTCATCTTCTTCTGTGGCTATGCGCCCGATGGGGTGGGGAATGCAGATACTAGTAGGCCGTGGTAGAGGTCGTGGTGGAGTTTCCAGTTCTGCCGATCCTTCTAATTGTATATATGCTTTAGCCAGTAGATAAGACTAGGAAGCGTCACCGAATGTGGTCATAGGTACATTATCAATCTTTTCTCAGGACGTATATGTGTTGATGGATCCAGGTTCTACTTTATCATATATATCTTATTTTGTTGCTAGTAGAATCGGAATTAAGCCGGAGTCAATAGAATCATTTGAGGTTGCTACGCCAGTAGGGGACTCTATTGTGGTGAAGCAGGTATATAGACATTGCCCAGTAAATGTGTATAGTCATCGTACCTTGGCCGACTTGATGGAGTTAGATATGGTGGAATTTGATGTTATTATGGGTATGGATTGGCTAGCTTCTTGTCATGCAAACGTAGACTGTAAAAATAAAATAGTTCGATTTCAATTCTCAGACGGACCAATTGTTGAGTGGTTAGAAAACACAGCGTCACCAAAGGGTAGGTTTATTTCATACCTTAAGGCAAGAAAAATGATTAACAAGGGGTACATTTGTCATTTAGTATGCGTACACGATCTGGAAGCTGAAGTGCAAACTCTTCAGTTGGTGCCCGTGGTTAATGAATATCCAGATGTGTTTCCAGATGAAATTTCAGGCCTCTCTCCAGAACAGGAAATAAAGTTCACTATAGACGTACCCCCAGATACTCAGCCTATTTTTATCCCCTCATATAGAATGGCACCCGCAGAATTAAAAGAGCTAAAGGAGCAGTTGAGGGACCTACTGGAGAAAGGGTTTATTAGGCCCAGTACATCACCATGGGGACCTCCAGTACTGTTTGTGAAAAAGAAAGATGGATCGCTGCGAATGTGTATTGACTATAGGCAGCTGAATAAGGTAACAATTAAGAAACGATATACCCTCCCCAGGATTGATGATTTGTTTGACCTGTTGCAGGGTGCCCAATGCTTTTCGAAGATAGACCTGCGGTCAGGCTATCATCAGGTGCGGGTAAGGGAGGTTGATAAATCAAAGACCGCATTCAGGACCCGGTATGAAAATTATGAGTTTAAGCTAATGTCTTTTGGGCTGATAAATGCTCCAGCAGTACTTATGAACCTAATGAATCGAGTTTTCAAACCATTTCTGGATTTTTTCGTGATCGTATTTGTTGATGATATTCTGGTCTATTCACGATCAGAGAAGGAATATGCAGATCATTTATGGGTGGTACTGGGAGTACTTCAACACCAACAATTGCACGCTAAGTTCTCTAAATGCGAATTTTGGTTAACTTCAGTGGCTTTTCTAGGACATATTATTAGGACTGATGGCATTCGCGTAGATACGCAGAAAATTGAGGCCATAAAGGCTTGTCCAAAACCTACAACCCCTACAAAAGTGTGAAGCTTCTTGGGGTTAGCAGGGTATTATAGAAGGTTCATGGAAGGGTTTGGTTCCATCTCAGCGCCTTTAAGAAGGCTGACTCAAAACTCGGCTAGATTTCAATGGACTGATGCTTGTGAACGAAGCTTCCAGCTGTTAAAGGAAAAGTTGACTATAGCTCCTGTTCTAACTCTCCCTGATGGACCAAATGGTTATGTTATTTATTGTGACGCCTCTGGTATTGGACTAGGGTGCGTTCTGATGTAGAACGGCAGAGTTGTAGCTTATGCCTCCCGACAACTTAGGAAGCACAAAAAGAATTATCCAACCCATGATTTGGAATTAGCAGAGGTGATCCATGCTTTAAAAATATGGAGACACTACCTGTATGGTGTACATGTTGACATTTATACGGACCACAAAATCCTTCAGTATATATTTAAGCAAAAAGGAGCTAAACCTACGACAGAGAAGGTGGCTGGAACTACTGAAGGACTATGATGTCGACATTTTATACCACCTAGGGAAGGCAAATGTGGTGGCGGATGCGCTTAGCCGTAAGTCAATGGGTAGCTTGGCAGAGGTACAACCGGAATGGAAGGAGATGATCCGTGAAGTTTGCCAGCTTGCCAGCCTTAGAGTCCGCTTAGTTGATTTGGGTGATGACGGGGTTTCTATTTGAGGAATTGCTGAATCCTCTATCATGGAGGAAGTAAAACGATGTCAATACCAGGACCCTATTCTAGCACAGTATAGAGATGGAACTCTCCAAAAGAAAAAGACTCCATTTTAACTCACGGCCGGTGGGATACTACGATATCGAGGCAGAGTCTGTGTACCGGAAGTTGCAGGTTTGCGGTAGCAAGTAATGGGAGAGGCACATTATGCCCGTTATTCCATTCATCCGGGGTCAACCAAGATGTATCACGACCTCAAATGTTTATATTGGTGGGACGGTATGAAAAGGGATGTAGCAGAGTTCGTAGCCCAATGCCCGAATTGCCAGCAAGTTAAAATTAAACATTAAAAACCGGGTGGGCTACTACAGGAGATGGAGATTCCAACCTAGAAATGGGAAGCGATTAACATGGATTTCATTACTGGCTTACCTCGTACTCCCCGGAAGCAGGATTCTATATGGGTTATTGTTGATAGGCTGACAAAATCAGCCCACTTCCTCCCAGTCAAGACCACATACTCTGCCGAGGCTTATGCGAAGTTGTACATTAAGGAAATAGTATGACTTTATGGAGTTCCCACATCTATTGTTTCGGACAGGGGAGCCCAGTTTATAGCTTATTTTTGGCGATCATTCCAGGAAGGCTTAGGAACGCAAGTAAGCCTTAGCACAGCATTTCATCCCCAGACTGATGGACAAGCCGAGCGCACTATTCAGACGCTAGAGGATAAGTTACGAGCCTGCATAATTGACTTTAAAGGCAGCTGGGATGATCATATACCACTTATTGAGTTTGCCTACAATAACAGTTATCACTTCAGCATTCAGATGGCGTCGTATGAGGCTTTATATGGCAGAAAGTGCAGGTCACCTATCGGTTGGTTCGATGTTGGCGAAACGCAACTAATGGGTCCAGATATAGTTCAAAAAGCAGTGGAAAAAGTAAAGCTTATTCAGGAGAGATTATTAACTGCCCAAAATCGATAGAAGTCATACGCAGACAGCCGACATCGACCGTTGGAGTTTCAAGTAGGCGAATGGGTATTTTTGAAAGTATCTCCCATGAAAGGAGTAATGAGGTTCGGCAAGAAAAGGAAGTTGAGTCCGATATATATCGGTCCTTACTTAATCCTTCGCCGAATAGGCAAGGTTGCCTACGAATTGGACTTGCCAGCAGACCTAGAAGTAGTACATCCAGTTTTCCATGTATCTATGCTTCGCAGATATGTAGATGACCCATGCTGAGTGCATTCCATGAATGACATCCAGGTCACTAAAGAACTAGCCTACAAAGAACAGCCAGTCGCCATCTTGGATCGGCAGATTAGGAGGTTGCGAACTAAGGACGTAGCCTCAGGTAAGGTGTTGTGGCGGAATAGAAATTGAGAGGAAATGACCAGGGAGTCCGAAGAGGACATGAAGCACAGGTATTTGTACCTGTTCCCGATATCTATAGGTAACTCCAACTCTTGAGCACTCGTATATTAATAATATAGATGGAAATGTATGTGATAGCATAAAGGAAAGGAACCCCTCTATAACTTATATAAGGTCTTAAAGGAAGTTGCATTTAACATTCGAGGACGAATGTTCTAAAGGGGGGAAGGATGTTACACCCCACATATTTGAACTCGGAAGGTTCCTTAAGTTACTTAGAAGCTAGTAGGTGAGCCACTTAAGTTACGACCCTATTGAACAACACTAAGAAGGGAGAATGTGACACCCCAAGGTAGGAATGATTGGAAATAGGGTCAAGAGAAGTTGAAAAGAGTTGGAGGCCAAGTAACGAGTCGTAGGAATCGTCTTATCTACGTAAGCTACTAATTTAGAAGTCTTACATATGTGAGTTACTTGATTACATACCAAGCTTACGTAGCAAGGGTTTCATAGGCTCTTAAAGTGAGACGAGATTACGAACCCACGAGGAGGAAAAAACAAATTGCGCGGGGCAGCCAATGGGAGGGTGACACATGGCAGCACCTAAGAAAGCAGGTGACCCACCTGCTTGGGGTCAAGTAGGTGACCCACCTGCTTGGGGGAGGTGGGCCCCACTGCCACGTGGCAGCCCTTCCTTCAACATGTAGATGCGGTGGCCCAATAGGGGCTGGACATGAGTCACCTCTTGGGGATGACATGTGTCACACCCTAGGGACACATATATGTATGGATATGTATCCTAAACTTCAGCTTTCATTCACAATTTCCAGCAAAAGAACCGTGAGCATCCCTAAAAGTGGAGAGAAAATTGTGACGACTTTGGGAGAAAAAAATAGGTAAGTCCCATTTTTGTTCCGTAAATTAATTATATAGAGTATACCACGATTATATGGAAGTATTATTAGAGTAAAATTAGAGTTTGGTGCAGCCAAAAAATGGACAGCAAGCTGCCACGGCGATTCAGCATGCTAAAATAAATTTTGAGACGCGATTTCGGCGAGTTCTAGCAAATTTCGGGAAAGGTAAAGTCTTCCCCTCTAATTTGAAGTTTATGATGTTACATTAGGGTGTATTAAACACCTTAGGGGCTGCTTGAAGTTGGGGAAAAGGTTTGAAAAGTTCGGCGTTCGAAATAAACGAATTTGGAACCGCAATAGTTAAATTGTTGTCGAAATAAGGTGTTGTGCGCGTGGGGGCTGCTGCTGGTTGTGTTGTGGCGTGTTGAATGGTCTAAATGTGCTATAAATGAGGTGGGGGATCTTCTAGTTGCATCCACACGACCCTCCACTTTGCAGTTAAAGAATTTGCGAAAGAAAGATTAAAAACTCTACTTTGGTATCTTAGTTTCGAGTGAATTGTTGGGGGTTTATATTGTGTAATGTTGTCGTAATATGTATATGTATGGGCTGATGGTTGTATTGTTGGTTGTCTTCAGGTTCTAAGGACATGGTTGGGAATTCGGATTGGGCACATTATAGGGGAGGTGCTGTCTGATTTCCGTTAACGTCTTAGCTAGTTAAGGAACTAGTCGAGAAGGCAAGTGAGGGGATGAGTGCTATGAATACCAGTGGGTAGCCTATATTGCTGAAAAATCTAAGGTTGTTAACACTCGCCTTATCTTTGTGTTAAATTGGTTTCGAGGACGATGACGTAAACACGACTAAGGGAAGTCCATAAAAGGTATGTAAAGCTTTCTCTTGACATGTTTTGGCATAGGTAGGTAAACCTCATTCTCTTTCTTCTGTTGGCATGTCCTTGTTGTAAGCTGAATGTGATACGAGCTCCGGGGTAATTTCATTCTTAAGTATCTCTTTCTTACTACTGGATGTTGAACTCTATGGTAGTTAAACTATTTCCCTAGAAACTCGTATATGTTAAAGAGGTATGAAGGTACAAACTCCTAGTTATGAAACTATTCGAAGACAAATACTCTGGAATTCTTAAGTGAATAGTCTTACTTTGATATTTGTCTAGGAACCTCGAGATGTAATTAATGTAGCCCCTAATTGCACTTAGAGGGCAGCTAGAATAACTATTCTGTTACTCGAATTCTTAGACAATAATTTAGTCCTCTTATATAGTTGAGTCTCGGCTAATGATTTAAACTGTGTTTGATTTCTCACTACTCTACTCATGTATGCTATAACACTTCTTCTCTGAGTCTCGAGTCGGTTATCAGATTCGTGCAATCCACTGCATTATCCACCGAGCCCTTCACTAGAGGGCCGGGTACGTATGTATATATATGATGATGATGTGTTGTAATAAGGTCGTGATGACACGGGGCCTGATACTGATACTACATATATGATTCACCAGACCCCTCATGGGGCCGGCTATATTTAAAATCTGAGCATGCATGTCTTTATAATTTACAGAATGCAGGTACATGTTTCTGACTTGATAAATTATTCTCATGTCCCTCTGCTTTGGATATACTGCCGGTTATATTATGTTATACATTACATACTCAATACATATGTCGTACTGACCCCTCTTTTTTGGGAGGCTGCGTTTCATGCCCACAGGTACAAGTACACAGGTTGAGGTTTCACAAGCGTAGGAGTCCCACTCAGCGGTCCAAGAGCGCTCCATTGTGCTGGAGCCAAATTTTGGGTACTAAGTTCTGATGTATATATTAGTTCATTCACGGGTACTGCGGGGGCCCTATCCCGCCTTATGTTACTGTTCTTCTGACTCTTAGAGGTCTGTGGATACAGATGTGGGTTGTATGTGTGTAGAGCGTATGTGTATATAAATTGTATATATGTTGTATATGGACTATATCTAAGCTGTATATGAGCTGTATATAAGTTGTATAGGGCTATATATGAGTTGTGCCTGAGTAGTACATGGGCTGTATATACAGGTATGTACGGCTGTGCATATATGACTTATGATTTAAGGCATTCCCTATGTTGTGGCGGCCTTGTCGGCCCGCATATATATGTGTCACGGGACGACCCCATGTGTTATAATAGCCTTGTCGGCTTATATGTTTTCTTATTTGTTGATGTATTATGAGTATAACCAGGGGACAGACCATGTATAGTTGGCTAGGGTAGATAGGGTTGTCCAGTTTAGGCACCCGTCACAGCCTATGGGGTTGGGTCGTGACATGTTTTCAACTATTGGAAAATTCTCTAACAATCATCAAACAATTGGAACTTGTTCTTCTTGTGAGTTAACTTAGTCAATGGTGCAGATATAAAAGAGAATCCTTCAACAAATCTCCTATAATAACCATCCAAACCTAGAATACTTCTTATATTAGTCGGGGATATGGTCCCGGTCCAATTCTTATCTATTTCAATTTTCTGCGAATTCGCTCTAATACCATCAGTAAAAATTATATGGCCTAGGAATTCCATAGATGCAAGACAGAACTCACACTTAAAAAATTTAGAATATAACTTCTTTTCCTTGAGAGATTGGAGAACAGTTCTGATATAGTTGGCATGATCTTCCTTATTCATCGAATATATAAGAATATCATCGATAAACATGTTAAGAAATATGTGTAATACTGCTTGAACACTCTATTCAAGAGGTCCATAAATGTTTCAGGAGCATTAGTCAAACCAAAGGACATGACTAAAAACTCATAGTGACCATATTTGGTTTTGAAGGCGATCTTCAAGATGTCACTTTCCCTTGCTTTCAAGTGACGATAGCATGATTTGAGGTCTATCTTAGAGAAACACGTAGCACTATGAAGTTGGTACAAAAGATCATCGATTCTTGGAAGAGGGTACTTATTCTTTATAGTGACCTTGTTCTATTGACGGTAATCATTGTACATTCTCAAGGAACCATCTTTTTACACACAAATATGACAAGAGGTCTCCAAGGTGAGACTCTTAGCTTAATGAAGCCCTTTTTTAAAAGGTCTTTCAACTACTCTTTAAACTCTTTTAACTCCACTGAAGAAATTATATATGGTGGAATAGAGATAAACTGAGTATTGGAAAGAACATCTATTCTGAAATCTAGCTATCTATCTAGAGGGACTCTAGGAAATTTCTCTAGAAAGACTTCAGAAAACTCATTTATGACTGTAACTGATTGAAAGGATGATGTCTCCACACTGTCATCTCCAACTAGAAAAATGTGGTAGTTACACTATTTGGAGACTAACTTTCTGGCGTTCAGGTATGAAATGAATACACCTTAGGAAGAGTTGGACTATATTTCCACTCTATGATTGTCTCATTCAAAAATTGGAACTTGACTACTCGGGTTCTACAATCAACTCAAGCATAACAAGCATAAATCTAGTTTATGCCAAAAATGAAATCAAAGTCAATTATGTCTAACTCAACTAAGTCTGTAGAAGTATCTTTATTGTCATGACCCAACCCTATAGGCCGTGATGGGTGCCCAAACTGGACACTCGCATATACCCTTGCTAACTATAAGTAAACCTGTCCCCTATTTGAATCATAATGTATCAACAGGCATGATAACATATAAGATGATGAGGCCATCGCAACATATAGGGACAACTGTACACACATACATATACAACCCACATACATAACCACCAATCTCTAAGAGCAAGAACAGTAACATAAGGTAGGATAGGGCCTCCGTCGTACTCCTAAACAAATAAATGTATACATAGGAGGACCGATACCAACAAGTTAGGCTCCATAACAGTGGAGCACTCCCACATAGCTGAGTGGAAATCCTAAGCTGAAGGATCTCCAAAATACGTACCTGTACCTGTGGGTATGAAATGCAGTCCCCCAAAGAAAGGGGGTTAGTACGATACATGTACTGAGTATATAAAGAATAAACCATCATAACTGAGACAATATCTGAAATAATGATACAGAAAAACAAGTATAACAGTTAACAATTAGTATGCCTGCACCTTACGAAATAAGGGCATGTACATCCTCCTCATATACCGTACTCAGTCCACTGTGGGGCTTGATGTTATCACATCATCATATACGACATCATGCCATTATATACATCATCATCTCATATATTATAAATATATCATTATGTTTTCACATACATGCCTATCTATCATATCCGGCCCTTTAGTGAGGGACTCAGTGAAAGAGCAGTGTACATATCATACCTCACCTGGCCCATTATGGGACTCAGTGCCATTATCACATAGTAAAATATACTGAGAAACATTTTGACCGATCCATAATTTAAAACAATGATGAGGAAAGTACGACCCGATCCATATTTTCATCATATCATCATTTATATATATTCGGCCTGGGACTCAATGAATAACATCATCATATACGGCGTCATCATATGCTTCACTTCATCATATATGGCATTTAATCATTGTATACTTCATATATATATATATATATTCGGCCAGGGACTCGGTGAAGGAGTAGTAAAGTTGTGCATGATAACATTCCAGACACCTCCATAGGACTCGGAGGAAGATGGGCTATAGCGTGCACGAGTAGAGTAGTGAAAAACTATATGCAACTTAAATCATCATCCAAGATCAATAAAACAGTCAAGTTAACCATCACTTGAAGACCAAAATAGTAATCCTCTTGACTAGCTTCTAAACATCGTTAGGGATCATGTCAACTGGAGTCTTAGGAATCATAGACGTGTATTGGGACAAAGCTAAACAACTTATGGAATTAGAGACGTTTGTCATCTTAGAGACCTTAGGAATAGGAGCTTATGCATTCAATTACTCTTTATCAAATAGGAGACTCGAGGGTAGTAGTTCAACTACTTTGAGAACTTCAACATTCAGAAGTGAATAATGGTCATGAGTTATACTCAGAGCTCATAAATGGAATTATCCTCAAAGCGTATTTCACATTTCGTAATATTTAAAGGTGAGTAAGGATCATGCATCATGTTCAGGACTAGTGAATGGAATTACCCCAACATTCATATTATTTATCACTTATATCTAAGATATGCCAAAAGAAAGAAGGTATAGCTTTACATACCTATGCCAAAAACATGCCAAAAGAAAGATAGCTTCACATACCTCATATGGATTATCCTTAACCACGTTTGCCTCATCGTATTTTGAACCTATTTAACATAAAAGCAATACTAAGGTCAATAACCCTCCACTTTCCAATTTCCAACTCTATAACCAAGTATCCATAGGAATTATTTCCTTATCCAATTCCCTCGACTAGTTTATTACTAGTTCCGAAGTTACTGGAAATCGGGCAGCATCTCCCTTATAAATTGTCCTATCCAACTGCTAATCTTAGCAGCCATATTAACAATAACAACCAGTAGCTATATATACAATCAAATCACTTCAACATTACTCAATAAAACTCCAAACAACTAGCTCAAAACTATGATACCAAAATAGAGGTTTTTAACCTTTATTTCGTAAAACCTTTAATAATATGAAATAGAGGGTCATGTAGATGCAACCCACAGTACCCACACCCCTTTTAGAACACTTTACATTCCTGCAACATGCAACCCAACCAGATGCAACTGCAGCACAACAAACACAACACACTACTCGACTTTGATTTGACTATAACAACTTCAATTTAGTTTGTTTCTAAGGTCAAGCATCCTTATACAAGTTTTCTACTTCAATACTCATTTAAGATATTTCATATACTGCATAATAAACATCATAAACTCTAATTTTTAAAGGGAAACCTTACCTTGCCCAAAACTTGCCAAAACTTGCCAAAACTCGCCTCGGAAGTTCTTTTAGTGCGGCTAAAACTTCATGGTTGTTTGTTAACCTTTTGGTGCTTCTCCAAACCTTAAATTTGCATTAATAACACCTTCATACCATCATGGTATACCTTAGATAACTAAATCACAGAACAAAATTGGAGAACTTACCTCTCTTTCCTCTCTAAATCCGTAGCCTCTCTCTCTAGCTTAGGGTTTCTCTTCTCTTTTTTTTCTCTATAGTTTTCTTGAACTTAGGAGATAAGAATGACTTTTCTTGATAAGGATGATCATAAAACATATAATATAGGCCACCTTAGGAGGTGAAACATGTCAACCCCTAAGTGGTGACATGTGTCAAGCCCTCATTAGGCCAACACGCCACCTCCTCCAACCACGTGCTGCAAAATGGCATTTAAGGGGGGGGTCCACCCCTAGCTCTAGATGCTTCCATGTGGCACTTCTAGCTGCTTCCACATGGCACCTTCTTTTCCTCTTTGTGGGTTCGTAATCTCGTCTTATTTTACTAATGTATGTAATTCTTGCTATGTAAGCTTGGTATGTACTCAAGTAACTTAAGTATGTAAGAATTCCAAGTTTGTAGCTTATGTAAGTAAGTCGAGTCCTCGACTCCTTACTTGGCCTCCAAATCTTTCTGGATTCTTATAATCATATTTCCAATCTTCCTTACTATGGGATGTCACATTCTCCCGTCCTTAGAGTTGTTTGGTAGCGTTATAGATTATCCAGCTCGCATGGTAACTTCTAAGAGGCGTACAAACCTTCCACAAAACTTAAGAACCTTTCAAGAAACTTAAGAAGCTTAAGAAGCATTCCAAGGTACAAAAGTATGGGTTATAACATTTATGATGAATGAACACTACACAATCATGGTATACCCTCTTAGCTAGAATAAAATTACCCACATGAGAAGAAACACTAAATGATTCTAAGAGTCGTTCAGGAAGAATTCCAAACTTAATAGCTACATAAGGAGTCAGAAAAGATAAAGTAGCACCTGGGTCAAGTAATGCATAAACCTCATGAGAATAGACTCAAAGCATATTAGTAATAACATCTAGAGAGTTCTCTTGGTCATGCTAATTATCTATAGCATATAGATGATTTTAAACTCTACTTACTCTTGAATTAGCCCCTCCTTAATTGCCTCTATTCGGCCGTACAGGCAATGAAGATTGGGCCTTGTTTCCCCCACTACCATGTCTCCCCATCCTACATTCTCCATAGAAGTGACCCTTATGACCATACTTGTAACAACCATCAGTGCCTACATGACACTTTCCCAAATGGAGCTTACCACAAGGAGGCATCCACAGAGTACCTTGGGCCACAATCCCTTGGGACTAAGAACCATATGCTTTAAAATTATGCGACCTCTAATCACTCCTTATGTTGGGAGCAGGTCTCACTGAATATGGAGTACAACTAGAAGACCTCTTCTGAAAGAAGAAGCAATTTCCATTTCCACTTTTCTGATGGTTGCCCTCATTACTTACGTACTTAGCTTTGTTACTCTGGTGTTCCTCTATATCCTTGTTCTTATTGTCCTCAACCTATTGGGTGTACACCATATGTCTAGAGGTGTCCATATTTGAGATCAACAAAGCTTCCTGACACTCCTTATTCATATATATCTGCTTATGTATCAAACAAACGTCCTCATCTTATCTTTCACATCATGAATTATTTCTGGAGCATACCTCGACAACTGTATGAATTGATGCTATATTCTTTGATAGTCATCCCTTCCTACTTTAAGTTTACAAACTCTTCTACCTTTCCATCCCATAACTCTAATGAAAAGAAGTTGTCTAGAAATGCACTCTTGAACTTATCCCAGACTGCAGGCTCAATATCTTTACCTATACTTTCCGCTTACTAGATGTACCATACATTAGAAACATCTTTCATTTGGTAGGAGACAGGTTCAACTCCCTTTACGGGTGGCATGCTTTAACTTTAGGATATTCCATATGTCATCAATGAAGATTTGAGGATCTTTCTTAACCTTGAACCTAGTGAAGATTGGTGGGTTCATCATAAGGAAATCTCATATTTTGTTGGCAACAGATGGCTCATGAGAACTATAGCTAGGCATTGGAGTATTTTTTTGACCAGACTGCGCAATCATAAACTAGGTGAGCATAGAGATAACTCCCCTAAATTTGTCCTCAGAAGTCATTGTGTTTGAGTAGTTTATGGAATTTTCTAAATCCCATAGCATTGTTCTATGGATCTGGAGGTTCAGTCATTGTTTAGGCAGTGTTAATTTTGATATTTCTACACCTCATAGCATTTTATCCTTTGTGGAGGTAAGGTCTAGCTTGATGGATTAGATTCATGCACATCAGTTTAATGATGACACGTTGAACACTATTTGAGAAAAAAGTGTTAAGAGGCAAAGCTAAGTCTGCTTCTCTTGGTCCCAAGGTAGTTTGAGGATTAGCGGTCGAATTTATGTGCCCATCTTTGGTGATTAGGTGCGTATGATATTAGAAGAAGCTCATTGTTCAAAGTATTCTATTCACTCAAGAGTGACAAAGAGGTTTCATGACTTGAAACAACACTATTGTTGGTGTGACATGAATAGGGACATTGTTGATTTTGTGGTAAGTACTTATTACCAATAAGTGATCTATGATCATCAGATACTAGGTGGTCCTTTTCAAAGGATACCCATTCCCGAATGTAAGTGGGAGTGCATTACCATGGACTTCATGAGGCGTTACCCTTATCTTTGGGTAAGCATAATTTATTTTGGGTGATTATGGATTGGTTGACCAAATCAACTTATTTTAGTTCGGTGAATACTAGCTACAATGAGGAGTAGTTGGCTAGTATCTACATTCATGAGATAGTTTGGTTGCATGGAGTACCCATTTTTATTATGTCGGATAGGGGTACGTAGTTTACCTCTCATGTTTAGAGTTCTATCCAGGAGCTAGTGGGTACCAAGCTTGAGTTAAGCACAACTTTTCATCCAAAGATCGATAGTCTGTCAGAACAGACTATTCAGGTACTTGAGGACATGCTCCGAGCTTCTGTCATGAACTTCGGTGGTCATTGGATTAGTATCTTCCTCTTGTAGAGTTTGCATATAACAATAGTTACATTTCCAGGATCCAAAAGGCGCCATTTGACACCTTATATGTGAGGTGGTCTATAACTCTCGTGTGATGGTTTGATTTTTTTAGGGTACGACCTTGGGGTTCTGATTTATTAAGAGATGCCAAGGATAGGGTAAAGTTAATTCAACAACGCCTTATAATTTCCCAAAATTGGCAGAAGATTGCTATTGATGAGCGAGTATTATCAAGGTGTAATCCACTAAGAATGTGATGAGATTTAAGAGGAAATGGAAGCTTAGTCCGAGGTTTATTTATCATGACCCAAGATACACCCTAGGTACAAAATGATGAATAAAATCCCGAGTGACCCCAACCAAGCATCTTAGCATATCATTCATGAGAATATATAAGGTAAAAAAGCAAATAATCTAAATCATAGACAGGGAAACATAGTCTCAAAATTTGGAATGATAGACAACATAGACTCTAAATATCCAACACGCCTCTACTAACTCCATGGGGCAATCAGACAAGCTCCAAGCTCACCCATTACAACATAAGTGACTGAAATAGTCAAATGATGCAAATGATAGTAAAGTGTCATGTCCTTGAAACATGATGACTAACCACCCATACAAATATAATAAGCTCTATCCATGAATAGGAGGATTAGCGTGATCATCGGACCCTACATTATGATACAATGTAGGCAAAAAGTATATGTTAGTACATGGAATGCAATAAGTATGTGAGAAGTATGCATGAATAATAAACATAAGACATAATTAATATGAATCATGGAATGTAAGAACAATATCTCAAAACATGATTAACACCATGAAAATAGTAAAACAGTAAACTCATTGGTCAATACATAGAAACATCATCATCATGATAACTTTATAGCTTTTCTTTAAATCATGTGGGATAGGACCTTAACCGACTCTTAAGACTATGTGAGCTATTACATGGAATTCGATAATACCCATATCGAGAAAGGGGAGGCTACCTTGCCAGGTATACTCCGTCATGGTACTCTCTTTAATTGTGCTATATGTGGATCAACTAGCTTTGCTATATTGACATCTTTTAACCTACACGGGCAACGTTGTTAGGGATTAAAGGTTTCTACTAGGATTTTCTTGAGTAGAAACAATGGCTACCGGACTGAACCCCATGTTAAAGTCCTCTCGGTGCTAAGTCTTTATCCCAACAGAAGTTTCATAAAAACATAGTCATTAGAATTATTAGGAAAAAAAGTAACAAATATCAATCCATCTTTGTAAAATAACTTAAGAGTAGCTCATGTATCAGCTTCATAGTAAAATTATAAGAATAACTCATTTAACTTGCTTGATTCATAGAGAATGCATGAGTTGGTGAGAATTGTCCTTATCACCTCTTTTAACATAATTATGCGAGAATTGTCCTTATTTCACCATAACTTCTTTGCTTATAGCATCATTGAACATCATTTATAACATTTTGCATAAAGCATCTTTTAATATCATTCAAAATGTTTTTATTGAAATAACTTGAAAATCATGATCATAACTCAGAATTCATACTTGAAACTATCATATAGCTTAGGTCTTCAAAATTCATCTTTAAATCATGCAATACAATCTAAGTTATGCATAATTAGGCTAATAGCATTAAAATATATCATAATTAAGAAGACCTAATGCAAATAATGAAATTAGGGCATGTAGAAGAAGAATTCATAAGAGATCTGAGAAGAAATCTTGGGATTCCATGAGTGAAGGGACCAAGGATCACATTCCACATACCTTCACCTTTAGAAGACCTAAATTGCAAAGAATTGAAGCTTGACTTTGAAGAAATCCTTAGAATTTGCTTGAGAAAGAAAGAGACTTGAAAAGCATACATTTAGAGAGAAGATTTTAAAGTTAGGGTATTTGGTTGAGAATGAGAGGGTTAGGAGGGCTTAGAGTTGTTAATAGGTTAAAATACCCTCATCTTAAACAGAATACGATACCTAAATGGGCCTCAACAATAGTTTGTGACTTCACCATGACCCGTGCTGGTGGGCGTGGTGATAGAGTTGAATTCGGGGAAATTGAGGTGACCTCCACGCAAGCCATCATGATATGTGGTGCTCATAATGGCTTGTGTTGTCTTCTCGTGGTGGGTATCCTAATTAGGAGCCTGAGGGGTTGGGCTTCATAAATAGCACCACGACTTGTGGTTCAAAAACAGAACTTAAAGCCCTCTATGGTCCCTCCTCCAACTTTTCCCCTTTACCTGGTGATCTTCACGGATACTCTCCATGGATCGTAGAGATCACTAAGGGCCGTGAAGGATCAATTGATGCCTAAAGTTGAGATTTTCTAAGAAGCATCCTTTGAACCTCGATTTCTGACTTTCCAACTTTTGTGGTCTTATAATATGTCCCCCTTAGGAACATTCTTCCTCGAATGGGACTCAAGATAGAATGAATGGAATAAGAAAGAAAATAGCAGCCCAACATGAACACAAAACATCTCGAAAATGCATAAGACATGAAGTCTTCAATCTAAATATAAAACATGACTTTAAAACTCATTTCATGAACATGGATGCATATGAAAATATGATAATAAATCAAACACATAGTTTGGGATGATTAGATCATGAAGAAACTAAATACCTTAACTAGGCACGAAAGTAAATAGATTAGGATATCACGACATCATATCAGCTTTGGCTTCCCATGTAGCACCCTCAATATCTTGGTTCCTCCACAATACTTTAACTGACGCTATTTCCTTATTCCTCAACTTCCTAACTTGTGGGTCTTGGATCTCAACCAGAACCTCTTTATATGAGAGATATCATCCATATCAGTACTATCCAATCGCATAATAGAGCTAGCATCACCAACAAACTTCCTTAACAAAGACACATGAAACACCATATGCACTGATGCCAAATTATAAGGTAAATCCAACTCATAAGCAATCTTGATAATCCACCTCAAAATTTGACATGGGAAAACACAACAGGGACTTAGCTTTTCTTTCTTACCAAAACGCATCACACCTTCATGGGTGAAATTTTCAAGTAATCCCAATCATTAACCAAAATTTCAAGTTCCCTTCTCCTCATATTTTAATAGGACTTTTATCAGCTTTGGGTTGTCTTCAGTCTTTCTCTAATAAGTCTAACCTTCTCCATAGCCTCAAATATAAACTAGAGTCCTATTAAGGCAACTTTATCAATCTCGAACTAACAGATAGGAGACTTACACCTCCTACAATATAAGACCTCAAATGGAGCCATTTGAATGATAGAATGATAACAACTATTATAAGCAAACTCTATTAATGAAAAACTTTCATCCCTATTACCCTTAAAATCCATGACATATGCTCTTATATCCTCTAGGGTCTGAATGGTACGTTTCATCCAATTACCCTTAATACCTTAGATTTGGGTAGAGGGAAAAAGATGAGGGTATCGCTTAATCATATCGCTTCTTCTTCCCATGTAGCGTTTTAGATTTGTTGAATCCTCCAAAGGACTTTAACAGATGGAACTTCTTTGTTCCTCAATCTCTTAACATGCCGGTCCAAAATTTCAATCGGAACTTCTTCATAGGTCAAGTTTTCTTCAACATTCACTACTATCAAAGTAACAATGGAACTAGGATCACCCACATATTTTCTCAACATAGACACATGGAATACCGAATGAACCATGGCCATTTCTAATGGCAAATTCAACTCATATGCATCCTTGCTAACACGTCTCACGATTCTATAAGACCCTACAAACCTAGGGTTCAATTTTCTTTTCTTACCAAACCAAACTACACTCTTATTGGGTGAAAACTTCAGATACATCCAATCATCCACATTAAACTCAAGATCCCTTCTTCTGGTGTTGGAATATGACTTTTGATGACTTTGAGCCATCTTCAACCTTTCTTTAATGATATTCACCTTCTCTAAAGCATCAAGTACCAAATTGGGGCCTAATAAGAGCATCTCGCCTACTTCAAACCAACCAACTTGGAATCTATATCATCTCCCTTCAAAGCCTCAAATGGAGCCATCTCAATACTTGAGTGGTAACTATTATTATATAAAAACTCGATGAGCGGTAGATGATCATCCCAATTTCCTTTAAAATCCAACACACAAGCTTTTAACATATCCTTTAGTGTTTGAATTATCCTTTTGTCTTGCCCATCCATTTGAGGAAGGAATGTGGTGCTCAATTTTACCTTAGTACCGAGGCCCTTTTGAAATAATTTCCAAATATGATAAGTTTATTGGGTATCATGATCCAAAATAATAGATAACGGCACACCATACAACCTCACCAACTCCCGAATATACAACTTGGCATAGTCTTCGGCACTATAGGAAGTTATAATAGATAAAAAGTGAGCCGACTTAGTTATTCTATCAATAATTACCAAAATCGAATCATGACGCTTCTAAGTATAAGGCAGACCCACTACAAAATCAATATTAACATCATCCCACGTCCAAGTAGGGATTTTAATGTCTTGGGCTAGGCCACCCTGACTTTGATGTTTGGCCTTCACTAGTTGTCAATTCGAATATTCGGACAAGAACCTTGCTATTTCCTTCTTCATGCTACCCCATTAATAGAACTATTTTAAGTCTCGGTACATTTTTATTGAACCGGGATAAATGGAGTATGTGGAATTATGAGCCTTCATCAAGATCAAACTCCTTAAGTCATCAACATCTAGAACACATAGCTAACCTTGGTAGTATAGCACCCCATCTCCCTCTTAGGAAAAGACCTCTATCTTCTTTTCCTTCACCAACTTCTTTAACTCGATAAACGTCGGGTCAAGATTTTGCTTTGATACAACACCCACCACCAAAGAGGATTCAGACCTATTTTGAACAACCATACCACCATCATCAATACTACACAACTTCACCCCTAATCTAGTTAACCGGTGAAAATCTTTTACCAACTCCCTTTTCCCTTTATCCACATGGGCCACAGTCCCCATAGACACTCTACTAAATGCATTGGCAACCATATTAGCTTTACCCGGATGATAGTGCACACTCATGTAATAGTCCTTAAGGATTTCTAGCCACCTTCTTTGCCTTATATATAGCTCCATTTTGGTGAATACATATTGAAGACTTTTATGATCGGTATATACGTCCACATACACCCCCCATAGAGGTAATGCCTCCAAATCTTCAGAGAAAAAATAATGACCGCCAATTCAAGGTCATAGGTAGGGTAGTTACGCTCATGCACCTTTAATTATTTAGAAGCATAGGTTGTAATCTTGCCGTTTTGTATTATGAACAACATAAACCAATCTTTGAAGCATCACGATAGACTATAAACCCTTCTAATCCTTCTGGTAGAGTCAAAATAGGAGCGGAGGTAACTTAATCTTTCAAGGTATGGAAACTCTTCTCACACTCATCCGTCCATATGAATTTGGCTTTCTTTTGGGTCAATTTACTCATAGGAGATGAGATAGAAGAAAGCCTTTCAACGAACCTTCTATAGTACTCGGCTAGACCCAAGAAGCTCCTAATGTCTGAAGGAGACAATGGTCTAGGCCAATTCTTGACTGCCTCTATTTTCTTAAGATCAACCTTGATCCCATCATCGGATACTACATAAACAAGAAATACCACCTCCTTTGACCAAAATTCACACTTACTAAATTTTGCAAACAATTGCCTATCCCTCAATATTTGAAGCACAACTATCAAGTGATTTTTATGTTCTTTCTCACCCCGAGAGTAAATCAAAATATCATCAATGAAGACCATCACAAAAGTATCAAGGTAAGGTTTGAACACCCTATTCATCAAGTCCATGAATGCCATCGGTGCATTGGTCAATCCAAAACTCATCATCACAAACTCAAAGTGACCATACCTTATTTGGAAAGTCATTTTGGGAATGTCACACTCCCTCACCCGTAGTTGGTGATAGCCGGACCGAAGGTCGATCTTGGAGAAGTGACTTTCCCCTTGCAATTGATCAAACAAGTCATCTATTCTAGGGAGTGGGTACTTGTTTTTAATGGTCATCTTATTTAATTACCGATAGTCTATGCACATTCAAAGCGACCTATCCTTTTTTCTCACAAATAACACGGGATCACCCTATGGAGAAATATTTGGTCTTATGAACCCCTTTTCTGACAAGTCCTTTAATTGTTCCTTTAACTCTTTTAATTTTACCGAGGCCATCCGGTAAGGAGAAATAGAGATAGGTTGGCTATCGGGGAGGATATTGATACCAAAATCAACTTCTCTTTTGGGAGGGACACTGGGAAGGTCATCGGGAAATATATCAGGAACTCACTGACTATTGGAATAGACTCAAGAGGAGGACTATCGGAGTTGACATCCCTAACCCTCACAATATGGTAAATACAACCCTTAGAAATCATTTTTCAAGCCTTAAGATGTCAAATGAACTTACCCTTCACAAGGACCCTCTCTTTCAATAACAGACTCATTTGGAAATTGGAACTTGACTCGAGGAGTCCTACAATCTATGAAACCATAAGATGTATGTAACCAATTCATCCTAAGAATGACATCAAAATCTACCATGTCAAGCTTAATGAGATCACAAGGAGTAACTTTATGCAAGATAGACACAAGACAACCCCTATTGACCTTTCTAGAAATAACCGACTAACCAACAGGGGTAGACACCAAATAGGTCTCTAATAACATTTTAGGTGACACATTAAACATATTAGCAAGTAATGGAGTAACAAACGATAAATTTGCACTTGGATCTAATAGTACATACACACCAAAAGAAAAGACCTTTAACATACTAGTAATGATATTGGGTGCATCCTCAACCTCTCCTCTCCTATGCAAGGTGTAAAGGTGGTTGGTGTGTTGGACACCTCTTTGGGCTTGTTGACCATGAGAAATTTGGCCTTGAGACCTACCACCACCATCTCTACAATCCCTATCATGGTGTCCCAGCTTACCAGACTTAAAGCATGCATTAGAGTCGGCTAAGCATTCTCCTTTGTGAGTCCTTCTACACTTTTTGCAAGCGAGGAAAATTTCAACAGAAATATTCTCTCTTAGAACCATTGGTTTAGAACCCTTGGACTTGTAGAAACTTGGAGGAGGATTATTGGTGGAACCTTGTCCCACAAACTGTTTCCCACCTTGGCCTTTGCCATTGTTACCATAACTGGACCTTGGATTGTTATACCCTCTACCATCTACTCTAACCTTTTTGAACCCCTTTGATCTCTCTCTCAGCTTCTCTTCTTCAATTTGTTCTGCATAACTCATTAACCGGGAGATGTCGATCTCCTTGAACAACATGGCCATTTTGCATTCCTTGGATACCAAGCTTGAGACACCAGAAATAAACTTGCTCATCCTAGCTCTTGGTTCGGAGACCATGAAGGTAGCATATTTGAAAACATAGTGAATTTTAGAGCATACTCCCTCACGCTCATACTCCTTGATGGAGGTTGATGAACTCTTGGATTTTGGCATCTCTTAGATCCAATGGGAAAACGTGGTCTAGGAAAGCACCTTTGAACTCTTCCCTTCCTATCGGCCCCATTTATTCATCCATCTCAATAACCCATTGTCCGTACCACACTCGATCCATACCTTTGAGTTTATAGGCCACTAGCTCAGCCTTTTCATTCGATGGCACACCTATAATAGCCACAATCTAGTACACCTCATCAATGAACTCCATAGGATCCTTATCTAGTTTAGAACCATCGAACTCGTGTGGATTCATCATTTGGAAATCCCAAATCCAAGAGGATGGATTTTGTATTTAGGGATGAGAAATACCTTGATCCCTTGGTTGGCTACGACTTGAGTCAATAACATAATGATATTGTGAAACTCGTCATGGGTTACCCCTTCCTCATGATGTGGGGTATTGGGAACCAGATGAGCTTGGTGCACATCATCAACCCTTGATCTTGGAGGTACTCTTCCACGAGTCATTATCTAGAAAAAAATGGGTATTAGTTAGAGGAAAGCTTTGGACACTCTAAGATATAATATGAATTTAAAAGAAGTGAAAACTTTCCTAAACGTCTCATAGTCTCTTATTCATAGTTATGGCGCATTTCACAACTATGAACAAGATCCTATTTGATGCGGTATGTTGTACTCCGAGGATCATTTAAAATCTCAAGATCTAATATCAAGTTTGTCACGACCCAAGCCTAGGTCCTAGATGTGTCATGGTGAATGAGGAACTCGAAAGTACTTCAAACAAGCCTCTTAGCATTCTTTTATCCATTCATAGGTAATGACAATAAATAAACAAGAAGAAATCATAATAGTAAATCTTCAACTTACATATGTCCACCAATACCTCTAACTTTTAGATTTAACGGGGCTAAGACAAGTCCCTAGATCACCCTTAATCATAATAGAAAGAAATGGCATAGTAAGCGTCTAAAGATCTCAACATATCATAAGCTAGAATGATAAAGGAGTATTGTTCTCGGATCATGGGAACTCACCAAAAGTAGTCTTCAAATGAAATCTCAACTAGCCACGTGGAGGAGAATGAGAAGGAGCACCAGTCCCTACATGGTGATATCATGTAGACAAAAGAGTATGCGATAGTACTTTGAATGTACTAAGTATGTAAGCATGAATGAACATCGAGGAAAAATTAAAACATTTATGTAATATGAAATATAATGCAATACATGCATAATCAATCATATAGATATCCTTTAAAATATTTATTTTGTGGGAAAATGACCATCACCAACATTTAAGACCATGCGAGCTATTACATGAAATCCAACATAACTCCATACGTTGGTCGGGGAGACTATTTGCCGGGTAGAACTCCGTCAACTTTATTTATTTCTTTAACTTAAATTTTAAGGGCTTTCATGGATCCATTAGCCTAAGCCAACAAGGGATCCTATGTTGGCACATAGTTAATGAGACAAGGGGTTGCTACTAGGATTCCCTTACCGAATCTCACCTCAATGACCTATTCGATGCTAAGTAAATCCCACAGAATAGTTTAATACTTCAAAATAGTCATAGCATATAGCTTGAGAATTCAAAACATCATATTCGGTAGAATAGCTCATTAAAACATTTGTAATTCAAATATGTAATAATTATCCTTATAGCATAAAGAATCCATCATTCGTAGCATTTCATCATTCTTTTATTTTATAAGACTCCCTTTTCATCATAGACATGGCTTTCATAAATATTCATTTGGACTCAAAGTTTCTAAGTAAAACTTCATTGAAAACATAGTAAAATTAGGTGAGTTTAAATCACTTCAACTTTTAAACATGTATGTAAAGGAAATTATGCATAAATAATTTAAAATTCATTAATTAAAAATCATGCGTTAAACAACCCACCATGAATTTCAAGAACCTTTAAAAAGGTAAATAGGGAAAAATACTTGAAAACCATCAATTCATACATATGAAATCATTTTGCATTAAAATAGACCAATAATTATTAGTTTAATCATGATTCATGCTATTAAGTAGAAATAAGAATTACCTATAAGAAAATATTATTTAAAATCAAGAGATTTAATTGAAAGAGCTTTAGACTCCGTGGGTGGAAGAACCAATGGATAAACACCCATATACCTTAGAGTAAATTTTAAAGAAAATAATCATAATTTATCATATAATCAAAATAATTTAGGTATGAGAGTGGAAGGAATACTCTCATTGAAACCTTACATACCTGAAATCCAAAGTAATACTCAGAATCGAAGGACTTAATAAATAATCTTGAATCCTAGCATTTTCTCCTCGCGGAAGCATTTTGTGTACTACCCAGAGTATATGAATCACCAAAATAGTATTTCTACACTACCACCAAGAACTAAAACTATATTTTGAGAATTAGTAAATAAGTGTATAGAGAGAAGAATTGCTTGAGAAAGCTTGAGAACAAAATGATGAAATAAGGTGGGTATTTATAGGTGTGAAGGAGGGACCTAACAATAATTAAAATAATTATAAAGAAAAATCTGAAAATTTAATGAAAGATTATGATGTAATGGGTGATGTCAAATAGAGGATTATTAGTGTCATGTGTGATGTCAAATGGATCTAGATTTTTCCATGGTTGGTGAGATGCACCTTCTTTTAACGTAATACCTTTTTTCGGAGTTGCGTTTGAACAAGATAACTTCCGCATTAGGATTTAGTGTCTTCATATGAATTGTTTCTCTAGAAGTCTACTTTCATGTCATTCAAGAATCAACCGATTTGGATTATCCTGTAGTGAGATATGATTTTCCTTCTACAAACACTCATTTCGTCACAACACCATGTCTTCCAACAATTAATTTATTTGACCTATTTCCTCCAAAAATTAAAATATGGTCTTCAAAAAATTTATAGGTAATGATGTTGGGGTTATTTATAAATTTGAACCACTTAATGTAGATTAACCTATAAAAAGTTATGGCCAAAATACAGAAATTGTATCATTTTCATTGAGAATTTGAACATCATACACAATATTTTTAAAGGGTGTTACATCTATGAACATCCCGAACTAGATCTTTCTTATCATCCTCAACATAGGATACACTATTCATGGACAATCTAATAAGAGCATCGACAACCCCATTTGCCTTTCTCAGATGGTATAACACACTCATGTCATGATCCATCAACAATTCAAGCCATCTCCTTTGTTGATGATTCAAATCCTTTTGAGTGAACACATATTGCAAAAACTTATGATCCGTGAAAATGTCCACATGGACACGATACAAATAATGTCTCCATAAATTTAAAGTAAATACCACAACCACTAACTCTTAAATCATGGGTCGAGTAATTCTCTTTGTGAACCTTGAGTTGCCTAGAAACATAGGCTATCACTTTACCATGTTATATTAGAACACAACTAATGCCAACTCCTGAAGCATCACAATAGAAAAAAAACCATCAGAGCCTTCCAGCAAGGTCAACACTGGAGTGAAAATAAGCCTATTCTTCAAATCTTGAAAACTCTTCTTATAAGGCTCGGGCCATTGGAATTTCACCTTATTTTGAGTCGAAGTAGTGAAGGGCAATGCGATGGAAGAGAAACCTTCCTCAAATCATCTATAATTACCAGTTAAAAGAAACTCTGAATATCGAAAGAGGACAATGGTCTAGGCCAATTCTTAACCGCCTCAGTCTTTTTGGGATGAACCATAAGTCCTTTACCAGAGAAGATATTTCCAAGAAAAGCAACTAACCTTAACCAAAATTCACACTTACTAAACTTAGCAAACAACTGATGGTCCTTGAGAATTTGCAATACAATCCTCAAATGATCGGCATGCTCTTCCTCACTCCGAGAGTAGATCAAAATATCATCAATGAACACAATAATGAACATATCCAAGTATTGCTTAAAAACCCTATTCATCAAATCCATAAAAGCTACAAAAGCATTCATTAGTCCAAATTACATAACCAAGAATTCAAAGTGACCATACCGAGTTCTAAAAGCTATCTTTGGAAAGTCAAATTCCCTTACTCGGAGTTGATGATAACTCGATCGAAGATCAATTTTTAAAAAAGTAGCTTGCTCCTTGAAGTTCATCAGACAAGTCATCAGTCCTTGGAATGGGATACTTATTTTTAATTGTGACCTTGTTAAAGAGAACACTCTACGAAGAGATACGCGGTTTAATAAAACCCTTATATAACAAATCCTTCAACTGATCCTTTAACTCTTTCAGTTTTGCCAGGGCCATTCGATAATGAGGAACAGAAATATCAAGGAGAAGATCGATATTAAAGTTTATTACCCTTTCGAGAGGAATGCCTGGTAGGTCATTGGGGAAAACTTTAGAAAACTCGTAAACAACTAAAATTGACTTAAGAGTAAGTGCTTTAGAATTTTCATCTCTAACCCGGACTAGATGATAAATGAGATGAATTGATCCTTAAACATGAAATTTCTTTCTTTTCATTCTAGGATTGACTCATTTGGAAATAGAAACTTGACCACATGAGTCCTATAACATATAGAGGCATAACATGCATAAAGCCAATCCATATGAAGAATAACATCAAAATTAGTCATATCATGCTCAACAAGATAAACTGAGGTGATTTTATGAAAAACTAAAATTGGTCAGTTTCTATAGACTCATTTAGCCACAACTGAATCACCAAAGAGAGTATAGACCGAAAAAGGTTCTAGCAAGATCTCAGGACCAATAATCAACCTTGTATCAAGATAAGGAGTAACACATGATAAAGTACCTCCTATATCTAATAATACATAAACATCAAAGTCAAAGACTTTCAACATACCAGTCACAAAATAGAGGGAATCCTTTAACTCTTGACGAGTCTAAAGAGCATAAAATCTATTTTGGCATTGACCGCCACCCGAAGTAATAACATGATGATTCGGATGACCGGTAGCCTAAGTCTGAGTCTAGCACCTTGTACCACTGCTACACTCTTTTGTATGATAACCTGACTTTTCACATTTGTAGCATACATCTAATCCCGCTAAGCATTCTCCCCTATGGTTTTCCCACATTTCTTACATGAAGTCAGATCTCCTCTTTGTACCTTAGATTAGGCACCTTACCCTTATCAAATTTTGGAGCCAGAGTGTTAGCTGAAGCTTGGCCAGAATAGCATTACTATACTTATTATGAGAGAAGTTACCACCATCGATTTGAGTCCTCTTGGACTCCCTCTTAGATCTCTCCTTCAACTTTTCTGACTTAAATTGTTCAGCATGTGTCGTATGCCTTGAAATATCCATCTTCCTAATGAGAATGGAGGTTCTACATTCTTTGACCACCAAATTAGACACTTCCAAAATAAACTTGCTCATACGAGCTCTTGGATACGCAATCATGAATAGAGCATACTTGGATAATTTTGTTAACTTGAGGTCATACTCCCTCACACTCATGTTATCTTGGCAAAAATTGATTAATTCTTTCACCTTAGAAACCCTTAACTCTAATAGAAATAATCGGTCAAGAAAAACATCCTTGAACTCCTCCCGATCAATGGGACCATCACCTACACCTCTTTCATGTTCCCATCATTCATACCACACTTGAGCAAACCTTTTAAGTTGATATGCCTCCAAGTCTACTAGGCTAACACCCATGATGCCAACAATCTTATAAGTACCCTCCATGAACTATTATAGATCTTCATCCACCTTAGAACCATGTAAATCGGGAGGGTTCATATGGGTGAAATCATAAACTAGGCTAGTTGATGTACCCATATTTAGGTTCATGGGAGCTACCACCTCATGGTTTACTTGAGCTGTCATGGCCTGAGCAAGAACTTGAAAAGAGGTTTAGAACTCCTCATGCAACACTGGTTCATTAAAAAGGTCATTGTCATCTTATTGCTCCTCCTCAATATTCCTTTGGATGGGGTATCTCCATGGAGGCATGATTCTATAATTGCAAAAAGAATGAGCTAGAGGAGAAAACCCTAGAGTTTAACTCTATAGCACGATGATATCATGAAAGAAGTGATGTTTTTTTCCTAAGATGCCTCATAGTCTTTGATACATAGATGTGGCATGCTTCATACCGATAACGAAGAATCTACTAGATGCGGCATGTTAGACTCCCTAGGACACTTGAACCTTATGTTCTAATACTAAACTTGTCACATGCCAAGCTAGACCCTAGGTGCAACATGGTGATTAAAATCCCAAAGGACCCCAACCAAGCTTCTTTGCATATGACTCATGAGCATACATAAGGTAAATAAGAAAATAAGCTAAAGCATATACATGAAAGCATAGTCTCAAAATTTAGATTGAAGGACAACGTAGACTCTTATCATCCAACCTCTACTAACTCGATGGGACATAAAACAAGCTCCTAGATCATCCATGAAAACATAAGAGAATGAAATACTCAAATGACCCAAATGAAAATAAAGTGTCATGTCTTTGAAACATGAGGACTCACCACCAATACAAAAATAATAAGCTCTAGTCACAAATGGGAGGATGAGTGTGATCATTAGGCCCCATATTATGATACGATGTAGGAAAAATGTATGTGTTAGTACATGGAATGCACTAAGTATGTAAGGAGTATGTATGAAGAAATAAAATAGGAACATAATCAATATGAATCATGGGATGCAAGACCAATATCTCAAAACATGCGTAGAATCATGAAAACATTAGAACACTAAACTCATTCGTCAACATATCTAAACATCATCACAATGATAACTTTATAACTTTTCTTTAACTGGTATGGGATAGGAACTTAACTAACACTTAAGATCATGTGAGCTATTTTATGGAATCCGAAGTTCCCTACATCAAGAAGGGGGAGGCTACCTTTCTAGATATACTCCGTTAGGGTACTCTCTTTAATTGTGCTATATGTGGATCCACTAGCTATGACATATTGGTATTTTTAAACCTACGTAGGCAACATAGTTAGGGACTAAAATGTTCTACTAGGATTCTCTTAGTTAGCTACAATTTCTACTAGACCGAACCTGTAACATCCCTCAAAATTTGAAAAATAAATAAAAATAAAAATAAAAATAAAAAAATAATTTCATATATATATACCCTAAGAATTCCTTAGAAATAGACCGCTCATATAAGGTATTATTATTAATCTTTTTGGAAAATCTGAGTTTGAAATATCGATAAGGGGGTCAAAACTTGTGTGAAAATGGTCTCGGTGGATTTTTTGGACCCGTACAACGGAAAAATGATTTTTGAAGAAACCACAAAACAGTGTGGTCCATGACAGGACCGCATCACAGACCTGGGAAGCTGCACAAGAAAGAGTAGTCCGCAACAGGACCGCGTCACGGACTTGGGGACAGTCTTCTGGCCGAATTTAGTTTTTTTTAGGGCATTTTAGACATTTCACAAAATATTAGTTAATGAAACTAGATGTTTTTAGGACCTAATTCAACTCTATAAATTTACCTAAACCTCTAATTCAATTCATTTCTTCTACATTTCATCTATCAAATATTTCTCTCTCTATAAAAAGGCTCTCAAGGGTTTCTATTGAAGACTTCAAGCAAATTAACTCAATTTCTCCATCAAAACTCTCAAGTTCTTCCAAATTAATTGGTGTTCTCACTCAAGATATGTGGGTATTGATTCATGGATCCTTTCTTCTATGAATCCCAATCAATTTCTTAAGTTTTCTATCAAATTAAAATATGCTATTTTATAGATTTTGTGATCTCTATTCCAATTGCATGAATTTTGATTTAAAGCACGATCATGAGTCTATTTTGATATAATTTAATGATTATTGAATTAAATTGAAGAGTTTTTCCATGAATTCTCCTACTTTAATTTCTATGATTCATGATGTAATATATGGGTATTTTCAATTATACTACTAAATGATATTATCGATATGAATTATGTATGGGCTGATATAAATTTTATGATCATGCATGTTTTCAAGTTCATTTCATAATTCTTTTGTCAATTGATCATGCATTCATGTCAGACCCAAATTCCAAGTTCAAGTTATGGTCATGAATTTTCAAAGTATGAATTATGACTATGTATTTCCTTTCTGATCATGAATTATAAGTTTGTTTCAAATTATGGATTTTCATGCAAGTTATAAAGTAAGGAGACCTAAGGCCTAACGATATGAATTATGTAAATATAATGATAATAATAAAAGGACAATTCTCACATTACAAGTATGTTATGGAAATGAGCTATTCTATGATTCCAAGCCTATGATCATGAATATGATATATGAAACTATGATCTTATATTATGTATGTATTCCTTGGGATTTTACTTAGCACCGAATGTGGACTTGAGGTGGGGACTCGAAGGAAGGGGTCCTTATATAAAGTCTCTTGTCTCATAACTACATGTCACCGTAGGATTTGCCTTTATGGCCTAGATAGTGGATCCACAAATAGCACATGTTCATGATTAGGTGTCTACCTTGGCAAAGTAGCCTCCCCCTTCTCGATGTAGGGATCATCGAATTCCATGTTATATCTCGCATGGTCTTATTGTCGTTTAATGTTCCTATCCCACATATGTATGATTTCTTAAGTATGTTATGATTTTGAACTTATGCTTTTAAATGCTTTGGTCAATATGATCTTATCATGACTTTATGTACTCCATCTTATAATGTGATTTACTTGACCCTTGCATTTCCATGATTTACGTTGCATGTCACGACCTAATACTTTGTATATTCCAAAGTACTTATGCATACTTTTTGCCTATATTGTCTCATAATGTAGGAGTTGAGGTTGAAGATCCTTATTGTCCATGTAACCACTAGGCGTTTCTATCCTAAGATGTTGTGGTGAGTCCTCATTGACCGGGGATTAGTTTTAAGTTGATTACTATTTTCTTCCTAAAGACTTTTGTTTACATCGTATATTGAGGGTAATCTAGGGATATGTCTGAGCCCCCGCCCATACTCATATTTTGAGGCATCTAGTTAAACATATGTTTGAGTTTATTTTCTCATAAAACATTTTTTTTAGATTTCTATTAATGTTTTAGACTCTTATGATGTTTCTGCTTTTATATTTTACCTTATGTATTCTTATGATATGTACAAGAGGCTTGGTTGGAGCCCTTTGGGGTTTCGATCACCTTGTTATGATTAGGCCCTATGTCGGGTCATGACAAACTTGGTATCGGAGCACAAGGTTTTTTAATTATACTAGGATATCCAACATGCCATGTCAAGTAGAGTTTTATTCATGGGTGTGAAGCGCGCCACATTTATGAGTAGGAGGCTATGAGGCATTTCAGGAATTTTCACTTTTTTCATGATCTATGTCATGCTATATAGTTTACGTTAAGACTTCTTCTCCCTAATAGTCTTTCTTTTTGATTTTTAAAAAATAATGGCTCCAAGAAGACCACCATTTCTAAGAGGAGAGAATGTTAATAAATCCCAAGCTCCCCCGGCTCTTCAAGACAATGATCCTCTATTGGACCAAGTGACTAATGCGAAGTTCCGAACCACTATCACTATGCTCGCCAGAGTAGTGGCCAACCAAGGTGTCGTGGCTCCTCCTAATGTTCCTATTGCAGCCTCAAAAGTTAGGGACTTTGCACGAATGAATCATCCAGAATTTCATGGCTCAAAGGTTGATGAGGATCCTCAAAAGTTCATTGATGAGGTCTACAAAATGGAGAGTATTATGGGGGAGACAGTGGAAGAAAAAGCAGAGTTGGTGGCTTACCAACTAAAAGGTGTTACTCAACTATGGTACATTAAATGGAAGTTTGAGAGGTTGGATGAAGGTCCTGTCTAATGGGAAACTTTCAAACTTTCTTTCCTTGATCACTTTTTCCCTATTTAGTTAAGGGAGGCTAAAGTGTTGGAGTTTATAAATCTTCAACAAGGCAACATAGGGATGAGGGAATATGTCCTCAAGTTTAGTAAGCTATCCAAGTATGCTCCTTCAATAGTTGCTGATCCACATGCTTGAATGAGTAAATTCATATCAGAGGTGTCTGACTTGGTTGCTAAGGAATGTCGCACCTCTATGCTTATTAAGGAGATGGACATATCTCAGCTCATGAATTTTGCCGAACAAATTGAAGGAGAAAAGCTCAAAGAAATGATGATGAGGGATTCTAAGAGGGCTAGGGCTAGGGCTCGGTATGAAGGTGTGTTCTCTAATTCTAGGAATATTAGTAGTAATGTAAGCACTCATCAAGGCCAAAGCTCGGGAAAGAAGTTTTCTAAGGATAGGGTGCTACCCTAAAGTTCAAGGTGAAGGAGGTGCAAATGCTAGTAACCCTTCTATTCCAAGGTGTGCAAGGTGTGGAAAGAGTCATGGAGGAAGGTGCCTAATGGGAATGGATGATTGCTATGGATGTGGCAAGATGGTCCATAAGCTATCTGAGTACCCTCTTGTAGCCAACAATGGTGGAGATGGTCGTCCAATAGGAGGCCAAGTGCAATAAGGCGCCCAAGCTCAATCTAAGGGTGGCCAACGCAACAACCGATTCTATGCTCTTCATGATAGGCAAGAGGTTGACCAGGCTCCTAATATGGTCACGGGTATGTTATGAGTCTTTAACTTTGATGTATATGCATTGCTTGATCTGAGTTCCAACTTGTCTTTTGTTACTCCTTACATTGCTATGAGGTTTGATGCGTGCCCCGAAGTATTAATAGAACCTTTCTTGGTTTATACTCCCATTTGTGGTTCGGTATTAGCCAAGAGAGCTTATAGAAATTATCCCGTATGGGTCTTATACAAAGTTATTCCATGTGACCTTTTTGAACTTGATGTGACTGACTTTGACATCATTCTTGATATGGATTTATTACATGCCGCTTACGTATCTATGTATTATAGAACTCATGTGGTTAAGTTGCACTTTCCTAATGAGCCTATTCTTGAATGGAAGGGTAATGATTCAGTTGTTAACGGTCGATTCATCTCATGTATTAAGTCTCGAAGAATGATTTCCAAAGGGTTCATTTATTATATTGTGCTAGTTAGGGACATTGACTCCAAAACTCCTACTCTTGAGTTGGTCCCTATAGTTAATGAGTTCTTCGATGTGTTTCCTGATGATTTGCCCGGTGTTTCTTCTAAAAGGGAGATTGACTTTAGAAGAGATCTCCTTCCCGATACCCAACCAATCTCTATTCCTCCTTACCGAATAATAGAAGGATTTGTTGGATAAGGGTTTTATAAGACCAAGTATTTCACCATGGGGTGTTGCCGTGTTATTTGTTAGGAAGAAAGATGGGTCACTTCGAATGTGTATAGACTATCGGTAATTGAATAAGGTCACTATAAATAACAAATATCCAATCCCAAGGATAGATGACTTGTTTGATCAATTACAAGGAGCAATCTATTTTTTCAAGATTGACCTCCATTCTGGTTATCATCAATTGAGGGTAAGGAAGTGTGATATTCCCAAGACGGCCTTTCGAACAAGATATGGTCAGTTTGAATTTATAGTAATGTCATTTGGGCTGACAAATGCTCCCGCTATATTCATGGATTTGATGAATCGCATTTTCAATCCTTATTTGGATATGTTTGTAGTGGTGTTTATTGATGACATCTTGATTTACTCTCAAAATGAGGAAGATCATATAGGGCACTTGAGGATTGTGTTGCAAACATTAAGGGAAAAGAAACTATTCACTAAATTTAGTAAGTGCAAATTTTGGCTAAGAGAGGTTGCATTTATTGGCCATATGGTATCCGGTAATGGGATTAAAGTAAATCCAAAGAAAATGGAGGCGGTTAAAAATTGGCCAAGACCATTATCTCCTTCCGATATTAGAAGCTTTTTTTGGCTTAGCCGGATACTACAGAAGGTTTGTTGAAGGGTTCTCATTCATTGTTTTGCCTTTGACTAAGTTGACACAAAAGAAGGCAAAATTCCAATGGTCGGAAGAATGTGAGAAAAGTTTCCAAATATTGAAAAATCGTCTTACGTCAGCTCCTATTTTGACATTGCCCGAAGGGTCAGATGGGTTTGTTGTTTATTGTGATGTTTCACATATTGGTTTGGGTTGTTTCTTGATGCAACATGGCAAGGTTATAGCCTATGCCTCTAGGAAACTTAAAGTACAAGAAAGAAACTACCCAACCCACAATCTTGAACTTGCGGCGATTGTATTTGCATTAAAAAATTGGTGCCACTATCTTTATGGGGTGCATGTTGATGTGTTTACCGACCACAAAAGCTTGCAATATGTGTTTAGTCAAAAAGACTTAAACCTTAGGAAAAGGAGGTGGCTTGAACTGCTAAAAGACTATGAAAGGAGTGTATTTTACCATCCGGGTAAGGCAAGTATTGTAGCCGATGGTCTTAGTCGATTGTCTATGGGTAGTGTTGCACATGTTGAAGAAGGTAAAAGGTAATTGGTCAAAGAACTCCATCTATTGGCGCATTTAGGTGTGCGTTTGGTTGATTCAAATGATACAGGCATTCATAGACATAATGGTTCAAAATCGTCTCTTACGGCAAACGTCAAGGCTAAAAAGACAATGATCCCATTTTGGTTGAATTGAAGAAGTCGGTTGCCAAAAATTCCATTGAGGCTTTCTCCCTAGGAGAAGATGGGGTACTACGTTACCAAGGTAGTATGTGTGTTCCAAATGTTGATGGAATAAGAGAGTTGATATTAAATAAGACCCATAGTTCTCGATATTCAATTCATTTGGGATCTACCAAGATGTATCGTGAATTGAGGGAAGTGTATTGGTGGAATGACATGAAGAAGGACATAGCGGAGTTAGCTAAGTGTCCTAATTGCCAACAAGTGAAAGTTGAATATCAAAGGTCGGGAGGTCTAGCTCAAGAAATCGAATTTTTTACATGGAAGTAGAAAGATGTGAATATGGACTTTGTCATGGGTTTGCCTCGTACTAGAAGACAAAAATATTCTATTTAGATTATTGTGGACCGAATGACCAAATCGGCGCATTTTCTACCAATCAAAACTTCTTATGGTGCTGAAGATTATGCTAAGTTATACATTTGTGAACTTGTGAAACTTCATGGTGTTCCTTTGTCGATTATATCGGATAGAGGTACTCAATTTAGTTCACATTTTTGGAATTCATTTCAAAAAGGTCTTGGCACTAAAGTCAAGCTAAGTACTACTTTTCATTCTCAAATAGATGGGCAAGCCGAGAGAACAATTCAAACCTTGGAGAATATGTTGAGGGCATGTGTTATTGACCTTAGAGGAAGTTGGGATGGCCATTTTCCATTGATTGAGTTCACTTACAATAATAGTTATCACTCTAGCATCCAAATGGCTCCATTTGAAGCCTTGTATGAGAGAAGATGTAGGTCTCCGGTGGGGTGGTTTGAAGTTGGTGAGATGGCATTGATTGGTCCAGATTTGGTAATTAATGCAATGGAGAAAGTAAGGCTCATAAGAAAAAGATTGAAAATGGCTCAAAGTCGTCAAAATTCCTATTCGGTCACTAGGAGGAGAGAGCTTGAATTTGATGTGGATGATATGGTGTATTTGAAGACTTCGCCTATAAAAGGGGTAATGCGGTTTGGTAAGAAAGGGAAGTTGAACCCTAGATATATAGGACCATATAGGATATTGAAGCGCATTGGCAAGGTAGCATAAGAGTTAGACTTGCCACTTGAGTTGGCTTTGGTTTATCTGGTATTTCATATGTCGATGTTGAGGAAGCTTGTGGGTAATCCAAATTCAATTGTACCAATGGAAAACGTGAGTATTAAAGAGAATTTGTCTTATGAGGAGGTCCCGATTGATATTTTAGACCGGCAAGTGAAGAGGCTGAGAAATAAATACGTTGCATCTGTCAAAGTATTGTGGAGGAATCAACAAGTAGAGAGTGCTATGTGGGAAGTGGAATCGGACATGATGAAGCGATATCCTTCTATCTTTCCGTTCACTCAAGCCTAAACATACTAAGTTGCTCATGATCAAATCAATTAAACTTCTACGCTTCAATTCCATAGGTCATTAAAATGCATGCATGATTTATGAAAATGATTTCTCTCAAGGACTATGTTTTATTTTAAGTATGAAGTTACACGTCATATGCATTTTTTCCAAGTGTCCTCATGTCCATTTTGGGTTTCTAAATTCTTTTTCCATATCTTTCCTATATAAGTTGAATCTCATTCGAGGACGAATGTTCCCAAGGGGGAGATATTGTAACATCCCTCAAAATTTGAAATAAGTAAATAAATAAAATAATTTTATATTATATACCCTAAGAATGCCTTAGAAATAGTCCGCTCATGTAAAGTATTATTCATAATCTTTTTGAAAAATCTAAATTCAAAATATCGATTAGGGGGTCAAAACCTATGGGAAAATGGTCTCGACGGATTTTTAGGACTCGTAGAACGGAAGAAAGATTTTCGAAAAAACCACAAAATAGTGTGGTCTGCAACAGGACCACGTCGCAGACCTGGGAAACTGCACAAGAATGAGTATTCTATGACAGGGCCACATCGCGGACCTAGGGACAGTCTTCTGGATGAATTTAGTTTTTTTTAGGGCAGTTTAGACTTTTCCCAAACTATTAGTTAATAAAACTAAATATTTTTAGGACCTAATTCAACTCTAGAAATTTACCTAAACCTCTAATTCAATTCATTCTTCTACAATTCATCTATCAAATATTTCTCTCTCTACGAAAAGGCTTCAAGGGTTTACATTAAAGACTTCAAGCAAATTCACTCAATTTCTCCATCAAAACTCTCAAGTTCTTCCAAATTAATTGGTGTTCTCACACAAGATATGTGGGTATTGATTCATGAATCCTTTCTTCCATGAAGCCCAATCAATTTCTCAAGTTTTCTATCAAATTAAAGTATGCTATTTTATGGATTTTGTGATCTCTATTCCAATTATATGAATTTTGATTTAAACCACGATCATGAGTCTATTTTGATATAATTTGATGGTTATAGAATTAAATTGAAGAGTTTTTCCATGAATTTTCCTACTTTGATTTCTAGAGTTCATGCTGTAATATATGAGTATTTTTAATTATACTTTTAAATGATATTATCTATATTATTTATGTATGGGCTGATATAAAGTTTATGATCATGCATGTTTTCAAGTTAATTTCATGATTTGTTTTTGTCAATTGATCATGCATTCATGTCATATCCATTCCAAGTTCAAGCTATGGTCATGAATTTTTAAAGTATGAATTATGACTATGTATTTCTTTTCTAATCATGAATTATAAGTTTGTTTCAAATTATGGTTTTCATGCAAGTTATAAAGTAATGCGACCTAAGGCCTAACGATATAAATTATATAAATATAATGATAATGATAAAAGGACAATTCTCACATTACAAGTATGTTATGGAAATGAGCTATTCTATGATTCCAAGCCTATGATCATGAATATGATATATGAAACTATGATCTTATATTATGTATGTATTCCTTGGGATTTTACTTAGCACCGAATGTGGACTTGAGGTGGGGGCTCAAAGCAAAGGGTCCTTATATGAAGTCTCTTGTCTCATAACTACATGCCACCGTAGGATTTGCCTTTATGGCCTAGCTAGTGGATCCACAAATAGCACATGTTCATGATTAGGTGTCTACCTTGGCAAAGTAGCCTCCCCCTTCTCGATGTGGGGATCATCGAATTCCATGTTATATCTCGTATGGTCTTATTGTCATTTATGGTTCCTATACCACATATGTATGATATATTAAGTATGTTATGATTTTGAACTTATGCTTTTAAATGCTTTGGTCAATATGATCTTATCATGACTTTATGTACTTCATCTTATAATGTGATTTACTTGACCCTTGCATTTCCATGATTTACGTTGCATGTCACGCCCTAATACTTTGTACATTCCAAAGTACTTATGCATACTTTTTGCCTACATTATCTCATAATGTAGGAGTTGAGGTTGAAGATCCTTATCGTCTACGTAACCACTAGGCGTTCCTATCCCAAGGTGTTGTGGTGAGTCCTCATTGACTGGAGACTAGTTTCAAGTTGATTACTTTTTTCTTCCAAAAGACTTTTATTTACGTCGTATATTGAGGGTGAGCTAGGGACATGTCTTAGCCCCAGCCCATACTCATATTTTGAGGCATCTAGTTGGATATATGTTAGAGTCTATGTTGTCATAAAACATTTATTTTTAGATTTCTATTAATGGTTTAGAATCTCTTATGATGTTTCCACTTTTATATTTTACCTTATGTATGCTTATGATATGTACAAGAGGCTTGGTTGGAGCCCTTCGGGGTTTTGATCGCCGTGTTACGACTGGGCCTTAGGTCGACTCATGATAGAACCCCACCTTAAAGTCCTCTCAGTGCTAAGTCTTTATTCCAATGGAAATTTCATGAAAACATAGTCTTTAGCATCATTAGGAAAGATAGTAATAAATATCAATCCATCTTTATAAAATAACCTAAGATTAGCTCATATATCATCATCATAGTAAAATTATAAAAATAACGTATTTAACTTGCTTAATTCATAGAGAATCCATGAGTTGGTGAGAATTATTCTTACTTGTTTAACATAATTGCGCGTAATTTTTTTTATTGCTCCATAAATTCTTTGCTTATAAAATCATTGATCATCATTCATAACTTCTTACTTAAAGCATCTTTGAACATCATTCATAGAGCTTTCATTGAGATAACTTGAAAATCTTTATCATAACTCATAATTGATACTTGAAACTAGCATATAGCTTAGGACTTTAAAATTTCTCTTGAAAGCATGAAATGTAATGAGAGTTATGCATAATTAGACTAATAACATTGAAATATATTATAATTAAGAAGACACAATATAAATAATGAAATTAGGGCTTGTAAAAGAAGAATTCCTAAGAGATTTGAGAAGAAATCTTGGTATTCCATACCTTTACCTTAGAGGCCCTAAATTATAGAGAATTTAAGCTTAAACTTGAAGAAATCCTTATAATTTGGTTGAGGTAGAAGGAGACTTGGAGAGAACACTTTTAGAGAGAAGACTATTGGGTTAGGGTATTTGGGTGAGAATGAGAGGGTTAGGAGGGATTAGGGTAATTAATAGATTAGAATATAGTCCCAAAACAGTCCACATTCATTAATGAAAACATAGGGAAGGACCAGAATACTCATAACTTAAATTGAATACAACACCTTGATGGCCCTCCACCATAGTCCGTAAACTTCACCATGGCCCATGGTGGTTGGCGTAGTAATGGACTATGAGGGGGTGACAACCACGGAGGTCATCATGACGCGTAGTGCTCCCCACAGCCTGTGGTTCCATCCCATGGTGGGCAGTTAAAATAGGGGCCTAAGGGGTTGGGCTTCACGGATCATACCACGGGCTGTGAATCCATCCATGGTCCCTCCTTCTACTTTTGCCCTTTACCTGTTGATCTTTATGGACACTTTCTATGGATCGTGTCGAGTACTACGAGTCTAAAGGATCACCTAATTGAAAAAGCTAAAATTTTCTAAGAAACTTCCTTTGAATCTCGATTTTTGACTTTCCAACTTCTGAAGTCTTACATTATTGGCCATTTTGAGGTGTTAGAGAGGTATGGAGAGGTGGCCTATAAATTGGCCTTTTCCCCAAACCTTTTATCTATTCATTAAGTGTTTCATGGATTGATGCTTAAGTGATACCGACATGATGACTCTCATGTGATTCAGTGGAACTTGGTTGCTTTGGATCATGAATTTTCATTTGAGGAGGAGCCTATTGCTATCTTGGTTATGCCTACTAAACAATTTGAGATCAATGCATATTGATTTAGTGAAAGTTCAGTAGAGGCACTAGCCTATTAAGGAAGCTCATGGGAGGTGGAGTCTGACATGCTTCATAGATATCCTCAGCTTTTCGCCCATATAGGTACTTTAAAAAAACAAAAAATCACAATTAATTTACTTTTCATTTGAGAAAGAACGTATATTTTAGTGGTGGGTGATACAATACCCTTATTCTTGAGAAATTTCTTTTTTGTGAGAAATGACCATTTTGCCCTTCTATATTGCATTTTCATCCTTTTTTGTGATATGGGTATGGTTGGCATGATTTTCGATGCGATCAGGTTAGATTTTGGCGATTTAAGGTTTTGAGTTGGAAAATTTCATTGAAAGGGTTAACTTATAGAGATATTGAGATCCAAGCATTTTGTGGGAATTCTATCATTTTTGTTGCATCCAGATCATCGAGTTTTGTCTAGTTGAGTATTGACTTAGAGCCCCAAGACCTTAGTTTTTTATCTTGGTAAAATAGGCTAAAAGTTGAGTTACAGGCCTAAAAGGAGTATGAGAGCGTAATTTCATCATAACGATCCTTTTCAGTAATCCAACAATAGCATTAAATGTATAATGTCAAATTCGGTATAGTAGCATATCCGATTTATTCTTGACGGAACCCAAATAATTTTTGAGGGTCCAACCAAAAATAATTTTTGAGTTGCAATCTGTAGTTTTTCTGGCTTTTGGTGTAGTATTCTTTGCTGATCGTGATTATGAAAGGTCACGTGATTGCGATTAATAGGTTATGTGGTTCTCACGATGTCAATGATGGTATAATAATAATGATGGGTTCATGTGTCCTGTGTTCTTTGCAATTGAGAGGGAGGGTAATTATGGTGCGATGGGGCTATATCCAGTATTTTGAACTCACGAAAATTAGTGGCTTGTTATCTCAATGCACAAATCTTGCCTAAACAGTGTCCAACTTCTGGAATTATTCCCATTTTTCACATACCATCTTTTTTGCTCAGTTTGAAACTTGGAGAGGCAATTTGGAATAGAAACTTTCGAGGAAAATCATTTGGGTAAGCCTATTTTAACAATATTTATCAATTTTGTTCAATTCTTTCTTCGTAAATTATCAAAGAATCAAGATTTTAAATGGGTTTTGGGGGGGGGTTTCTTTCCAACCTCAAAAGGAATGATTTAAGGATTTTTAACTTGTTTCTCTACCATTTTTAATGGTTTATTCAACCACAAACTTTCCTTAAAGTGTAGAACATGTTTAAAAATAAAATTATAGAAATTATTTTTAACATAAAATTATATAATTGCCCTTCTCATTTTCAAAGCAATTTTTGGACGATTTTGACCCCAATTCTAAAACCTTACAACATGCGTATCATTAGACTCTTTTTGATGAACTATTTTCATTCTTGATTATGGGTAATCATTTCAGATTTAGTGCTCATGATTTGAGCTTCGATTAAAGCGTTCCTGTGAAGTTTCAACCTTCGAGGTAGGTTTAGCCATCCTTATTTGAGACTGGATGTTGTAATTAGTCATCCATATATTATAGACTTTGGATGGAGTTATAGTATAAATTAAAATTATTAATTTCCTTGTGATGCCCGTGTGGGAGGTTATTTATATTATGATGCCCGTGAGGATGCTTATTTGCACTGTCTAGCTCATGTGAGGGCCTTATTTATTGTCATATTTGCTTTGAAAGCATGTAATTCATGATTTTCCTATGAGAGAGGCCTAAGGAGACTATTATACTTGTAATGCCCTCCCAAGGGGTTTAGTTTTGGTTCTTTTGGATACTTGATTTCTAAAATATTTTCAAAAAGGGTGAACACTTATTTCAATGTATTTTCTTTCCATTACTATCTAAAGAGAGTGAATATCATGTTTAGGTTGAGTTTTGAGAATTTTGAACCTTGTATTACATATTAAGTTGAATATTGCCTCAGTTCCATATGTATTGTGATGCATTCATTCTCATTTATCATATCATTGATCTTGAGAAGTTGATAAGTGTGGAAATTCCTTTTTAGAAAGAAAATGTGACACCTTTTCATATATCCTTGATCACGAGCTAGGTGACAAGTTGATGAGATATTGAGATTGTAATTTCGTATATGTAGTGTGAGTCCCCCTTGGGTCCTTTTCTAGAAGCCTTAGCTCGAAAGATATATACAACAAGTTCTGTGGAAACCTTAATTCCACTATTTTAATTGCATTTTAATTATTATTAATAATTATTATGGGTATGATTTTACATTAATTGCACGATTTTAATTTGAACTATGAATGACCATGCATGAAACTATTTTCAGTGATGATTTATATGAATTATGATTATGAAATTCAATGATTTTCAAAGTATTTTCATGATGTTCAATCAAATTTACTATGTATATAAGTTTTACACTATTCTTAAGTATGAATTATGATCATGGATTACAATTATATTCACGCTATAAATTTCATGCAAGTTATGAAGAAGGGTGACTTAGGATCCTTAATTGGTCACCTAGGAACATAATGGTATGAATTATGCAAATATGATCCATAATGTTGAAAGGTTGTTACTCATATTGTAATTATGATAGGAAAATGAGCTAATCTATGAGTTTTATACTTATGAACAGGTTTATGATATATGTTAGGCATGATTACTATGTTGTGTAATCTGTGGAATTTGACTTAGCTCCAACTTAGTCTTGAGGTGGGGGCTCGACCTACGGGATCCTTATATAAAGTCTATGGTCACATAACCCACGTGCCACTATAAGTTTTCTAATATGGCCTAGCTAGTGGATCCATATATAACACATGTTCATGACACCCGTCTAGCGGGGTAGAGTCTACCTTGGCAAGTAGATTCTCCGTTCTTCCGTTGTATGGGGAGACATTGGAATTCCATGTTATAGATCGCATGGTCTTATTATCAATTGTCGATTTATCCCACATAGTGGGAGCTTAAGTGCACCGGGCTGCCCTTTTATGTATACTCTCTTTATGTTTAATCATGATTTCAACTATGTCTCTTAAATACTTTGATCATTATGGTTTGTCATGACTTTACTTAATCTACTTATCATGTACGTTGATTGATCATTGCATTCTATGATTTATATTGCATGGAATACCTACATACTTAGTGCATTTAATTGTGCTAATGCATATTTGTTTCTTACATTATCTCATAATGTAGGGGTTGAGGGTTGCATTCCTTCTACACGTGGCTAATTAAGTTCCCATGCAATGAAGATTGGTGATTCCTCATCTATTGAGGGAGAGTTATGAGTTGCTTCCTTTTTAAAGAATTTTGTTACATTCTTATTGAGGGTGAGCGAGGGACATGTCATAGATCCCGCCCTTCTTGAGTAGTAAAGGCATTGTTGGACAAATGATGTAGAGTCTATATAGTCGAGTTTACAATCTCTTTTATGCTTCATGTCTTAGACTATGTCCTATGTTATTTCCATTTTACTCTACCTTATGTATGCTTACGATATGTCAAGAAGCTTGGTTGGAGCCCTTTGGGGTTTCAGTTGCCGTGTTATGGCTAGGCCCCCAGCTGGGTTGTAACACCTTTACATATACCTTTTGTATGGAACTAGACCTCTAACCGTCATTTAAAACCATGTGAGCTATAAAATGGAATACGATGTACTTCCACACTAAGAAGGGAGATGCTACTTTCCTAAGTAGACTTCGTGATGGGACATTTCTTTAAAATTGTGCTATTTGTAGATCAACTAGCTAGGCCATATTGGCACTTTAAACCTACACAGCCAACATAGTTAGGGACTAAAGAGTGTTGCTAGAATTCCCTTGGGTAGCTACTTGGCTACCGGATGAAACCCCACCTTAAAGTCCTCATAGTTCTTACTCATTATCCTAACGGAATTCATAGAAACATTGTCATTAACATAAATAGAAAAGATAATAATAGATATTAATTCTCATTATAAAATAATCATAAGAGTAGCTCATTCATTATCTTTATCATGAGTGTGTGAGAAAAATCTATCACAAACTTTATACTTTGCTTAAACCATCATTGGAACATCACTGTTTGTCATCATTCATTACTTTTAATGCGTCATTCATAAGACTTGATAATCATTCATAAAACATTCATTGAAATCCTTCGTATGAAGCTCATGATCATAAATTCTTGAAAACATACTTGAAAATAACATATAGCATGGGTCAATGAAAATAAACATTAAATTATGCGATGTAATGTGAATTATGCATAATTTGATCAATAATCATAAGAAAAGTCATACTTAAGAAGACCTAATGCAATTCCATGGAAAATTAGGCTTAGATGAAGAGTTCATAAAATAATTTTTTAGAAAACCTTGGGACTCCATGGATGAAAGTATCCATGGATAAAAGTATCCATGGATAAATTCCCACATAACTTGATACCTTTGAAGCCCTAAATGCAATAAATTGAAGACTTGACTTTGAATTCTCTTGAAATTGGCTTGAAGAAGAAGAAGAAGATGACCCTTGAGAGAGAGCGTTAGAGAGAGGATTTTTTGATTTTGGGTGTTAAGGATAAAATGAGAGAATTAGAAGGATTTAGGGTAGTTAATAGAATATGATTTATCCAAAATCCATCCAAATACATTCATGAATTAATAGGGAAAATACAAAAATACCCCTAACTTAAAACTATGTCGGGCACCTCTATGGGAAGGCAACTCGACCCGAGAAGCTCACCACGGATAATGGTGATGAAGGTGACTTGAACTGGTGGAGAGGTGGCAACCATAGAGGGTAGCACTGTTCATTATGGGCACCACATATCGTGGTCTCTGTCGTGGTTGTTATCACACTTTAAGGGTCTTAAAGGGGTCAAATCCACGGAAGAGACTATAGTCCGTGGTGCTCACCAAGAGTCGTGGTCCCTCTTGTGAACTTTTACCCTTTTTTCTTGGACTTATACAACCTTCTCTATTGGTTTTGAAGATCAGTACAGCCCATGATGGGTCTCGTGGTCCCTATTAGGTGCAATTTTCTTTTGTGATTTGTATTTAGAACTTTGTTTTTTGAGTTTCCAACTTGTGAGGTCTTACTAACTATTTTTCCATCGACAAGATGAATGAGAATCCACCGGCATGGTATTTTGGTAGCAATATGAATGCTTGTATGTTGATAGGACAAATGAGAATTTATTAGTGATACAAATACATATATTGAACGAATGAAGATTCATCGGTGATATAAATACTTGTCCATCGGTAGGATGAATGAAGATCCATTAATAGAATCTATGTTGGTCCATTAGTGGGATGTATGATGCTCCATTGATATGATGATTATCCATTGATAGGATATATGATGCTCCATCAGTAGGATGATGATGCTCCATCAATAGAATAATGATTCATTGGAAGGATATATGCTCCATTGGTAGGGTAATGATGTGGCCTCAATGGCATTTGCATGTTATCATTGTGACTGGCAAATATCCATTAAATTCCAACATTTCATTTATTTACGGCATGACAATGGATATTTTGGCAAGTTTCTCTTCAAATCTTCTAGAAAATTTGATGCATCTTACATATGACCTTCAGACATCTATAATGCTAGAAAATGCCAATATCTCCCTTGAACAAGATCAGCATGCAATGACCCTCTCGATATATGAAAATACAATGGCTTGATAACAATCCAGCTATAATAAAATGGAAGGCTCGATGAATGTCCACTATAACGAGGTGGATGTCTCAATGATTGTTCATTGTAAAAAAGTTGATGGCTCGATGATTGTCTATTGTAACGAGGTGGATGGCTTGATGATTTTCTACTGTAACAAGGTTGATGTTTCGATTATTTTCCATTATAACAATGCTTATGTATTGATTATTTTCCACTATAATTAGATAGTGTCACACCCTGGACATTTCCGACATTCAAAAATAATTGTTGATCCCAAGCTAACCCTTGGCCTGGCTAACTCACTTAGCAGAAGACTCAATTCATGAAAAGAGAGTAAATCCTACGGGAAATTTATAAAACATCCTCATCAATCTCTAATTAAGATTTATGATATAACACAATGTCATAACTTCAGTAATGAAAATCGTAGTTTTAGAACAACCTCTAAAAGACTCAAAATGACTCCACTCTATTCAATCTATAAAGACTCTACTAACTACCAAGGAGGTGCTAAGACAATCCCACAACTACCTCAAAGAACTAATAATAATTAAGAAAACTGATGAAGAAGGAGCTTCTCTAAATGCAAAGAGGTCTTACCAAAAACTCAGGATGATAGACCCTCAACGGTGTGCCTGTTGATGATCTCTAACACCTGTATCTGCAGCATAAATTGATGCAGGGTAAATGAATTTAATACATGAAATGTACGATATGTAAAATAGTTGAAAGAAAACTTACTTAAGATGCTCAACACAAGGAACTAGACTCTGAAAGTAACTCAACTCAATAAAGCATCAAATATAAATAAATAAAAACACTACATTTAAAAGACATGAAATATCACAACTAAATATATGAAAACTTTATACTTTACTTCTTAGGGAGTTTCTCTAACCTACAACCATCTCTTTTGAGAAAGTAACGATACAATGAAGCACTATCGCTGCCACGACTGTCTAATACCTTGCTAGAGTAAAGAACGTCATATCTTTGGATCCATATAAAAAGTCCTCTTTTGGGACTATGAGGATTCACCCAAATGAATGGCATGAACTATCCTTTGCATGCTATGTAGTTTATGGGGATTAAGTTATGTAAGGTCTTACCAAAGTCGGTTCTCAATACAACTCCCAAAATATTTATTATGCTCATATACATAAAGTGAGTGAAGTACTCATAAATGCATCTCATCTAGTCTCATTGAACTCTTATATCAATTTACATCAACTTCTCTCATCTCATATCTTCTCTTAAATATAGGTAACATCTCATCTCAATAAAGCATTTAGAACATACATCAAAATCACATAATATGATATTTAAAATTATTAATACTCATTCTTGAAAATATACATCAAAATACTCCTTCAAACTCAATATCATGGTTAGTTATAAATAAAGATAATAATCCTTCTTTTAACAACAATATCTGAGTTGACTAAAAATTCATCGAGAACATATTTATTCTGAAGGTGATCTTCGAGATGTCACTTTCCCATACTTTCAACTGATTATAGCATGATCTGAGGTCTATCTTGGAGAAACAAATGGCACTCTGAAGTTGGTAGAAAAGATCATCAATTCTTGGAAGAGGTTACTTATTCTTTATGGTGAGCAAGTTCAATTGAAGGTAATCAATGCACATTATCAAGAAACTATTTTTACGCATGAATAGGACAAGAGGACCTAAAGGTGAGACTCTTAGCCTAATCAAGCCCTTATTTAAAAGGTATTCAAGTACTCTTTCAGCTCTTTTAACTCCGCTGGAGCCATTCTATATGGTGGAATAGAGATTAACTAAGTATCAGAAAAAATATCTATTCTGAAATATATCTATCTATCTAACTCATTTACAACTAGAACTGATTGAAGGGATGGTTTCTCTATACTGTCTTCTCTAACTAGAATAATGTAGTAGATACACCAGTTGGAGACTAACTTTCTAACCTTCAGGTATGAAATGAATCAACCCTTAGGTTGTGTTGGAGTACATTTTCACTCTATGACTGTCTTATTCAGAAATAGGAACTTGACTACTCGGGTTCTACAATCAACTGAGGTATTAAAAGCATAAAGCATACCCATGCCAAAATTAAAATCAAAGTCACTCATTTCTAACTCAACTAAGTATGTAAAAGTATCTTTATGATAAATGGAGACTACACAATCATGGTAGACCCCCTTAGCTTGAATAGACCCACCTACAAGAGTGGATACATTGAATGATTGTAAGAGTCATTCAGGAAGAATTCCAAACTTAACAGCTACATATGGAGTCACAAAAGACAAAGTAGCACTTGGGTCAAGTAATGCATAAATGTCATGAGAATAGACTCGAAGCATATCAGTAACAACATCTAGAGAGTTTTCTTGGTCATGAAAATTATCTATAGGATAAAGATTGTTTGAAACTCTGCCTACTCCAAAATTAGCATCTCTCTAATTACCTCTGTTCGACCGTGCCGGCACAGAAGATTGGGCCTTTTTCCCACTACCTTGTCTCCTCATTGGACATTCTAGCTGGAAGTGACCTTTCTTACCACACTTTTACCAACCATCGATGCCCAAACAAAACTCTCCCAGATAGGCTTTACCATAAGACGACATCCATATAGGCCCTTGAGCCATACTGCCTTGGGACTGAGAACCCTATGCTCTAAAATTCTGTGACCTATGATCATTTCTTATGTTGGGAACAGGTCTTGTTGAAGATAGAGTACAACTAGAAGACCTCTTCTGAAAGAAGGAGTGATTTCCATTTCCACTTTTCTGATGGTTTCCCTCATAGCTTTCTTACTCTGGTGTTCCTCTCTATCCTTGTTCATACAGTCCTTAACCTATTGGGTGCATACCATATGGGTAGAGGTGCTCATATCTAAGATTAACAAAGTTGCCCGGCACTCCTTCTTCACATATCTGCTTAAATAGGAAACAAACTTCCTCATCATGGCTCTCACATCATGAACTATTTCTGGAGCATACCAAGACATCTGTATGAATTAATGTTATATTCTTTGACATTCATCCCCTCCTACTTTATTTTGGAGCATAATTGGATAGTTGTATGAATTGATGCTATATTCTTTGACAGTCATCCCCTCCTACTTTAAGTTCACAAACTATTCTACCTTTGCCTCCCACGGCTCTCACAAAAAGAAGTTATCTAGGAATACACTCTTAAACTCATAACATACTGCAGTCTACACATCCTCATCTCTACTTTCCTCCTACTGGTTGTACCAGACATTGGCAATATAATCTATAAAATATTGCCTTGGGCATGCAACCCAAAAAGATGGTTGACCATATTTTTGTATTCAACCTTGGTAGGTCTTTTAGCTGGTAGGAAACAAGTTCAATTCCCTTTACCTCAGTGGAATACAATACCTTTAGGATCTTCCATTTGTCATCAATGAAGTTTTGAGGATCTTCCTTAACCTTGGACCAAGTGAAGAATGATGGGTTCATCCTCAAAAAATCTCAGATTCTATTGGCAACTAATGGCTCATAAGAACTGCAGCTAGGCACTAGAATATTTTGTGGACCAAACTGTGTAATCATCAACTGGGTGAGCGTAAAGGTAACTACCCTAAATTCGGCCAAAGAAGTCATTGTGTCTGAGTAGTCTATGGAACTTATGAGTCCCATCTTCTACCTCAATCTTAGCTTCTCAGGTTCACTTTCGGGTCTACATTCCAGATGGTGGCAGAATATCATTCTCAGCAATGTTCCTCTGACTTAATATTCTTTTGGAAGGCATGATTTTAAATTGTGAAATGCAAGAATTTAAAGGAGAGTTCATAAGGTAATGCTCTATTGCACTAGGCGGAATGTGAACGAAGTGAAACAGCTCCTAAAAGTCATGTAACCTTCCCATTACAGATGTGGGTGCTTCATACTGATAAAGATGACTCTACTAGACTCGGCTTCATAGACACCCTAGGACTTTTAAACTCTATGCTATGATACCAATTTTGTTAAGCCCTAAGCCTACACCCATAACGTGGCAAACAATTAGAAACCATTGCTAACTAACTCAATGAAAGACTCAACTCATGAAAACAGAGTAACTCCAACGGGCAACTTAAAAAACATCCTCATCAATCTTTATTTAATAAAGTAAAGTACTCAGATTTATGATAGAACTCAATGTCCTAACTTCAATAATGAAAATCAAAGTTTTAGAACCAACTCTGAAAGACTCAAAATGTCTCCACTCTATTGGTTCTATGAAGCATCTACTAACTACAAAGAAGGTTCCGAGATGAGCCAAAGACTACAAAAAATAAATAATAATAATAATAAAGAAAACTGATGAAAGCGAAGCTCTTCTAAATGCAAAGAGGTCTCACCAAAAGGCCGATAAGATAGATCCTCAATGGTGCACCTGTTAATGATCTCTATCACTTGTATCTGCATCATAAAATAATACAAGTCAAATGACGTTAGTACATAGAATGTAAAGTATGTAAAATGGCTGAAAGAAAACTTACTCAAGATGCTCAACACAAGAAATTCGATTCTAAATGTAATTCAACTCAATAAGGCATGCAAATATAAAAAAATAGTGCTTTTAAAAAATATGATACTTTACTTCTATGGAGTTTCTCTAAACGACAACCATAACTTATGAGCTAATGAAGATATAATTAAGTGTTGTCTCTACCACAACCATCCAATACCTTGATAGGGTAAAGCACATCACATCTCTGGATCCATATATAAGGTCCTATTTTAGGATTATCAGGAGTCGCCCGAATGAATAGCATGATCCTATCCTACACTGTCTACATAGTTTATGGGGAATGAGCTATCGAAACTCTTACCCAAGTTGGTGCTCAATACTACTCCCAAAATACATATTATGCTCATATACATCAATTGAGTGAAGTACTCAGAAATATGTCTCATCTAATCTCATTGGACTTTTACATCAATTCCCATCAACTTTTCTCATCTCATCTCATCTCTTCTCTTAAATATAAGTAACATCTCATCTCAATAATGGATTTGCAACATACATTAACTTCTCATATTATAAAATTTAAAATGTATTTATACTCTTACTTGAAAATAGACATCAAAAGACTCCTTCAAACTCAATATCATGCTCAATTAAACAATGACAATAATCATTCTTTTAACATGAATAATGCATAAAATATTTAATGCAAACCTCAAATAGGGTTCATGTGAATGAAACAATGAATCCATAACCCCAAACATCAACTCATCCAGTATAATATAATATACATACTAGAACTCAATAAGAAAGCAAATAGATACATATAGGATTCACTTTAATCGGAAGTGAAACTCAAATTCATGGCTTAACTTGACTGCAGAAACATGTGGTGAATGAGGACGAAAAAAGTACAACATTAGGGTAGCCTTACATACTTGGAGCGAAGATAATCTATGCAAAAATTGAAAACTTGGCTTAAAACCACTGAACCCAAGCTTTCTTCTTCTCTCCAATGCATTTTCTCAAAATTTCTAAGTGCTAATGAGAGAAAATACACATTGGGCACTAGTAAGGGACTAATTTTAGTCTCAAAATGGGTTGGGTTAAGTTTGTAAAGGGTGTACAGATTGGGTTAACTTGACTGTACAAACTAATAAGTGATAATTTAGGTATAAAACTCATATTCCCAATAGGTTTGGTATGAAACTAAAAAAAGGTGATAGTTTAGGGTTTTTTTGACACTTATCTTATCAGTTAACAAAGGAATAGAGAAAAAAGTTTTTTTGAAACTTATCTCTTTAGTTTATTTATTCATTTATTTATTCTACCGCTTCAATATATTTTTAAATTATATAGACAAAACTTTTATTTCTAATTCAACATCCCAAACTGACTCATATAACATAGACATTTACTTTAATTATCCTTTCCTTTTAATTATAATTATCCTTTTGTGGCGACAACAAAATAAGTTGCTATAAATACTCTTTCAATTATATTTTATTAAAAATATTTAATACCTATTTGTGACGACATGAGTTGAGTCGCCACTAAATATGCTACATCTTGTGGCGACCATAGGAGTTGCAACTAAAACTGCCAGTTTTTTTGGCAACTTCTAAAATTGCCACAAAAAACCTTACATTTGTTGCAACCATTTGTGTCCCCACAAAGGTTGTGACAAAAAGTTGCATTTCATGTAGTAAATTCATATTGATTTTCATGAAGTGAGCACTCTCTGTTAGCCTATCCACTATCATCGATATTTCATAATGTTTTCTTTCGGTGAGAGAAAGTCTAGAAATAAAGTCAGTAGTTATTAGCTTCTATTTCTATTATGACAACGACAAGGATTGTAGCAAATTTACTAGGACCTGATATTTTGCCTTTATAATTAACAAACCAAACCTAATAAAAGGAACATTGTAATGTCTTTCTTCATAACATTCCACCAATAGTGTTATTTAATAGTTTGGTACATTTTTATAACTCCATGATGCAATACATATGGTAAAATATGTTCTTGATTCAAGATTTCTCTCATCAATTTTTAATTATTAGGGACACTTAACCTATTCTGATAAAATAAGAAACAATTTCCCCCCCCCCCTATGTAAAATCAAGATTTTGCCTATTTTGAACTTTTTGGTCAATTTTATGAGTTTCTCGTCTAACTTTTATACTTGTTTCACCCGTTCAAGTAATAATGACTTGACTTGAAAATTAGCTATAACTGAACCATTCAAATCAAGTGCAGAACAAACATTCATGGCTCTTAACTAAAGATGCAGTGGTAAATGACTCAAAGATAAGCTAGGAAATGATTTGTGACTTAAGGCATCTGCAACCACATTGGCTTTACCTGGAGGATAGTGAATCATGCAGTCATAATCCTTGATGAGTTTAAACTAAGTACGTTGTCTTACGTTTAGCTATTGATGAGTACCCAACTACTTTAAGCTTTCGTGATCACTGAATATATGATAGTTTTCTCCATTCAAATAATGCTAACATATTTTTAAGGAAAACACTATAGCAACAAGTTCAAGATCACGAGTAATATAATTAATTCACGTGATTTTAATTTCTCAGAGGTATAATAAATTTGTCACCCAAACTAAATTTAGTTCATTCTTTAAGAGTTTAGTCAAAGGAGAAGCTATAATGGATAAGCCTTTCATAAATTTTGATAATCCCAAGAAACTTCTTACCTCACAATACTAAAAAAGAGTCAAAAAGTGATGGGTTGCATCAATTTTTGGTCAAAATAGATGAAATAGCGACATAGTCACTTTTGTCACTTTTTTTTGATTTTTTTAAAAAGAAGTGGACTGCGATGCACCAAACAACACAGTCCATTTGTAACGACCCGACCTAGGGCCTAGTCATAATACGATGATCAAAACCCCAAAGGACTCCAACCAAGTCTATTGTACATATCATAAGCATACATAAGATAAAATATAAAGCGGAAACATCATAAGAGAGTCTAAAACATGAATAGAAATCTAAAAATGTCTTATGACCATATAGACTCAAACATATGTCCAACGAGATGCCTCTAAACATGAGTATGGGCAGAGATCAGATATGTCCTTAGCTCACCCTCAATACACAACATAAGAAAATGTTTTTATGACAAGAAAATAGTAAGTAACTTGAAACTAGTCTCCGGTCAATGAGGACTCACAACAATACCTTCGGATAAGAACGCCTACTAGTTATGTGGACGATTAGGATCTTCAACCTCAACCCCTACATTATGAGACAATATAGGTAAAAAGTATGCATTAGTAGTTGGAATGTACTAAGTATGAGGACGTGACATGAAACGTAAATCATGAAATGCAAAGGTCTTAACACATGATAAGTTGGTATATGTAAAGTTATGAGAAAATTATATTGACCAAAGCATTTAAAAACATAAATTCAAGTCATAACATACTTAAGAAATCATACATATGTGGAATAGAAACCATAATCGATAATAAGACCATGTGAGCTATAACATGCAATCCGATGATACCCACATCGAAAAGGAGGAGGCTACTTTGCCAAGGTAGACTCCTAATCATGAATATGTGCTATTTGTAGATCCACTAGCTAGGCCATAAAGATAACCTACGGTGGCACGTAGTTTATGGGATATGAGGCTACTACTAAGGCTTTTGGTAGGCCCTCCACCTCAAGTCCACTTGGTGCTAAGTCAAATCCCACAGAATACATACATAACATAAGATTATAACATCATATATCATAGTCATGATCATAGACTTGAAATAATAGAGTAGATTATTCTCATAACATATTTTAATGTCAGAATTGTCCTTTTATCATTATAATCATTTTTGCATAATTCGTATCGTTAGGCCTTAGGTCACCACATAGGATCCTAAGTTACCTTACTTCATAACTTGCATGAAATTCATACCACGAAACATTCTTATAATTCATGATCATCATGGAAACACATAGTCATAATTCATATTTTGAAAATTCATGACGATAGCTTGAACTTGAAATTAGGGTATGACATGAATGCATGATCAATTGACTTGAAAATCATGAAATTTACTTTAAAACATGTATGATCATAAACTTTATATCAGCTCATACATAGTTCATATAGATAATATCCTTTAGAAGTATGAATCAAAATACTCATGATTTATATTATGAACCCTAAAAATCAAAATAGGAGGATTTATGGAAAAACTCTTCAATTTAATGCACTAACCATAAATTTATATCAAAATAGACTCATGATCATATTTTAATTCAAAATTCGTGCAATTGGGATAGAGATCACAAAACCAATAAAATACCATACTTTAATTTGATAAAAACCTTAAGAAATTGATTGAGATTCATGGATGAAAAGATCCATGAACCAATACCCACATACCTTGAGTGAGAACATCAATTAATTTATAAGAGCTTGAGAATTTTGGTGAATAAATTAAGTGAATTTGCTTGAAGGCTTTAATGGAAACCCTTGAGAGCCTTTTTGTAGAGAGAAAAATATTTGATAGATAAATTGTAGAAGAATAAATAGAATTAGAGGTTTACGTTAATTTATAAAGTTGAATTAGGTCATAAAAACGTCTAGGTTCATGAACTAATAATTTGGAAAATTCTAAAACGCCCTTAAAAACTTAAATTCGGCCAAAACTGCTTACCAGGTCCGCGACGCAGTCTTGTCGTAGACCACACTATTTTTTGAATTCTTCGAAAATCTTTCTTCCATTCTACGGTGCCTAAGAATCCACCAAGATTATTTTTCCGCAGGTTTTGACCCCCTAATCGATATTCCGAACTCGAATTTTTCAAAAGGATTAAGGATAATGCGTTAAATGAGCGGTCTATTTCCAAGGCATTCTTAAGATATTTTGTGGGCATTTTGAGGGATATTACAATATCTCCCCCTTGGAAACATTTGTCCTCGAATGAGATTCAACTAATACATGAAAAACATGAAAAAAAAGAATTAGAAACCCGACATGGACATGAGGACACTTTTAAAAATGCATAGAACGTGTAAACTTCGTAATTAAAATAAAACATAGTCCTTTAGAGAAATTATTTTCATGAATAATGCATGCATATGAATGAAATATGGAACTGAAGCATAGAAGTTTAATCAATTTGATCATGAGCAACTTAGTACCTTTAGGCTTGAGTAAAAGAAAAGAGATATGGATATTACTTCATCATATCTGATTCTGCTTCCCACGTAACACTCTCTACTTGTTGATGTCTGCACAACACTTTGACAGATGCAACGTCTTTATTTCTCAACTTCTTCACTTGGAAGTCTAAAATCTCAATAGGGACCTCCTCATAAGTCAAATTCTCTTCAATACTCATATTCACCCTTGGTACGATAGAATTTGGATCACCCATAAATTTCCTCAACATCGACACATGAAATACCGGATGAACTAAATCCAACTCAAGTGGAAAGTCTAACTCATATGCTACCTTGCCAATGCGCTTCAATATCCTATACGGTCCTATATATATGGGGCTCAACTTTCCTTTCCTACCAAACCGCATTACCCCTTTTATAGGTGAAATCTTTAAATACACAATATCATCCACATCAAATTTAAGCTCTCTCCTTCTAGTGTCCGAATAGGACTTTTGGAGACTTTGAGCCATTTTCAATCTTTCTCTTATGAGCATTACTTTCTCCATTGCATCAATTACCAAATTAGACCAATCAGTGCCATCTCACCAACTTCAAACCACCCCACTGGAGACCTATAACTTCTCCCGTACAAGGCTTCAAAAGGAGCCATTTGGATTTTAGAGTGATAACTATTATTATAAGCAAACTCAATCAATGGAAAATGGTCATCCCAACTTCCTCTAAGGTCAATCACACATGCCCCTAACATATCCTCCAAGGTTTGAATTATTCTCTCGGCTTGCCCATTGGTTTGAGGATGAAAGGCGGTACTTAGCTTGACTTTAGTGCCAAGACCTTTTTCAAATGACTTCTAAAAATGTGAACTAAATTGAGTACCTCTATCCAATATAATCGACAAAGGAACACCATGAAATTTTATAAGTTCATGAATGTACAACTTAGCATAGTCTTCGGCACCATAATAAGTTTTGACCAATAGAAGATGCGCCGATTTGGTCATTTGGTCCACATAGACCCAAATAGAATCATGTTGTCTTCTAGTATGAGGAAAACCCATGACAAAGTCCATATTTACATCTTCCCACTTCCATGTAGGAATTTTGATTTCTTGAGCTAGACCTCCCAGCCTTTGATGTTCAACTTTCACTTGTTAGCAATTAGGACACTTAGCCACGAATTCTGCTATGTCCTTTTTCATGCTATTCCACCAATACACTTCCCTAAAGTCACGATACATCTTCGTGTATCCCGAATGAATTGAATACCGAGAACTATGGGCCTCATTCAATATCAACTCTCTTACTCTATCAACATTTGGAATACATAACCGACCTTGGCAGTGTAGTACCCCATATTCTCCTAGGGAGAAAGCCTCAACAGACTTTTCGGCAATTGACTTTTTCAATTCTACCAAAGTTGGATCATTGTCTTGCTTGGCCTTGACTTCTGTCGCAAGAGACGATGCCATAACATTATGTACAAGTATGCCTGCAATATTGGAACCAATGAAACGCACATCTAAATGTTCCAATCTATAGAACTCTTTGAGCAATTCCCTTTTACCTTCCTCAACATGTGTGACACTACCCATAGACAACCGACTAAGAGCATCGGCTATAACATTTGCCTTATCTGGATGGTAAAATATGCTCATGTCATAGTATTTTAGGAGTTCAAGCCACCTCTTTTTCTTAAGGTTTAAGTCATTTTGACTAAACACATATTGTAAGCTTCTTTGGTCGGTAAACACATCAACATGCACCCCAAAAAGATAATGGCATCAAATTTTCAATGCAAACATAACTGCCGCAAGTTCAAGATCATATGTTGGATAGTTTCTTTCAGGTACTGTAAGTTCCCTAGAGGCATAGGCTATAACATTACTATGTTGCATCAATAGACAACCCAAACCAATAAGTGAAGCATCACAACAAACAACAAACCCATCTGAACCTTCGGGCAATGTAAATATAAGAGCTGATATAAGACGATCTTTTAATATTTGGAAACTTTTCTCACATTCTTCCGACCATTGGAATTTTGCCTTCTTTTGTGTCAACTTAGTTAAAGGTGAAGTAATAGATAAGAACCCTTCAACAAACCTTCTGTAGTATCTGCCTAAGCCCTAAAAGCTTCTTATGTCTGAAAGAGATAATGGTCTAGGCCAATGTTTAACTGCCTCCATTTTCTTTGGATCTACTTCATCCCATCACCAGACACCATATGGCCAAGAAATGCAACCTCTCTTAGCCAAAATTTGCGCTTACTAAATTTAGCGAATAGATCTTTTTCCCTCAATGTTTGCAATACAATCCTCAAATGACCCATATGATCTTCCTCATTTCGAGAGTAAATTAAGATGTCATCAGTAAACACCTACAAACATATCCAAATATGGCTTGAAAATGCAATTCATCAAATTCATGAATATAGATGGAGCATTTATCAACCCAAATGACTTTACTACAAATTCAAAATGACCATACCTTGTCCGAAAGGCCATCTTGGGAATATCACACTCCCTTACCCTTAATTGATGATAACCGGAATGGAAGTCAATCTTGGAAAAATAGCTTGCTCCTTGTAATTGATCAAACAAGTCATCTATCCTTGGGTTTGGATATTTGTTCTTTATGGTGACCTTATTCAATTGTTGGTAGTCTATAAACATTCGGAGTGACCCATCTTTCTTCCTAAAAAATAACATGGGACCACCCCAAGGTGAAATACTTGGTCTTATAAAAGCCTTGTCCAATAAATCCTTCAATTGTTCTTTCAACTCCTTAAGTTCTGCCGGAGCCATACAGTAAGGATGAATAGAGATAGGTTGGATATCAGGAAGGAGATATATGCCAAATTCAATCTCCTTTTCTGGAGGAATGCCGGGCAAATCATCGGGAAACACATCGGAGAACTCATTAACTAGAGGGATTGACTCAAGAGTAGGAGTTTTGGAATCAATGTCCCTAAATCGCACGATATGATAAATGAACCCTTTGGAAATCATTTTTCGGGCCTTAATACATGAGATGAATCGACCCTTAACCACTGAATCAATACCCTTCCATTCAAAAATAGGCTCATTAGGGAAGTGAAACTTAACCACACAAGTTCTACAACATATAGATGCGTAAGCGGTATGTAACCAATCCATACCAAGAATGATGTCGAAATTAGTCATATCAAGTTCAACAAGGTCACATGGAATAACTTTGTGCAAAACCCATACGGGATAATTTTTATAAGCTCTCTTGGCTAATACCAAACCACCAACAGGAGTATAAACTAAGAAGGGTTCTATTAACACTTCGGGGCACACATCAAACCTCATAGCAATGTAAGGAGTAACAAAAGACAAGTTGGCACCCAGATCAAGCAATGCATATACATCAAAGTTAAAGACTCGTAACATACCCTTGACCACATCGGGAGACTCATCAACCTTTTGCCTAGGATGAAGGGCGTAGAAGAGGTTATTGTGTTGGCCACCCGTAGGTTGAGCTTGGGCGCCTTATTGCACTTGGCCTCCTATAGGACGACCATCTCCACCCTTGCTGGCTACAAGAGGGCACTCGGATCACTTATGGCCCATCTTGAAACATCCATAGCAAGCACCCGTTATGATCAAGCACTTTCCTTCATGATTCCTTCCACACTTTGTATATTTTTGAAAAAAAGGGTTACTAGCATTTACACCTCCTTCACCTTGAGCTTTAGGATATGGCACCCTATCCTTAGAAAACTTCTTCCCCAAGCTTTAGCCTTAATGAGAGAGTCGACTACTACTAATGGTCCTAGAATTAAACAACCCACCTTTATACCGGGTCCTCATAGAATCCCTCATCCTTGTTTCTTTGAGATTTTCTCCTTCAATTTGTTCAGCAAAAGTCATAAGCCAGAGATATGTCCATCACCTTAACAAGCATAGCGGTGCGACATTCCTTGGTAACCAAGTCAGACACCCCTGATATAAATTTACTCATTCAGGCACGCAAATCAGCAACCATTGAAGAAGCATACTTGGATAGCTTAGTAAACTTGAGGGCATAGTCTCTCATCCCCATATTTCCTTGTCGAAGACTTATGAACTCCAACTCTTTAGCCTCCCTTAACTTAGAGGGAAAAAGTGATCAAGGAAAGCAAGTTTGAAAGCTTCCCATGTGATAGGACATTCTTCCACCCTCTCAACTTCTATTGAGTGTACCATATTTAGGAAACACCTTTGAGTTGGTAAGCTGCCAACTCCTCTTTTTCTTCTGAAGTCACCCCCATAATATTCACTATCTTGTAGACCTCATCAATGAACTCTAGAGGATCCTCATCAACCTTTGAGACATGAAACTTTAGAGGATTCATTCATGCAAAGTCCCTTACTCTTGAGGCTGGAGTAGGAACATTAGGAGGAGCCACAATACCTTAGTTGGTCACCACTCTGGCTAGCATAGTGATAGCAGTTCAGAACTCCATATTATTTACTTGGTCCGGTAGAGGACCATTGTCTTGAGGAGCCGGGGGAGCTTGGGCTTCATTAACATTCTCTCCCTTTGGAAATAGTGGTCTTGTTGGAGCTATATAGCTGAAAATCACAAAGAAAGACTGTTAGGGAAAGAAGTCATAAAGTAAACTCACCACAAAACCTTTAGATAGGAACGCCTATTAGTTACATGGATGATTACGATCTTCAACCTCAACCCCTACATTATGCGACAATGTAGGTAAAAAGTTTGCATTAGTAGTTGGAATGTACTAAGTATGAGGATGTGACATAAAATGTAAATCATGGAATGCAAAGGTCAAGTAAAACACATGATAAGTTGGTATACGTAAAGTAATGAGAAAATCATATTGACCAAAGCATTTAAAAATATAAATTGAAGTCATAACATACTTAGGAAATCATACATATGTGGGATAGGAACCATAACCGACAATAAGACCATGTGAGCTATAACATGAAATCCAATGATACCCACATCGAGAAGGAGGAGGCTACTTTGCCAAGGTACATTTCTAATCATGAACATGTGCTATTTGTGGATCCACTAACTAAGACATAAAGGCAACCTATGATGCCACATAATTTATGGGACATGAGGCTTCTACTAAGGCTTTTGGTAGGGCCCCCACCTCAGGTCCACTCGGTGCTAAATCAAATCCCACGGAATACATACATAACATAAGATTATAATATCATATATCATAGTCATAATAATAGGCTTGAAATTATAGAGTAGCTCATTCTCATAAAATACTTGTAATGTGAAAATTGTCCTTTTATCATTACAATCATTTTTGCATAATTCGTATCGTTAGGCCTTGGGTCACCACATAGGATCCTAAGTTACCTTACTTCATAACTTGCATGAAATTCATACCACGAAACATTCTTATAATTCATGATTATCATCGAAACACATAGTCATAATTCATACTTTGAAAATTCATGACCATAGCTTGAACTTGAAATTAGGGTATGACATGAATGCATGATCAATTAACTTGAAAATCATGAAATTTACTTGAAAACATGCATGATCATAAACTTTATATCAGCTCATACATAATTCATATAGATAATATCCTTTAGAAGTATGAATCAAAATACTCATGATTTACATTATGAACCCTAGAAATCAAAATAGGAGGATTTATAAAAAAACTCTTCAATTTAATTCAATAACCTTAAATTTATATCAAAATAGACTTATGATCGTGCTTTAAATTAAAATTAATGCAATTGGGATAGAGATCACAAAACTAATAAAATACCATACTTTAATTTGATAGAAAACCTTGACAAATTGATTGGGCCTCATGGATGAAAGGATCCATGAATTAATACCCACATACCTTGAGTGAGAACACCAATTAATTTGGAAGAGCTTCAGAATTTTGATGTAGAAATTGAGTGAATTTTCTTGAAGTCTTTAATGGAAACTCTTGAGAGCCTTTTTGTAGAGAGAGAAATATTTGATAGATGAATTATAGAAGAATGGATAGAATTAGAGGTTTAGGTTAATTTATAGGGTTGAATTAGGTCATAAAAATATCTAGGTTCATTAACTAATAATTTGGAAAATTCTAAAACGCCCTTAAAAACTTAAATTCGGCCAGAACTTCTTCTTAGGTCCACAATGCGGTCTTGTCGTGGACCACACTATTTTGTGAATTATGTGAAAATCTTTCTTCCATTCTTTGGGTCCTACAAATCCACCGAAATCATTTTGCCGCAGATTTTGAATCCCTGATCGATATTCCAAACTCGGATTTTCCAAAAAGATTAAGGATAATGTGTTACATGAGCGGCCTATTTCCAAAGCATTCTTAAGGTATTTTGTGGGTATTTTGAGGGATGTTATGCCATTTCTTTTCATTTTTTTGACAAAAGCGATAGACTCCACTTTTGTCAATTTTTCTATTCAAAAAAGTGACTAAGAGTGTCACTTTATCCATTACTTTGCTCTTCATAGTGAAGAACAAAGAAGAATAAACCAAAGGAATTAACAATGCTATCCATCGCTTTTTCTAGAAATTTTTAAAAAGATATAGAAAAGCGACAGACAAAAGGACCCTGTCCATCACTTTTTCTGCATTTCTTTTGACAACAAAAACCTACAATTTCTGCTACCCACCTGGTCAATATATTAAATTCTAATTAAATTTAATATAGCCAAATAACACATTCAACAACAATCACAACACATAAAATATATTATAATAAACTTAATAAAACATTAAAAATATAAAAATAATAGTTTAAAGACATAAAAGTCTTTCAAAGTTAGTCAAAAATTCAAAAAATGTTTAATAAAAGGGAGTCATGCTAGCTAAGGTGTGAACTCTATGTATTAATTCTCTGAGTCATCGATAGAAGTGGACGCTAATGAATAACGGTATGACCGACGAGCAAGGTTGAACATTTGTTCTTTTATTTGGTCGATGGTTTTATTTGTGCTCTTTTGTTTAGCAATTCTTCTTGCCTCAAACTCTAGCAATGCATGTGTATGTTCTGAGATTTGCCTCAACATCTCAACTATCCAAACATCATCAATTGTCTCAGCTTGGAGTGACGTCCTAATACATTCTAGACATGATTAGAGTCATCAAACGTCATTCTGAGAGCCCATCCCATAGATTCTGCCCTTATGTGTTGCTCCTACAACTTTTTCAATACAAATTTTAGTGGACTCTTCCAGCGTGAGCTGGACCGAATCTCCCATCTCAAACCGAATCTCCCATCTCATTAATGTACCGCTGATATGTATGCTACATTTAAAAATAAAAGTTATCATCCCAATGTATTCATATATGTCACAACCTAAATTAGGGCCAAGCCACAACACAGCGATCGGTATGCGAGGGACCTCAACCATAATCCATCATAGCATACATCGCATACATAAGACAAAGAAACACACTACGATATAAGTGGAAATAATTATCACAAGGAAATAGGGCTAAGGGAAATCAACTCCATAGACGTCTAAACCGGACTATATTATAAGCCGTCTAAACATGCCTCTAGTCTAATCCTTGATGGGGGCTTAAGACAAGCTCCTACCTCACCCTAACAATAGAAGAAAGCTCAAATTAATAGCATCATGAATAAAATTCATTTCCTCGATGGAATGAGAACTCACCAACTCTTTAAGAATCTAAGGCAATCTCTAGCCATGAATAAAATGGTCGTGAGTGTCATTCATCACTACATTATGAGACAATATATGTAGAATATGCGTTAGTATGTTTGAATTTACCAAATATGTGAGGTATGCATGATTAATCATAATGAACATGACCAGTAAAAGAACATAATAAATATGTCATAAGGTGCATGACCAATCATAATGAATATGAGTAAGTCTTAAAAGCATTTTAAAACACACGAAACTCATGGCCAATGCATATCATAAATCTTCAACATACAACTCATACCTTAACTTCAACTTGTGTGGTATAATACATTTAATCTCCATCTAAGTCCATGCAAGCTATTACATGGAATCCAATGAAACCCTCATCGAGAAAGGGGAGGCTACCTTGCGAGGGTATACTCTATCATGTTACTTATCTCATCTCAAATTCAAGCTCCCTTTTCATATCATCGAAATAGGAATAATGTAACGCGGAATCAAATTCCTTTTCTTCCCAAACCTCATAACTCCTTTCATGGGAAAAACTTTAAAATAAACTCAATTATTTACCTCAAACTCTATGTCAAATATCCTAACATCAGTATAGGATTTTTAATTACTTTGAGGAATTTTTAGCTTTTCTTGAATGATCACCTTCTCCATAGCTTGATGGACTAATTCTGGTCCTATCAACTTAGATTGACTAACTTTGAACCACCCAATTGGCAATCTACATCTCCTACCATAAGGAGCCTCATATGGAGCTATTTGAATTCTTGAAGGAAGTCTATTATTATATGCAAACTCAATAAGAAACAAGTGGTCATCCCAATTACCTTTGAAGTCAATAACACATGCTCTCAACATATTCTAAAGGATTTGAATTTTATGCTTTGTTTTACCATCTGTCCGTCGATGGAAAGCGTACTAAGGTCAATTCTATATGACTATCTCTTGAATGTCAACCCTGCATAATCCTGGGCTGAATTTGTAGTTTTAATAGGCAAGAAGTGAGCTATTTTGGATATCCTATTCACAATCTTCCAAATTGAGTCATGTTGTCTGCAAGATCCTGGTAATCCTATTATCAAATCCATATTAATCATTTCCTAATTTCATTCTGACAACCGTATATTCTGAGCTACATCACAAGGCCTTTGATGCTCAGCTTTGACTTGTTGGAAATTCGGTTACTCGAAAATAAACTCTACGATATCTATCCTAATAACCATTTCACCAATAGACCTCTCAAGTCATGGTACATCTTTGTAGAACCTAGATGAATGGATTATTATGAGCTATGGGCTTCCACCATAATTCTATCTCGAAGAAAATCAATACTCAGAACACATAATCTACCATCATACCTCAACACCCTATCTTCCCCTTTAGCAAAAGCCATCATTTTCTTCCTATGGGCGTCTTCTTTCAATTGAAGTTGAATAGGATCTTGATCTTTCTTTTCTTGTACCTTAACAACTAATGAAGGCTCTGACCCATTTTGAATAGTAACACCTCCCTCGTCAGAATCCACAACACGGACTCATAAATATGCAAGGTCTATGCACTTCTCTAGCCAACTCTTTCTTCTCTTCTACAACATGAGCGGTGCTCCCCTAGACAACCTACTAAGAAAATCCAGAACAACATTAGCCTACCTAGATGAGAGAGAATACTCATGCCATAGTCCTAGAGCAACTCAAGTCATCTCCTCTGCCTCAAGATCAACTCTTTTTGACTAAATACATATTGTAGGGTCTTGTGAACTTAGAAGACATATACATTCACGCCATAACGATAATGATGCCAGAACTTGAGAACCAATACTACTGTTGCCAACTCTAGATCATGAGTTAGATAATTCCTTTCGTAGACCTTAAGCTATCTAGAAGAATGAGCTATGATTTAGCCTTTTTGCATTACAACACAACCCAATCCAAATCTGGATACATTACAATAGATTACAAAACTGTCTGTGTCCTCGAGTAGGGACAAAATCAGAGAAGTAGTCAATATTGTTTTCAACTTTTGGAAACATTTCTCACAATCATCAGATAATTGGAAGTTGTTCCTCTTTTGAGTCAACTTGGATAAGAATCCTTCAATAAACCTCCTATAATAACCATCCAAAGCTAGAATACTTCTTATATCAGTCAAGGATATAGTTCTAGGCCGATTCTTATCTACTTTAATTTCATGCGAATCCATTCTAATACAATTACAAAAATAATATGGCCTAGGAATGACATAAATGCAAGACAGAACTCAGATTTAAAAAACATAGAATATAACTCCTTTTCCTTGAGAGTTTGGAGAATAATTCTGATATAATTGGCATGCTCTTCCTTATTCATTGAATAGATAAGAAGGTCATTGATAAACACCTTAACAAGAATGTCTAAGTAATGCTTGAACACTCTATTCATAAGGTCCATAAATGTTTTAGGAGCATTAGTCAAACCGAAGGACATGACTAGAAACTCATAGTGATCATATTTGGTTCTGAAGACGATCTTCAAGATGTCACTTTCCCTTGCTTTCAACTAATGATAGCATGATCTAAGGTATATCTTGTAGAAATACGTGGCACTATGAAGTTGGTAGAAAAGATCATCGATTCTTTGAAGAGATTACTTATTCTTTATGGTTACCTAGTACAATTGACGGTAATCAATGTACATTCTCAAGGAACCATCTTTTTTATGTATGAATAGGACAAGAGGGCCCCAAGGTGAGACTCATAGCTTAATGAAGACCTTATTTAAAAGGTATTTCAACTACTCTTTCAGCTTTTTTAACTCCACTGGAGCCATTCTATATGGTGGAATAAAGATAAACTAAGTATCGAAAAGAACATCTATTCTGAAATCTATCTATCTAGAGGGACTCTTACAAAATTCCTCAAGAAAGACTTTGGGAAACTCATTTACGACTTGAACAGATTAAAAAGATGATGTCTCCACACTGTCATCTCCAACTAGAACAATGTGGTAGATACACCGGTTGGAGACTAACTTTCTAGCATTTAAGTATGAAATTAATCAACTTTTAGGTAGAGTTGGGCTACATTTCCACTCTATGACTGTCTCATTATGAAACTGGATCTTGACTACTCGGGTTCTACAATTAATTGAGGCATAACAAGTATAAATCTAGTCCATGCCAAAATTGAAATGAAAATCAAACAAATACAAGAAACCACCCTAAGACCTGGCATCAGTAAGTAATCGCGCATCTAAAATCAAAAAAAGAAGTACAAGGCTTTTATAAATACAATATGAGTACAGAAAGTCTTTGAAAGCAAGTAAAGACTAGCCATAATTTGGTATGGATGGAAATATTTGAAATATTTGAAATAAAACTCTATCATATAAAACAGTATGAAACTCTATCATATAAAACAGTATGAAACATTTCTAAAAAGTTATTTCCTAATAGAATATCTTGCCCGGTATTATGGAAATAAAATGGAGGACATTTTATTAGAAAATATCCTAGTAGTATGATCGGTTGAGCAATGCCTTTAGACATTGTTACAATATTATTAGATATATCTTTTCCCTTAGTAATGGGTAATTCTTGATGGTATTCTTTAGGGAATACGTCTGGTCTACAGCAACATATTCCTGATCCATTATCTATATAGGCAGCAAAATATTCAGCTTTATAATCTTTATAAGTTATTCCTATTGGTATATAGATACTATATGGGCTTATCATTTTGATATGAAAATTATCTTATCGTCGTAAGTAATCTTGATACCATGATCAAGAATATCATATGGTTTTACACTATCTAGGAAAGTGGTTCCTAGCAGTATTTCTAACATATCATTATTTCCTTCTGGTTCAACCAATAGTCTTATAGGTATAGTGTTATTTTTAAATCTTAAAATAGTTTCTATCATGTTTGTTATTTCATGTTTCTTTCCATTAAAATCAGTATAAAGATGATTATCTTTTAATTTATATTGTTGGAGATGGTTACATAGCCTAAGGCTAATATAATTTCTACTGGCTCCTGTATCTAATAGGATATTAATAGGAACAAATTGTTACCATTAAAATATTCTCCTTTTATCTTATAGTTTTTTATTTCATCATTTTTTGCTTCTAAGATAGGTTGTCTAACTCTTTCTGATTGTGTTCTTCTTATCATCGATGTAGGATTTATGACTCGAGTTTCCTCAAAGGATAGTCGAGATGAGGAATCTTGTTGATTGTACAAAGGTTTAGATTGTAAATCTAAATCTAACGGCGTATCTTCTATTTCTTGTATTTGCGTTATACTAGGCATTTGTATCTGACTAACTTCCTCAAATAGATGGGGATAATCTATCATCTCTTTTATGGCAAAGCAATCAGAATGATGTGTATTAGAAATAGAGTATGAGATTACATATGTTATCGAATAGGGTCTATTGTATTTATGAAAGAAATCTTTTCTTTTAAAATCTTGTATTAAACTTAAAGTTTTATCAAAGTCTTTATCTAGAAGATGGTAAGAAATTCTAGGATAAATATTAAATTTAATCTTTTCGTATTGTAAATTTCCTCGTAGTATTCCTAAACAGGCTTCTTTCCTATTTATTATCCTATTATCTATAGTAGCTAAAATTATTGGGGTATCTAATCCTTCTCTAAAGGTAGATTTTATTATTATCTGGATTGCTCCTATATGTATCCATCCTAGAGTATTTCGAATTTCCGTTTTTATTTTTCGTAATTTATCTTGAATATCTTTGTTGGATAATAAAGGAATCATTATTTTATTAGAAGTAACTGAAACTTCTAACGCTCTTTCTTGGATATTTAATCCATAAAATAAATGATATTGTCTTTTTCTTAATCCGAATCTATCAAGTATATTTACGTCAAATCCTGAGTAGTTAGTCAAAGAAAACTTTTCTTTTTGTATTTGTTTTAATTTTCTTTTATCAATAAAAATATATTGTTTATATTCTCCAACTTGTTCTATCGTTTCTTCTATTATATCAGTTTCTATTTCATTACTCATTTTGACTGTCTTCATCTGACGAAGAATAATAATCTGTATCAGTTAAAATAAATATTGTATCGTCGGAATCTACTTCTTCAAAATTATTTAGTTGTATAAATTCTTCTAAATTTATCATTTCTTCGATATCTTCATCGATTTCTATTTTCTTGTTATTATTAGCAAATTTCTTTGGGCATCTATTGGCATAGTGTCCTATCTCTTTGCAGTAGTAACATCTGTATTCTTTTGGATTTTTTCTTTTATTATTCCTTTTGTAAAAAGGTTTTTGATAATGTGTATATCCTTTCTTTTTGTAGTATCTAGCCTTTCTCTTTTTAAAATATTTTTTCTTAAAGAGTTTCTTTTTCTTATATTTTCTTTTAATCTTTTTGTAGTAATAGGGACTTTCACATCCAATCATTATAGGCATTTTAGGATTATCACAACATAAACTTATATTCTTTCTTAATCCTTTTGTTGCTTTAGCTAATATGGCATCTGCACACCATGTACTAAGACTATCTTTTAAATGAGTTATTCTTTTTCCTAAAGTATCGGTTGTTCTGGGATTATAAGTATCTATTAACTTTCTACCCCAAGGGTCTGGTATCAGAGTCATGATAGACGTTAAAGACGTGGAAGTAGATATTACACAAAATATGTCAACTTTAGAGATAAAGATTAGACAAGAAAACAGTGAAGATAAATTTGATAGAATAACTAACTCACTAAAGTGCGATGAAAATTTTAATGATATAGATATAGAATGAAAAGACATCCTACTTTTGCAGATATAAAAATAGATAATAATTATTTATGAAAGTTTAGAAAATACTTAAAAGATACCCAAAACAGTAAAGAAAAATGCAAAAGATTATTACGTTTAATGTTAAAAGATAACAAAACCGAGCTAGATTCTATAATTAGGACAAAACGAATTCTAGATGATCATGATAAAGTCATAAAAGGACTAACAGATAATATAAAACTTATTAAAATTGAGATTGAAACTCATCCTTCGAGTATAGGATAATGAAACGACAACCCTCCTTCGCAGAGATAAGGTTAGATAACCGATTATATTGGACATCTCTAAGAAATTTAAAAAAGGCTAAGATAAAAGATGAGGCTCTTAAAAGATATTCACAAAAATTAGATCCTACCATGTCCGAACAGATAAAGAGAGTACAAGAAAAAATACTTGCTAATAATGAAGATATAATAAATGAAAACCATAATATAAATTTACTAAGAAATTATTATTTCAAAAATCAGATAGCTAGTCTAGGATAAAATGGAAAATAAATCCAATTATAAATTATTGAATGAGAAAGATCCTCTAAAAATAGAGCAAGATTTATATGAGACTTCATTAAATTCAAAGCTCTTATCCTTTTTTAATAATTCTTGAAATGGCTTTCTTAGTTCAGCCAAATTTTGAATATAATCTGAGGCATAGTTAAGTATCCCTAAAAAGCTTTGTATCATGAGTCTATTTTGATATAATTTGATGGTTATAGAATTAAATTGAAGAGTTTTTCCATGAATTTTCCTACTTTGATTTCTAGAGTTCATGCTGTAATATATGAGTATTTTTAATTATACTTTTAAATGATATTATCTATATTATTTATGTATGGGCTGATATAAAGTTTATGATCATGCATGTTTTCAAGTTAATTTCATGATTTGTTTTTGTCAATTGATCATGCATTCATGTCATATCCATTCCAAGTTCAAGCTATGGTCATGAATTTTTAAAGTATGAATTATGACTATGTATTTCTTTTCTAATCATGAATTATAAGTTTGTTTCAAATTATGGTTTTCATGCAAGTTATAAAGTAATGCGACCTAAGGCCTAACGATATAAATTATATAAATATAATGATAATGATAAAAGGACAATTCTCACATTACAAGTATGTTATGGAAATGAGCTATTCTATGATTCCAAGCCTATGATCATGAATATGATATATGAAACTATGATCTTATATTATGTATGTATTCCTTGGGATTTTACTTAGCACCGAATGTGGACTTGAGGTGGGGGCTCAAAGCAAAGGGTCCTTATATGAAGTCTCTTGTCTCATAACTACATGCCACCGTAGGATTTGCCTTTATGGCCTAGCTAGTGGATCCACAAATAGCACATGTTCATGATTAGGTGTCTACCTTGGCAAAGTAGCCTCCCCCTTCTCGATGTGGGGATCATCGAATTCCATGTTATATCTCGTATGGTCTTATTGTCATTTATGGTTCCTATACCACATATGTATGATATATTAAGTATGTTATGATTTTGAACTTATGCTTTTAAATGCTTTGGTCAATATGATCTTATCATGACTTTATGTACTTCATCTTATAATGTGATTTACTTGACCCTTGCATTTCCATGATTTACGTTGCATGTCACGCCCTAATACTTTGTACATTCCAAAGTACTTATGCATACTTTTTGCCTACATTATCTCATAATGTAGGAGTTGAGGTTGAAGATCCTTATCGTCTACGTAACCACTAGGCGTTCCTATCCCAAGGTGTTGTGGTGAGTCCTCATTGACTGGAGACTAGTTTCAAGTTGATTACTTTTTTCTTCCAAAAGACTTTTATTTACGTCGTATATTGAGGGTGAGCTAGGGACATGTCTTAGCCCCAGCCCATACTCATATTTTGAGGCATCTAGTTGGATATATGTTAGAGTCTATGTTGTCATAAAACATTTATTTTTAGATTTCTATTAATGGTTTAGAATCTCTTATGATGTTTCCACTTTTATATTTTACCTTATGTATGCTTATGATATGTACAAGAGGCTTGGTTGGAGCCCTTCGGGGTTTTGATCGCCGTGTTACGACTGGGCCTTAGGTCGACTCATGATAGAACCCCACCTTAAAGTCCTCTCAGTGCTAAGTCTTTATTCCAATGGAAATTTCATGAAAACATAGTCTTTAGCATCATTAGGAAAGATAGTAATAAATATCAATCCATCTTTATAAAATAACCTAAGATTAGCTCATATATCATCATCATAGTAAAATTATAAAAATAACGTATTTAACTTGCTTAATTCATAGAGAATCCATGAGTTGGTGAGAATTATTCTTACTTGTTTAACATAATTGCGCGTAATTTTTTTTATTGCTCCATAAATTCTTTGCTTATAAAATCATTGATCATCATTCATAACTTCTTACTTAAAGCATCTTTGAACATCATTCATAGAGCTTTCATTGAGATAACTTGAAAATCTTTATCATAACTCATAATTGATACTTGAAACTAGCATATAGCTTAGGACTTTAAAATTTCTCTTGAAAGCATGAAATGTAATGAGAGTTATGCATAATTAGACTAATAACATTGAAATATATTATAATTAAGAAGACACAATATAAATAATGAAATTAGGGCTTGTAAAAGAAGAATTCCTAAGAGATTTGAGAAGAAATCTTGGTATTCCATACCTTTACCTTAGAGGCCCTAAATTATAGAGAATTTAAGCTTAAACTTGAAGAAATCCTTATAATTTGGTTGAGGTAGAAGGAGACTTGGAGAGAACACTTTTAGAGAGAAGACTATTGGGTTAGGGTATTTGGGTGAGAATGAGAGGGTTAGGAGGGATTAGGGTAATTAATAGATTAGAATATAGTCCCAAAACAGTCCACATTCATTAATGAAAACATAGGGAAGGACCAGAATACTCATAACTTAAATTGAATACAACACCTTGATGGCCCTCCACCATAGTCCGTAAACTTCACCATGGCCCATGGTGGTTGGCGTAGTAATGGACTATGAGGGGGTGACAACCACGGAGGTCATCATGACGCGTAGTGCTCCCCACAGCCTGTGGTTCCATCCCATGGTGGGCAGTTAAAATAGGGGCCTAAGGGGTTGGGCTTCACGGATCATACCACGGGCTGTGAATCCATCCATGGTCCCTCCTTCTACTTTTGCCCTTTACCTGTTGATCTTTATGGACACTTTCTATGGATCGTGTCGAGTACTACGAGTCTAAAGGATCACCTAATTGAAAAAGCTAAAATTTTCTAAGAAACTTCCTTTGAATCTCGATTTTTGACTTTCCAACTTCTGAAGTCTTACATTATTGGCCATTTTGAGGTGTTAGAGAGGTATGGAGAGGTGGCCTATAAATTGGCCTTTTCCCCAAACCTTTTATCTATTCATTAAGTGTTTCATGGATTGATGCTTAAGTGATACCGACATGATGACTCTCATGTGATTCAGTGGAACTTGGTTGCTTTGGATCATGAATTTTCATTTGAGGAGGAGCCTATTGCTATCTTGGTTATGCCTACTAAACAATTTGAGATCAATGCATATTGATTTAGTGAAAGTTCAGTAGAGGCACTAGCCTATTAAGGAAGCTCATGGGAGGTGGAGTCTGACATGCTTCATAGATATCCTCAGCTTTTCGCCCATATAGGTACTTTAAAAAAACAAAAAATCACAATTAATTTACTTTTCATTTGAGAAAGAACGTATATTTTAGTGGTGGGTGATACAATACCCTTATTCTTGAGAAATTTCTTTTTTGTGAGAAATGACCATTTTGCCCTTCTATATTGCATTTTCATCCTTTTTTGTGATATGGGTATGGTTGGCATGATTTTCGATGCGATCAGGTTAGATTTTGGCGATTTAAGGTTTTGAGTTGGAAAATTTCATTGAAAGGGTTAACTTATAGAGATATTGAGATCCAAGCATTTTGTGGGAATTCTATCATTTTTGTTGCATCCAGATCATCGAGTTTTGTCTAGTTGAGTATTGACTTAGAGCCCCAAGACCTTAGTTTTTTATCTTGGTAAAATAGGCTAAAAGTTGAGTTACAGGCCTAAAAGGAGTATGAGAGCGTAATTTCATCATAACGATCCTTTTCAGTAATCCAACAATAGCATTAAATGTATAATGTCAAATTCGGTATAGTAGCATATCCGATTTATTCTTGACGGAACCCAAATAATTTTTGAGGGTCCAACCAAAAATAATTTTTGAGTTGCAATCTGTAGTTTTTCTGGCTTTTGGTGTAGTATTCTTTGCTGATCGTGATTATGAAAGGTCACGTGATTGCGATTAATAGGTTATGTGGTTCTCACGATGTCAATGATGGTATAATAATAATGATGGGTTCATGTGTCCTGTGTTCTTTGCAATTGAGAGGGAGGGTAATTATGGTGCGATGGGGCTATATCCAGTATTTTGAACTCACGAAAATTAGTGGCTTGTTATCTCAATGCACAAATCTTGCCTAAACAGTGTCCAACTTCTGGAATTATTCCCATTTTTCACATACCATCTTTTTTGCTCAGTTTGAAACTTGGAGAGGCAATTTGGAATAGAAACTTTCGAGGAAAATCATTTGGGTAAGCCTATTTTAACAATATTTATCAATTTTGTTCAATTCTTTCTTCGTAAATTATCAAACAATCAAGATTTTAAATGGGTTTTGGGGGGGGGTTTCTTTCCAACCTCAAAAGGAATGATTTAAGGATTTTTAACTTGTTTCTCTACCATTTTTAATGGTTTATTCAACCACAAACTTTCCTTAAAGTGTAGAACATGTTTAAAAATAAAATTATAGAAATTATTTTTAACATAAAATTATATAATTGCCCTTCTCATTTTCAAAGCAATTTTTGGACGATTTTGACCCCAATTCTAAAACCTTACAACATGCGTATCATTAGACTCTTTTTGATGAACTATTTTCATTCTTGATTATGGGTAATCATTTCAGATTTAGTGCTCATGATTTGAGCTTCGATTAAAGCGTTCCTGTGAAGTTTCAACCTTCGAGGTAGGTTTAGCCATCCTTATTTGAGACTGGATGTTGTAATTAGTCATCCATATATTATAGACTTTGGATGGAGTTATAGTATAAATTAAAATTATTAATTTCCTTGTGATGCCCGTGTGGGAGGTTATTTATATTATGATGCCCGTGAGGATGCTTATTTGCACTGTCTAGCTCATGTGAGGGCCTTATTTATTGTCATATTTGCTTTGAAAGCATGTAATTCATGATTTTCCTATGAGAGAGGCCTAAGGAGACTATTATACTTGTAATGCCCTCCCAAGGGGTTTAGTTTTGGTTCTTTTGGATACTTGATTTCTAAAATATTTTCAAAAAGGGTGAACACTTATTTCAATGTATTTTCTTTCCATTACTATCTAAAGAGAGTGAATATCATGTTTAGGTTGAGTTTTGAGAATTTTGAACCTTGTATTACATATTAAGTTGAATATTGCCTCAGTTCCATATGTATTGTGATGCATTCATTCTCATTTATCATATCATTGATCTTGAGAAGTTGATAAGTGTGGAAATTCCTTTTTAGAAAGAAAATGTGACACCTTTTCATATATCCTTGATCACGAGCTAGGTGACAAGTTGATGAGATATTGAGATTGTAATTTCGTATATGTAGTGTGAGTCCCCCTTGGGTCCTTTTCTAGAAGCCTTAGCTCGAAAGATATATACAACAAGTTCTGTGGAAACCTTAATTCCACTATTTTAATTGCATTTTAATTATTATTAATAATTATTATGGGTATGATTTTACATTAATTGCACGATTTTAATTTGAACTATGAATGACCATGCATGAAACTATTTTCAGTGATGATTTATATGAATTATGATTATGAAATTCAATGATTTTCAAAGTATTTTCATGATGTTCAATCAAATTTACTATGTATATAAGTTTTACACTATTCTTAAGTATGAATTATGATCATGGATTACAATTATATTCACGCTATAAATTTCATGCAAGTTATGAAGAAGGGTGACTTAGGATCCTTAATTGGTCACCTAGGAACATAATGGTATGAATTATGCAAATATGATCCATAATGTTGAAAGGTTGTTACTCATATTGTAATTATGATAGGAAAATGAGCTAATCTATGAGTTTTATACTTATGAACAGGTTTATGATATATGTTAGGCATGATTACTATGTTGTGTAATCTGTGGAATTTGACTTAGCTCCAACTTAGTCTTGAGGTGGGGGCTCGACCTACGGGATCCTTATATAAAGTCTATGGTCACATAACCCACGTGCCACTATAAGTTTTCTAATATGGCCTAGCTAGTGGATCCATATATAACACATGTTCATGACACCCGTCTAGCGGGGTAGAGTCTACCTTGGCAAGTAGATTCTCCGTTCTTCCGTTGTATGGGGAGACATTGGAATTCCATGTTATAGATCGCATGGTCTTATTATCAATTGTCGATTTATCCCACATAGTGGGAGCTTAAGTGCACCGGGCTGCCCTTTTATGTATACTCTCTTTATGTTTAATCATGATTTCAACTATGTCTCTTAAATACTTTGATCATTATGGTTTGTCATGACTTTACTTAATCTACTTATCATGTACGTTGATTGATCATTGCATTCTATGATTTATATTGCATGGAATACCTACATACTTAGTGCATTTAATTGTGCTAATGCATATTTGTTTCTTACATTATCTCATAATGTAGGGGTTGAGGGTTGCATTCCTTCTACACGTGGCTAATTAAGTTCCCATGCAATGAAGATTGGTGATTCCTCATCTATTGAGGGAGAGTTATGAGTTGCTTCCTTTTTAAAGAATTTTGTTACATTCTTATTGAGGGTGAGCGAGGGACATGTCATAGATCCCGCCCTTCTTGAGTAGTAAAGGCATTGTTGGACAAATGATGTAGAGTCTATATAGTCGAGTTTACAATCTCTTTTATGCTTCATGTCTTAGACTATGTCCTATGTTATTTCCATTTTACTCTACCTTATGTATGCTTACGATATGTCAAGAAGCTTGGTTGGAGCCCTTTGGGGTTTCAGTTGCCGTGTTATGGCTAGGCCCCCAGCTGGGTTGTAACACCTTTACATATACCTTTTGTATGGAACTAGACCTCTAACCGTCATTTAAAACCATGTGAGCTATAAAATGGAATACGATGTACTTCCACACTAAGAAGGGAGATGCTACTTTCCTAAGTAGACTTCGTGATGGGACATTTCTTTAAAATTGTGCTATTTGTAGATCAACTAGCTAGGCCATATTGGCACTTTAAACCTACACAGCCAACATAGTTAGGGACTAAAGAGTGTTGCTAGAATTCCCTTGGGTAGCTACTTGGCTACCGGATGAAACCCCACCTTAAAGTCCTCATAGTTCTTACTCATTATCCTAACGGAATTCATAGAAACATAGTCATTAACATAAATAGAAAAGATAATAATAGATATTAATTCTCATTATAAAATAATCATAAGAGTAGCTCATTCATTATCTTTATCATGAGTGTGTGAGAAAAATCTATCACAAACTTTATACTTTGCTTAAACCATCATTGGAACATCACTGTTTGTCATCATTCATTACTTTTAATGCGTCATTCATAAGACTTGATAATCATTCATAAAACATTCATTGAAATCCTTCGTATGAAGCTCATGATCATAAATTCTTGAAAACATACTTGAAAATAACATATAGCATGGGTCAATGAAAATAAACATTAAATTATGCGATGTAATGTGAATTATGCATAATTTGATCAATAATCATAAGAAAAGTCATACTTAAGAAGACCTAATGCAATTCCATGGAAAATTAGGCTTAGATGAAGAGTTCATAAAATAATTTTTTAGAAAACCTTGGGACTCCATGGATGAAAGTATCCATGGATAAAAGTATCCATGGATAAATTCCCACATAACTTGATACCTTTGAAGCCCTAAATGCAATAAATTGAAGACTTGACTTTGAATTCTCTTGAAATTGGCTTGAAGAAGAAGAAGAAGATGACCCTTGAGAGAGAGCGTTAGAGAGAGGATTTTTTGATTTTGGGTGTTAAGGATAAAATGAGAGAATTAGAAGGATTTAGGGTAGTTAATAGAATATGATTTATCCAAAATCCATCCAAATACATTCATGAATTAATAGGGAAAATACAAAAATACCCCTAACTTAAAACTATGTCGGGCACCTCTATGGGAAGGCAACTCGACCCGAGAAGCTCACCACGGATAATGGTGATGAAGGTGACTTGAACTGGTGGAGAGGTGGCAACCATAGAGGGTAGCACTGTTCATTATGGGCACCACATATCGTGGTCTCTGTCGTGGTCGTTATCACACTTTAAGGGTCTTAAAGGGGTCAAATCCACGGAAGAGACTATAGTCCGTGGTGCTCACCAAGAGTCGTGGTCCCTCTTGTGAACTTTTACCCTTTTTTCTTGGACTTATACAACCTTCTCTATTGGTTTTGAAGATCAGTACAGCCCATGATGGGTCTCGTGGTCCCTATTAGGTGCAATTTTCTTTTGTGATTTGTATTTAGAACTTTGTTTTTTGAGTTTCCAACTTGTGAGGTCTTACTAACTATTTTTCCATCGACAAGATGAATGAGAATCCACCGGCATGGTATTTTGGTAGCAATATGAATGCTTGTATGTTGATAGGACAAATGAGAATTTATTAGTGATACAAATACATATATTGAACGAATGAAGATTCATCGGTGATATAAATACTTGTCCATCGGTAGGATGAATGAAGATCCATTAATAGAATCTATGTTGGTCCATTAGTGGGATGTATGATGCTCCATTGATATGATGATTATCCATTGATAGGATATATGATGCTCCATCAGTAGGATGATGATGCTCCATCAATAGAATAATGATTCATTGGAAGGATATATGCTCCATTGGTAGGGTAATGATGTGGCCTCAATGGCATTTGCATGTTATCATTGTGACTGGCAAATATCCATTAAATTCCAACATTTCATTTATTTACGGCATGACAATGGATATTTTGGCAAGTTTCTCTTCAAATCTTCTAGAAAATTTGATGCATCTTACATATGACCTTCAGACATCTATAATGCTAGAAAATGCCAATATCTCCCTTGAACAAGATCAGCATGCAATGACCCTCTCGATATATGAAAATACAATGGCTTGATAACAATCCAGCTATAATAAAATGGAAGGCTCGATGAATGTCCACTATAACGAGGTGGATGTCTCAATGATTGTTCATTGTAAAAAAGTTGATGGCTCGATGATTGTCTATTGTAACGAGGTGGATGGCTTGATGATTTTCTACTGTAACAAGGTTGATGTTTCGATTATTTTCCATTATAACAATGCTTATGTATTGATTATTTTCCACTATAATTAGATAGTGTCACACCCTGGACATTTCCGACATTCAAAAATAATTGTTGATCCCAAGCTAACCCTTGGCCTGGCTAACTCACTTAGCAGAAGACTCAATTCATGAAAAGAGAGTAAATCCTACGGGAAATTTATAAAACATCCTCATCAATCTCTAATTAAGATTTATGATATAACACAATGTCATAACTTCAGTAATGAAAATCGTAGTTTTAGAACAACCTCTAAAAGACTCAAAATGACTCCACTCTATTCAATCTATAAAGACTCTACTAACTACCAAGGAGGTGCTAAGACAATCCCACAACTACCTCAAAGAACTAATAATAATTAAGAAAACTGATGAAGAAGGAGCTTCTCTAAATGCAAAGAGGTCTTACCAAAAACTCAGGATGATAGACCCTCAACGGTGTGCCTGTTGATGATCTCTAACACCTGTATCTGCAGCATAAATTGATGCAGGGTAAATGAATTTAATACATGAAATGTACGATATGTAAAATAGTTGAAAGAAAACTTACTTAAGATGCTCAACACAAGGAACTAGACTCTGAAAGTAACTCAACTCAATAAAGCATCAAATATAAATAAATAAAAACACTACATTTAAAAGACATGAAATATCACAACTAAATATATGAAAACTTTATACTTTACTTCTTAGGGAGTTTCTCTAACCTACAACCATCTCTTTTGAGAAAGTAACGATACAATGAAGCACTATCGCTGCCACGACTGTCTAATACCTTGCTAGAGTAAAGAACGTCATATCTTTGGATCCATATAAAAAGTCCTCTTTTGGGACTATGAGGATTCACCCAAATGAATGGCATGAACTATCCTTTGCATGCTATGTAGTTTATGGGGATTAAGTTATGTAAGGTCTTACCAAAGTCGGTTCTCAATACAACTCCCAAAATATTTATTATGCTCATATACATAAAGTGAGTGAAGTACTCATAAATGCATCTCATCTAGTCTCATTGAACTCTTATATCAATTTACATCAACTTCTCTCATCTCATATCTTCTCTTAAATATAGGTAACATCTCATCTCAATAAAGCATTTAGAACATACATCAAAATCACATAATATGATATTTAAAATTATTAATACTCATTCTTGAAAATATACATCAAAATACTCCTTCAAACTCAATATCATGGTTAGTTATAAATAAAGATAATAATCCTTCTTTTAACAACAATATCTGAGTTGACTAAAAATTCATCGAGAACATATTTATTCTGAAGGTGATCTTCGAGATGTCACTTTCCCATACTTTCAACTGATTATAGCATGATCTGAGGTCTATCTTGGAGAAACAAATGGCACTCTGAAGTTGGTAGAAAAGATCATCAATTCTTGGAAGAGGTTACTTATTCTTTATGGTGAGCAAGTTCAATTGAAGGTAATCAATGCACATTATCAAGAAACTATTTTTACGCATGAATAGGACAAGAGGACCTAAAGGTGAGACTCTTAGCCTAATCAAGCCCTTATTTAAAAGGTATTCAAGTACTCTTTCAGCTCTTTTAACTCCGCTGGAGCCATTCTATATGGTGGAATAGAGATTAACTAAGTATCAGAAAAAATATCTATTCTGAAATATATCTATCTATCTAACTCATTTACAACTAGAACTGATTGAATGGATGGTTTCTCTATACTGTCTTCTCTAACTAGAATAATGTAGTAGATACACCAGTTGGAGACTAACTTTCTAACCTTCAGGTATGAAATGAATCAACCCTTAGGTTGTGTTGGAGTACATTTTCACTCTATGACTGTCTTATTCAGAAATAGGAACTTGACTACTCGGGTTCTACAATCAACTGAGGTATTAAAAGCATAAAGCATACCCATGCCAAAATTAAAATCAAAGTCACTCATTTCTAACTCAACTAAGTATGTAAAAGTATCTTTATGATAAATGGAGACTACACAATCATGGTAGACCCCCTTAGCTTGAATAGACCCACCTACAAGAGTGGATACATTGAATGATTGTAAGAGTCATTCAGGAAGAATTCCAAACTTAACAGCTACATATGGAGTCACAAAAGACAAAGTAGCACTTGGGTCAAGTAATGCATAAATGTCATGAGAATAGACTCGAAGCATATCAGTAACAACATCTAGAGAGTTTTCTTGGTCATGAAAATTATCTATAGGATAAAGATTGTTTGAAACTCTGCCTACTCCAAAATTAGCATCTCTCTAATTACCTCTGTTCGACCGTGCCGGCACAGAAGATTGGGCCTTTTTCCCACTACCTTGTCTCCTCATTGGACATTCTAGCTGGAAGTGACCTTTCTTACCACACTTTTACCAACCATCGATGCCCAAACAAAACTCTCCCAGATAGGCTTTACCATAAGACGACATCCATATAGGCCCTTGAGCCATACTGCCTTGGGACTGAGAACCCTATGCTCTAAAATTCTGTGACCTATGATCATTTCTTATGTTGGGAACAGGTCTTGTTGAAGATAGAGTACAACTAGAAGACCTCTTCTGAAAGAAGGAGTGATTTCCATTTCCACTTTTCTGATGGTTTCCCTCATAGCTTTCTTACTCTGGTGTTCCTCTCTATCCTTGTTCATACAGTCCTTAACCTATTGGGTGCATACCATATGGGTAGAGGTGCTCATATCTAAGATTAACAAAGTTGCCCGGCACTCCTTCTTCACATATCTGCTTAAATAGGAAACAAACTTCCTCATCATGGCTCTCACATCATGAACTATTTCTGGAGCATACCAAGACATCTGTATGAATTAATGTTATATTCTTTGACATTCATCCCCTCCTACTTTATTTTGGAGCATAATTGGATAGTTGTATGAATTGATGCTATATTCTTTGACAGTCATCCCCTCCTACTTTAAGTTCACAAACTATTCTACCTTTGCCTCCCACGGCTCTCACAAAAAGAAGTTATCTAGGAATACACTCTTAAACTCATAACATACTGCAGTCTACACATCCTCATCTCTACTTTCCTCCTACTGGTTGTACCAGACATTGGCAATATAATCTATAAAATATTGCCTTGGGCATGCAACCCAAAAAGATGGTTGACCATATTTTTGTATTCAACCTTGGTAGGTCTTTTAGCTGGTAGGAAACAAGTTCAATTCCCTTTACCTCAGTGGAATACAATACCTTTAGGATCTTCCATTTGTCATCAATGAAGTTTTGAGGATCTTCCTTAACCTTGGACCAAGTGAAGAATGATGGGTTCATCCTCAAAAAATCTCAGATTCTATTGGCAACTAATGGCTCATAAGAACTGCAGCTAGGCACTAGAATATTTTGTGGACCAAACTGTGTAATCATCAACTGGGTGAGCGTAAAGGTAACTACCCTAAATTCGGCCAAAGAAGTCATTGTGTCTGAGTAGTCTATGGAACTTATGAGTCCCATCTTCTACCTCAATCTTAGCTTCTCAGGTTCACTTTCGGGTCTACATTCCAGATGGTGGCAGAATATCATTCTCAGCAATGTTCCTCTGACTTAATATTCTTTTGGAAGGCATGATTTTAAATTGTGAAATGCAAGAATTTAAAGGAGAGTTCATAAGGTAATGCTCTATTGCACTAGGCGGAATGTGAACGAAGTGAAACAGCTCCTAAAAGTCATGTAACCTTCCCATTACAGATGTGGGTGCTTCATACTGATAAAGATGACTCTACTAGACTCGGCTTCATAGACACCCTAGGACTTTTAAACTCTATGCTATGATACCAATTTTGTTAAGCCCTAAGCCTACACCCATAACGTGGCAAACAATTAGAAACCATTGCTAACTAACTCAATGAAAGACTCAACTCATGAAAACAGAGTAACTCCAACGGGCAACTTAAAAAACATCCTCATCAATCTTTATTTAATAAAGTAAAGTACTCAGATTTATGATAGAACTCAATGTCCTAACTTCAATAATGAAAATCAAAGTTTTAGAACCAACTCTGAAAGACTCAAAATGTCTCCACTCTATTGGTTCTATGAAGCATCTACTAACTACAAAGAAGGTTCCGAGATGAGCCAAAGACTACAAAAAATAAATAATAATAATAATAAAGAAAACTGATGAAAGCGAAGCTCTTCTAAATGCAAAGAGGTCTCACCAAAAGGCCGATAAGATAGATCCTCAATGGTGCACCTGTTAATGATCTCTATCACTTGTATCTGCATCATAAAATAATACAAGTCAAATGACGTTAGTACATAGAATGTAAAGTATGTAAAATGGCTGAAAGAAAACTTACTCAAGATGCTCAACACAAGAAATTCGATTCTAAATGTAATTCAACTCAATAAGGCATGCAAATATAAAAAAATAGTGCTTTTAAAAAATATGATACTTTACTTCTATGGAGTTTCTCTAAACGACAACCATAACTTATGAGCTAATGAAGATATAATTAAGTGTTGTCTCTACCACAACCATCCAATACCTTGATAGGGTAAAGCACATCACATCTCTGGATCCATATATAAGGTCCTATTTTAGGATTATCAGGAGTCGCCCGAATGAATAGCATGATCCTATCCTACACTGTCTACATAGTTTATGGGGAATGAGCTATCGAAACTCTTACCCAAGTTGGTGCTCAATACTACTCCCAAAATACATATTATGCTCATATACATCAATTGAGTGAAGTACTCAGAAATATGTCTCATCTAATCTCATTGGACTTTTACATCAATTCCCATCAACTTTTCTCATCTCATCTCATCTCTTCTCTTAAATATAAGTAACATCTCATCTCAATAATGGATTTGCAACATACATTAACTTCTCATATTATAAAATTTAAAATGTATTTATACTCTTACTTGAAAATAGACATCAAAAGACTCCTTCAAACTCAATATCATGCTCAATTAAACAATGACAATAATCATTCTTTTAACATGAATAATGCATAAAATATTTAATGCAAACCTCAAATAGGGTTCATGTGAATGAAACAATGAATCCATAACCCCAAACATCAACTCATCCAGTATAATATAATATACATACTAGAACTCAATAAGAAAGCAAATAGATACATATAGGATTCACTTTAATCGGAAGTGAAACTCAAATTCATGGCTTAACTTGACTGCAGAAACATGTGGTGAATGAGGACGAAAAAAGTACAACATTAGGGTAGCCTTACATACTTGGAGCGAAGATAATCTATGCAAAAATTGAAAACTTGGCTTAAAACCACTGAACCCAAGCTTTCTTCTTCTCTCCAATGCATTTTCTCAAAATTTCTAAGTGCTAATGAGAGAAAATACACATTGGGCACTAGTAAGGGACTAATTTTAGTCTCAAAATGGGTTGGGTTAAGTTTGTAAAGGGTGTACAGATTGGGTTAACTTGACTGTACAAACTAATAAGTGATAATTTAGGTATAAAACTCATATTCCCAATAGGTTTGGTATGAAACTAAAAAAAGGTGATAGTTTAGGGTTTTTTTGACACTTATCTTATCAGTTAACAAAGGAATAGAGAAAAAAGTTTTTTTGAAACTTATCTCTTTAGTTTATTTATTCATTTATTTATTCTACCGCTTCAATATATTTTTAAATTATATAGACAAAACTTTTATTTCTAATTCAACATCCCAAACTGACTCATATAACATAGACATTTACTTTAATTATCCTTTCCTTTTAATTATAATTATCCTTTTGTGGCGACAACAAAATAAGTTGCTATAAATACTCTTTCAATTATATTTTATTAAAAATATTTAATACCTATTTGTGACGACATGAGTTGAGTCGCCACTAAATATGCTACATCTTGTGGCGACCATAGGAGTTGCAACTAAAACTGCCAGTTTTTTTGGCAACTTCTAAAATTGCCACAAAAAACCTTACATTTGTTGCAACCATTTGTGTCCCCACAAAGGTTGTGACAAAAAGTTGCATTTCATGTAGTAAATTCATATTGATTTTCATGAAGTGAGCACTCTCTGTTAGCCTATCCACTATCATCGATATTTCATAATGTTTTCTTTCGGTGAGAGAAAGTCTAGAAATAAAGTCAGTAGTTATTAGCTTCTATTTCTATTATGACAACGACAAGGATTGTAGCAAATTTACTAGGACCTGATATTTTGCCTTTATAATTAACAAACCAAACCTAATAAAAGGAACATTGTAATGTCTTTCTTCATAACATTCCACCAATAGTGTTATTTAATAGTTTGGTACATTTTTATAACTCCATGATGCAATACATATGGTAAAATATGTTCTTGATTCAAGATTTCTCTCATCAATTTTTAATTATTAGGGACACTTAACCTATTCTGATAAAATAAGAAACAATTTCCCCCCCCCCCTATGTAAAATCAAGATTTTGCCTATTTTGAACTTTTTGGTCAATTTTATGAGTTTCTCGTCTAACTTTTATACTTGTTTCACCCGTTCAAGTAATAATGACTTGACTTGAAAATTAGCTATAACTGAACCATTCAAATCAAGTGCAGAACAAACATTCATGGCTCTTAACTAAAGATGCAGTGGTAAATGACTCAAAGATAAGCTAGGAAATGATTTGTGACTTAAGGCATCTGCAACCACATTGGCTTTACCTGGAGGATAGTGAATCATGCAGTCATAATCCTTGATGAGTTTAAACTAAGTACGTTGTCTTACGTTTAGCTATTGATGAGTACCCAACTACTTTAAGCTTTCGTGATCACTGAATATATGATAGTTTTCTCCATTCAAATAATGCTAACATATTTTTAAGGAAAACACTATAGCAACAAGTTCAAGATCACGAGTAATATAATTAATTCACGTGATTTTAATTTCTCAGAGGTATAATAAATTTGTCACCCAAACTAAATTTAGTTCATTCTTTAAGAGTTTAGTCAAAGGAGAAGCTATAATGGATAAGCCTTTCATAAATTTTGATAATCCCAAGAAACTTCTTACCTCACAATACTAAAAAAGAGTCAAAAAGTGATGGGTTGCATCAATTTTTGGTCAAAATAGATGAAATAGCGACATAGTCACTTTTGTCACTTTTTTTTGATTTTTTTAAAAAGAAGTGGACTGCGATGCACCAAACAACACAGTCCATTTGTAACGACCCGACCTAGGGCCTAGTCATAATACGATGATCAAAACCCCAAAGGACTCCAACCAAGTCTATTGTACATATCATAAGCATACATAAGATAAAATATAAAGCGGAAACATCATAAGAGAGTCTAAAACATGAATAGAAATCTAAAAATGTCTTATGACCATATAGACTCAAACATATGTCCAACGAGATGCCTCTAAACATGAGTATGGGCAGAGATCAGATATGTCCTTAGCTCACCCTCAATACACAACATAAGAAAATGTTTTTATGACAAGAAAATAGTAAGTAACTTGAAACTAGTCTCCGGTCAATGAGGACTCACAACAATACCTTCGGATAAGAACGCCTACTAGTTATGTGGACGATTAGGATCTTCAACCTCAACCCCTACATTATGAGACAATATAGGTAAAAAGTATGCATTAGTAGTTGGAATGTACTAAGTATGAGGACGTGACATGAAACGTAAATCATGAAATGCAAAGGTCTTAACACATGATAAGTTGGTATATGTAAAGTTATGAGAAAATTATATTGACCAAAGCATTTAAAAACATAAATTCAAGTCATAACATACTTAAGAAATCATACATATGTGGAATAGAAACCATAATCGATAATAAGACCATGTGAGCTATAACATGCAATCCGATGATACCCACATCGAAAAGGAGGAGGCTACTTTGCCAAGGTAGACTCCTAATCATGAATATGTGCTATTTGTAGATCCACTAGCTAGGCCATAAAGATAACCTACGGTGGCACGTAGTTTATGGGATATGAGGCTACTACTAAGGCTTTTGGTAGGCCCTCCACCTCAAGTCCACTTGGTGCTAAGTCAAATCCCACAGAATACATACATAACATAAGATTATAACATCATATATCATAGTCATGATCATAGACTTGAAATAATAGAGTAGATTATTCTCATAACATATTTTAATGTCAGAATTGTCCTTTTATCATTATAATCATTTTTGCATAATTCGTATCGTTAGGCCTTAGGTCACCACATAGGATCCTAAGTTACCTTACTTCATAACTTGCATGAAATTCATACCACGAAACATTCTTATAATTCATGATCATCATGGAAACACATAGTCATAATTCATATTTTGAAAATTCATGACGATAGCTTGAACTTGAAATTAGGGTATGACATGAATGCATGATCAATTGACTTGAAAATCATGAAATTTACTTTAAAACATGTATGATCATAAACTTTATATCAGCTCATACATAGTTCATATAGATAATATCCTTTAGAAGTATGAATCAAAATACTCATGATTTATATTATGAACCCTAAAAATCAAAATAGGAGGATTTATGGAAAAACTCTTCAATTTAATGCACTAACCATAAATTTATATCAAAATAGACTCATGATCATATTTTAATTCAAAATTCGTGCAATTGGGATAGAGATCACAAAACCAATAAAATACCATACTTTAATTTGATAAAAACCTTAAGAAATTGATTGAGATTCATGGATGAAAAGATCCATGAACCAATACCCACATACCTTGAGTGAGAACATCAATTAATTTATAAGAGCTTGAGAATTTTGGTGAATAAATTAAGTGAATTTGCTTGAAGGCTTTAATGGAAACCCTTGAGAGCCTTTTTGTAGAGAGAAAAATATTTGATAGATAAATTGTAGAAGAATAAATAGAATTAGAGGTTTACGTTAATTTATAAAGTTGAATTAGGTCATAAAAACGTCTAGGTTCATGAACTAATAATTTGGAAAATTCTAAAACGCCCTTAAAAACTTAAATTCGGCCAAAACTGCTTACCAGGTCCGCGACGCAGTCTTGTCGTAGACCACACTATTTTTTGAATTCTTCGAAAATCTTTCTTCCATTCTACGGTGCCTAAGAATCCACCAAGATTATTTTTCCGCAGGTTTTGACCCCCTAATCGATATTCCGAACTCGAATTTTTCAAAAGGATTAAGGATAATGCGTTAAATGAGCGGTCTATTTCCAAGGCATTCTTAAGATATTTTGTGGGCATTTTGAGGGATATTACAATATCTCCCCCTTGGAAACATTTGTCCTCGAATGAGATTCAACTAATACATGAAAAACATGAAAAAAAAGAATTAGAAACCCGACATGGACATGAGGACACTTTTAAAAATGCATAGAACGTGTAAACTTCGTAATTAAAATAAAACATAGTCCTTTAGAGAAATTATTTTCATGAATAATGCATGCATATGAATGAAATATGGAACTGAAGCATAGAAGTTTAATCAATTTGATCATGAGCAACTTAGTACCTTTAGGCTTGAGTAAAAGAAAAGAGATATGGATATTACTTCATCATATCTGATTCTGCTTCCCACGTAACACTCTCTACTTGTTGATGTCTGCACAACACTTTGACAGATGCAACGTCTTTATTTCTCAACTTCTTCACTTGGAAGTCTAAAATCTCAATAGGGACCTCCTCATAAGTCAAATTCTCTTCAATACTCATATTCACCCTTGGTACGATAGAATTTGGATCACCCATAAATTTCCTCAACATCGACACATGAAATACCGGATGAACTAAATCCAACTCAAGTGGAAAGTCTAACTCATATGCTACCTTGCCAATGCGCTTCAATATCCTATACGGTCCTATATATATGGGGCTCAACTTTCCTTTCCTACCAAACCGCATTACCCCTTTTATAGGTGAAATCTTTAAATACACAATATCATCCACATCAAATTTAAGCTCTCTCCTTCTAGTGTCCGAATAGGACTTTTGGAGACTTTGAGCCATTTTCAATCTTTCTCTTATGAGCATTACTTTCTCCATTGCATCAATTACCAAATTAGACCAATCAGTGCCATCTCACCAACTTCAAACCACCCCACTGGAGACCTATAACTTCTCCCGTACAAGGCTTCAAAAGGAGCCATTTGGATTTTAGAGTGATAACTATTATTATAAGCAAACTCAATCAATGGAAAATGGTCATCCCAACTTCCTCTAAGGTCAATCACACATGCCCCTAACATATCCTCCAAGGTTTGAATTATTCTCTCGGCTTGCCCATTGGTTTGAGGATGAAAGGCGGTACTTAGCTTGACTTTAGTGCCAAGACCTTTTTCAAATGACTTCTAAAAATGTGAACTAAATTGAGTACCTCTATCCAATATAATCGACAAAGGAACACCATGAAATTTTATAAGTTCATGAATGTACAACTTAGCATAGTCTTCGGCACCATAATAAGTTTTGACCAATAGAAGATGCGCCGATTTGGTCATTTGGTCCACATAGACCCAAATAGAATCATGTTGTCTTCTAGTATGAGGAAAACCCATGACAAAGTCCATATTTACATCTTCCCACTTCCATGTAGGAATTTTGATTTCTTGAGCTAGACCTCCCAGCCTTTGATGTTCAACTTTCACTTGTTAGCAATTAGGACACTTAGCCACGAATTCTGCTATGTCCTTTTTCATGCTATTCCACCAATACACTTCCCTAAAGTCACGATACATCTTCGAGTATCCCGAATGAATTGAATACCGAGAACTATGGGCCTCATTCAATATCAACTCTCTTACTCTATCAACATTTGGAATACATAACCGACCTTGGCAGTGTAGTACCCCATATTCTCCTAGGGAGAAAGCCTCAACAGACTTTTCGGCAATCGACTTTTTCAATTCTACCAAAGTTGGATCATTGTCTTGCTTGGCCTTGACTTCTGTCGCAAGAGACGATGCCATAACATTATGTACAAGTATGCCTGCAATATTGGAACCAATGAAACGCACATCTAAATGTTCCAATCTATAGAACTCTTTGAGCAATTCCCTTTTACCTTCCTCAACATGTGTGACACTACCCATAGACAACCGACTAAGAGCATCGGCTATAACATTTGCCTTATCTGGATGGTAAAATATGCTCATGTCATAGTATTTTAGGAGTTCAAGCCACCTCTTTTTCTTAAGGTTTAAGTCATTTTGACTAAACACATATTGTAAGCTTCTTTGGTCGGTAAACACATCAACATGCACCCCAAAAAGATAATGGCATCAAATTTTCAATGCAAACATAACTGCCGCAAGTTCAAGATCATATGTTGGATAGTTTCTTTCAGGTACTGTAAGTTCCCTAGAGGCATAGGCTATAACATTACTATGTTGCATCAATAGACAACCCAAACCAATAAGTGAAGCATCACAACAAACAACAAACCCATCTGAACCTTCGGGCAATGTAAATATAAGAGCTGATATAAGACGATCTTTTAATATTTGGAAACTTTTCTCACATTCTTCCGACCATTGGAATTTTGCCTTCTTTTGTGTCAACTTAGTTAAAGGTGAAGTAATAGATAAGAACCCTTCAACAAACCTTCTGTAGTATCTGCCTAAGCCCTAAAAGCTTCTTATGTCTGAAAGAGATAATGGTCTAGGCCAATGTTTAACTGCCTCCATTTTCTTTGGATCTACTTCATCCCATCACCAGACACCATATGGCCAAGAAATGCAACCTCTCTTAGCCAAAATTTGCGCTTACTAAATTTAGCGAATAGATCTTTTTCCCTCAATGTTTGCAATACAATCCTCAAATGACCCATATGATCTTCCTCATTTCGAGAGTAAATTAAGATGTCATCAGTAAACACCTACAAACATATCCAAATATGGCTTGAAAATGCAATTCATCAAATTCATGAATATAGATGGAGCATTTATCAACCCAAATGACTTTACTACAAATTCAAAATGACCATACCTTGTCCGAAAGGCCATCTTGGGAATATCACACTCCCTTACCCTTAATTGATGATAACCGGAATGGAAGTCAATCTTGGAAAAATAGCTTGCTCCTTGTAATTGATCAAACAAGTCATCTATCCTTGGGTTTGGATATTTGTTCTTTATGGTGACCTTATTCAATTGTTGGTAGTCTATAAACATTCGGAGTGACCCATCTTTCTTCCTAAAAAATAACATGGGACCACCCCAAGGTGAAATACTTGGTCTTATAAAAGCCTTGTCCAATAAATCCTTCAATTGTTCTTTCAACTCCTTAAGTTCTGCCGGAGCCATACAGTAAGGATGAATAGAGATAGGTTGGATATCAGGAAGGAGATATATGCCAAATTCAATCTCCTTTTCTGGAGGAATGCCGGGCAAATCATCGGGAAACACATCGGAGAACTCATTAACTAGAGGGATTGACTCAAGAGTAGGAGTTTTGGAATCAATGTCCCTAAATCGCACGATATGATAAATGAACCCTTTGGAAATCATTTTTCGGGCCTTAATACATGAGATGAATCGACCCTTAACCACTGAATCAATACCCTTCCATTCAAAAATAGGCTCATTAGGGAAGTGAAACTTAACCACACAAGTTCTACAACATATAGATGCGTAAGCGGTATGTAACCAATCCATACCAAGAATGATGTCGAAATTAGTCATATCAAGTTCAACAAGGTCACATGGAATAACTTTGTGCAAAACCCATACGGGATAATTTTTATAAGCTCTCTTGGCTAATACCAAACCACCAACAGGAGTATAAACTAAGAAGGGTTCTATTAACACTTCGGGGCACACATCAAACCTCATAGCAATGTAAGGAGTAACAAAAGACAAGTTGGCACCCAGATCAAGCAATGCATATACATCAAAGTTAAAGACTCGTAACATACCCTTGACCACATCGGGAGACTCATCAACCTTTTGCCTAGGATGAAGGGCGTAGAAGAGGTTATTGTGTTGGCCACCCGTAGGTTGAGCTTGGGCGCCTTATTGCACTTGGCCTCCTATAGGACGACCATCTCCACCCTTGCTGGCTACAAGAGGGCACTCGGATCACTTATGGCCCATCTTGAAACATCCATAGCAAGCACCCGTTATGATCAAGCACTTTCCTTCATGATTCCTTCCACACTTTGTATATTTTTGAAAAAAAGGGTTACTAGCATTTACACCTCCTTCACCTTGAGCTTTAGGATATGGCACCCTATCCTTAGAAAACTTCTTCCCCAAGCTTTAGCCTTAATGAGAGAGTCGACTACTACTAATGGTCCTAGAATTAAACAACCCACCTTTATACCGGGTCCTCATAGAATCCCTCATCCTTGTTTCTTTGAGATTTTCTCCTTCAATTTGTTCAGCAAAAGTCATAAGCCAGAGATATGTCCATCACCTTAACAAGCATAGCGGTGCGACATTCCTTGGTAACCAAGTCAGACACCCCTGATATAAATTTACTCATTCAGGCACGCAAATCAGCAACCATTGAAGAAGCATACTTGGATAGCTTAGTAAACTTGAGGGCATAGTCTCTCATCCCCATATTTCCTTGTCGAAGACTTATGAACTCCAACTCTTTAGCCTCCCTTAACTTAGAGGGAAAAAGTGATCAAGGAAAGCAAGTTTGAAAGCTTCCCATGTGATAGGACATTCTTCCACCCTCTCAACTTCTATTGAGTGTACCATATTTAGGAAACACCTTTGAGTTGGTAAGCTGCCAACTCCTCTTTTTCTTCTGAAGTCACCCCCATAATATTCACTATCTTGTAGACCTCATCAATGAACTCTAGAGGATCCTCATCAACCTTTGAGACATGAAACTTTAGAGGATTCATTCATGCAAAGTCCCTTACTCTTGAGGCTGGAGTAGGAACATTAGGAGGAGCCACAATACCTTAGTTGGTCACCACTCTGGCTAGCATAGTGATAGCAGTTCAGAACTCCATATTATTTACTTGGTCCGGTAGAGGACCATTGTCTTGAGGAGCCGGGGGAGCTTGGGCTTCATTAACATTCTCTCCCTTTGGAAATAGTGGTCTTGTTGGAGCTATATAGCTGAAAATCACAAAGAAAGACTGTTAGGGAAAGAAGTCATAAAGTAAACTCACCACAAAACCTTTAGATAGGAACGCCTATTAGTTACATGGATGATTACGATCTTCAACCTCAACCCCTACATTATGCGACAATGTAGGTAAAAAGTTTGCATTAGTAGTTGGAATGTACTAAGTATGAGGATGTGACATAAAATGTAAATCATGGAATGCAAAGGTCAAGTAAAACACATGATAAGTTGGTATACGTAAAGTAATGAGAAAATCATATTGACCAAAGCATTTAAAAATATAAATTGAAGTCATAACATACTTAAGAAATCATACATATGTGGGATAGGAACCATAACCGACAATAAGACCATGTGAGCTATAACATGAAATCCAATGATACCCACATCGAGAAGGAGGAGGCTACTTTGCCAAGGTACATTTCTAATCATGAACATGTGCTATTTGTGGATCCACTAACTAAGACATAAAGGCAACCTATGATGCCACATAATTTATGGGACATGAGGCTTCTACTAAGGCTTTTGGTAGGGCCCCCACCTCAGGTCCACTCGGTGCTAAATCAAATCCCACGGAATACATACATAACATAAGATTATAATATCATATATCATAGTCATAATAATAGGCTTGAAATTATAGAGTAGCTCATTCTCATAAAATACTTGTAATGTGAAAATTGTCCTTTTATCATTACAATCATTTTTGCATAATTCGTATCGTTAGGCCTTGGGTCACCACATAGGATCCTAAGTTACCTTACTTCATAACTTGCATGAAATTCATACCACGAAACATTCTTATAATTCATGATTATCATCGAAACACATAGTCATAATTCATACTTTGAAAATTCATGACCATAGCTTGAACTTGAAATTAGGGTATGACATGAATGCATGATCAATTAACTTGAAAATCATGAAATTTACTTGAAAACATGCATGATCATAAACTTTATATCAGCTCATACATAATTCATATAGATAATATCCTTTAGAAGTATGAATCAAAATACTCATGATTTACATTATGAACCCTAGAAATCAAAATAGGAGGATTTATAAAAAAACTCTTCAATTTAATTCAATAACCTTAAATTTATATCAAAATAGACTTATGATCGTGCTTTAAATTAAAATTAATGCAATTGGGATAGAGATCACAAAACTAATAAAATACCATACTTTAATTTGATAGAAAACCTTGACAAATTGATTGGGCCTCATGGATGAAAGGATCCATGAATTAATACCCACATACCTTGAGTGAGAACACCAATTAATTTGGAAGAGCTTCAGAATTTTGATGTAGAAATTGAGTGAATTTTCTTGAAGTCTTTAATGGAAACTCTTGAGAGCCTTTTTGTAGAGAGAGAAATATTTGATAGATGAATTATAGAAGAATGGATAGAATTAGAGGTTTAGGTTAATTTATAGGGTTGAATTAGGTCATAAAAATATCTAGGTTCATTAACTAATAATTTGGAAAATTCTAAAACGCCCTTAAAAACTTAAATTCGGCCAGAACTTCTTCTTAGGTCCACAATGCGGTCTTGTCGTGGACCACACTATTTTGTGAATTATGTGAAAATCTTTCTTCCATTCTTTGGGTCCTACAAATCCACCGAAATCATTTTGCCGCAGATTTTGAATCCCTGATCGATATTCCAAACTCGGATTTTCCAAAAAGATTAAGGATAATGTGTTACATGAGCGGCCTATTTCCAAAGCATTCTTAAGGTATTTTGTGGGTATTTTGAGGGATGTTATGCCATTTCTTTTCATTTTTTTGACAAAAGCGATAGACTCCACTTTTGTCAATTTTTCTATTCAAAAAAGTGACTAAGAGTGTCACTTTATCCATTACTTTGCTCTTCATAGTGAAGAACAAAGAAGAATAAACCAAAGGAATTAACAATGCTATCCATCGCTTTTTCTAGAAATTTTTAAAAAGATATAGAAAAGCGACAGACAAAAGGACCCTGTCCATCACTTTTTCTGCATTTCTTTTGACAACAAAAACCTACAATTTCTGCTACCCACCTGGTCAATATATTAAATTCTAATTAAATTTAATATAGCCAAATAACACATTCAACAACAATCACAACACATAAAATATATTATAATAAACTTAATAAAACATTAAAAATATAAAAATAATAGTTTAAAGACATAAAAGTCTTTCAAAGTTAGTCAAAAATTCAAAAAATGTTTAATAAAAGGGAGTCATGCTAGCTAAGGTGTGAACTCTATGTATTAATTCTCTGAGTCATCGATAGAAGTGGACGCTAATGAATAACGGTATGACCGACGAGCAAGGTTGAACATTTGTTCTTTTATTTGGTCGATGGTTTTATTTGTGCTCTTTTGTTTAGCAATTCTTCTTGCCTCAAACTCTAGCAATGCATGTGTATGTTCTGAGATTTGCCTCAACATCTCAACTATCCAAACATCATCAATTGTCTCAGCTTGGAGTGACGTCCTAATACATTCTAGACATGATTAGAGTCATCAAACGTCATTCTGAGAGCCCATCCCATAGATTCTGCCCTTATGTGTTGCTCCTACAACTTTTTCAATACAAATTTTAGTGGACTCTTCCAGCGTGAGCTGGACCGAATCTCCCATCTCAAACCGAATCTCCCATCTCATTAATGTACCGCTGATATGTATGCTACATTTAAAAATAAAAGTTATCATCCCAATGTATTCATATATGTCACAACCTAAATTAGGGCCAAGCCACAACACAGCGATCGGTATGCGAGGGACCTCAACCATAATCCATCATAGCATACATCGCATACATAAGACAAAGAAACACACTACGATATAAGTGGAAATAATTATCACAAGGAAATAGGGCTAAGGGAAATCAACTCCATAGACGTCTAAACCGGACTATATTATAAGCCGTCTAAACATGCCTCTAGTCTAATCCTTGATGGGGGCTTAAGACAAGCTCCTACCTCACCCTAACAATAGAAGAAAGCTCAAATTAATAGCATCATGAATAAAATTCATTTCCTCGATGGAATGAGAACTCACCAACTCTTTAAGAATCTAAGGCAATCTCTAGCCATGAATAAAATGGTCGTGAGTGTCATTCATCACTACATTATGAGACAATATATGTAGAATATGCGTTAGTATGTTTGAATTTACCAAATATGTGAGGTATGCATGATTAATCATAATGAACATGACCAGTAAAAGAACATAATAAATATGTCATAAGGTGCATGACCAATCATAATGAATATGAGTAAGTCTTAAAAGCATTTTAAAACACACGAAACTCATGGCCAATGCATATCATAAATCTTCAACATACAACTCATACCTTAACTTCAACTTGTGTGGTATAATACATTTAATCTCCATCTAAGTCCATGCAAGCTATTACATGGAATCCAATGAAACCCTCATCGAGAAAGGGGAGGCTACCTTGCGAGGGTATACTCTATCATGTTACTTATCTCATCTCAAATTCAAGCTCCCTTTTCATATCATCGAAATAGGAATAATGTAACGCGGAATCAAATTCCTTTTCTTCCCAAACCTCATAACTCCTTTCATGGGAAAAACTTTAAAATAAACTCAATTATTTACCTCAAACTCTATGTCAAATATCCTAACATCAGTATAGGATTTTTAATTACTTTGAGGAATTTTTAGCTTTTCTTGAATGATCACCTTCTCCATAGCTTGATGGACTAATTCTGGTCCTATCAACTTAGATTGACTAACTTTGAACCACCCAATTGGCAATCTACATCTCCTACCATAAGGAGCCTCATATGGAGCTATTTGAATTCTTGAAGGAAGTCTATTATTATATGCAAACTCAATAAGAAACAAGTGGTCATCCCAATTACCTTTGAAGTCAATAACACATGCTCTCAACATATTCTAAAGGATTTGAATTTTATGCTTTGTTTTACCATCTGTCCGTCGATGGAAAGCGTACTAAGGTTTTCCTTCAAACCTATAACTTTTTAAAATTACTTCCAAAACTGAGTAGTGAATTGAGTACCTCTATCTAATATGATGAACATGGGAACTCAATTCTATATGACTATCTCTTGAATGTCAACCCTGCATAATCCTGGGCTGAATTTGTAGTTTTAATAGGCAAGAAGTGAGCTATTTTGGATATCCTATTCACAATCTTCCAAATTGAGTCATGTTGTCTGCAAGATCCTGGTAATCCTATTATCAAATCCATATTAATCATTTCCTAATTTCATTCTGACAACCGTATATTCTGAGCTACATCACAAGGCCTTTGATGCTCAGCTTTGACTTGTTGGAAATTCGGTTACTCGAAAATAAACTCTACGATATCTATCCTAATAACCATTTCACCAATAGACCTCTCAAGTCATGGTACATCTTTGTAGAACCTAGATGAATGGATTATTATGAGCTATGGGCTTCCACCATAATTCTATCTCGAAGAAAATCAATACTCAGAACACATAATCTACCATCATACCTCAACACCCTATCTTCCCCTTTAGCAAAAGCCATCATTTTCTTCCTATGGGCGTCTTCTTTCAATTGAAGTTGAATAGGATCTTGATCTTTCTTTTCTTGTACCTTAACAACTAATGAAGGCTCTGACCCATTTTGAATAGTAACACCTCCCTCGTCAGAATCCACAACACGGACTCATAAATATGCAAGGTCTATGCACTTCTCTAGCCAACTCTTTCTTCTCTTCTACAACATGAGCGGTGCTCCCCTAGACAACCTACTAAGAAAATCCAGAACAACATTAGCCTACCTAGATGAGAGAGAATACTCATGCCATAGTCCTAGAGCAACTCAAGTCATCTCCTCTGCCTCAAGATCAACTCTTTTTGACTAAATACATATTGTAGGGTCTTGTGAACTTAGAAGACATATACATTCACGCCATAACGATAATGATGCCAGAACTTGAGAACCAATACTACTGTTGCCAACTCTAGATCATGAGTTAGATAATTCCTTTCGTAGACCTTAAGCTGTCTAGAAGAATGAGCTATGATTTAGCCTTTTTGCATTACAACACAACCCAATCCAAATCTGGATACATTACAATAGATTACAAAACTGTCTGTGTCCTCGAGTAGGGACAAAATCAGAGAAGTAGTCAATATTGTTTTCAACTTTTGGAAACATTTCTCACAATCATCAGATAATTGGAAGTTGTTCCTCTTTTGAGTCAACTTGGATGAGAATCCTTCAATAAACCTCCTATAATAACCATCCAAAGCTAGAATACTTCTTATATCAGTCAAGGATATAGTTCTAGGCCGATTCTTATCTACTTTAATTTCATGCGAATCCATTCTAATACAATTACAAAAATAATATGGCCTAGGAATGACATAAATGCAAGACAGAACTCAGATTTAAAAAACATAGAATATAACTCCTTTTCCTTGAGAGTTTGGAGAATAATTCTGATATAATTGGCATGCTCTTCCTTATTCATTGAATAGATAAGAAGGTCATTGATAAACACCTTAACAAGAATGTCTAAGTAATGCTTGAACACTCTATTCATAAGGTCCATAAATGTTTTAGGAGCATTAGTCAAACCGAAGGACATGACTAGAAACTCATAGTGATCATATTTGGTTCTGAAGACGATCTTCAAGATGTCACTTTCCCTTGCTTTCAACTAATGATAGCATGATCTAAGGTATATCTTGTAGAAATACGTGGCACTATGAAGTTGGTAGAAAAGATCATCGATTCTTTGAAGAGATTACTTATTCTTTATGGTTACCTAGTACAATTGACGGTAATCAATGTACATTCTCAAGGAACCATCTTTTTTATGTATGAATAGGACAAGAGGGCCCCAAGGTGAGACTCATAGCTTAATGAAGACCTTATTTAAAAGGTATTTCAACTACTCTTTCAGCTTTTTTAACTCCACTGGAGCCATTCTATATGGTGGAATAAAGATAAACTAAGTATCGAAAAGAACATCTATTCTGAAATCTATCTATCTAGAGGGACTCTTACAAAATTCCTCAAGAAAGACTTTGGGAAACTCATTTACGACTTGAACAGATTAAAAAGATGATGTCTCCACACTGTCATCTCCAACTAGAACAATGTGGTAGATACACCGGTTGGAGACTAACTTTCTAGCATTTAAGTATGAAATTAATCAACTTTTAGGTAGAGTTGGGCTACATTTCCACTCTATGACTGTCTCATTATGAAACTGGATCTTGACTACTCGGGTTCTACAATTAATTGAGGCATAACAAGTATAAATCTAGTCCATGCCAAAATTGAAATGAAAATCAAACAAATACAAGAAACCACCCTAAGACCTGGCATCAGTAAGTAATCGCGCATCTAAAATCAAAAAAAGAAGTACAAGGCTTTTATAAATACAATATGAGTACAGAAAGTCTTTGAAAGCAAGTAAAGACTAGCCATAATTTGGTATGGATGGAAATATTTGAAATATTTGAAATAAAACTCTATCATATAAAACAGTATGAAACTCTATCATATAAAACAGTATGAAACATTTCTAAAAAGTTATTTCCTAATAGAATATCTTGCCCGGTATTATGGAAATAAAATGGAGGACATTTTATTAGAAAATATCCTAGTAGTATGATCGGTTGAGCAATGCCTTTAGACATTGTTACAATATTATTAGATATATCTTTTCCCTTAGTAATGGGTAATTCTTGATGGTATTCTTTAGGGAATACGTCTGGTCTACAGCAACATATTCCTGATCCATTATCTATATAGGCAGCAAAATATTCAGCTTTATAATCTTTATAAGTTATTCCTATTGGTATATAGATACTATATGGGCTTATCATTTTGATATGAAAATTATCTTATCGTCGTAAGTAATCTTGATACCATGATCAAGAATATCATATGGTTTTACACTATCTAGGAAAGTGGTTCCTAGCAGTATTTCTAACATATCATTATTTCCTTCTGGTTCAACCAATAGTCTTATAGGTATAGTGTTATTTTTAAATCTTAAAATAGTTTCTATCATGTTTGTTATTTCATGTTTCTTTCCATTAAAATCAGTATAAAGATGATTATCTTTTAATTTATATTGTTGGAGATGGTTACATAGCCTAAGGCTAATATAATTTCTACTGGCTCCTGTATCTAATAGGATATTAATAGGAACAAATTGTTACCATTAAAATATTCTCCTTTTATCTTATAGTTTTTTATTTCATCATTTTTTGCTTCTAAGATAGGTTGTCTAACTCTTTCTGATTGTGTTCTTCTTATCATCGATGTAGGATTTATGACTCGAGTTTCCTCAAAGGATAGTCGAGATGAGGAATCTTGTTGATTGTACAAAGGTTTAGATTGTAAATCTAAATCTAACGGCGTATCTTCTATTTCTTGTATTTGCGTTATACTAGGCATTTGTATCTGACTAACTTCCTCAAATAGATGGGGATAATCTATCATCTCTTTTATGGCAAAGCAATCAGAATGATGTGTATTAGAAATAGAGTATGAGATTACATATGTTATCGAATAGGGTCTATTGTATTTATGAAAGAAATCTTTTCTTTTAAAATCTTGTATTAAACTTAAAGTTTTATCAAAGTCTTTATCTAGAAGATGGTAAGAAATTCTAGGATAAATATTAAATTTAATCTTTTCGTATTGTAAATTTCCTCGTAGTATTCCTAAACAGGCTTCTTTCCTATTTATTATCCTATTATCTATAGTAGCTAAAATTATTGGGGTATCTAATCCTTCTCTAAAGGTAGATTTTATTATTATCTGGATTGCTCCTATATGTATCCATCCTAGAGTATTTCGAATTTCCGTTTTTATTTTTCGTAATTTATCTTGAATATCTTTTTTGGATAATAAAGGAATCATTATTTTATTAGAAGTAACTGAAACTTCTAACGCTCTTTCTTGGATATTTAATCCATAAAATAAATGATATTGTCTTTTTCTTAATCCGAATCTATCAAGTATATTTACGTCAAATCCTGAGTAGTTAGTCAAAGAAAACTTTTCTTTTTGTATTTGTTTTAATTTTCTTTTATCAATAAAAATATATTGTTTATATTCTCCAACTTGTTCTATCGTTTCTTCTATTATATCAGTTTCTATTTCATTACTCATTTTGACTGTCTTCATCTGACGAAGAATAATAATCTGTATCAGTTAAAATAAATATTGTATCGTCGGAATCTACTTCTTCAAAATTATTTAGTTGTATAAATTCTTCTAAATTTATCATTTCTTCGATATCTTCATCGATTTCTATTTTCTTGTTATTATTAGCAAATTTCTTTGGGCATCTATTGGCATAGTGTCCTATCTCTTTGCAGTAGTAACATCTGTATTCTTTTGGATTTTTTCTTTTATTATTCCTTTTGTAAAAAGGTTTTTGATAATGTGTATATCCTTTCTTTTTGTAGTATCTAGCCTTTCTCTTTTTAAAATATTTTTTCTTAAAGAGTTTCTTTTTCTTATATTTTCTTTTAATCTTTTTGTAGTAATAGGGACTTTCACATCCAATCATTATAGGCATTTTAGGATTATCACAACATAAACTTATATTCTTTCTTAATCCTTTTGTTGCTTTAGCTAATATGGCATCTGCACACCATGTACTAAGACTATCTTTTAAATGAGTTATTCTTTTTCCTAAAGTATCGGTTGTTCCGGGATTATAAGTATCTATTAACTTTCTACCCCAAGGGTCTGGTATCAGAGTCATGATAGACGTTAAAGACGTGGAAGTAGATATTACACAAAATATGTCAACTTTAGAGATAAAGATTAGACAAGAAAACAGTGAAGATAAATTTGATAGAATAACTAACTCACTAAAGTGCGATGAAAATTTTAATGATATAGATATAGAATGAAAAGACATCCTACTTTTGCAGATATAAAAATAGATAATAATTATTTATGAAAGTTTAGAAAATACTTAAAAGATACCCAAAACAGTAAAGAAAAATGCAAAAGATTATTACGTTTAATGTTAAAAGATAACAAAACCGAGCTAGATTCTATAATTAGGACAAAACGAATTCTAGATGATCATGATAAAGTCATAAAAGGACTAACAGATAATATAAAACTTATTAAAATTGAGATTGAAACTCATCCTTCGAGTATAGGATAATGAAACGACAACCCTCCTTCGCAGAGATAAGGTTAGATAACCGATTATATTGGACATCTCTAAGAAATTTAAAAAAGGCTAAGATAAAAGATGAGGCTCTTAAAAGATATTCACAAAAATTAGATCCTACCATGTCCGAACAGATAAAGAGAGTACAAGAAAAAATACTTGCTAATAATGAAGATATAATAAATGAAAACCATAATATAAATTTACTAAGAAATTATTATTTCAAAAATCAGATAGCTAGTCTAGGATAAAATGGAAAATAAATCCAATTATAAATTATTGAATGAGAAAGATCCTCTAAAAATAGAGCAAGATTTATATGAGACTTCATTAAATTCAAAGCTCTTATCCTTTTTTAATAATTCTTGAAATGGCTTTCTTAGTTCAGCCAAATTTTGAATATAATCTGAGGCATAGTTAAGTATCCCTAAAAAGCTTTGTACTTGCTTTTTATCGACTAATTTATCTAGAAAAACAGATATTTTTTCGACGATATGTCTTTGTAATTTAATACCATTTCCGTCAATTATCATTCCTAAAAATTCTATCTCATTTTTTAATAAGCTTGCTTTCTTTTTAGAAAGTGCTAATCCATTTTCTAGGCATAAGTTAGTAAATTTATTTAGGTGTATCAAGTGTTCTTCAAGGCTATCGGATAAAACTAAAATATCATCAACGTAGACAAATATATAGTCATAATCTTTAAAGATATTATCCATTTTTCTTTGAAATATCTGTGGTGCATTTTTAAATCCAAATGGCATGACTAACCATTCATACTGCCCTTGCGGGGTAGAGAATGCAGTATAATGAACACTATCTTTATTCATTTTTATTTGCCAAAATCCACTTTTACAATCAAATTTAGAAAATATCTTTTTGTTAGTAGTTCTATTAATTAGGCTTTCTTTATGTGGTAAGAAATATCCATCAAATATAGTATTATAATTTAATTTTTTATAGTTAATAACCATTCTTGGTTTATTTCTTACTATCTCTGCATGGTTTCTAACCATAAAGGCTGGTGAGCTATGAGGAGAGTTACTAGGTCTTATTATTCCAAGGCTTAATAATTCCTTAATCTGTTTTTGGAATTCTTTTTGGTCATCGGGGTTATATCTCATTGGTTTTACTCTAATAATTTTATCCTTATCCTTCATTTCTAAAGGTAGATTTTATTATTATCTGGATTGCTCCTATATGTATCCATCCTAGAGTATTTCGAATTTCCATTTTTATTTTTCGTAATTTATCTTGAATATCTTTTTTGAATAATAAAGGAATCATTATTTTATTAGAAGTAACTGAAACTTCTAACGCTCTTTCTTGGATATTTAATCCATTAAATAAATGATGTTGTCTTTTTCTTAATCCGAATCTATCAAGTATATTTACGTCAAATCCTGAGTAGTTAGTCAAAGAAAACTTTTCTTTTTGTATTTGTTTTAATTTTCTTTTATCAATAAAAATATCTTGTTTATATTCTCCAACTTGTTCTATCGTTTCTTCTATTATATCAGTTTCTATTTCATTACTCATTTTGACTGTCTTCATCTGACGAAGAATAATAATCTGTATCAGTTAAAATAAATATTGTATCGTCGGAATCTACTTCTTCAAAATTATTTAGTTGTATAAATTCTTCTAAATTTATCATTTCTTCGATATCTTCATCGATTTCTATTTTCTTGTTATTATTAGCAAATTTCTTTGGGCATCTATTGGCATAGTGTCCTATCTCTTTGCAGTAGTAACATCTGTATTCTTTTGGATTTTTTCTTTTATTATTCCTTTTGTAAAAAGGTTTTTGATATCGTGTATATCCTTTCTTTTTGTAGTATCTAGCCTTTCTCTTTTTAAAATATTTTTTCTTAAAGAGTTTCTTTTTCTTATATTTTCTTTTAATCTTTTTGTAGTAATAGGGACTTTCACATCCAATCATTATAGGCATTTTAGGATTATCACAAGATAAGCTTATTTTCTTTCTTAATCCTTTTGTTGCTTTAGCTAATATAGCATCTGCACACCATGTACTAAGACTATCTTTTAAATGAGTTATTCTTTTTCCTAAGGTATCGGCTGTTCCGGGATTATAAGTATCTATTAACTTTCTACCACAAGGGTCTGGTATCTTAGTAAAAACATCGGTAAATACATTTCTGTATTTTTACCTCTATTGTAAACATAGTAATAATAATCTTGAAAGACACAAATATATTTATCTATTTCACACATATCACATAATTGTAATCTTAACAAAGCAATTTCGTATTTTTTTAATCATTGCAGGGTCTTTTAAAATATTACCTTCTCCGGCAAATTCTAATCTTATAGCTTCGGTAGCTCTGGTAATTAAATTAGCAATATTATCATCGGCACCAAAAATATCATTTCGAGTGGCCTCATTTAAGTTTTGCCAAAATCTTAACACACTATTTAATAGACTTCGTTATATAAAATGTTTAGTGGTGTCATAATCCATTTTGTTTACAGTTACTGCTATCCTTAAAGAAGTTTCCCATTTATCTATGGCTTCCTTAGTATTATTAATACAATCTAAATCTAGATATATTCCAAACGGATTAATCGCTTCAGTTTTCATTGATCCTACTGGAGTGTGACTATCTTTTGTTCTTATTGCAGCATTTATACCTGCATAAGCCCTAGAGGGTTTATTAAAACTTGTTCGGCTAGTTTCAGCCTGAGTAGGGAGCTCAGTAATATTGGGATTAAAATCTACTTCTGCTTTGACTAAATTCATTTTAAAATTTATCATATCACCTTCATTTTTTAACTGGGTTCCTTTTATATTTATTATAAGGCTATCTATTTCTGAATTTTCGGAATCGGAGCTTACCATTTTAAATTATTTCCTCCATATCCTTCAGGTATTTTTATTTTTGAAACATGAGATCCTATAATATCTAAGGTTTTATTTATAGGTTCTTTATCAATTTTCATTTCTTTTTTATCTAGTATTTCTTTTAAAGTTTGAATTTCTTTAACTATTAAATTTCCGAAGTAAATTATCATTTTTTGTATTTCATATAAATCTTGCTCTATTTTTAGAGGATCTTTCTCATTCAATAATTTATAATTGAATTTATTTTCCATTTTATCCTAGACTAGCTATCTGATTTTTGAAATAATAGTTTCTTAGTAAATTTATATTATGGTTTTCATTTATTATATCTTCATTATTAGCAAGTATTTTTTCTTGTACTCTCTTTATCTGTTCGGACATGGTAGGATCTAATTTTTGTGAATATCTTTTAAGAGCCTCGTCTTTTATCTTAGCCTTTTTTAAATTTCTTAGAGATGTCCAATATAATCGGTTATCTAACCTTATCTCTGCGAAGGAGGGTTGTCGTTTCATTATCCTATACTCGAAGAATGAGTTTCAATCTCAATTTTAATAAGTTTTATATTATCTGTTAGTCCTTTTATGACTTTATCATGATCATCTAGAATTCATTTTGTCCTAATTATAAAGTCTAGCTCGGTTTTGTTATCTTTTAACATTAAACGTAATAATCTTTTGCATTTTTCTTTACTGTTTTGGGTATCTTTTAAGTATTTTCTAAATTTCCATAAATAATTATTATCTATTTTTATATCTGCAAAAGTAGGATATCTTTTCATTCTATATCTATATCATTAAAATTTTCATCGCACTTTAGTGAGTTAGTTATTCTATCAAATTTATCTTCACTGTTTTCTTGTCTAATCTTTATCTCTAAAGTTGACATGTTTTGTGTAATATCTACTTCCACGTCTTTAATGTCTATCATGGCTCTGATACCAGACCCTTGGGGTAGAAAGTTAATAGATACTTATAATCCCGGAACAGCCGATACTTTAGGAAAAAGAATAACTCATTTAAAAGATAGTCTTAGTACATGGTGTGCAGATGCCATATTAGCTAAAGCAACAAAAGGATTAAGAAAGAAAATAAGCTTATCTTGTGATAATCCTAAAATGCCTATAATGATTGGATGTGAAAGTCCCTATTACTACAAAAAGATTAAAAGAAAATATAAGAAAAAGAAACTCTTTAAGAAAAAATATTTTAAAAAGAGAAAGGCTAGATACTACAAAAAGAAAGGATATACACGATATCAAAAACCTTTTTACAAAAGGAATAATAAAAGAAAAAATTCAAAAGAATGCAGATGTTACTACTGCAAAGAGATAGGACACTATGTCAATAGATGCCCAAAGAAATTTGCTAATAATAACAAAAAAATAGAAATCGATGAAGATATCGAAGAAATGATAAATTTAGAAGAATTTATATAACTAAATAATTTTGAAGAAGTAGATTCCGACGATACAATATTTATTTTAACTGATACAGATTATTATTCTTCGTCAGATGAAGACAGTCAAAATGAGTAATGAAATAGAAACTGATATAATAGAAGAAACGATAGAACAAGTTGGAGAATATAAACAAGATATTTTTATTGATAAAAGAAAATTAAAACAAATACAAAAAGAAAAGTTTTCTTTGACTAACTACTCAAGATTTGACGTAAATATACTTGATAGATTCGGATTAAGAAAAAGACAACATCATTTATTTTATGGATTAAATATCCAAGAAAGAGCGTTAGAAGTTTCAGTTACTTCTAATAAAATAATGATTCCTTTATTATTCAAAAAAGATATTCAAGATAAATTACGAAAAATAAAAACGGAAATTCGAAATACTCTAGGATGGATACATATAGGAGCAATCCAGATAATAATAAAATCTACCTTTAGAGAAGGATTAGATACCCCAATAGATTTAGCTATTATAGATAATAGGATAATAAACAGGAAAGAAGCCTGTTTAGGAATACTACGAGGAAATTTACAATACGAAAAGATTAAATTTAATATTTATCCTAGAATTTCTTACCATCTTCTAGATAAAGACTTTGATAAAACTTTAAGTTTAATACAAGATTTTAAAAGAAAAGATTTCTTTCATAAATACAATAGACCCTATTCGATAACATATGTAATCTCATACGCTATTTCTAATACACATCATTCTGATTGCTTTGCCATAAAAGAGACGATAGATTATCCCCATCTATTTGAGGAAGTTAGTCAGATACAAATGCCTAGTATAACGCAGATACAAGAAATAGAAGATACGCCGTTAGATTTAGATTTACAATCTAAACCTTTGTACAATCAACAAGATTCCTCATCTCGACTATCCTTTGAGGAAACTTGAGTCATAAATCCTACAGCGATGATAAGAAGAACACAATCAGAAAGAGTTAGACAACCTATCTTAGAAACAAAAAATGTTGAAATAAAAAACTATAAGATAAAAGGAGAATATTTTAATGGTACACAATTTGTTCCCATTAATATCCTATTAGATACAGGAGCCAGTGGAAATTATATTAGCCTTAGGCTATGTAACCATCTCCAACAATATAAATTAAAAGATAATCATCTTTATACTGATTTTAATGGAAAGAAACATGAAATAACAAACATGATAGAAACTATTTTAAGATTTAAAAATAACACTATACCTATAAGACTATTGGTTGAACCAGAAGGAAATAATGATATGTTAGAAATACTGCTAGGAACCACTTTCCTAGATAGTGTAAAACCATATGATATTCTTGATCATGGTATCAAGATTACTTACGACGATAAGATAATTTTCATATCAAAATGACAAGCCCATATAGTATCTATATACCAATAGGAATAACTTATAAAGATTATAAAGCCGAATATTTTGCTGCCTATATAGATAATGGATCAGGAATATGTTGCTGTAGACCAGACGTATTCCCTAAAGAATACCATCAAGAATTACCCATTACTAAGGGAAAAGATATATCTAATAATATTGTAACAATGTCTAAAGGCATTGATCAACCGATCATACTACTAGGATATTTTCTAATAAAATGTCCTCCATTTTATTTCCATAATACCGGGCAAGATATTCTATTAGGAAATAACTTTTTAGAAATATTTCGTACTGTTTTATATGATAGAGTTTTATTTCAAATAAAATTTAAAACTCCTTGTCAACATATTATTGTGGTAAAACGATTTAAAACTGTTTATTCCAAAAGATTACCTAAACCCCGCACAGCCCAGCGTGGTGATATAGGATATCAAGATAAACCAATTTTCCCAAAAAGTACTCCATTACTTCAATACGATACTGATTGGGACAACCCTCAAACAATAAATAAACAATCTAACAATTTGTTAGAATATCAAATAACTTTTAATAAATTAGAAGAAAGTTTAGACATGATCAAACAAAAGTTAGAACAATGCTTTTCAGAAAATCCTTTAGAATTTTGGGATAAAAATAAGATAGAAGCCAAGTTATAAATGAAGGATAAGGATAAAATTATTAGAGTAAAACCAATGAGATATAACCCCGATGACCAAAAAGAATTCCAAAAACAGATTAAGGAATTATTAAGCCTTGGAATAATAAGACCTAGTAACTCTCCTCATAGCTCACCAGCCTTTATGGTTAGAAACCATGCAGAGATAGTAAGAAATAAACCAAGAATGGTTATTAACTATAAAAAATTAAATGATAATACTATATTTGATGGATATTTCTTACCACATAAAGAAA